>NC_091697.1:53587500-54212500 GCF_041296265.1 Equus caballus | reverse complement strand
TTGCTATTACTATCTTCTTTGCATGGATAAAGGTATTTATATTTTATTATACTAGATAAACAGACTAGATATAATATTTTATTATATTACGTACCAAAGTGGGAACTTAAACTACAAAGTCATGAAAAAACAAAAGGATATTCTTAACTGTAAAGTAATATTAAAGGTAGTTTGTCCTTGTAACGATTGCTGGTGAATCCCCAAACACCCCTGACTACCGTTAAGCACTTCCTTTAATTTAAAGTAGATTTTTCTGAAATTAACTTAACTTACTCTAAGTAATTGTAATCTATAATATTCTCCTGTTTCAATTAACTTTGTTCTCTTGCAGATATTCAAATTCATAAGCTTTAATAAGACGATGTCTCAGCTGTCATCAACCTTGTCTCGCTGTATCAAAGACATAGTAGGATTTGCCATCATGTTTTTTATAATATTCTTTGCTTACGCCCAGTTAGGATTTCTTGTTTTTGGATCACAAGTTGATGACTTTTCCACTTTTCACAATTCCATGTAAGCTCTTAGGATAAAGATCATTATATTTTCCAGTTTATAACCCAAAAAATTATGGAAAGCCTATGATAAGTAGTAAGATGAGCTTTAATAAATTTAAACTTGGTTTGATATTTTCACTGATGGCTGTCACAGTCGAAGTACAGTTAGGCATTGAAAGATCCAAATGGGTGGTGATACCCATTTTTTAAGTTTACTAAGTCAAGTTAGAAAAATAAATAATTTTTCATTTTTCACTAGAAGTGAAAATTTTACCTAAGATAAAAGAAACTGGTTCCATGTCTCTGTACTATTTATTCTCTGGGCAAAAGAAATCTTATTGTTTTCCTTAGAGGGCTCTTTAGATTCCTTTTACTGATATTGACCTGGTTGTCCTTTGCTGATCTGGCAAACCTGTGTTTTAAAAATATTTTTATACCCATAAAACAGTCAGCAGGCAACAAACTTACAGAACTGATTAGGTAGAATCCCTAGGAAAGTATTTAGGCTTTACTTTAAAAGTGAATAATTTTAATAAGTTTACTCTCCTTTTTGGGTAAGAAGAGCAAGTTCTGTTTGTATAAGAAAATTATGAAGTCTAAAATATCAGTTCTCAAAATGTGTTCTGTGGAATTGAGACCAAGATTGTCTGGGGGGAAGTGGCTTCATATTTAAGTAAGTTTGGGAAATTTGCAACGCATAGTCATATATGGCTCTGAGAAAAACTGCAGTAACTTTCCTAATTTTAGTTTAGAATTCCCCAAACTTATTTCATGATACTTTGACTCAATTTGGAGGAAAGTCTGGTCTAAAGAAATGTCTTAGGTTGCCCTTTTTCACCATCCACATCTAAATAATTGAAGTACCAATTGTATGAAATTTAACATTTTTCTGAAATAACTCTACTAAATCAGTAGTGGAAAGAAGAGTGGTAGGAACCAGGAGGACATAATTCTACTTTCCTATTCTGCCACTAGCTGTTTAGCTTTTCTAGACCTTAATTTCTTTATCTGTAAATGAAGAGACTGGATCCAGTCACTCCCAAAGGTCCTTTCCAACTTTAAACGACCTATATTTTGAGAAGCCTAATCAGCTTATCCTGAGTGAATAAATGTTTGCAGTCCCAACAACTTCTTGGTCCTTTCCTAGGACCTTAATTCAAGTGTTTCTTAATAATGAAATTTAGTAGTCTTAGGGGCCGGCCCAGTGGCGCAGCAGTTAAGTTCGCATGTTCCACTTCTCAGCAGCCCAGGGTTTGCCAGTTTGGATCTTGGGTGTGGGCATGGCACCGCTTGGCAAGCCATGCTGTGGTAGCCATCCCACATATAAAGTAGAGGAAGATGGGCATGGATGTTAGCTCAGGGCCAGTCTTCCTCAGCAAAAAAAGAGGAGGACTGGCAGTAGTTAGCTCAGGGCTAACCTTCCTCAAAAAAAAAGAAATTTAGTAGTCTTAGACATTGAATATAAGTGTAATAATTTACAGAACCTTGGAATAACCTTGAATAGTGGGAGGAAAGGACATAGAAGGCACAGAATAAGCAGGTAGAAAACTTTGCAATGGATGAATGAGGGGATTTGTGCTTTTGGTAATGATGTGCTATGTTATTTGAACCAACCTCCTCTTCAAGACAATTTAAAAAGCTAGTTGAAATGTAAGAAACATTGAAGAACTAACAAAAAAGTGAGTAATGCCTGGGCCAAAATCAGAAGGCAAGAACCCAGAGAAGTAAGTCCAAGCACCCAAACCTAGTTTTGCACTGAAGGCTTTTTTCTTTTTGTTTTAGGTTGGTAAGGAATTTTTTTATGGTGGTAAAATACACATAACATAAAATTTACCATCTTAACCATTTTCTAAGTGTACAGTTCAGTGATATTAAGTACTTTCCTGTTATGCAACCATCACCACCATCCATCTCCAGAACTCTTTTTATCTTGCAAAACTGAAACTCTGTACCCATTAAATAAGAACTCTCTATTTCCCCCCTTACCCCAGCCCCTGGCAACCACCGTCTGCTTTTTGTCTCTATGATTTTGATTACTCTAGGTACCTAGGAGAATCATACAGTATCTTTTTGTGACTGATTTATTCCACTTGCATAATGTCTTCAAGATTCAACAATGTGGTAGAATATGTCAGAATTTTCTTCTTTTTTGAGGCTGAATAATATTCCATTGT
Organism: Equus caballus; assembly: GCF_041296265.1. Classification (NCBI taxonomy): domain Eukaryota; kingdom Metazoa; phylum Chordata; class Mammalia; order Perissodactyla; family Equidae; genus Equus; species Equus caballus. The sequence goes on along the minus strand of NC_091697.1, from coordinate 54,209,832 downwards.
GTGTATATACCACATTTTCTTTATCCATTCATCTGTCAGTGGGCACTTGGGTTGCTTCCACATTTTAGCTATTGTGAATAATGCTGCTGTGAGAACATGGGTGTACAAATATCTCCTTGAGATCTTGCTTTCAATTCTTTTGCATAGAATTACTCGATCATATGGGAATTCTATTTTGAATTTTTTGAGGAACTGCCATACTGTTTTCCACAGTAGCTGTACCATTCTACATTCCCATCAGCAGTGTTCAAGGGTTTCAGTTTCTTTACATCCTCATCAACACTTTTTCTGGGCTTTTTTTTTTTATAGTAGCTATCCTAATGGGTGTGAGGTGCTATCTGATTGTGGTTTTGATTTGCATTTCACTAATGATTAGTGATATTGAGTATCTTTTCATGTGCTTATGCATGGTTGTCCCCTTGATGGTGTCCCACAGGTCCCTTAGACTCTGTTCACTTTTCTTCAATCATTTTTCTGTTCCTTGTCCTATTTTCAAGTTTGCTGATTTTTTCTTCTGCCTGTTCAGATCTTCCTTTGAATCCCTCTAGTGAATTTTCATTTTAGTTATTGTACTTTTTAGCTCTAGAATTTCTTTTTAGGTTTTCTATCTCTTTAGTGATATTTCAATTTTGTTCATACATTGTTTTCTTGACTTTCTCCATGCCTTCTTTTAGTTCTTTTAGCATCTTTAAGATGGTTGTTTTAAAGTCTTTGTCTTGCAGGTCTGCCACCTGATCTTTCTTGGGGATAGTCTCTATTGGTTTTTTTTTTTCCTTTGAATGGCCGTACTTCCCTGTTTCTTTGTATGTCTTGTCATTTTTTTGTGGAAAAGTGGACATTTAAATGTAATGATGTGATAATTGTGGAAATTAGATTCTTTCCCTTCTCCAGGGTTTGCTGTTTTTTGTTTTTGATTGTTATAGACTGTCTCCAAGCTGACGATCAGCCTGAGGTGTAAACTTACGGTCTTCTCAGGTCTTTTCTCAGCCTGTGCCTTCTTTGGGTATGTATGGTGACTTTCTAATTTCCTCCATTTATGCAGTTGCTTTTGAATGTCCTGGTCTTTAATGTCTGGCTCCCAAAAGGAGAATAAAAGAAAAATGAAGGAAGAGGAAAGGGCACTGACACTTTAAATTCCAAGGACGTTGCTTCAGCCAGAGGGGAAGGGGCTTGCAGCAAAGGCTGGGGAGCCACACACAGGCCTCTGTGAGCAGAAGCAGCAGTCAGCAATCAAAACACAGACCACTGATGTTTAGAGAACAGGGTCCTTATTGCCTACCCTTGCTCCCACAAGCTGTGTGCAGGCTGCTCCAAGTATACCTGCACAGCTGCCTGCCATAGGCTTGGGGATGAGAGATGGATAGCTGCTGCCAAACTAAAAGCTAAATTGACCAAAATTGTCCAAGCCTGTCCCTGGAAGTTGCAAGCCTTCAATAGGCTCCAGAGTTCCAAAATAGTTACATGAGAGAGATTCTACCAGTGTGATTGTTGTCTAGGTGGGAAGAAAGATTCCTAGTATCTACTATCCCCCCCACATCCTCCACCCTGAAGGTGTTTTTGTTCATCCAGAAGAAAAAGTTAAGAAAATGTGTTTCTGGCCACCTCTCAGGGAGAGGCAAAGCCCAGGGCCTGCATATGTGTGTGTGTGAGGGGTGGGGGGAGAGGAAGATTGTCTGATAACCTCTCCACACACCAAGCGGGGAGACTGAAGTGCTACAGCCTCAAGTTAAAAGTGATTCCCTCATTGTGACTTGAAGCGTGAGTGTCCAAGGAATCTCATTTCTTGGACTTGAATTAAGATGGTCCCAGGCTAGAATACTTGTATTCATCTGCAGACACAAACAAACAAAATACTCTCTGGAGAAGATAACTTCATCCTAAGCCTCAAATTACTTCTACAAGTAATTTTTAAAGTATAATTTAATTTAATAATAATTTAATAATTGCTTACAGTCAAAGATAACCTGATCCGTAAGGGAAAAAAATCGTAAGCCATAACCAGCAGATACAGCAGACAACAGAAACAGACTCAAAGACTTCAGATATTGAAATAAGCAATATATACTATATTTAGAGAAATAAAACAGGTCAGAAAATATCTTCAGAGAACAGGATAGTGACATATTTGAAAAAGTATCAAATAGAATTCTAGAACTGAAAATTATAGCAACTGAGATTAAAAACCCAGTTGACAGGTTTGACAGCAAATAAGACAGAGATGAAGAGAGAATGATAAAGTGAAAAATAGGTAGGAAAACATTATCGAAAATGTGGCATAGAGAGACAAAAGGTGGGGAGAGGGTGTTAGACATAAAAGATAGAATGAGAAGGCCTAACAGATGTTTAACCGGAGTTACAGAAGAAGACAGAGTGGAATAGAGGTAATATTTGGAGAATGCTTAGGAATAGATACCACCAAATCATGACTCCTAGTGAGAGACTGGGAAGTCTTAGTAACCACAAATGGTACATTATTATGAAACAGTCTGTTAGCTATTTTATTCAATAAAAGAGAACTCTAGAAATCTAGCAGGGGTATCAAGAAGTTACAAAACTATTTTCACTCAATATAACCCTGTATGCTGAGGAGTCATGGTGTTCCTTTTAGCTTTAAAAAAAAAAAAAAAACGGATAAACTAAGCTCCAGTTAAGAGGAGAAGTGACAGTTACATTGTATTTTGAGTCTCCAGTGCCTATGTGGTGACAACCATTCAGTAAATTGCTCAGGTGTTTATTACTCACATTATTATTTACAGAGCAGAAGTATTTGAACATTTTCCTGATATGGAAAGGAGTGAATGGAAGACTTAGTTAATAAGCTAATTTCTGGAGAGGAGAAATGGTGCCTTTAACTTAGCTTTTCTTGTATAAACACAACTCAGGGATAAAAGATCAAGTTAGAAACACTAAAATAAAACCTCTTATTCTCCTATGCCAGAGAGGAAACAACATTTGATGTGTTGAAAAACTTTAGCGTCCTTCCAATTCAGCATTTCTCTATCTTGTGTAGAAGAGCATTACAAACCAGTATTACAAGTTGAATAAATACTCTAAGTATGATTTACTCAGGTCTTAGTTAGATACTGGGGATGACATTCCAGATAACTCAACAGTCTTAGGACTCCCAATAGACAATTTCTTTGAATTCATCTTTTTCCTTCACTGTAGATAGCCCTATGGTCCCTTTACGTGATTGGCGAAATCAATAAGGAATAAAAAGTGTTCTCCCTTTTGAATAACCAACCAATCATGAAAAGTATCTACATATTATTAAAAATTCCTTCCCAGGTTTCCCCTTAAAATAAAGAACTCATGTACATAACTTATATCCCTGGTGTGTCTGGCAATGCCATTGTAAATTCATGATGAGAAAATAAGACTTCAGGTTAAGAAATCCTAATTCTATCTCTGCTACTACTACGCTCATTCAAAGCCTTAATTTCTTAATGTTCCATCTTTAAAATTAATAAAATGAAGACGTATATTTTAAATGCTATTTCACATCAAAACCAAGCTTTTATATAGTTATTCAAGAGAATAAAATAAACCTCAGAATCATGTTTGAGGATCATTAGTAGCACTTGTTTGAGACTTAGCAAGTGACAAATTGTTGGCATCCTTATTTTAGCAGAAGAGGTGAAAAAAATTAAACATAGCATTGATGTTAGAAATGCTAGGGCTCTTGAGTCTAAGTACAACTTCAAAATCACTAACTGAACAAGGTCAAAGTATTCTAAGTTTTAGAAGGGCACAGGAATGGCTAAGGAGGCCACTGCCAAGACCAGGTGGTAAGCAGGTACCTCAAGGTTCAAGGCTTGTAGGTGATCATTGGGTTCAAGCTGGTTAAATGAAATGAAGCCCATAATTTCCTGAACTACCTGTTCAGCTATTGAGGTACCTCACGTCTTGCCTTTTAGGGGAATTTTCTACATACAGTTTTATAGAACTCTGTGCTAACATAACTAAAGCCAGAGAACATATGCCATATGAAGCTAGATGCTTTCCTAGACACACTGGTAACCCCCATCAGTTGTCAGGTATGTATAAAGGGATATAATATTTTCTAATGTTTTTCTTCCCATCAAAGATTTGCACAATTTCGAATTGTTCTTGGAGATTTTAATTTTGCTGGAATTCAGCAAGCCAATCGTATCTTGGGACCCATTTACTTCATCACTTTCATCTTTTTCGTGTTTTTTGTCCTGCTGGTAAGAATGAACATATATGTCCCCTTTTTTGCATAAATTTTTTAGAATAGAAAAATGAAATTGCTAATTTAGAGGAAATTATAGTATCACTGCTTAGCTGTCAGAACACCTTACATTTATTAAGAATGGTGTGGATTCCTAGTAATCTAGGTTCTCTAGTACAGTGTCTAAATGTTTTCAAGTTGTGCAATTGATCACAATAGTTACCAAATGGGTGTTTATTGTGTGCCAAGAATGTGCTAAATCTTTTACACATATAACTTCAATGTCCCAGGTCTCTCCAGCCTGGGACATTCCATAACAGTAGGTATGAATTAGGCCATGAATGAATATTCTGCCCATATTGCAATGGCTTTTGGCCCTTACAGTTGAAATCTCACATCTTTGTGATTTTCAGGAGTCCCCAGAATGGGTCTCTCACATGTGCTCAGGACAAATCTACTTGGCCTTCCTAATCAAAGAACCTTGCCTTCCTAGTCAAGGCACTGCTACTGTCCTCCATGAAAACATTTTTTTGTCATGCACATTAGTTATCCCCTGGTGGTGGCCCAGAGTCTTCAGGGTGACAGAGCTACGCCACAGTGAAAAATGGAGATGGGGGTTGGGGGTAAGAATACCCTCTCCACAATTCTGTTTGTGTTATCTGGACATTAGTAGTCATAAGAGCTGTGGTAAGACTGTGCATTTAAACAGCTTTATAGAATTTTTTTAAAAACACTGCCCCTGTGAACATATAATTACCTTACTCAAGTTTTTTTCTGATATGTAATATTGATAAATTAGTGTGTATATATATATTAGTAACCAGTTCACATGTACATATTTTACCTTCTGCTTTTCTCATTTACCATAAATATCTATGTCCATATCCACACACTGCACTTTTCCTATTCTACTGTATTATAGTCTGCAAAGCCATTTCTCAATTATTGAGCATATGAGTTAATTTTAAAATTTAAATCTAACTTTACAAATCCCAGCACTTGTCAAAATCACTAACATTTAAACTAAATTTTTATTGAAATAATTATTTGAATATTTCTCCTCAGAACATGTTCTTGGCAATAATTAACGATACCTATTCTGAAGTGAAAGCTGATTATTCAATAGGCAGAAGGCCAGACTTTGAGCTTGGTAAAATGATTAAAGAGGTATGTCAAATTATTTTCCTAATTAGAATTCTAAGACAAATCTTGTTCAGTTTTATACTGTTATAGTTTGAATAACACTTAAACCCCAAGTAGTAGTGGGTTTTGAGGGTTTGTTTTTTTGGCAGGGGGGAGTAGACACTCATATTTGTATCATTTCACTACCAGGCAGTGAAATATGCTCTCTGGCTTTAAAAGTGTGGCCAAAATTATTTCAGAGTTCAATATATCAAATAGTAATTGAGCTATTTACTAAATGCAAAGCATTGTGGGGTATTACAATAAAACACTGTCTTCCCTCCAAAAGTTTTCAATTTAGATGCTGGTAAATTTCTAGTTTAAACTCAACTCCATGAGCCTTATCTTCCTCACTTTCCTGTTTCTGTTAATGGTAACACTCTTTTCAGTCACGTACCCCTGGCTCAAAAACCTTGGACTTTTTATTCCTTTGTCCCTTACATGGTCTGTTGCCAAGGCTTGTGTGTAAAGTTCATCTCTGTAGTTTTGCTCATGTTTGTGGAACTCAAGGACACTTTCAATTCTAACTGCCATCACTAGATTAGGGCCCTGAGTACTTTTCACCCCGCCTTCTTATGGTGACATCTTCTTAACTGTTCTAGCCTCTTTCCTGTGCCAGCCCAGCTCTGATCATATCACTTCTCTGCTCAAAATTCTTCAGTTTCCCTGGGTATGTCAGAATAAGTCCAAATTCTTTACTCAAACATTCAAGGCCCTTCTCAAGTCTCACAGTCTCGACCTATCTTTATTCACTATCATTTGACTATAGAATTTCTACCTTCTCTGCTTCCATTTGTAGCACTGTATGTCCCAGCTAAGGTTTTGAGCACAGTGCTGTTTGCTACGCTTGCTCTCACTCTCTCCTCTGGGCCTCTACTCATGTCATCCCCTGACTCCAGGAATATTCCCTCCACTCTCTCACTGGCATTCTGTTCTCCCTGACAGAGTGGAATCTTCCCTGTCCTCTCAACACCTCCCCTCACTTTGAGTGTAGCAGAGTTGTGTGTACCGTCTTGCCCATCTCTGCACACCCACGGCTCTAACCATAGAAATGTTCTCATAGCTGTGGGGTTAGTAGGGTTTAAGAACTCTATCCAAGAACTTACCTGTGAAAGAAAACTATTAATATGTCCTCCATTGAGCTTAATTGTGGGTTTTTTCATCTTTTATCTCTTCATTATGATGTTGGTTATTTGCATTAAATTTTTAACATCCTTAATGCAATAAGTATTAATAATACTCTTTAAAGATTTTTTTTTCAAGTTCAGGTGTGATGTCCACAAGAGAACCCCTTTTTCTTTTTCATCAGCAGGAAGAAACCATAAGTGGTAACAAAGTGAAAGAAGGATAATCATAGCATTTGTCTCCAGATTTCTATAGGGTAGCAGTCCCTAGAGACAAGCATTCCATACTCCCTTTATCTTGATAAAAAATTAACAATAGGGGATACATTTTTTGGCGAACTTTTAACTATTTTTAATTATGCCCAGAGTTACCACAATGTTCTTGAAAAACTCAATCTAAGGAAACCTCAAAAGGATGAAGACAAGAAAAAGTAAGATGACTTTTCTTAAATTTTTAACTTACCATTCTAAAGCTCTAAATTATGAGGAACTTACAATGAGACTAAGGTTCTGATTGCAAAACAATCACCATCAAATGTGCTGATTCCAAATATGTTGTCAATACATCCAGATAGTGCCTTCTAATTTCTAAGAGTGTCATGAAACGCTAAGCTAATTTAAAATTAACGTAAGCATGCCATGCCACTCAGACAAAGCTTTAACAGAATATTGGAGGGGAGAATAAAGTTCCTCTAAAAAGGTAGGAAACAATTTTAGTCTACATTAAGTGCATTTATTTAGCTATCAAAATAAAAACATTTTTACACAAAATATTTAAGGATACACTTGTATTTATTGAATCATTTTGGTGTCAAGATGCTTCCCAAACCCAAACTTCTGGCAGTGGGACACAACAAAAACATTTTTTTCTAGCTAGAGATGTGATACTCTGGAGAACTTATGAATGACCACATTTTCCAAATAATTAGTGTTGTCAAAAAGAACAAATGCAATTCAGATCCTTACTATAGATCTGATTGTATTTTATGCTGGCATTTCCCTATTAACTGTCACATGCCTCTGATTTTTTATATTCTCAGTATGAAAAGTGGAGATTTGGCTGAACAAGCCAGAAGAGAAGGCTTTGACGAAAATGTAAGATTTTAATTTTCTCATAAAGAAATGATAGCATTATCAGAAATATGCTTACAAAAAAGCTCTGATTAAAGATTGAGGGGCTGTCCCAGTGGCATAGTGGTTAGGTTTGCGCGCTTCGGCTACCTGGGGTTCACAGAATTAGATCCCAGGTACAGACCTGCACATGCTAATTGGGCCGTGCTGTGGCAGCCTCTCACGTGCAAAACAGAGGAAGATTGGCACAGATGGTAGCTCAGCAACAGTCTTCTGGCAACAGGAGGAGGATTGGCAACAGATGTTAGCTCAGGGCCAATCTTCCTCACCAAATAAACAAACAAATACAGTCTGTCTCACCACTTTAACTGGTGTCTGGCTTTGTTTAAAAAAAGAAAAGAATTGAAATGATATGCTTTTTTCAGAGCAGGAGTTGCTACCTCCAAATAATTTCTCCCAGAATCTAGATCCTTTCCTGTTTAGGACAAATCATTTGGATTCCAGATGCTCTCTTATTGGTGCTCTCAGCCAGATAGCCTGGTCCTACAGCTGTACACTCGTTGTGGGATCATCACACAGATTTAGTGAGTATACTCAATTGAGATGATTATATAATTTTTCTCTTGTAATCAATGTGATGAATCACTTTAATGACTTTTTTATATTTCAAAATTGTAACATATACATTCAACAAATCACTAAACATATATTTAAGAAATAATGAGCAAACCCTCACATACCATTACCACCCAAGTGAAAAAAATAGAACACTGCTCTACTTCTGATTGCCCAGCCCCCTGAATATGCTCAGAAAGAGGACAGCAGTGTCGAGAGATTAGAATAAGCAAGGAAGTACATATGTTGGAGTGAGGTTTCTCATTGTCAGATAAGGGAGTTACAAAAATGGAAAGGTTGAAGGTTAAAAACAAACTTGCAGTCTTGGATTAGAATTGCAGATGTGTGTATGTGTGTATTTTCTAGCTCTGTCCACTAAGAAAGCTAGAAGGAATGACATCCTAGTAGCAATGACACAACTAGTGCCCAGATCTTGGATTCCAAATACCATTCTCCTCTAAAAGGAACCAAAGCTACTTGGAGATAAGGCTAATTCCAGGGCTGAAAAGTACAAGATGAGTCTGGAATATCTTGTTGAGCTAGAAAGTAAAAGTGCTCAAAGAATGTGGAGATCTATTAAAAAGAGACAAGAGTCAGCTTGAAGGGACTCCCACTGGCCAAATCTGGGAATATTTAAGTACTATAAAGAAGAATGATTTCTAATTCTAATTCATTGAATAAAATAAAATTCCATGAGTCCATAGTGATCTAAACATATACAAGAATTGAAGTCTGAGGAAGAATGGGACACTTGTATACCTCTCCACAAAATACATATTAATTACAAAAAGAAAGGGAGTAATGTCAGGGTGGAGAAGTCTGGCAGATGTCACCTTAATCAGTACTGGAACAAGTTGAAATCATACACACCTCATAGGATGCTAAGAGAACACAGCATCTCTTCTCTAACATTCCTGCTGAAGATGTATAACCTGATGAAACATCATACAAAGCTAAACTTAGGGACATTCTACAAAATAACTGGCCTGTATTCTTTCAAAAGTGTCAAAGTCATGAAAGTCAAGGTAAAGCTGAGGAACTATGCAAGACTGAATGAGATTAAAAGGCAAGTAAATACAACGCATAATCCTGGATCCTTTTACTACAAAAGGCATCATTGGAACAACTGGTAAATTTGAATGGGGAACTGAGGATTAGATGGTCATAATCTATCAATATTAATTTTAAGATTTTGATGGTTGTACTGTGATTATAAAGGAGAACGTCCTTGTATGCAGGAAATACACACTGAAGTATTTAGGAACAATGGGGCATTCATGTTGACAACTCTGAATACTTCAGAGGAAAAAAGTATTTGTATTGTTCTTGTAACTTATCCATAAGTTTGAGATTCTTTTAAAAAAACAAAACTATAATTCAATAAAGCATTTATGAAATAAAAGATGCTGTAAATTGAAAGACATATTATGTATCTTGGAAAAGTACCTAGAATGAACATGAGACTTATCCAAGTAAAATTTGGATTTTATTGACTTACAAGGAAAAGAAAATCACTTTAGCATGACAACATTCAACACCACAAATCAACAGAACACCTAAAATATATTCAAGGAAAGAAAATGTAAGCCAAGGATTTTTATTTCTACCAAAGCTGTGATTCAAGTATAAAGGCTCAAACAGTTTTGATCATGTAAGAACATGGAGAATACTGTTGTATTCCTGAGGATTCTACAAGAAGATCAGCTTCAGCCGACCAAGAGATGATTGGAGAAATTTTGGAAAAAAGAAGGGGGAGAGAAGGTATAAAGTAGAAAAAGCTGACCTATTTGTTCACATGTAATAGCTAATAGTTAAAGAATTATCATTTAGAGTTAATAATCAAGAAGAAACTATACCATATTTAAGAGTACAATATTAAAAAGATATTGTTTTATTGATTTTAAAACACTTTTTTCACATTTTTAACATCTCTAAAATCAAGTTCTCCCTTATGGTTGATTGATAGTGTATCATACTTTAACTGGCAGCATTTTTTCCCCAAATGGTACATAAAATAATGGGGTATTTTACAACAAACTCCATCTCTCAGATACAATGAGATATGTTAATACAATTAAATATTATTGGGTAGTAGAGGGGAAGGAGCTAAGGAGGAAGAAATTACAAGCTAATTTTCTTGTTCAACTTGCTTGGTTCCTTGTTGAGGAAACTAAAGCAAGAAAGGGAGGACTCAGGGTGTATAAAAAGATACATGAATAAATACAAACCAGTAAAGCGAAAATGCATACATTTCTAAAGGGCAGAAGTACCAAAACAAAAAAGAGAACAGAAAATATACCACATGGTAAAAGACTTAAAATACAACATAAAACAAGATGATGTAACTGTGACCAGATATATCTGACATATCAGTAAAGGCAAATAAGTTTACTTAAAAAGAAAAAGAAAATATTTTCAGATTGAATCATGAAGCAGCACCCAATTCTATGCTATGTCCTAATATATACCAAAAACAAAGTGATTCAGAAAAGTTATATATGAAAGCGTGAGTAAAGGTATAACAGGCAAGCTAAAGATATCAGGGGACTCAAATCTAGACAAAAAGCTCTAAAGGAGATGGAGGGCACTTTATAAGGCTAAGATAAACCTTAATATGTATGATTATCTATACACCAAATAATACTGCATCAACTTCCGTAAGTAAAGACTACTAGACTTATAAAAGGAGAAATAGATAGGAACACACTAAAAATAGAGAACAGATCAAGAAAAGTAAAAGGATAAAAAAACCCCAAAACAATATAATGAAGAAGGCAATCTTAGGGTTATGTATTAAACGTTGTACTCTCAGAAGATACACCTGCTTTTCAAAAACCCATTCATGAAAATTGATCATATATTGGGCTACAAAGAAAATCTTAATAAATTCCAAAAGGTAGTTAATATAGAAAAAAAATTCTCTGAAAACATAACAAAAATGTTATGAACAAAATTAGAAAATAAAAAGATTCCTTAAACCAAGAAATTGTAAACTGTCTATTAAAGAATTCTTGAATCAAAGAGAAAATACAAAATGAAATTGCAGAATTCCTAGAAAATAAAGTAATAAAAACACTATATAGCAGAATCCATGAGATAAAGTCAAAGAATACCCAGAGGAAAATTAATAGCCTTAAATTTATCAATAAAAATCAAAGACTGGGGCTGGCCCAGTGGCACAGCAGTTAGGTTTGCACACTCTGCTTCAGTGGCCTGGGGTTCACTGGTTAGGATCCTGGGTGAGGGCCTACATACCACGTATCGAGCCATGCTGAGGCTGGCGTCTCACATATAAAATAGAGGAAGATGGGCATGGATGCTAGCTCAGGGCCAATCTTCCTTAGCAAGAAAAAAAAGAGGAGGATTGGCAGCAGATGTTAACTCAGAGCCAATCTTCCTAAAAAAAAAAAAGGGGGGGGGGGCAGCCCAATGGTGCAGTGGTTAAGTTTGCACATTCTGCTTCGGCATCCTGGGGTTCACCAGTTCAGATCCCAGGTGCAGACCTATGTACTGCTTGTCAAACGATGCTGTGGCAGGCATCCCACATATAAAGTAGAGGAAGATGCGCACGGATGTTAGCTTAGGGCCAGTCTTCCTCAGCAAAAAGAGCAGGATTGGTGGCAGATGTTAGCTCAGGGCTAATCACCCTCAAAAAAAAAAAGACTGAAAAAAAATAATTTTAGCATGTAACTCAAAAGTTAAAAAAGAAGAATAAATAGAAAACAGAAATAAGAAATAAAGAGAAAAGCAGAATTAATGAGTTACAAACAAAAAGCAGTATAAATAAACAAAAAGCTGGTTCTTTGGAAAGATCAGGGAAAAGAAACCACTAGGTAACAAATAGAATAAGAGGGAGAAAGCATAAACATACAAAGTAAGAAATTACAATGGGGAAAGAATGAAGAAACAGAAGGAATTAAGAAATATCACTGAAAGAAACTGAAGAAGACACAAACAAATGGACAGATACTCTGTGCTCATGGACTGGAAGAATTAATATTGTTAAAATGTCCATATTACCCAAAGCAATCTACAGATTCAATGCAATCCTTAGCAAAATTCCAATGGCATTCTTCACATAAACAGAAAAACAATCCTAAAATTTGTATGGAACTACAAAGACCCTGAATAGCCAACCAATCTCGAGAAAGAACAAAGCTGGAGGCATCATGCTTCCTGATTTCAAACTATATTACAAAGCTACCGTAATCAAAACAGTACGGTATTTGCATAAAAGCAGACACACAGACTAATAGAACAGAATAGAGAGCTGAGACATAAACCTATGCATATGGTCAATTAATTTATGACAAAAGAGCCAACAATATGCAATTGGGGAAGGACAGTCTCTTAAATAAATGATATTGGGAAAACTGGACAGCCACATGCAAAAGAGTGAAACTAGACCACTATCTTATACCATACACAAAAATTAACTCAAAATGGATTAAAGACTCCTAAAAGAAACATAGGCAGTAAGCTCCGTGACATCAGTCTTGGTGATAATCTTTTAGACTTGGCACCAAAAGTAAAGGCCAAAAAAGCAAAAATAAACAAGTTGAACTACGTCAAACTAAAAAGCTTCTGCACAGCAAAGGAAACCATCAACAAAGTGAAAAGGCAACTATGGAATGGGAGAAAATATTCACAAATCATATATCTGACAAGGGGTTAATTTCCAAAATATATAAAGAACTCATACAAGTCATAACTAACAATTAAAAAATGGGCAGAAGATGTGAATAGACATTTTTCCAAAGAAAACATACAGATGGCCAAGAGGTACATGAAAAGATGCTCAACATAACTAATCATCAGGGAAATGCAAATCAAAACCACAATGAGATATCACCTCACATCTGTTAGAATGGCTATTATCAAAAAAACAAGAACAAGTGGTGGCGAGGATGTGGAGAAAGGAAACCCTTGCACACTGTTGATGGCAATGTAAAATGGTGCAACCACTATGGAAAACAGAATGGCGGTTCCTCAAAAAATTAAAAACAGAAATACCATATGATCCAGCAATTCCACTTCTGAGTATTTATCCAAAGAAAACAAAAACACTAACTCAAAAAGATAAATGCACCCCCATGTTCACTGCAGCATTTACAATAGCCAAGACATGGAAACAATCTAAGTGTCCACTGATGGATGAATGGATAAATAAAATGTGGTGTGTATACGTGTGTGTGTGTGTGTGTGTGTATACATATAAAAAAAGTCAGAGGAAGACAAATACCATATGATCTCACTTATATGTGAAATCTAAAAGAAAAAGAGAGAAAACCTATAGATACAGAGAATAGACTGGTGGTTGCCAGAGGCGGCAGGTTGGGGGTAGATGAAATGGGTGAAGTTGGTCAAAAGGTACAAACTTCAGTTGTAAAATAAGTAAAAGATGGGGATATAATGTACAGCATGGTGACCACAGTTAATAATACTGTATTATATATTTGAAAGTTGCTAAGAGAGTAGATTTTAAAAGTTTTCATCATACATACAAAAATCTGTAAGTGTGTGGTGATGGATGTTAACTAGACTTACTGTGGTGATCATTTCACAATTCATACATATATCAAATCATGACAACACCTGAAAAAAATCACTGAGACTTTTTTGAATTTTTGTGTAACTCTTTATGCAAATAACATTTGAAAAACTGAATGCAATGCATAATTTTTCTATGAAAATAAAATTTATCAAAACTGAGCCCAGAAGAGATTTTAAAAAGCCTAAACAAATCCATTCTGTAGAAGAAATAACATCATCAAGGAGCTACCTCCAACATAAATCATGCCCAGATGGTATTAACAAAGGAATTTGACCAGATTTTTAAGGAACAAATAATTTCAAGCTATTTAAGCTGTTCCAGAGCAAAGAGAAAATGAAAAACTTCCAAATTATTTTTATAAAGTGACTATATAGTGATCCTAAAACCTGGCAAACATTGTACCAAACAAAAGGAAAAAGAAAGTATGACTTACAAATCTTGAAGCAAAAATTCTAAAAATATGAGCAAAAAGAACCTAACAGAAAACAATAATATATCATGATTCAGATAGATTTTATTCTAAGAATGGAAAGATGGTTCAAAATCGGGTAATCAATTAATTAACGTAATTCATTCCATTAACAGATCCAAAGAGGATAATTATATGATCATTTTCCACAGATGCTGGGCATTTGATAAGACTCAACATCCAATGTTGAGGGGAGGGGGAAAACAAAACAAAATAGCAATCAATGGACTTTCTTGATGTGATAAAAACATATTTATCTCACCTCTAAGCAAGCCCCTTACTTAATAGGGAAACACTAGACATGTCAGGGACAAGACAAGGCAGCACTGAAGGGATCAATCAAAACAATTAAGTAAGAGAAAGAGAAGAATTAAAAAGGAAGAGGTAAAAACTACCTCTATTTGAAATATGATTCTCTTAAGTTCTCTAGGTATATAATAAGCTGAAAAATTATCACAAAAAGTAAGAGAATTCAGTAAAGTAGTAGAAGAAAATAGTTTACATAAACACAATCATGTCACTTAAGCAAACATCAAGCAGTTCGTTAAAAATTACAATAGAAGACTCTATTTATAACAGCAACAAAGTAGGAAATGCCCAGAAATTAATAAAAAGTATTTAAAACCAAGATAAGCAAAAATTTAAAACATTCTTTAAAGACACAAAAATATACTTGACAAAACGAGAAGACATACTTACTACCTGTATCAGTCAGGTCCTAGTCAGGAAAACAGAAACCATATTATGTATTTCAAACAGAAAATTTACTCCAGGGAATTGGTTACACAGGTACTAGAAGACAGATAAAGTAGAAACACTGAGGCAACTAATAAATAATAACTGTAAGAAGATGCTACCACTCCCAGAGCTAAGATTACAAAAGGTGGGGTTATCAGAACCTAGCATCTTAGAGAAGGGGCCTGTGGAGCCATTACTAGACCTCGGAGAGCACCCCCCCATCCCACTCCTGCTGCTGCTGCTGCTACTTCTGAGGAAATGTGATGAGTCTGGTTCTGAGAACGCCAAAAGAAGCTGGACCACTGAAGCCTGGAGCCAACCACTGCTGCTGGAGATAACTACCATTTGCAGAAGCAATGCTGATAGAAAAAGACAAGACGACCCTTCTTCCCTTCATCCTCCAATAAGGCAGAACCTAACAAATCCAGTAGCAACAGAGTCTGGGGAATGAGGTTGGGAAAGCCTGAGACCCAGCATCAGACAGCAGAGTATAAGAATAAATTTTGAGTTGAGAGACATTAGCTAAACAGTCGGCCCAGATCACCCTTCATAAAATGTCCATACTTGCATAAAATGTCAATAACTATTTCAAGTTTCCTTCTAATAAGATGGAACTATCTTTTATGTAAATGAAGGCACTCTTATCCTCTCCGCAAAAAGGGAGAAGCAAAGTCCCAACAGTAACTGTATCCATCTCCGGATGATGTTAAGACCTTTTCTACTCAAACCACAATTCGTTAAGAACTTCATGTTTAAACTAAAAAGTTTATTTTTGGACACAGAAGTATTAAGAGGCACCTCCCAGAGAATTCTCTGGATTCCAAATATAGCCCTCTCAGCACCCATTTTGTAGTAGTAACCAATTTCCCCTTGGTAATTGGGATCAATCACCTCAGTCAATTGAGTACCTGCTTCTTTGTCGGCTGGTTCAGCAACCTGAGGAATCCCAAATGGCTAGGTGGTAGTCTCAAATTCTTAAGTCAACTGTTGTGTCCCTTGGTGGAAGCATGCTATCTATGAGGGTTTGTTTCCTTGGACCTTCCCTGCTATGAAGTTCTCCTCAGTTAGGGTCCAGCAGAAAAACAGAAACACACTAGGTAGTTCAAAAAGAGAGGATTTACTACAGAGAATGTGTTTCTCAAGTATTAGAGGACTGTGAAAGCCAATGTGGAACACTAAATTAATCCACAGTAACTGTAGGAGGCAGCCACCACCTAGAGGGAAGAGGCAGGGTGACTAGAACCTAGGAGCTTGGAGGAAATGCCCCCAAAGAGTTGCTGCTCTGCTTAGGAGGAAAGGTACTACTGTCCTAGGAATGTCAAGGAGGGCTTCACAGAAAAAGTGATGGTTGAAATGGGTTTTTTGTAGAATGAATAAAGTCTACCAGTCTATTCAACCCATATAACTAAGGCATCCACATTATAACAGGCCTGGTCATTTAGAAACAGTTGCAGGGCCTACCACTTTTTTACCACCACATTAAAAGTATTAGTAAATATGTCAAAACATAGGTGCCGTAAGGTGGCCAAAATAAAACTAGATGATTAAAAGCCATCCTTTCCTAGTTCAGATGTTAGTTTAAAGACAGACACTGTCCGATACAGTTTCTCTGACCAGAAGAGCACATATTTACCAGGTAAACAGTGTATGAACTTAGGCATCACCATTCTTTCTGAGGAGGGTAGGCAAACCATTATATAGGGATCCACTTTGCTGCCTAGCATGATTGCTGGAGCAGGGCAGTATCACACTGATTTACTGAGTCCTAGAATCTTATCTGGGTGCACTGTCTCCTCTTTCCCTCTTTTTCTAGGGCTGTGCCTATTTTCCATAACTTACAAGGCATTTTTTTTAAAGTTGGGAAAAAGGCATTTGCACACTAAAAGGGAAGTGGGTGGTAGTGAAGACAAAGCACAGGAAAGAACCCTTTAGGATCAGAGAAGGATACAACCACAATAATTTTCTGGTATGAGGAGTATATTTTTGGGTATGTGGACAGATTGGAGTGCACAAATTGATGCGATAATTATGAAGAAGGGATTGGGATTGTTAGGTAAGACTGCAGGAGTCTGGCTGAGAAGCAGCTGAGAGGGCAAAGGATCCCACAGATGTACTTTGAAGTACATTTGCTTCATTAAAGAACAGAGGTACAGAAAAGAACATTTCAGCTTTGGCCAAGTGAAGAATGGAGAAAATCAGGAAGAAACTCAGGTGGAGATGCGGGGGGGGGGGGGGGGGGAGGAAATGAAACAAGAATAAGCTGATATTTATAATTTTAAAAATCCCCTAACTCTAGTGCTAAACAGTTCTAACACCAAGTCCTCTGAAGTGACTCTGCTGATGCACAGACCTAAAAACCAGGCAGGGCAGAAAGGCAGTGAGGCTCAAAGTCACAGCCCTGGAGAACAGAGACTAGTTTAAGATTCTCAACTCTGTGATGCTTCTGTGCCAAAGACTTGAAATAGAGAAAAATGTAAAGGTTGCAGCCTATGCTTTTCCTCTAACTTGACAGGAGATTCAAAGTGCAGAGCGGATGAAAAAATGGAAAGCAAGGCTTGAGAAAAAGTACTATTCTACAGAAATTCAAGATGACTACCAGCCTGTCACTCAACAAGAATTTCGAGAGTAAGCATTTGTTCTAACCAGGATACTATGGGTTATCATGATATGGGGATTGAGGACATGACTTACACACATTATTTTCCTGAACCCAGAACCTTATTCTGTTGAGGCCACTTTTAAAATTTTTTTATACCCAACTTCAAACAGAAGGCACAAGACTCGATTTGTTTAGATGTAAGGTGAGGGTGAGGCCAATTGCTTTTATCCTTACATCTATAAATAATTGGAACTGTCATTTATACTTGATATGCATAGCAGATACTGTTCTCCACACAGATTTAGAATATTCGATCCATAACTAGCTATACCATGCATGTTTTAGGAGTTTAAAATACTATCTTCCCACTCAACGCGTTTCACAATAGGCATTAACAACCTGCTGTCTCTTTATGCATGAAAGTGTGTTACTGACTCATTCTCTACTTCCTCCTAAATTATCCTCTAGACTCTTTTTATATGCTGTGGAGTTGGAAAAAGAATTACACTACGTCAGTTTAAAACTAAACCGAGTGATGAGAAAGGTTTCAGCTCTACAATATTGAGAGAAGTGGAGGTGAGAATCTGTGATGCAAGCACTGACCATTCCTAACAAAGATTTATTCTTGTATTCAATTATTTCCTAAACTTATCCCCATTTCAAGTACACTTTAAAACCACCTATCATCAGGGTCATGATAATCATCAAATGATTGCCAGGAATTAAGTGCCCCTGAATGAGACCTACTGTACAATCCATGCATATTACCACATGCCTCCAGAGTATACACACATTGATACACACAAAGGATTTTATAACAAGATTTATTATTAAATTCTAGGGATGTGAAGGAAAAGTACAAAACAATGCTGCTTATAGTTCATGAGGCAGGTCTCTAATGAATAGATCAGTAAGTAGATAGAGACACTTTTCTCAATGTTACACAGAGTATACGAACCGTTGGTGCTCTCATCGTGTACCATGTTCTAACTTCCTCTGTCCATAGATAAATTAAGAAATGCTGAGGATTCTGGAAAACCATTATATAAGACCCCAAGTAAAATAATCTCACCTCCATTCTTCCCAATTTGAAGTCTCCCAGAAAAGGCCATAGCGCAGAAGAACAAACTTGTCAACCACCTAGAGAAATTTCACTAATATCTTCAAACTGGAAATTCATCTAGACACTTTCTAAAGTAATACATTTAACGTTTCCCAAAAGTGCTTCCTTGACTACTTTAAAAGCAAAATATATTTTAAAAAATAAAATAAAGGGCAATGTAAGGGTATCAGAGTTACAAGAAGTCAAGTTATGTTTGTAAGTGTAAATGAGGGTGCTGCAAAAGCCCTGTCTGGATAGTTGGAAAGTTTTATATGGCCAGCATTTTGGAAACTGGAAGGAAATTCTGTTAACTTTTTTTTGGTTACATAAGCCCTCCTAGAAGAGCCAAATGTCCTCTTAGCCCAAGCAACATCATTTGACCATAGTAATCAACTTCCACACTGGTGCTCAAAGTCTCTGGATTTTAAAACTCGAATAAAGGAATTTTTAAATCTACCCACCTTCCTCAAGCCAAGCTCTTCTCTTAGAGACTGCACTTCAAGTTTTCTGAATGGGATAACTCACCACAAGAAAAAATGCCGACTATTCCCTCTGCATCTCCTCCCTAGATTTCCACAGGGAATCAACAACATGGCCTCTCCTTGTCTTACCAGTTCCCAGAGCTGTAGCCAGCCAAGTAGTCTGGTAAACTTGTTGTCCCCCTACAAGGTCCCTGGTTGGGGTACTTCAAAAAAGCCTAAGAACGTTAAGGCAAGGGAACACTTGAGGTCTCTTTTTTAACATCTAGTGAAAAAAACAAAAAACATTTACAATGACTTAGAACATTAAAGTTCTTTTATTACAAAAGTCTATACAATGAAGTGCCAGACACAGCAATGCAATTATACCGGTGGTCGTATATATCTATATATTATTTGTATATAGATATACAGTTTTTACTTGTACCAAAGTAAAACTATCACAAACTGCCTAATTCTACCACCTACTGCTCAACTATGACACACAATACTGTCACATAGCGTTAAGTGCTGCCATGCCACTTTACCTATTCTACTTGCAACCAAACATTAACAGTGAATATAACCAACATCATGAAGCAGCCGTTAATTCTAAAATGAAACCAGTCAGGCCACTGACTTATAAAAATATGGTACTCATATAGATTTAGCATTATAAAGAAGGAATATATTATTTAAAACATTTAAATAGTGCATATGGACATTTTTGCATGTGGTATATAAAATAAAACATTCATATAAAATAATATACAGTGCACATTAAATTAGATGTTTGGATAGACTCCTGTCTGGAGACTGAAAGAAATTAATTAAATGTACACTGCATGATGGATTCAAATCAAAGTGATACACCTTTTGGTGTTTTCAATTTCACTTTTCTAGGTACACATTATGAACTTAGCTGTATAAAAGGAAACCACAAGAAAAGGGGTGGATTTAGTGCTTTATTCCCCAACTACATGTTCACTACCAACGAATATTCCCTCCCCTCAAAAAAGGCATTGCACACACAGGTGAAATGTGAAGTACTAGAAATGCTACTTATTACCAAGCTACTTCATGTGCTTACTATGTTATAGTGCCAGAAGTCTGAGGTTCATGCTTACCTCACCTTATTAAAGGATGTTGCAAAAATCCATTTTTGTATGGAACAAATTGTTAATATTAGCTAGTTAAGAAAACCATGCATGAGTCACTGCATGCAAAACATGGGCACAGTCAAAGTGAGACACTTATCCATCCAAAAAAGCACCAGGAAAAAAGTTTAACACTTAGATCAAGCCTGACCGGATTATGCTGTTATATTGTTAGCATAAACAAAGTCACCATTCTATGAAAATGATTAGCAGAATACCAGGAGAGTACCTTAAGAAAAGCCATGCAAAGCCAAGAAAAAAAGATGTTTATATGTATATGACAAGGGGCATACCACTATACATATTGTAACCAACTGCTTTAAATAGCATGTGAGCAAAAGGTGGTCCCTTTAGAGGATGTTTTCTTAATGGATTTTGCTGATTAAAAGTAAAAAAGAGAAATGATGCAACCCCCCCAACGGTACATGTAAAAATGTAGTGGTATAGCCCTTGTTAAGAACAGATTTACTTCAGGCATAATGATTCTTTTGCCAGTTTAGGCCCATTTGACTGAACACACAAATCTGAGCACCATCAGAGTTCCTACATACTGACATGGCTATTTTCTCACATTATCTGGAGGTGGGTAGGGGGGAAAAAATGCAGGATCTAATCCAGACAAATCACATCATCACCAGCTGATAAACACTAACTGAGGAAACAAACAGTAACTTAAGTCCCATAGGCAGCATGAGAAATGATTCAGTTCTGTGTGTGATGTGCGGTGTGTGTTTTCACTATACTAATAAGCAAGGTCACTTTTTGGTCTACCCTCTGATATCTTCATCCAGGAGCTGTGTGACCACTGAATTGCAAAATTTTGCTAACATACTACCTGCGAGAAAGTGTCACTTTGGGAATTAAACAGAAATGTGTTCCACAGTAGGACATGAAATTTCAGTTGATTTTGGTTTTCTAGGAAAACATTTGCATATGTGCATATTTATAGGCTTTTCTTTCAAATTTTCAGTCATTCTGTAAGAAAAAGGCAACCGAAGAATTCAATGTGAAGATTTTCCTCTCAATTTTCTTCAATAATGAAAAAATAATAATAATAAAGTTGATAATAACAAAAAGCTTGGATTTCCAAAGTTCTTGAAGTTGAAAGGATAAAACACTAGTCTTTTGCTAACAGGATGTATCTGTAGTACAAAACAATGAAGAAAACTGGATGTTTGTTAAAGGTGGAGAGGACAGTCTGTGGTTAATATGAAACATCATGCTCCCTAGAGAGGGTCTACTTACCCTCCCATCACATCTCTAGTGGCACCACAACCAGGTACAAAATGAGACTCTCTGAGTGCCTGACAAAATGAACTCAAGTACCAGCCAAGTACACGATGATAGCTTCAGAGAATACAACTGATTTTATGATGTTTTCAAGGAGCATATTTTATATTGATTTTGAAGAATCTTGTTTGCTGATAAGAACTTCAAGCAGTCTAAGTTTGGCTTTAATTTTCTTGTATTCCCTGTACTCCTCAAGCACTGGAACACGATCCTCTTTCTGGGCATTCCTAGGGTAGAAAATAAAATCTATAATATTCTAGAGATCATCTGGAAAATAAAGTCCCAGAAGTTGTCCTAATGTGAGACACAATGTTACCAAATATAAGTTCAAATAAAAAATTGTGCTGTAAGAAAAAAGATTATTGGACTAATTCCCCTCATGTCCAAGGAACATTTCTAAAATACTTTTTGATGCATTTCTCTACTGACAGATTAAATGATGCTATACTTATTATCAATGATCATTGTAGATAACCAGAGGTAACCAAATCTTTTAATAAGACATGCCTCGATAGCCTCTGTCAGGTCTGTGAGTGTAAGTGCTGGAGGGCTACACTGAGTCATTTCGTACATTTACTTAACTGCGGCTTCGGTGAACTGAGATGTAAAAGTAAAACATCATCTTACCCATAGCAAGCAAGTAGTTTTCCCACTTTATATTAATGACACAATGCAATTCAATCACTAGGTAAAGCATCAAACCATCCTAAGTATGATTGTAAACAAAGTTTTCTTCCAATAAGACAAAGAATTAGAAGGTACTTGGAAAATGCATTCCTACATTTGAGATTTTTTTAACCATTTCTTCCAACCTATACAGAAGACTCTCAAAGTAAACACATTCAGGAATTCTTAATATAGCTATTGGCTTGGTAAGACCGCCCAGTTACATGGAAAAACTTTTCTGAGGCCTGAGATAACCCTCATTTCTGGCCACCATCTGAATTAGAATCTATTTTTCTTACTTTTAAAAGAGGCTCACTGGGTCAACTGTGCATTACCCAGTTAGATAAAGGCATATTGTATTCAGGAGCCACATGACTGCCACACCGTTACACACCTTGGAAATGAGCAGCCTGGAAGGACTCAACATGCAGCCTAAGCAGCAGCGCTCTCAAACTAGTTGAGGATACCACTCATGTTACAGGACCCTTTCTAAAAGGAGAAATATCTCGTTTCACAAACACTTCCAAAAGGGTGAGGATGGAGAATTAAAAAACGAAGAATAACTGCCACTCAACCAAGCCTCCCTAGGACAACTTTGAAATATTTTATCAAATGTTTACTCCAGTTCTGACTTTTTCTGGTCATTAATAGCAGAGCTTCAAAGTATAAACAGGTGTTTTTCACTTTTATTTTCAATGCTAACATACTTATATGTGCAATTTATTTCTATTCCTATACAGTCATGTGTCAATTAACAATGGGCTACATTCTGAGAAATGCGTTGTTAGGCGATTTCATCATCATGCGAACACCATAGAGTGTACTGAAGGGGAACAAAATTTGCGACCCCAAAATGTGTCTCTTTAACATGAGGGTTATTTTTGACTATTTTTAAAAAACAAAAGACTCAGAAAATCTTGTTACCTCCTCCTTAAAAAGAATTCAGGTTAAAAAAACCTGTCTCAGGAAGTGAGCTATCACCTTAGCATAACATGACTAGGTGGCAGACAGGGAGGAACACAGAAAAGCCTGTTCGTTGGGCTCCCCTCTGTGTTCTTCTGTTTCTGTGTGGCCAAGCAAACACCTGATTTCCAAATGTTTACTCCTTTCCACCTACCTGTGAATTGCCTACCTTCCCTTTGAAGTCCCTGACTCTCCCCACCCCCAGTATCTTTTGTCTTTAGCTCAACATGGTATTTAAGGTGAGGGTTTCGGCCATTTTGGCGAGTTACTCAGTTTTCCTGGGTTTCTCCCATGCATATATGTTATTAAACTTTTGTTTTTCTCCTGTTAATCTGTCTCATATCAGTCTAATTCTTAGATCAGCCAGAAGAACCTAGAAAGGTAGAGGAAAATTTCTTCCTTCCCTACCATATTTACATAAACCTAGATGGCATAGCCTATTACACACCTAGGCTATATGATACTAATTTTATGGGACCACAGTCATATATGCAGTCCATCACTGACCAAAACATCATTATGCAGCGCATGACTGTATATTCCTTTATTTTAACATATGGGCACTTGTGAATTTAACGAGAAAGAGAAGTCAATTTTGTGATGCTCAACAAACCTTCCATTTTGTTGATAAAATGCTTCTTCAAATTCCCGTAATGTTTTACGTAGTTTCTTTTTTTCAGCTCTGGCTTTCCAAAGTTGTTCCAGTAATTCAGGCCTAAAATTGAGACGGGAAGAAATCATTATTGAAGGGGTACTCTTGATTCACTATGTTCTTAACAGTGGTTAGAACCTTGGCTGCAAACTAAAATGAGCTGGGAGCTTTTAGAACATACCAATGCCTAAGCTCCACCCCAGAGCAACTAAATCAGAATAGCTGCAGCTAGGGCTCTGCATCAGTACTTTAAAAATTAAATCCTTAGGTGATCCCAAAGTGAAGCTAGGGCTGAGAACCACAGCCATACACCCTATCAGGTAAAGAAGCTGACAGAGAACAAACAAACAACTCTCATCTGGTTCCTGCACTTTTTTATGTAGCAAATGTAGGATTTTAGTTTTTTAAATTTTTAAAACATAATAATGGTTAATATAGAAAAATGTAAATGACAACATGTATTTGTAAATCACATTTTGTAAAAAGGACGATCTCTTGAGCACTGTATTAATTCCCTCTAAATGCTCAATTATTTAAAACTGAATTTCTTGGCATGTATATTTTATTACACAAATAGGCTAAACTCACAAACCAGCATACATACATAGAAGCTGCTCGAGTACTTGACAACCGGAGATCCAGAGCCAGTTTTTCTTGATTTTCTTCAACATCAGATTCTGAGTTTTCCAATGAAGTCTGTGCCTGTACAGCAGTTCTCAAGATATCAGTTAACTCAGGGGACAGACTGACACCATCTTCTTCTTCTTCCTAAAAACATACCAAACAGGCCTTCACTGTTAGAAACTTTTTTCTTTAGGAAAGAGATCAGCAAATGATTTCTCTTAAAGATTACCTTGATTTCTTCAAAAAAATGTGCAGTTTCTCCTTCTATGATTGGCTGTAACATCTGACCCCTTCGCTTGGTGGACGGAGATCCCTGTAACATCAACATACAAATGATTTACATTTTAAGGTTTTAAAGCGTTCAATGAAGCTTCACTTCACCATGGAACAGATACTAAACTTTATTTTCAAAATCCTAACCATATGCTTTTAATTTTTTTAGGAATTCCATCGCTATTTTATTTTTGCTTGTATTTTCTTGTTACGTATGTATAAGAGTGATAAATGATAACTTGTACCTAGGTAATTCTAAAAGAGTTTATTGAATAAATATTCTAAAAATTCTAAAAGATAAGAAAGCATTATATATAATTAATTGGGAGCATTGTTCTCGTTAACAATAGCTGTCAACTCTTTTGGTCTGAGGACCCCTTTATAATCCTTTTTAAAAAACGGAGCTTTGGGGACCAGCCCCATGGCCAAGTGGTTAAGTTCACATGCTCTGCTGTGGTGGCCCAGGGTTTCGCCAGTTCGAATCCTGGGAGCTGACATGGCACCACTCATCAGGCCATACTGAGGCAGCATCCCACATGCCACAACTAGAAGGACCCACAACTAAGAATACACAACTATGTACCGGGGGCCTTTGAGGAGAAAAAGGAAAAATAAAATAAAATCTTTAAAAAAAAAAAACAAGAAGATCCAAGATGGCGGCGTGAGTAGTCTTCTTTGACTCTCCCCCTTCGAATCTACAACTAATTGGACATTCATTGCTTAACAAAGGATATCCATATAGCATGTCAGGACACCTGAGAGACCCACGCTGCTATACATCAGAAGGCAGACGGACTTCCCTCCGGGAGGAGGTGGAGATAGGTGAAAACTCTCTGACTCCGACCCCCGAACAGCCTAGTACCTGCAAGTGGCGTTCTTCCAGCGGATGCCCCCAGAACATCGCCACACACCAAGGGCAGGAGGGAGCGCACACCAGAGGAGCAACGGTGGAAACAGGTGACCAGAGCCCTACCTAAGCCCCCGGCAATTACACCTAAGCCCAGAGGGAAGATCCAGAGTTACACACTGGAGGTGGCGGGGAAAACCCCTACCTGCCATTAGCGGAGAGGCCCCGCCCAGCATCCACAACGCCAGGAGGCTCCCGGAGAGAACCCCAAACAGGGCGGCGGCCTGCCAGCTGCCGCCACCAGCCCCAGTGACCGGGCTTTCACCTGGGTGGGGCTCGGGGCTACCGGAGATCTCCTGGGAGAGGACTGGGGCTGGGTGGAGCTCCAGCAGCCGGCTCCGCGGCCCGAAGGGGAAACTCCAGAGTTCCGTCCGGGCAGCAGGCAAAGTCTCTACCTGCCATTAGCAGAGAGGCCCCTCCCAGCATCCACAACGCCAGGAGGGTCCCAAAGAGGAGAATCCCAGGCAGGGCAGCAGCCGGCCAGCTGCCACTGATCTCAACATCTCTGGCTATCCCTCAGACAGGGCAAGGGGCTCCCCAAAATCCTAGGGGAGGGGATTGGGGCTGGATGGAGTTCCAGCGACCTGGCTCCGTGGCCCAGGGGGAAACTCTACAGTCTCATAGCAGCCTCAGCGATAGCCTCTGCACAGCACTAGTAGAGAGCACCCACCTGGCAACTACAAGGCTGGAAGACCCTGGGACAAAAGTAGCATAGCTAGGTGAGCTAACCACAGACTGCAGAAGATGCCCATAGCTCTGCTGTGACCCATAGTGGACAAGTGAGATTTTGTGGGTGCCGACAGTGACAGAGCTGCAAATATAAGTGATCCTGCCCCTTGCCACTGGGAAAGCCCATAACACCGCTGCAGACCCTAAGGAGGGGGCACGTCTAGGTGGTCTGCAATAGTAGGCACCAGCAGCCTGAAGCCTGCTTGTGATGGCCACCACAGCTGAAGAGGGAACCCACAGGACCACTGTGACTGTGAGGAGGGGCCCAGGCCCGGTTAGCAACAGCTGATAGGGTTCCTGGTTGGTGCAGTATAAACAGCTGTTCCCCCACCACACCAGTAGAAACAAGTGGAAGCAGTAACTAAACTCCATCTCTATGCAGAGGCACAAATCTACACCATCAAGCAATATGAAAAAATATATTAAATCTCCAGAACAGAAGGAAAATGACAAATACACAGAAAACAATCCCAAAGACAATGAAATATATAACCTAAATGATGATGACTTCAAAACAGCCATCATTAAAAAACTCAATGAGTTAAAAGAGAATTCAGATAGACAACTCAACGAGTTCAGGAGCTATGTCACAAAAGAGTTCGATACTATAAAGAACAACCAAACAGAAATACTGGAAATGAAGAACACAAGAGAGGAAATTAAGAAGAATCTAGACGCACTGAACAGTAGGGCCGATAATATGGAGGAAAGAATTAGCAATTTTGAAGATAGGAATATAGAAACGCTGCAAGGAGAGGAGGAGAGAGAACTAAGACTAAAAAGAAATGAAGAAACTCTCCGAGAATTATCTGACGCAATTAGGAGATGCAACATAAGGATTATAGGTATACCAGAGGGAGAAGAGAGGGAGAAGGGGGCAGAAAGCCAATTCAAAGAAATAATGGCTGAGAACTTCCCAAACCTGGGGGAGAGATGGAACTTCATGTGACAGAAGCCAATAGATCTCCAAACTTTACCAATGCAAGAAGACCAACCCTGAGGCATACAGTAGTGAAGCTAGCAAAAGATAACGACAAGGAGAGAATACTAAGGGCAGCCAGGCAGAAGAAATTAACCTACAAAGGAACCCCCATCAGGCTATCAGCAGATTTCTCAGCAGAAACTTTACAGGCTAGAAGAGAGTGGAATGATATATTGAAAAATCTGAAGGACAAAAACCTGCAGCCAAGAATTCTCTACCCAGCGAAAATATCCTTCAAATATGATGGAGAAATAAAAACTTTCCCAGATAAACAAAAATTAAGGGAATTCATTGCCACAAAACCTCCTCTTCAAGAAATGCTCAGGAAAACCCTCATTCCTGAAAAATCAAAAAAAGGAAAGGGGCTACAAAACCAAGAGCGAAGGAGATAAATAGAAGGACAACAACAGAGAGTAGGAGCTCTCCATCAGAAGAGACTAAACCATGGGACGAGAAACAAAGGAAATTGAAGAGAACCGGAAAACAAGACATAAAATGGAAGCGGTAGGCTCCCACATTTCAATAATCACTCTAAATGTAAATGGATTGAACTCTTCAATCAAAAGACACAGAGTGGCAGGATGGATCAAAGAGCAAGACCCAACAATATGCTGCCTCCATGAAACACACCTCAGCCCCAAAGACAAACACAGACTCAGAGTGAAGGGATGGAAGACAATACTCCAAGCTAAGAATGAACAAAAGAAAGCAGGTGTTGCTATACTAATATCAGACAAAGTAGACTTCAAAGCAAAACAGATAAAGAAAGACAAAGAGGGACAGTATATAATGATAAAAGGGACTCTCCACCAAGAAGACATAACACTTATAAATATATACGCACCCAACACAGGAGCACCAAAATTTGTAAAGCAACTCTTAACAGAACTAAAAGAAGACATCAACAACAACACAATAATAGTATGGGACCTCAACACCCCATTAACACCAATGGATAGAACATCCAGACAGAAAATCAACAAGGAAATTATAGAACTAAATGAAAAATTAGCCCAGATGGACTTAATAGATATATATAGAACACTTCATCCAAAAACAGCAGGTTACACATTATTCTCAAGTGCGCATGGAACATTCTCAAGGATAGACCATATTTTGGGAAACAAAGCAAGCATCAATAAATACAAGAGAACTGAAATAATATCAAGCATCTTTTCTGATCATAATGCTATGAAACTAGAAATCAACTACAAGAATAAAGCAGAGAAAGGTGCAAAAATGTGGAGACTAAACAACACACTACTGAACAAACAATGGATTATAGAAGAAATTAAAGAAGAAATCAAATATTATCTGGAGACAAATGAAAATGAGAACACGTCATACCAAATCATTTGGGATGCAGCAAAGGCAGTCCTAAGAGGGAAATTCATTGCAATACAGGCTCACCTCACTAAACAAGGAAAAGCTCACATAAGCAACCTCAAACGACACCTAACAGAATTAGGAAAAGAAGAACAAACAAAGCCCAGAGTCAGTAGAAGGAGGAAAATAATAAAAATAAGAGCAGAAATAAACGATATTGATACAAAAAAGACAGTAGAAAGGATCAATGAAACAAAGAGTTGGTTCTTCGAAAAAATTAACAAAATCGACAAATCCTTAGCCAGACTCACTAAGAAAAGAAGAGAGAAATCTCAAATAAATAAAATTGGGAATGAGAGAGGTGAAATCACAACAGATACCAAAGAAATACAAGGGATCATAAGAGAATACTATGAAAAACTATATGCCAACAAATTGAACAACCTAGAAGAAATGGACAAATTCCTAGACTCTTACAACTTCCCCAAACCGAACCAGGAAGAAATGGAGAATCTGAATAGGCCAATCACAAGTAAAGAAATAGAAACAGTAACCAAAAACCTCCCCAAAAATAAGAGTCCAGGACCAGACAGCTTCTCTGGAGAATTCTACCAAACATTCAAAGAAGATTTAATACCTATCCTTCTCAAACTATTCCAGAAAATTGAGGAAGATGGAGCACTCCCTAACACATTCTATGAAGCCAACATCACTCTGATCCCCAAACCTGACAAGGACAACACAAAAAAGGAGAACTACAGGCCGATATCACTGATGAACATAGATGCAAAAATCCTCAACAAAATTCTGGCAAACCGAATACAGCAATACATCAAAAAGATTATACACCATGATCAAGTGGGATTTATACCAGGGACACAGGGATGGTTCAACATCCGCAAGTCAATCAACGTGATACACTACATTAACAAAATGAGAAACAAAAACCACATGATCATCTCAATAGATGCAGAGAAAGCATTCGACAAGATCCAACATCCATTTATAATAAAAACCCTCAATAAAATGGGTATAGAAGGAAAGTACCTCAACATAATAAAGGCCATATATGACAAACCCACAGCCAACATCATACTCAATGGACAAAAACTGAAAGCCATCCCTCTGAGAACAGGAACAAGACAAGGGTGCCCACTTTCACCACTCCTATTCAACATAGTACTGGAGGTGTTGGCCAGAGCAATTCGGCAGGAAAAAGAAATAAAAGGAATCCAAATAGGCAATGAAGAAGTAAAACTCTTGCTGTTTGCAGACGACATCATCTTATATATAGAAAACCCCAAAGAATCCTTAGGAAAACTATTAGAAACAATCAACAGCTATAGCAAAGTTGCAGGGTATAAAATCAACATACATAAATCAGTAGCATTTCTATACACTAACAATGAACTAACAGAAAAAGAACTCAAGAACTCAATCCCGTTCACAATCGCAATGAAAAGAATAAAATACCTTGGGATAAATTTAACCAAGGAAGTGAAAGATTTATACAATGAAAACTACAAGACTTTCTTGAAAGAAACTGATGATGACATAAAGAGATGGAAAGACATTCCATGCACATGGATTGGAAGAATAAACATAGTTAAAATGTCCATACTACCTAAAGCAATCTACAGGTTCAACGCTATCCCAATCAGAATCCCAATGACATTCTTTACAGAAATTGAACAAAGAATCCTAAAATTCATATGGGGCAACAAAAGACCCCGAATTGCTAAAGCAATCCTGAGTAAGAAAAACAAAGCCGGAGGCATCACAATCCCCGATTTCAAAACATACTACAAAGCTACAGTGATCAAAACAGCATGGTACTGATACAAAAACAGGTGCACAGATCAGTGGAACAGAATTGAAAGCCCAGAAATAAAACCACACATCTATGGACAGCTAATCTTTGACAAAGGAGCTGCAGGCCTACAATGGAGAAAAGAAAGTCTCTTCAACAAATGGTGCTGGGAAAACTGGACAGCCACATGTAAAAGAATGAACATTGACCATTCTTTTTCACCATTCACAAAAATAAACTCAAAATGGATCAAAGACCTAAATATTAGGCCTGAAACAATAAGTTTTCTAGAAGAGAATATAGGCAGTACACTCTTTGACATCAGTTTCAAAAGAATCTTTTCGGACACTATAACTCCTCAGATGAGGGAAACAATAGAAAGAATAAACAAATGGGACTTCATCAGACTAAAGAGTTTCTTCAAGGCAAGGGAAAACAGGATTGAAACAAAAAAACAGCCCACTAATTGGGAAAAAATATTTACAAGCTACTTATCCGACAAAGGATTAATCTCCATAATATACAAAGAACTCACACAGCTTAACAACAAAAAAACAAACAACCCGATCAAAAAATGGGCAGAGGACATGAACAGACATTTCTCCAAAGAAGATATAAGGATGGCCAATAGACACATGAAAAGATGCTCATCATCACTAATCATCAGGGAAATGCAAATCAAAACTACACTAAGATATCACCTTACACCCGTTAGATTGGCAAAAATATCCAAAACCAAGAGTGACAAATGTTGGAGAGGTTGTGGAGAAAAAGGAACCCTCATACACTGTTGGTGGGAATGCAAACTAGTGCAGCCACTATGGAAAACAGTATGGAGATTTCTCAAAAAGTTAAAAATAGAAATACCCTATGACCCAGCCATCCCACTACTGGGTATCTATCCTAAGAACCTGAAATCCACAATCCCAAGAGTCCCATGCACCCCTATGTTCATCGCAGCATTATTTACAATAGCCAAGACATGGAACCAACCTAAATGCCCAGAAACTGATGAATGGATAAAGAAGATATGGTATATATACACAATGGAATACTACTCAGCCATAAAAAAGGACCAAATTGTTCCATTCACATCAACATGGATGGCCCTTGAGGGTATTATGTTAAGCGAAAAAAGCCAGACAGAGAAAGACAAACTCTATATGACTTCACTTATAGGTGGAAGTTAACATATAGACAAGGAGAACTGATCGGTGGTTACCAGGGAAAAGGGGGGGGGGGTGGTGGGGGGAGGGCACAAAGGGTGAAGTGGTGTACCCACAACATGACTAACAATAATGTACAACTGAAATCTCACAAGGTTGTAATCTATCATAATCTTAATAAAAAATAAAATAAAATGAGGGAACAAAAAAACAAAAAACAGAGCTTTGGGGGCCAACCCAGTGGCATGGTGGTTAAGTTCGCATGCTCTGCTTCAGTGGCCCAGGCTTTGCGGGTTCAGATCCTGGGTGTGGACCTACACACGACTTGTCAAGCCATGCTGTGGCAGTATCCCACATACAAACAAATGGAGGAAGACTGGCACAATGTTAACTCAGGGCACATCTTCCTCAAGCAAAAAGAGGAAGATTGGCAACAAATGTTAGATCAGGGCCAATCTTCCTCACCAAAAAAAAGAAAAAGAAAAGAAAAAGCTTCACTGAAATGTAATTCACATACCACAAAATTCACTCTTTAAAGCGTACAATTAGTGGTATTTAGTATAATCACACAGTTGTGCAACCATCACTGCTACCTAATTCCAAAAATTTTATCACCCCAAAAAGAAATCCTGTATTCATTAGCTATTACTCATTTGCCCTCTCACCCTAGCCCTCTGCAAACACTAATCTATCTACTTTCTATCTCTATGGGCTAGCCTATTCTAGATATTTCATATAAATGGAATCATACAGTATGTGGCCTTTTGTGTTTGGCCTCTTTCACTTAGCATGTTTTCAAGGTTCATCCATGTTGTAGCACGTATCAGTACTTCACTCTTTGTTATGGCTGAATAATATTCCATTATATGGATATACCACATTCTGTTTATCCATCAGTTGCTGGACAGTTGGGTTGTATCTACATTTTGGCTATTATGAGTAATGGTGCTATGAACATTTGTGTACAAGTTTCTGTGTAGACATAGACTTTCAATTCTCTTGGGCATCCCTGGGAGAATTGCTGGGTGATATGGTAACTCTATGTTTAATGTTTCAAGGAAGTGCCAACCTGTTTTTCAAAGTGGCTACACCATTTTACATTCCCAGCAGCAGTGTGTAGGGTTCCAATTTCTCCACGTCCTCGCCAACACTGTTGTTATCTGTCTTTTTGATTATAGACATACTACTAGGTGTAAAGTGGTATCTGAATGTGGTTTTCATTTGCATTTCCTAATGACTAATGATACTGAACATCTTTTCATGTGCTTAATGGCTATTTATATATCTTCTCTACAGAAATGTCTATTCAAATTCTTTGCCCATTTTTCAATAGGGTTATTCATCTTTTTATTATTAGATTGTAATCATTTGTTATATATCCTGGATACAAGTCCTTATCAGACATATGATTTGCAAACATTTTCTCCCATCCTGTGGGTTGTCTTTTCACTTTCTTAAGTGTCCTTTCATGCATAAAATTTCTTAATTTTGATAAAGTCCAATTTATTTTTTCTTTTGTCACTGTGTTTTTGGTGTCACAGCCAAGAAAACATTGCCTAGTCCAAAGTCACAAAGGTTTATTCTTCTATTTCCTGAGAGTTTTATAGTTTTAGCTCTTACATTTAGGTCTATGATCCATTTTGAGTTAAATTTTGTGTGGGGTAAGGGTCTAAATTCATCCTTTTTTTGCATGTAGATATCCAGTCGTCCCAGCACCATTTGTTGAAAACACTATTCTTTCCTATTGAATTGTCTTGGCTTAACTTTCAGACTTCAAATTTCTCTTTATGATAATCACATCTAGGAGTCCATAAGATCTACAAATGCTTCCTATAGACTCAGTTTTTAAACATAAACCTGTAGAATTCTAAAATCGCTTTCACAAAGAAATTCAAAGACTATTTATACTACTATGGAATTGTGAAAATGTCAGTGACACACAAAAATACCTTCTAATCAAAGGATAAAATCTGTATTAAATAAACTGTCTTATGTGTAAAGAATAACCCATACAGGATTCCTTGTTTAAAGAAAACTGATTAAACAAGACAGTGTTGAGAGGACCAACTGAAAAAATGGCCAATTAAAACATAATCCATTTGTCTGAGGGCTGACTAGAAAGAGCTCTGAAGGCCAATGTGAACCTTGTAATAATGAGCAGTGAGGCAGACAGAGCCTGCAGGAAACCCCTATGCAAGTGGCTGCTGACACAGAAATGGCCTGGAAGCCTAACCAAACCATAAGCTCCAGTGAATTAATTCCTAGGATGATGCAGAATGGGCTACATTCTGTTTTCTATTTGAGCCTCAGAGAAATCTAGAGCCATACTATCTAATGGTTAATTTGGGGAAAGTACTTAACTTGCACCTAAGTATAGAGTCTCCATTTTTCTCTAAAAATGTACACCAATATGAATAAGCATTATTTTAATAGATTCTTTCATTAAAAATGAACTTGAAAAAAAATCAGTTTATAGTATTGTGCAATTAAGAGCACACCATAGTGACAGCCATCACAAAACTGATATATTTTTCAAAGATGTGAATTTAAACGGAAAGAAACTAGGTGAGGGTCTGAAATATGAGTTTTTTAATTCCACAAAGTAGGTGACCCTGGGTACATCACTCCTGAGCCTCAGTTTCATCAACTGTGAAATGAGGCTATCATCTGCTATGTGTTGTGACTTAACTTGTCAGAATTTAATGACATAATCATACATAAAAATGCTTACAAAAATGCCTGGGACAGGCCAGCCCCATGGCCTAGTGGTTAAGTTTGGTGCTGTCTGCTTCAACGGCCCAGGTTCAGTTCCCAGGTGCAGACCTACACCTCTGAGTGGTGGCCATGCTGTGGCGACCACCCACATGCAAAATAGAGGAAGACTGGCACAGAAGTTAGCTCAGGGCAATTCTTCCTCAGCAAAAAAACCAAAACAAAACAAAACAGCCTGGGAGACAGTAGTAGGCACTTACTATTACTTTCCTATTCTTTTAAAAGGAGTAACCTCACCTTACATATACAATTCTTGCTACCTTGGCTGTTTATCTCTCCAATGTACCACCATAATAATTTTCTTTTAAAGGGTAGATCTTGGTAAAAGGAACTAGATAAATATTTGTGTGTTTTACTTACAAGGACAGGAGTGATGCTAGCTCTTGTCAGCATCTGTTTTACAAGTCTATATCTATCATAGAGAGGTTTAACAATGTGCCTTTCTTCCCTGGTCACCTGAAGCAAGAAAAATGGAAATTACCTAGTCATCAGAAATCTAAAATGTCCAAAACAGTAAGCAATGACTTTCCCTCCAATTTTTAAAAAGCCATTTTAAATAAGCAGGCAATCTCCAAAATGTAGGACACAATGCTCTATAAAACAGCTCTGAAGACTGTAGGCTACAAAAGTGATCCATGCTCTTTTTTAAGATAGAAAATCAAATCTTTTTTAGCAAGAGAGACATTACCGGCCTTCCATGTTGACTTTCATAGTAAAGAAGACTTTTCTGGAGAGAAGTTTTCTCTTCTACCAAATGATCTTTTGTCATTTTCTAGAATTAAAAAAAAAAAAAAAAAAAAAACTTCTATTGGCACCATCATTATTCTCCTCACCCCTACAATGTAAATAATTAGGTTGAAAGGGCAGCCCATCACCATTCTAGCCTAAGCTAAGAATACATAGGTTGCTTACAGATTTGCAAGTAATATTTTTCAGTCTCCTGTAGAAGCTGGTTTTCTAATAAGTAGGTACCAATCCCCTTTGGTGGCTTGATTTATATTTTATCTGAACAAGTTGTGAATACTGGCTTAGCGACCTTGGGTGAGTTACTTAACCTCTTTTTTGTTCAATATCCTAATCTGTAAAATGGGGATACTTCACTCTACCTCATAGGGCTCTAACAAGGACTAAATGAGTTAATTTATGTTGTACAATCATTTACAATAGCGCCTACCTAGCACACAATAAGCATAGATAAATGCCTATTATTTTATTTAATTTTGCACATGGTCTTTTATTGACATTATAACTGAAGTTTTGTGTGTGTGGACAGACACACACACACATGCATACACAGCACAGGTCTTATAATCCAATATTTCTCCTAAACTATTAAGAAAGTCTAGCAGAAGTATAGTAGAAAGACCCTGGAAAAAGCTCAACAGTGTCAATATGTGACTTTAGACTTCTACTCTATGACCTCAGTTTCCCTTCATCTGACAGTGTCTTTACACTGCAAGACTTGTCTCATACCTTTTAGTACTCTAAAGGATAGAGTAGGCAGGACACCCCAAATTTATGTGCCCATAGAACCTTCCCCACTTTGTTCCATAGGACCACTTTTTAACATCCCAATGAACTAATGTTCCACAGATTACCCTATAACACTAGACCAAATGAACTCTCTATTTATTCCCAGGACTAGACAATACTACCTTGTTTCTCACCAGAGTGAAATTAGAGGTAAAAAAAAAAAAATTCAATGAATAGTATCTTCCTTTAACAATATCACTTTATTTACGTATGTTCAGTAGAGGATAGCTG
The DNA here is from genome assembly GCF_041296265.1 of Equus caballus. Classification (NCBI taxonomy): domain Eukaryota; kingdom Metazoa; phylum Chordata; class Mammalia; order Perissodactyla; family Equidae; genus Equus; species Equus caballus. The sequence continues at coordinate 54,173,647 of NC_091697.1, read as the reverse complement.
GGTGTAGACTCTGTAAAACATTGTGATTTCAGCCTTAAGCCTGAACCTTAAACCTAGGATAATGAATCTGAATAAAGCTAATTCAATCAAAATCATTTATAGGAAAAGGGGAGGACAGGAGGTTGGTCTAACATCAAATAAAAAAAAAAACAAGATAAATTGGGGAGTGGAGGAATTAGAATTTCTAATCCAGCTCTGCTCAAAGGAGAGTAAGACTCTATTTAGATGGTAAGAGAGGTGTACTCTGTTGTCAGGATAGGAATGCACATCAGGACTCATCACTGCCTGGACAAAAGTTCACCTGAGACCATCCACCTCTGTATTCTCCCAGCAAAACTCATCTGATACATGATTTGGGTTGCCAAATGGTTTGACCAGGACTGCCCTAGGCATGGCTTTACTGAGTGACAGTTCTTCAAAAAGAATTCATTCATTTAATCCTCAATAACAACTATACTATGTTAGTATTTTAATAGACATAATCACATCCATGTAAGTGAGAGCTATTGACAGGACTCAGTGGCAGAATGCACATAATATAACCAGTCAGGGCCTGGCAGAAGCTAAGAGCTCAATACATATAACTATTAAGATACAAGGCGAGGATTCAAATTCAGGTATGTTTCATGTTCTTTACATATTCATCTTGCCAAGTGCCTCCAAAACAAACGAAGAGATTGGCATTCTAGTCTTTTAGTTTTATTATTCAGTCCCTGAATGATGGAGCACTTCTGGCATGCTGATAAAAACATGTTTCTATATCTGCAAGTTTGGGGAACAGACTCAGGCCAGTCAGACTACCTAGACATCTCTATGCCATTGTGTAGTTATTTGGTTTCAGAGACTCTAAAAGCTAGTCTGGGCAAAAATAACAACCCCAAAATTACTTTGATATCTTCTGGAAGACATCTCTCAACCCGTTTTTCTTTCAGTCTTTTCAGAATAAGTTCAAGTGTTGCTTCCTTGGATGGCTTCTTCTCCTTCTGAATGACCCTGGATTCATCTTCATTCTCTTCATCTTCATGGTCTAGAGAAGAGCCAAAGCTTTTTGGAAGAGTGTTACTACGTGGACGTGTCTGAGGTACAAATTCTCCATCAGAGGTTTTGTGTTTTGCATCTACATTTCAGAACCAAGAGGACAGATCAGTAACATTGATTTTAGTTACAATGCAACTAGGTCAAAAGAGTAAGCAAGATATACTATACAACAGGAAAGCACGTATTAAGAGCACACAGGCTCAGATATTTCAAGATCACATGAAATATTTAAACTTAAATTTTATATATTTTACATATATATATATATATATATATATATATATATATATATAGCAAGAGACCTCTGATATTCATTCTTTCAACCAATATTCATAGAATGCCTACTATAAAGTCAAACACTGGAGACACAGTAGTAAACAAACAAACATGGTCCCTGTTTTCATGGAGCATATATTCAGAAAAGTAAAAACAAACACAAGCAATCAGATTCATAAAATAATTTCAAAGAGTGCTAAGTGCTATAAAGAAGATAAAATAGGATGGTGTCACAGTGCTAGAAGGAACATGCTTTGTGGAAGAGCAACTACGTTGGATGGGACTGACAAAGGTGGCCTTTCTGAGATGGTGACGTAACAAGGAATAAGGAGTTAACCTAGCATAAAAGATTTAGGGGATTTAGGAGAAGAGCATTACTCCCCAGTGAGGCAAGAGCTCGTGCAAAGGCCCTAAAGCGTAGCATGTTTAAGGAATAGAAAATGAGAAGAAAATGATTAAAATGGGCTAAGGGCAGAGTATGCAAGGCCTTGAAAGCCATGATAGGGAGTTTGGACTTTATTCTAAGTGGAAAGAGAAGCTCACGGAAGGGCTTTGAAAAAGATAGTAACATAGTTTTTTAAAAGATAATTCTGGCTGCTATGTAGAGAATGGACTGTAGGACAGTAAGAGTGGGAGAAAATTGGGAAATCAGCCTACTGCTAGTCAATTTAATAACACCCACTAGTAATACACACAAGGTAATGCTTTTCACCAATGGCTAGAAACTGGCATTAAAGAAGAAAATGCTTAACAGAATTGTAGGGGAAAATTCTAAAGAAGAGGTAAAAGACCTTATCTTAACCACAGATTATCAACTCAGTGACAATAGGGACACTGTCTTCTTGTTCACTGTTACAGTCTCAGATGTCTACAAGTACTTGGTACTTAAAGATACTAAAAATTTGTTGAATAAATTCAAATGAATAAACCAGAATGTGATGCTCCAGATTATAAATCCACAGTACTTGGTAAAGATAATTTTTTACGTTATCAATAGTTATTACAAAGCATGCTCACTAAACACTCACAAGGTAGATATGCCTTAGCAACTGCTGTACTGGGCTGACAGTAACACGAGACCTGGGTTTTGATTCAAGAACACTTATAATTTAGTCTTTGTAATATAAATAGTTCATTATGATCAGATATTCTTAGTCTTAGATGAAATACCTATCAAAAATGAAAACTGCTTAATATATTAAATATATTTCAGATAAACTTTTATCACCTATTAATATACAATCTAGGGCATCTTTCAAAAGAGTATTACTAATAAAAACACAGGAAAGACATTTGGAAGAATATAATACAGTACCGCAACCTGGACCATAACTAAGAAAGAACAAAAGGAAACTTTTTTTTTACAACTATCAAAAATTATAACTATAATTCTCAAGGACATTATTATAAAGAATATTTTTTAACACAAATACATTACAAAAATGGCACATTCTATACCTTTAATTTGCTTCCGCAGTTTGGTAAGCTCTGTCATCCATTTTAATACCTTTGGATTGGCTGCAATATCACTGTACGAGGGCTGAGAAATTAAGGAACAGAATCACTGACACCTTTGTGGTAAGCAATTGTTATTAATTTATTCCTAAATAATATTTACAACTCCTACAGCAGAGATTTCACTTGATCTTCATTTCATCTTACCTTATTTTAAGTAGATAGAGCAGGATATTAAGTAAAGCTCTCAGAGCAGGCTCTAGCAACTGGCTGAAGCCATATCTGAAGATGAGTCTTCTGACTCCAAGTATAGGACTCTTTCCACGTTACATGTTCTAATTATTAAATCTCTCTCTCTTTTCCCCACACCCTTGTACTTGCAGGTTTTGAGGGAGCAGAAACAGAATTAACATCATTTGTCAATGTAAAGTACTTGCTTTAAAAATTCTACAAGCTGTTTTACAATGGAAGTGTAAAGATGCAGTAGTGCAATGGCAAGAATACTGGCCTGGAAATCAGGAGGCTATGGATCTACACAATCTCAGACCCATACGATCACTGTTTCTCTGGGCATCTCAGATTCCTTATCGCTCCCAGGAAAGAGATGGACTAATGCTCTCCAAAGGACCTCTTCACAGTTCTAACAGATCCACCTCACGCTGGGCAATGCTGCAAACTTACTTTGCTATTTCTTTCCCTTTCAAACTGTTCCTCGAATTGTCTGATTTTTTTCTGAAGTTTCTTGACCAATTGATATGGTGTTCTGTCTTCTCTTTTTTCATCTTTTGAACTAAAGGATGATCTTCGAATCCTGAATTAAAACAAGAGGCAAACACTGTGTGTTAGTTAAATTTTCAAGTTATCAATACTATATCTCTTACTGCCCTGATATAACATGATATTATTACCAAAAGTCCCAAACACTAAAGGACAGGTAGTAAAAAGGAACTTACACTATTGCTTCACAAACCACAGAATTAGCTAACACAAGTCGTGATAAAAACAATCTGGAATCATTCAAAAGTTGTTTGGGAAAAGGCAGAAAAGAAACAAAGATATCTAGCAGCTCAGAGCTCTTTAGATGTTCAAACCGCAAAGGAAAGGTTTGACAGTCAATAAATTTAATTTAAAGTTTTAACAATAAAAGCATCAGGGACTGGTGAGCTCCACCTGCTGCTTCCCTTCCAGAGTTCCGGATTTCAGTCATGAATGAATAAATGAATAAATACATGGTGAGGAAATGTCTTTTAGGGAGCAAATCCCCAACACTGCACCTCACTGAATGCAGAATTTAGGGGCCCAAAAAATAAAAAATTACAAAAACATGCTTCAGGAAATAGAGGAGAAAGCTTTGAGCTGCAGATCTACAGGACACAATCTCTTAAAGGACCTGGGTACATAATAGGAATCACTTCTCATAAGTACATAAAAATTACATACCTAGCAAAAGAAAGTGCTTTAGATGAGGATTCCAGCATTTCTGGATCATGTAGGAAACGCTGGCTTTGCCCAAAATCTAAGCTACGGTGTGATAATATTGGAGGACAGTCCTCTTCTAGGGGGTGATGATTCATTCTTCCAGCTTGTGGAGAGAGCTGAGCTTCTCCAGACTCAGAGTCTTCCTGCCAAGACTTAAAAGCAGGAAATGGCTCTGCAAACAAACACAAAGCATAGTACCATGGGTCTCTTGGTTCCAGACGGAAAAAAAGTCACACAATATCAGCTAGATGGTCTTTAAATCTTGTCATTATGTAGTGGAACAGATAATATATATTACATATTTTTTTTTAAAAAAAAAAGGGATACTAGGATCTTCATAAAGCCTACTATAGTTTAAAATTGTCTGAGCTTCATTTTTTAGCCCAGGGTTCTATTTTCACATAAGGAGTTATACGTTAAATTTCTGAACTCAGTCACAAAGCAAGAAAGAACACTGTCAAGCTCTTTAAAATTATATTAAATGTTATTTTTCAAGTAGGGGAAAATCTTCACTTAGAAACAATAAACACTCAATAGTCCTTAGCTGGGAATTTAACTTAGCCAAATGCTGCCAGGTGGATAAATTATCCCTCACTGTCAAGGGGCTATGTTAAGAACAAGTGGAAGCTATACCCCATGCTATACAGAACACTCACCAAATGGAGTTCTCTAGAATCTAAAAGAATTATAACATTTCCAAATGAGCAGCTAACTCACCTGACAGCACCTGGTCTCTAACATTAAACTGTGGTGGTTATTTTCTGTTACAGGACTCCTGTGTATAATATATATTTTAATAATTAAACACCCAACAGTACTATCAAGACAAAATGTAATAGTACTAGTCTTTTTTTTTTTCTCCTGCTGAGGAAGATTCACCCTGAGTTAACATCTGCTACCAATCTTCCTCTTTTTGTATGTGAGCCGCCACCACAGCATGGCCACTGATAGATGAGTGGTATAGGCCCACACCCAGGAACTGAACCTGGGCTGGCAAAGCAGAATGCATTGAACTTAACCACTAGGCCACGAGGGCTGGCCACACTAGTCCTTCTTACGTACATCTATTTTATTGGCGTTATCTTGTATGTTCTCAAATGAAACTATGTTGATATATTTGATATCTCCACACATATAAGGTTTGATTACATACAGAACACATACAGATAAACACACAATCCACAAATATACTCCAAAAACAAAATAACTTCAAGTATCGCTGGAGTCCAGGAAGAGGGGTAAAACTTTTCCATCTATACATTAACTTTATAACTACAATTTAAAACTTTGATGCTATGACTATCAAGACTAGCAAAAATAAGTTTTTTAAGTATTTTTGGATGCAAAGATGGCTTGACAGTGTCAAAAATCAAGAATGATGTTTTTTATTCACACTATAGCTAAAGATTGCTACTTTAGTAATTTAGTTTAACTTTATGCATTAGCAATTTAAAGCACTGAATTTTTTTCAGGGTAATAAGAACATAATTTAGTTAGTTTTTAAAGCCCAGATCAATCTGATAACTAAAAACTGGGTACAAAGCGTGCAATCCCACTATAAACCCAACGATAAAGTGATTTTCAAAGCAACCCTTGTACCTGCTTCCCAGCAATAAGTAACTGGTAATAAACATTTTATGAGAAATCTCCTATGTTAAGAAAAGAGAGAGGTAACAAAAACAGTTTTTTCTGGGTATCATTTTTAACCCAAAACAGTTTTCCTAATATATGGGGACAGCAGGAGAAGGGCTAATAAAAAGGCAAACAAAGTGAACCATAAAAAGGCAAAAAAACTAAACTATGGTGAACCATACTTACCCTCCCCATCTCTCTGCAGATGCATTGTTTTGAAATCAATGAGGGGAAAAGTGATAGGGCATGACGCTAATAAAATGGAAAAAATGGCAAAAAATACTAAAGTGAACACACAGCACAGTCAGAACAAACCATACACATAACTAACACAAAGCCAAAGATACCAAAAACATTTCCCTAAAACCAGTTTAGTCATTCTGCTCAAAAACTTTATTCAAAGCAATTACTACTAACCAAACTTTAAAAACAAACACAAACATACATTTCCATTTCAGCAAGCAAGGCAAAAAATCAAAGTAGTGCTGTTTTATTAAAACTCAAACATAAAACTGAAGAAATGGAAACTCTTAATCAGGTACTGTTTGAAGCTTTTCAGTATAATGGATTTGACAGATAAATATCTCCCTTAGTTTACTCTTTGAAAAGATCCTAGTGTATTTCTTTCAAGAGTTAAAGGAAAGAATCTGAAGGAAAGATGTTGTCCACTTCCATTAAAAGCCAAGACTTAAAAGGCTGCTACAAATTCATTCTGGTGGTAGACATGTGCTACCTGCTTGCTAACTGCAGTTTCCTGACTATCCTTTCAGCAATTCAAAAAAAACAAAACCCATATACTTAGGAAGAGTAAGGTGGTCCTCTTTTTGGAGTCACCCTACTTCTCTATTAAGAGCCACATCAAACAAAGTATATCTCTGATTCCAAATTATCCAGGGTCTAAAGTAATTTGGTCTCTTAAGGAAAACTTTTATTTAGAATATCCTAACTGCTAGTTGTAGAAAATCAGTCTTTATACTTGTAGCAAAGTTGGAAGGAACAACACGGTCTGCTAACAGCCACTCTCCCAAGCACACGCAGGGTTTGTGGCTGAGAAGTTCACTCAGATGTCTACTACCGTGGCTCTCAGAAAATCACTGACTCCTATTCCTGGAAGAGTCAGCAGGAGGCCTACATGGACTTGTCACAGCTGCTGAGCTAGGTGGATAACAGGGCAGATAAGGTGCTGAAAATCAGGATCAAGTAGTCCATAGTTACCTCCTTTCCCTATCACAAGCTGTAAGGGGTAGATTCTGACAGGGAAACAAAAGAGAGCCCAGCATTAGATTCTCTTTGGGGAAGCCTCCCGAACACTGAAGCTAGACAGAGAATGTCGCATCTCCTCAGACAACGGAAAACAACTCCTCTTCTGTGTTTAACATGTAGGATCAGGACTCTAGGCCCAAGATTGCACAGGGCTACTTATCTGCATCTTCCAAGAGGAAGAAGTTTAAGTCCTTTGTCAGAATCCCAGCCTTATCTTTCAGAGACTCCTTTCCCACTGTGCCTCCTGGAATGCTCTGTTGACCACCACTCCTTTTCAGTGACTATGCCAGGATAATTAACTAAAGGGGACATTTGATCTTCACTGCCACCAGGATGCTAAAATATCCCCTAACTCTGGGACGCATCTTCATAAATTCCAAACGTCTTGAATAACCCAAAACAAAGCAAATGAAAGACAATTTCCTGATTTAGTGTAAGTTAAGACACATAATATGCCACTGGGCATGCCAAACATCTAGACCAAAAAAAAAGGAGTGGGCGGAGAGACAGCAGTAAAGATTGGCACAGACAATGACTCCGTTGGGGCTTTTTAAAAATTGGCTATACCTTAAAAACAAATAAATAAAAACACTCCAACTGTGATCAGGTGAGTGGACTTGAGGTAGCAAGAGGAGTCCGTGGTACTGGTATTGCAATTACTCTTGTTATTGCCACTGTACATCATCAGCTAACTCGCCAAAGGTGAGATAACCAAGGGATCTTCATCCAAGTAAACAAATATGTAACTTTGTTTAAGACTCCTGAGTTGTCTCATTGTCTCCTTAGCTAGGAAGGTGTATGATCCAAAAGGACTCCTGGATCCAAATTTATTGCTTGCATCCCCCACTGCCAATATTTTATTTGAAAGTTTACAAATATACAGCAAAGTTGAAAGAATTTTACAGTGAACGTTTTATGTACCAATCACCTATATTCTACCATTAACATTTTACTATACTTGCTTTGTAACATTTATCCATTCCATTAGCCATCTTATTTTTACATGGATTTCAAAGCGAACTGGACATATCAATATACTTCCCCATAAACACTTCAGCATGCAAATCACTCACTGGAGCTCAATATTTATTTAGTTTTTGCTCCTTTTGATAAAAAAAAGAAAAACCTATATACAATGAAATGCAAGTCTGAAGTATACATTTGCTGAGTTTTGACAAAGACTTATTTCCGTGTGGCTTGCTTTTAAAATTTAAATTTAAACTTCTCTCCTTTGTAAACATTGTTAGGACCCTACTTGCATATCTTCATAACCTAATACAGAGATACAAGGATATGGGGCAATATTTGCTTAGAAATGCCACTGAAGATCATTAAAAAAAAAAAGTATTCCTGAAGATCATAAAGAAAAGGTAGCTATATATAAGCCCTCTGTTTAGAAGTGCTGAGACCCCCAAGCCCCAACATAGTGGACTTTCAAAGACTGGGCAATAGCACCTGGTTTAACAACTAACAAAAGCCTATCCTGGGTGGTTTTATTTTTTTAATCAGATCTAACATCCATCTTTAAAGCTAATGTATCAAATAATAACTTCTAGTTCATACAAGATAGTTGCCCCATAATCTCATCAGTGCATTTGAATAAAAGCACTCACTAGCTCTTCCTATATGAAAAAGAGAACAGAAAAATTGAAATGAAAAATGTTATCCAGAAAAGGGCAGTAATCTCATTACTGCTTTGGGTAATTTCAGTTACAAATAACACTATCAGGGAAATAATGCGTATGGGTAAAATTACCTTCCCATTTATCACCATCAGAAACATTCTTCAGATCTAAATGTGGAATTTGGACACATGCTGCTTCCCCTTGAACACCAACACTTTGAGCTCCTGGCACTTCTGATTCAGTGTTGGCATTCAAATCACATATCTTGCTACTAGACTCCTGTATTTTAAAATAAAAAATACATTTCACAACCATGAAGTTTTTCACACCCAGCTTAAAGATAACCAGCATATATCCTTCTGCTTCACTAGTTTATTAAGCCTGTACAGTCAACTGTCCCATTCCTACCATCCAAACTATTTTCAAACATAAATTTGCAATTTTATAATATATCTTATTGGGAGACAAAGTTTGGATCCCAAATTCAGGAAAGTGTTTTGATAACCAAGCTTCTTGTAACCAAAAATGGCAAATTAAATTGCTGCCCAATTGTAAAACACTTGGTAAGAGTATCTCTATTTAAATTTCCTTTAAACCTATTCAACCTAACATAATAATTGGTAGATTACATCTACTCGAATTTTTAAGAACCAGAAAAGAAAAGCAATTCTTACCAGAATCAAATGTGACAGTTTACCACTGCCAAATGACACACATTCTTTCCTAAAAATATAAGTAAAGTAATTAGTCTTTTAAGAACAAATAGGTTACTATCATTGCATATTTCTTACCTAGATTCCTCTCTTCTCCACAGAGCTAGCATTTACAGTGTGAGAGAAGAAAATGACAAGAGAACATAGGCCATTCTTTGGAGCCCTATATCTGAAAATCACACACCACTGAAAAGATCCACAGAATCACTTCAGGTTTAGAAAAATTAAGTTAACACTCACCACCCTCCCAGACAACCACCCCTCAAAAGAACATTTTAAAAGGAAAAATAAAATCTACAGTAAGTGGAAACCAAAAGGACTGAATGTATAATGGAAAAGATTTTGTAAAATAAATATGAGTTTTAACCAAATAGCTCTATTCTTCCCCACTCTGGGACGTGTTTTTTCTTTTAAAGAGGATTTTTAAAGGTACAGCTATGTTCTATATTTTAAATATTGTGTTCTATCACAATCAAAACAAGGTTACTACTTCTAAACCTCTCCTTCCTCAAAACATAATGATAACAAGTAAAAAGAACATTTTTAAAAATTTCAATTCACCTTTTAATCCCCCAGAAAAACTAATCCCTATTTAGAAAGTGTTACAGCAAGCTGTCACAAATGATCTCTACCTATTTGACCAGTCAGATCATCTAGTATCATAGTAGGTTATCAATATGCCTATTGTGGGAAAGTTCTTCTCCCCAGAGATACTGTGGTAATGTACAAGGATACACACAAGTGCTATGAACCCTGCCATAAAAAGAGTGTGCACTCAGAAGACAGGTCTTGATCTAAATATGGCAGTCATCTCCTCATATCCCTAATTACCTTATTCTTGCTGAGAATGAGAAACAAACTAAATTCCTTGGCAAGCTCAAAAGCCTTCCTCTGGTTAGAGTGGGAGCAAATGGTGAGATGAGCTAAATTCTACCTCACACACTAAAAGAGCTAATCACCTAAATTTGAGAAACGAGTGTTAAACATGCAAAATGTAATCCAGCTAACCAGGAAATAATTTGGATCTAAAAACAAGTTTGCTAACCTACACACAAGTTGAAGAGAAAAGAGCTTTTTCCAAAAAGATTGAGTCCTCACTAAAAGGATCCTTATTGTTCTACCAAATCCAGATGTCATCATTCTGGAGATGCCTGTTAATGCTGTTAATCTTATATCTTCAGCCCATAGCTCCAATACTCCCTGGGCTGGAAGAGGATCATTCCTGCCTTCTGAAAGGAAGCACAAGGAACTGCTGTAAGCAGGAAATCTGTGGACCTTCAGAGTATGGGGATGCTCCAGAGACATGGCTCCAAAGAATTTACTTACCCTCAGAGAAAAAGTTTCCTACCCACAATTAAGAGAGACAAGGGCATTAATGCAAGTTTACCACTGCCAACAGACCATAGCCAAATTACTAATGCTGTGTGGAATTTCTCAGTATTTTCAATCTAGTCTGCAACTTCATTACTGATGTGTTTTCAGAATATCAAATCATCTTTCCTAAGAAAATTATAACATACTTCTTGGCAACATCTTCCAGAATCATAAAAAGAGTAACAAGACCCAAAACCTAGCCAGTGACTTAAACTATTACAGAAAGCTTCTGTTCAAAGGGACACTATCTATAAAATATCTATCTGTGAAGACTACATCTGGCTGAAATACTCATTGCCTCAGGTATCCCCCTCCCATTACTGCTGGCCAAGAAGGTAAATAAGCAACTGTCTAAGACTGTACTGGGACACCAAAGAGGAATTCAAAGAGGAAGAAAAACATCCTATACGTATTTGCTGAAGCAAATATGTTACAGTCGTTCAGTTAACTATCCATAGTTCCAAGACTATGAACTAACTCACTGAAAGGTATATTCAGAATATCAATAAATTCTCAATTGTTCTACAAATCAACTGAAAAAACTGTCTCCAAGAAGGTTGTGTTCTTCTCTCCAAATGTTTTCCAAGTTATAACTAATGTCTGTCTGAAGCTGCAACCTCTCTGAATATTTATGGACATTTAATATGTTTTATGCTTACCATTAAAACAAGAATCTTGGTTTTTTAGATTATCTAAAATGTATGTTGTAAAGGATAGATTCATCTAAAAATTTCATCCCAAAATTCGTAAGGGACTCCAATTCTCAAAATGATTAATTAACAACAACAGGAGAAAATGCTTACCTCTCAAGATAGCCATCTTCACTATCACCGTGGTCACTGCATGGCTCTAACAGTATACCTACAGACTGACAAAAAGAAGCACTGTATTAATGGAGCTCACAACACTCATAAATGAGAGGAAGTTATCAATCTAAATTAGGATATTCAATTACAAGTTAGTCAAATACTCATCCTTAACTACTATTTATAATAAATAGTCTATACGTGTTGGCATCTCTTTTTACAGAGTAATTTATCTTCCTCAAAACCCGAGTCGTGTGTGTGTGTATGTGTGTGTGTGTGTGTGTGTGTGTGTGTGTGTGTGTATAATGGGGACCCTGCATTTCTCGCTACCCTATTAGATAAAAGGTACTGCTACTACTATCACATTCCTTTTCCTTCTTTAGAATTCTTTCCTCCAAAGATGATGGTCTTGTGGTCCCACTAGCTAACTGCTGCTGCCTTTTCTCCTCAGCTGCAAAACGTGTAAGTTGGTAACTTCCTACCAAGGTAACAGAGGAGTCATGTAGTTCACCAGATTCCTCTATTACATATATTTGAAAAAACAATTATGAACTTCAGGAAATATGAGAATGCTCCCCCATTTTCCAATGGGCTTAGTGACACCATCCCATCTCTATTCCTCCTTAAAATAAATACCTAACAAATCTAAAAGAAACGTCCTGTGCATTAGTACAAACTATGTAAACTTTTTAATGTTTTTGATGATTACCTCTGAAATCAACAAAAGGTTTGATTCTTCTTAGACTCTTCTTAAGAAACTACCACTTGTCCAGTTTTGTTTAGTATGAAAGACAGTCCATAATTATCTGAAAAAAGCTACTAAAGTATTTTTCCCTTTCAAACTATGTATCTCTGTGAGGCTAAATTTTCTTCAGACTCTTAAAACAAAAGAACTTATAGCAAAAGATTGAATGTAGAAGCACTTATGAGAATCTAGCTGACTTCTATTAAGTCAGACAGGCATTAAAAATATTCAGAAACATGTAAAACAAGGCCACTCCTCAAAATAACATTTTTCGAAAGTAGCTGCTTTTTGACAGAAATACAAGGGAAAGGAAACAATAGAAATACAGAACTGGGAAACAAAAGACAAAAAGGCAATATTAAGCCCTCATATATCAATAATCACTCTAAATGAAAACGGACTGAATTCACCAATCGAAAGACACAGAGTGGCAGATGAATTAAAAAGCAGACCCAACAATATGGCTGCCTCCAGGAAACACATCTCAGCTCTAAAGACAAATATAGGTTCAGAGTGAAGGATGGAAGGTGATACTCCAGGCAAATGGCAAGCAAAAGAAAGCAGGTTTAGTCACACTTATATCAGACAAAGCAGACTTTACAATAAAAAAGATAATGAGAGACAAAGATGGGCATTATATAATGATAAAAGGGACATTCCACCAAGAAGACATACACTTATTAATATATATGCACCTAACACAGGAGCCCCAAAGTATATAAGCAAAGATTAACAGACCTAAAGGAAGAAAGTGACAGAAAACAACAGTAGTAAGGGACTTTAACACTCCACTGATGTCAATGAATAGGTCATTCAGACAAAAAGTCAACAAGGAAACAGTGGCCTTAAATGAAACACTAAACCAGATGGACTTAACAGATACATATAGAACATGCCATCCAAAAACAGCAGAATACACATTCTTCTCAAGCGCACATAGAACATTCTCAAAGATAGACCATATGTTGGGAAACAAGGCAAGCCTCAATAAACTTAAGAAAACTGAAATCATATAAAGCATCTTTTCAGATCACAATGCTACAAAACTAGAAATCAACTATAAGAAAAAAGCTGGGAAAGTCACAAATATGTGGACACCAAACAACATGCTCCTGAACAACCAGTGGATCAATGGATAAATCAAACACCTAGAGACAAATGAAAATGAAAACAACACACCAAAATTTACAGGATGTAGCAAAAGCAATACTAAGAAGGAAATTTACAACAACACAGGCCTACCTCAACAAACAAGAAAAATCTCAAATAAACAAGCTTACCCTATACCTAAAAGAATTAGAAAGAGAAGAACAAACAAAGCCAAAAGTCAGTAGAAGGAAGGAAATAATAAAAATCAGAGCAGAAATAAATGAAATAAAGACTAAAAAAATAACAGAAAAGATCAATGAAACTAAGAGCTGGTTCTTTGAGAAGATAAACAAAATTCACAAACTCTTATCCAGACTCACTAAGAAAAAAAGAGAGAAGACTCAAATAAAATTAGAAATGAAAAAGGAGAAATTACAATGGCCATCACAGAAATACAAAGGATTATAAGAGAATACTATGAAAAGCTAAATGCCTACAAACTGGATAACCTAGAAGAAATGGATAAATTCTTAGAAACATACAACCTCTCAAAACTGAATCAAGAAGAAACAGAGAATCTGAATAGACCAATCACAAGAGATTGAAACAGTAGTCAAAAACCTCCCAAAAAACAAAAGTCCAGGACCAGATGGCTTCTCCGGCAAATTCTACCAAACACTCAAAGAAGATTTAATTCCTATCCTTCTCAAACTATTCCAAAAAATTGAAGAGGACAGGACACTTCCTAACTCATTTTCTGAGGCCAACATACCCTGTTACCAAAACCAGACAAGAACAAGACAAAAAGGAAAATTACAGGCCAATATTGCTGATGAATATAGATGCAAAAATCCTCAACAAAATATTGGCAAATCGAATAATAAAACAATACATTAAAAGAATCATACACCATGATCAAGTGGGATTTATTCCAGGGATGATGGTTCAACATCTGCCAATCACTGTGATACACCACATTAACAAAATGAAGAATAAAAATCACATGATCATCTCAATAGATGCAGGAAAAGCATTTGATAAGATTAAACATCCATTTTTAATAAAAACTCTCAATAAAATGGGTACAGAAGGAAAGTACTTCAACATAATAAAGGCCCTATATGACAAAGCCACAGCCAACATCATATTCAACAATGAAAAACTGAAAGCCATTCCTCTGAGAACAGGAACAAGACAAGGATGTTCACTCTCGCCGCTCTTATTCAACAAAGTACTGGAAGTTTTAGCCAGAGGAATTAGGAAAAAAAAAAAAAGAAAGAAAAGGGATCCAAATTGGAAAGGAAGAAGTGAAACTCTCATTATTTGTAGAAGACATGATTCTATACATAGGAAACCCTAAAGAATCCACCAAAAACCTATTAGAAATAATCAACAAATACAGTAAAGCTGCAGGATACAAAATCAACACACAAAAATTAGTTGCATTTCTATACACCAATAACGAACTAGCAGAAAGAGAAGTCAAGAATAGAATCCCATTTACAATCGCAACAAAAAAGAATAAAATACCTAGGAATAAACTTAACCAAGGAGGTGAAAGACCTATACACTGAAAACTATAAAACTCTAACACATTACCAAAAGAAATCAAAGAAAACATAAAGCAATGGAAAGATATTCCATGCTCATGGACTGGAAGAATAAACATAGTTAAAATGTCCCTATTACCTAAAGCAATCTACAGATCAGTGCAATCCCAATGATATTCTTCACAGAAATAGAACAAAGAATCCTAAAATATATATAGAACAACAAAAGACCCTCAATAAACAAACCGATCCTGAGAAAAAAGAAGGAAGTTGGAGGTATCACACTCCCTGAATTCAAATTATAGTACAAAGCTACAGTAATCAAAACAGCATGGTACTGGCACCAAAACAGACACATAGACCAATGGAACAGAATTGAGAGCCCAGAAATAAAACCACACATCTATGGACAGCTAATCTTTGACAAAGGAGCCAAGAACATACAACGGAGAAAGGAAAGTCTTTTCAATAAATGGTCTTGGGAAAACTGGATGGCCACATGCAAAAGAATGAAAGCAAACCGTTACCTTACTCCATACACAAAAAATGAACTCAAAATGAATTAAGGACTTGAATTTAAGACCTGAAACCATAAAACTCTCCGAAAAAAATATAGGTAGTACACTCTTTGACATGGGTCTTAGTATCTTTTTGAATACCATGTCTACTCAGGCAAGGGAAACAAAAAAAATAAACAAATGGGACTCCATCAGATTAAAAGGCTTCTGCAGAGCAAAGGAAACCATCAACAAAATGAAAAGACAATCCACCAACTGGGAGAAAATACTTGCAAATCATATATCCGATAAGGGGTTAATTTCCAAAATATATAAAGCTAAAGAGCTCACACAACTCAACAACCAAAAAGTGAACAATCCAATCAAAAAATGGGCAGAGGATATGAACAGACATTTTTCCAAAGAAGACATACAGATGGCCAATAGGCACATGCAAAGATGTTCAATATCATTAATTATTAGGGAAATTAAATTAAAACTACAATGAGATACCACCTCATACCCATAAGAATGGCCATAATTAACAAAAGAAGACATAACAAATGTTGAAGAGGATGTGGAGAAAAGGGAACCCTCAGACACTGCTGATGGGAATGCAAACTGGTGCAGCCACTATAGAAAACAGCATGAAGACTACTCAAAAAGCTAAAAATAGAAATACCATATTAATCCAGCTATCCGACTACTGGGTATTTATCCAAAGAATATGAAATCAACAACTCAAAAAGATTTATGCCCCACTATATTCATCACAACATCTATTCACAATAGCCAAGATGTGGAAGCAACTCAAGTGCCCACCAATGGATGAATGGATAAAGAAGATGTGGTGTGTGTATATATAGATATATACATACATACATACATATACACACAATGGAATACCTCTCAGCCATAAAAAAAAAAGACAAAATCATGCCATTTGCAACAACATGGATGGGCCCTGAGGGTACTATGCTAAGTGAAGTAAGTCAGACAGAGTAAGACAAATACTGCATGATTTCACTCATACATAGAAGATAAACACATAGTTAAGGAGAACAGATTAGTGGTTACTAGAGGAAAAGGGAGTGGGGGGAGGGCAAAAGGGGTAAAGGGGCACATGTGTAGGGTGACAGATAAAAACTAGACACTGGTGAACACAACACAATCTATATAGAAACTGAAATATAATAATGTACACCTGAAATTTACATAATGTTAAAAGCCAATATGACCTCAACAAAATAAAGAAAAGAAATATAGAGTTGAGAACACTTTGAAAAAAATAGCTGCTTTTTACTAAGGAAAAAAGCAATCTTATTTATGTTATGTTGAGTGAGCTTACTGTGATATTTAAGTGAATTCAAAAGCATTTTTTAATTTCTCAGTTTTAATTTCTAATATGGCAAAAATTTATATGCAAACCAAAGCTTTTGCGGATCCTGAATAATTTTTAAGAGTATAAAGACCCAAAGCGTGAGAACCACTGACCTAGAAATCAGACTTCAGCAATCTTTATGCTCTGGAATATAGCTTTACGTTCTTAAATATGAAGGCCTCTGAGCATATGAAATAATCATTACCCAGATCCAATATTTAAAATCAGTGTTGATATTTTACACAAAGAATCAAATTCAAGCCCCAGCTCTACTTTCCTCATCACAAATAGAATAACAATCATTTACTTGCCCTTCTTACACTGAATCAAAAGAAATAGCTTACAAGAAAAACTATAAAGCTCTATTATAAAAGCATAGTATTAGCTCACCAACTCTTTCACCTGTGGTTTTTTTTAGTATGAAATAACTGAAACAAAGTATAAAGACTGATATAACTAATACCCTCCAGCCAGATTTAGCAATAGAATTCTTAAACAAATAGTGAAAAGCAGTAAACAGAAAGGCACTTGGAGGCAATATAAAAGATGCAGTGCAGAAGTAAAAGCTGACAGCCCAGCAGTGAAGACGGCAGATGAAATGTGGAGTCAGGTACAGACTTTTGCTCTATATTATGCCCCAGTACAATGACATATAACAGTTATTAGAGTCAGGTTAGAATATGGCCAGATTTCAATGTAACAAACATGTAAATATATAATACTTTCTTTAGAAATTTAAATGTTTCATTACTTGAAGAAATTTTACTTCCTCAGAATTTATACTAGAAAAAAACACTCATTTCTTCGTATATGGGTAGAGAAGAGCTTGTTTTTTAAAAACTGTCAACTAGAAAAATAGCCCATACTTTCTCCTCTCCCTTCTTCAGAAACATCAGGGTCCTCAAAAGGAGGTCAAAGCACTGTGGTCTCAAGTCAGGCAAGCAAGAGAGCTCTGGTGGTGGTGGTGGCAGCAGAAGTGGGAGCAGCAGCAGGAGCAGCACAATCATACTGCCAATGTCTATGGGGCGGTCAGGAGCTAATTAAAGCCTAATGGGCATTTCCAGTAATTTCTCTGGTCTCCACCTATTCCTTAGCCATCCATAATTGGTGTTTCCACATTGCTTAGTTCTACATCTTCCCATCCCCACCCAACTAATTTTGCTCAAGCATGCTAATTACTTCCTTTAAATAGGCTAAATATCCCCACTCCATTCTGCACATTTTATTTGCTTAGCAAACCCCTACTAAATAATATATTAAATACTTCAATCTAGCCCAGTTTCTTCCATTGACTTAATGTGGTCAAAACTGATAAGGTCTCCAGAGCAAAGTAAACCATCAACAAAACGAAAAGGCAACCTATGAAATGGGAGAAAAATATTAGCAAATTATATATCTGAGAAGGGGTTAATATCCAAATACATAAAGACCTCATACAATCCAATAGCAAAAAACAATCTAATTAAAGAACAGGCACAGGATCTGAACAGACATTTTTCTAAAGAAGATATACAGATAGTCAATGGGTACATGAAAAGATGTTCAACATCACTAATCATCAAGGAAATGCAAATCGAAACAATGACATATCACCTCACATGTGTCAGAATGGCTCTCGTCAAAAAGACAAGACCTAACAGATGTTGGCAAGGGTGTGGAGAAAGGGAACACTTGAATACCATTGGTGGGAATGTAAATTGGTGCAGCCACTATGGAAAACAGTATGGAGATTCCTCAAAATATTAATAGAACTACCATATGATTACCAGTAATTCCACTTCTGGGAATTTATCTGAAGGAAAAAAAACCCCGAACTTGAAAAGATATATGACTTCTTTACAATATTCTAGCCCAAGGGTCAGCAAACTATAGCCAAATCCAGCCCGCTGCCATGTTTCTCATGGTCAGTAAGCTAAGAATTGTTTTTACCATTTTTAAATGGTTGGGAGGGGGGAAAATCAAAACAAAAATAATATTTTATGACTTAAAAATTGTAGGAAATTCAAATTTCAGTGTCCATAAGTAAAGTTCTTTTAAATTGAGTTCATGGTAGTTTACATCATTGTGAAATTTCAGTTGTACATTATTTCTTGTCTGTCACCACATAAGTGCTCCCCTTCACCTCCTGTGCCCATCCCCCAGCCCCCTTTCCCCTGGTAACCACTGACTCTTTGTCCATGTGTTTGTTTATACTTCACATATGAGTGAAATCATCTGGTGTTTGTCTTCCTCAGTCTGGCTTATTTTGCTTAGCATAATTCCCTCCAGGTCTATCCATGTTGTTGCAAATGGGATGATTTTGTCTTTTTTATGGCTGAGTAGTATTCCATTGTGTATATATGCCACATCTTCTTATCCAGTCATCAGTCGATGGGCACTTGGATTGTTTCCATGCCCTGGCTATTGTGAACAGTGCTGCAATGAACATAGGGGTATATATATTACTTTGGATTGTTGTTTTTAAGTTGTTTGGGTAGATACTCGGTAATGGGATAGCTGGGTCGCATGGTAGTTCTATTTTTAGTTTTTTGAGGAATCTCCATACTGTTTTCCATAGTGGCTGCACCACTTTCTAGTCCCACCAGCAGTGTATGAGGATTTCCTTTTCCCCACACCCTCTCCATTTGTTATTTTTAGTCTTAGTGCTTATAGCTGTTTTAACAGGTCTAAGATGGTATCTTAGTATAGTTTTGATTTGCATTTCCCTGATGATTAGTGATGTTGAACATCTTTTCATGTGTTTATTGGCCATCTGTATATCTTCTTTGGAAAAATGTCTGTTCATATCCTCTGCCCATTTTTTGATCGGGCTGTTTGTTTTTCTGCTGTTCAGTTGTGTGAGTTCCTTATATATTATGGAGATTAACCCCTTATCAGATATATGAATTGCAAATATTTTCTCCCAATTGGTGGGTTGTCTTTTTGCTTCAATCCTAGTTTCTTTTGCCTTGCAGAAGCTCTTTATCCTGATGAAGTCTCACTTTTTTATTTTTTCTTTTGTTTCCCTTGTCTGAAAAGTCATGGTATGCGAAAAGATCCTTCTAAGTTCAATATCAAAGAGTATACTACCTATATTATCTTTCAGGAGTTTTATGGTTTCAAGACTTATCTTCAAGTCTTTGATCCATTTTGAGTTTATTTTTGTGTATGGCGTGAGATAATGGTCTACCTTCATTCTTTTGCATGTGGCTGTCCAGTCTGCCCAACACCATTTATTGAAGAAACTGTCTTTTCTCCATTGTATGTTCTTGGCATCTTTGTCGAAGCTTAGCTGTCCGTAGATGTGCGGTTTTATTCCTGGGCTTTCAGTTCTGTTCCATTGATCTGTGTGCCTGTTTTTATACAAGTACCATGCTGTTTTGATCACTATGGCTTTGTAGTACATTTTGAAGTCAGGGATTGTGATGCCTCAAGCTTTGTTCTTTTTTCTCAGGATTGCTTTAGCAAATCGGGGTCTTTGGTCGCCCCATATGAATTTTAGGATTCTTTGCTCTACTTCCGTGAAGAATGTCATTGGGATCCTGATTGGGACTGCACTGAATCTGTAGATTGCTTTGGGTAGTATGGACATTTTAACTATGTTTATTCTTCCAATCTGTGTGCATGGAATCTCTTTCCATCTTTGTCATTATCTATTTCTTTCAGTAATGTCTTACAGTTTTCATTGTGTAAGTCCTTCACCTCCTTGGTTAAATTTATTCCTAGGTACTTTATTCTTTTTGTTACCATTGTAAATGGAATTGTATTCTTGAGATCTCTTTCTGTAAGTTTGTTCTTAGAGTACAGAAATGCAACTGATTTTTTGTAGGTTAATTTTGTACCCCCAACTTTGCTGTAGTTGTTATTTCTAATAGTTTTCTGATGAATTCTTTGGGGTTTTCTATATATAAGATCATGTCATCTGCAAACAGTGAGACTTTTACTTCTTCACTACCTATTTGGATTCCTTTTATTCTTTTCTCTTGCCTAATTGCCCTGGCCAAAACCTCCCGTACTATGTTGAATAAGAGTGGTGATAGTGGGCATCCTTGTCTTGTTCCTGTTCTCAGAGGGATGGTGTTCAGTTTTTCCCCATTAAATATGATGTTGGCTGTGGGTTTGTCACATACGGCCTTTATTATCTTGAGGTAATTTCCTTCTATCCCCATTTTGTTAACAGTTTTTATCACAAATGGTTGTTGGATCTTGTCAAATGCTTTCTCTGCATCTACTGAGATGATCATGTGGTTTTTTATTCCTCATTTTGTTAATGTGGTGTATCACATTGATTTGCGGATGTTGAACCATCCCTGTGTCCCTGGTGTAAATCCCACTTGGACACGATGTATGGTCTTTTTGATGTATTGCTGTACTCGGTTTGCCAATATTTGGTTGAGGATTTTTGCATCTATGTTCATCAGGGACATTGGCCTGTAGTTGTCCTTTTTTGTGTTGTCCTTGTCAGGCTTTGGTATCAGAGTGATGCTGGCTTCATAGAATGTGTTAGGAAGCATTCCCTAATTTTTTGGAATAGCTTGAGGAGGACAGGTATTAAGTCCTCTCCAAAAGCTTAGTAGAATTCCCCAGGGAAGCCATCTGGTCCTAGGCTTTTATTCTTTGGGATGCTTTTGATTGCTGTTTCAATCTCTTTACTTGTGATTGGCCTATTCAGATTATCTGTTTCTTCTTGATTCAGCTTTGGGAGGTTGTAAGAATTTCAGAATTTATCCATTTCCTCTAGATTGTCCATTTTGTTGGCATATAGTTTTTCATAGTATTCTCTTATAACCCATTTTTCTGTGGTATCTGTTGTTATTTCTCCTCTTTTGTTTCTAATTTTATTTATCTGAGCTTTTTCTCTTTTTTTCTTAGTGAGTCTGGCTAAGGGTTTGTCAATTTTATTTACCTTCTCAAAGAACCAGTTCTTTGTTTCATTGATACTGTCTACTGCCTTTTTGTTTCAATAGCATTTATTTCTGCTCTGATTTTTATTATTTTTCTCCTTCTGCTAACTTTGGGTTTTGTTTGTTCTTCTTCTAATTCAGTTAGGTGCAATTTGAGATTGCTTATTTGGGATTTTTCTTGTTTGTTAAGGTGAGCCTGTATTGCAATGAATTTCCTTCAATATGGCTTTGGCTGCATCCGAGTTGGTATGATATGTGTTCATTTTCATTTGTCTCCAGATATTGTTTGATTTCTCCTTGAATTTCTTCAGTGATCCATTGGTTGTTCAATAGCATGTCGTTTAGTCTCCACATCCTTGTCCCTTTCTCAGCTTTTTTCTTGCAATTAATTTCTAGCTTCATAGGATTGTGATCGGAAAAAGATGATTGTTATTATTTCAATTTCTTAAATTTATTGAAGCTTGCCTTGTTTCCCAACATATGGTCTATCCTTGAGACTGTTCCATGCGCACTTGAGAAGAATGTGTATTCTGCTGTGTTGGATGGAGTGTTCTATATATATCTATTAAGTACAACTGGTCTAGCTTTTCATTTAATTCCACTGTTTCATTGTTGATTTTCTGTCTGGATGATCTATCCATTGATGTGAGTGGAGTGTTGAGGTCCCCTACTATTATTGTGTTATTATTAATATCTCCTTTCAGGTTTGTTAACAGTTGCTTTATGTATTTCGGTGCTCCTGTGTTGGGTGCATTGACATTTATAAGTGTTATGTCTTCTTGATGGAGTGTCTCTTTGATCATTATATACTGCCCCTGTTTGTCTCTCTTTACCTGTCTTATCTTGAAGTCTACTTTGTCTGACATTAAGTATTGCAACACCTGCTTTCTTTTGTTTGCCATCAGCTTGGAGTACTGTTTTCCATCCCTTCACTCTGAGCCTGTGTTTGTTGTTGGAGCTGAGATGTGTTTCCTGGAGGCAGCATGTTGTTGGGTCCTGTTCTTTAACCCATCTCACCACTCTGTGTCTTTTTACTGGAGAAGTCAACACATTTACATTTAGGTTGATTACTGATATTTGCAGGCTTAATGCTACCATTTTATCACTCATTTTCCGGTTCTCCTGCATTTCCTTTGTTTCTCGTCCTGTGTATTTTGGTATACCAATTGAATTATGTAGTTTTTTATGGTGGGGTTCTTAGTTTTCTCCTTATTTATTATTTGTGTCTCTGCTCTGCTTTTTTGTTTAGTGGTTACCATGAGGTTTGTATGCAAAATCTCGTAGATAAGATAGTCTGTTTTCTGATGGCCTCTTATTTCCTTAAACCAATTCAGTCCCCTTTCTCTTCCCCTCCTAAGTTGTTTTTCTCACATCTTACTCCATCTTGTGTTGTCAGATTGTGGTTAAAATGACAAGATTATCTTTGTTTTTGGTGTTTTCCTTCCCTTTATCTTTAATGCTATACTTGAGTATTTTCTAACCTGTTGTGATTCTGTCTACCTATTTATCTCCTTAGCCATACTTTGTAATCCCTTTTTCCCTTTTTTTTCCTAAAGATTTTATTTTTTTCCTTTTTCTCCCCAAAGCTCCCCAGTACATAGTTGTATATTCTTCGTTGTGGGTCCTTCTAGTTGTGGCATGTGGGACACTGCCTCAGCGTGGTTTGATGAGCAGTGCCATGTCTGTGCCCAGGATTCGAACCAACGAAACACTGGGCCGCCTGCAGTGGAGTGCGAGAACCTAACCACTCGACCACGGGGCCAGCCCCCGCTTTTTCCCCTTTTTTTTTCCCCATGTATGAGGGGCCTTCTTGAGGATTTCATTGGAGGGGGCGTCCTCGCAGTAATAAATTCCCTTAGCTTTTGTTTGTCTGGGAAAGTTTTCATTTATCCAACACATCTAAAGGTTATTTTCACTGGATAGAGTATTCTTGGCTGAAAGTTTTTGTCCTTCAAAGATTTGAATACGTCATTCCATTCTCTCCTAGCCTGTAAGGTTTCTGCAGAGAAATCCACTGAAAGCCTGATAGGGGTTCCTTTGTTGGTTATTTTCTTCTGCCTTCTTGCCCTTAGTAGTCTTTCTTTGTCATTCACTTTTGCCAGTTACATTACTATATGCCTTGACAAAGATCTTTTTACACTGACATATTTAGGAGATCTGGTATCCTCTTCCACACGGATTTCCATCTCCTTCCCTGGGTTTGGGAAGTTCTCTGCTATTATATCTGGGAACAAGCTTCCTGCTCCCTTCTCCTTCTTGAATACCTATAATTCTTATGTTGCATTTCCTAATTGAGTCGGATACTTCTTGGAGACTTTCTTCATTTCTTTTTAGTCTTAGTTCTCTCTCTTCCTCTATCTGGAGCATTTCAACCTGTCTATCTTCAATTATGCTGATACACTCCTCAATGGTGTCTGCTCGAGCGTTCAAGGAATCCATATTTTGTTTTATTTCTTACACTGTGTCTTTCATCTCTAATATTTCTGATTGATTCTTTATAGTTTCAATCTTCTTCGTGAAGTAGCTCCTGAACTCGTTGAATTATTTCTCTACATTCTCTTTTAACTCGTTGAGTTTTTTGATGATAGCTATTTTGAACTATTTGTCACATAGATTATATATTTGTGTGTTCTCAGAACTGATTTCTGGGTACTTGTCATTTTCTCTCTGGTCTGGAGATTTAATATAATGCTTGATATTGCTAGAGAGCATGGCTCTGCTTTTAGGCATCCTGGTATTATTTGGTCGCAGTTACCACCTGTTGCCACTGGGTGGGGGCGGTCAAGAGCTGCGTATTCTGAGCCCTCTGCCTTCTGCCAAGATGCCAGGTGCTGGAGCATGTGCAGGGCAGGTGGGAGGAGGGGTGCTTTCTCCTGCACGCTCTTGGGGTTTTCTCGCTCTGCTCCCGCTATCTGCTCTCCTGAGGTGTTGGTTTGATGAGGTCATCTCCTGCGAAAGCTTTCACTTCGGTAGAGGGCTTCCCTCTAGGCTGCAAGGGCCCTTAGGGATCCTTGATGTTCCTGCCAATGAACAGCCCCTCTCCTTCCCTCTCGGAGGGCTCTCACTGTCCCAGATCACAGTCTTTAGAGGAGGGATCAAAGTTTCCGCTTACCCACCTCCTGTGAGGGGGGCTCCAGCCTCTCCACCCTCTGTCATATGGCTGCATGGGTCTCTCAGACCTTTTTTGTGTTGTGTGGATGTCCTCTGTTGGAGTATGAATGTCTTTGTCGTTGTATGATGGAAGGGAGAGATTACCAGAAAAGCTCACTCCGCCATGATGCTGAGGTCACCCATAAGTAAAGGGTTTTTTTATGCTTTCATGCTACAACAGCACTGTTAAATAGTTATGACAGACTGTAAGGCTCACAAAGCCTAAAATATTTACCATCCAGCCCTTCAGGGAAAAGTTTGCTGACACCTACTCTAACCAGCCTTACAAATTCTCTGGACTCTACTTACTTTCTATCTAAGTCACCTGAATCATGCCACGTCACCTATCTTTTCCAACTCATATTCCCCTCTTCTGGCAACTTTTTCACTTTGCTCACTTCTACTGAACCAGCTTTAAGGCCTCATTTCAAGTTTCCAACCCACTGAACTTGTACTCTGCACCTCTGGCCAACTATTTCAAAACTTTTTTATCAATACTCTTACCAATGTGGAACAAGTTAATGGTCAGCTTTATGTCCTCTAGGCAACTACTACAAGATACTGTCACATACGTAAGCTTGCTTGAGTTGGCTCACTATAAACATGCCATCAAACTTCAGCTAGACGTCTACTGTTATTCAAGTACTACTGACTCACTTCTACTTGATCTCTGATCTACTTGATTTCTCTCCATGGAGGCTCTTATAAAACTTTACCAGGTTCATCAAACCCCAAACCCTATTCCTATCTCCTCATCCTCTGCAGATGAGGCATTTCACTTTAAAGTGGTCAAAAACATCTGGAATAAGTCCCCCAAACTCCTCCCACTTCAAAAATATTCTCTATCTCTTCAATTAAGGATTAAAAGCAGCTTTTCCTATGTAGCATCAGTCACTCAATCTATGTCCTGAATCATCTTGCCTCCATTAATTATCCTGTTTTACTGACATTTTCCTCTCTCTCCCTATTAGTGACTGATTCCCATCCAACATCCTCAAATTTCCTTCCTTCCTACAGAAAGAAAAACACAGAAAAAACAATGCAAAAACTTCTCCACACTAGACTGCCTCAATTGTTCTTTTATTTTCAATGCAAAATTTGTCCAAAAGGCACTTTGCTGCTTCTACCTACTCATTTGATACTCATTCCCCAACCCTTAATATCTGTCTTCTTCCTTGAAATCCACTATCCTACCAAAGTTCCTCTTGCTTTATGAGTAAGTTGCATCACCAAATCCAATGAATTTTAATAGAAATTAATTTTAAATTACTTGATTAAAAATGAACAGAAAGTCAGAAACTTAAATTTCAGAGTATATGGAAAAACGTAAAATCACCCACAATCCTATCAGCCAAAGATGGCCAGTGTAAATATTCTGCCACATTTCCTTTGATTATGTGTCAATATTACACAAATTGGGACTGCATTAGTTCTACTATCCAATCCACACTTGGATTTTTCAATATAACTTTATATCATGACTATTCCTCAGGCCTTTAAAACATAATTTTTGATGCCTCAACAATATCCCATTATATGGATATACCATGATTTATTTGACCATCTCCCAGTTAATGAAAATTTTTACTGGTTGCCATTTTTTCTACTGCAAATAAACCCTTAATAAGAACTCTAGGAGACAAATCTTTGCATATATCTCTGATTTGTGTGTACTTTCTTAGGATGTAATCCTAGATTTTGAAATTTCTAAGTAAAAGTTTTTAATGTCTTTTGTTCTTATTGTCAACATGATTTTAAGAAAGTCTGTAGTGGTTTATACTCCTAACGTCTGTGTATTAGACTGCCTATCTCACCTTACCCTCTGCAGCATTAAATATACTATTCCTGGGTATTTTTTATTTTTTTGTTCAATGGTGATGCAAAGGGGCAAAAAAACCAAACACTAATTAGACTTTTAACCTCATTAGCAAGCAAATAAAAATTTAACTTACTCTTGTTATTTTATTTCTGCACATTTGCCTCCCATCCCTTCTTTTTCTTTTAACTATTTTGACAGAATTTCAGACTTAGAAAAAAACCCACTCTTTTTGACATTACCAACTTCTATGGCCATGGCTACTTTCTCTTCTACAGCCCTAGAATATAGATGTTCCCCAAGGCTTCTCTCAATCCCCTTTTTTTCTCTTGTTCAAATCACTTCTTCGGCAATTCCATTCATTCACAGGTAAAAGAGCACCCACCACCAGGCAAAGAACAAGACCCAAATTTTTGTTTCTTACCCACCTTGATATCCTAGTGATGCAAAACCAACCTCTTTTCCACCTTCCTAGCATCCTTCTTACCCAAGTTTACAGCTAAATCACCTGTGGAATTTTCTTTATCCTCCATTCTTTTCCTAGTGCCTGTAGTTCAGACCTTTCATTAAGATCTCACTAAACCTAGTACAAAAACCTACTGACTGTTATACCTACATCTTAATCTTCCCTACAGTCTATTTTCTATATTTCTAATGCAACAGCCTTCTTCCTAAAATACAGATCTGGTTATACATTCCCTTTGCTTCAAAGTCTTCTTTAAGTTCCTTCTATTAAGAAAATTTACAATTCTTAAGATAGTGTTTCAGCCTTTACACATAAACCAAATCTGGTAAAGTTTCCAGAATTATCTTTCACAACATACCCTCCCATAATACCCTGAACACTATGTCTAGCACTATTTCACTAACATGCAACATTTCCCTGTAATTTTTACTCGTACTGTTCTTTTAGTCTCTTTCACAAATCCCTAACAAAATTGAACCCACTCTAAAAGGCCAAATTCAAAACTGTCTCCTTCCAAGAAGCCTTCCATAATTTCCCTGGCCAGAAGTTCTTTCCTCTCTTCTGTAAAACTATAGTACTTCATTTCTACCTCTAACTGCATTAGTTATATTCTGTATTATACACTGTACATTTATAATCTAGATTATCAAGTCAATGAAAACCTAAATCTGGTGTTTTTCTGTTTATATTTCCAAGTAACCAGGTATTACACATTACATTCATTAAGTAAACATATGCTGAACTGAAGTGACTTATTCAAACAACAAGAAAATCAGTCTGCATCTTAGCTGGCCTTCTTTTCAAGGTCAAGAAGCCGTCATCCACAAAGTTTTCCTAAAACCAATTTTAAAAAGAATTAATTCCAGAACACAATAGAATTAAACTAGGAACAAGTAACAGAAAGATAACTAGAAAATCCAAAAATAAGTGGAGATTAAACAACACACCTCTAAACAGCACATGGGTCAAAGAATAAATCTCAAGAGAAATTTAAAAATATTTTGAACTAAATGAAAATGAAAACACAACTTTCCAAAAGTTGTGGGATGCCTGAAGCGATGCTTAGAGGGAGATTATAGCACTGAATGCACACATTAGAAAAGAATAAAGATCTAAAATCAATAATCTAAGTTTCCATCTCAAGAAACTAGAAAAAGAAGAGCAAATTAAATCCAAAGAGATGAAAAGAAACAATAAGAATTAGAGCAGAAATCAATGAAACTGAAAATAGGAAATCAATAGAGAAAATCAGCAAAATCCAAAGCTGGTTCTTTGAAAAGATCAATAAATTTGATAAGCCTCTAGCCAAGCTAGCTAAGAAGTAGTGAGAAAGGACACAAATCACTAATATAAGAAATGAAAGAGGAGACATCACTACAGATCCCAGGGACATTAAAAGAATAATAAAGGAATACTAGGAACAACTCTATGCCCACAAATTTGATAACGTAGATGAAATGGACCAATTCCTTGAAAGACACAATCTGTAAAAGCTCACACGAGAATCAGATAATCTGAATAGGCACATATTATTAAATAACTTCAATCAATAGTTAATAACATTCCAAAACAGAAAGCACCAGGCCCAGATGGGTTCACTGGTGAATTCTACCAAACATTTAAAAAAGAAATATCAATTCTCTACAATCTCTTTCAGAGGATAGAAGCAGAGAGAATACTTCCTAACTCATTCTATGAGGCCAGCATTCCCCTAATCCCAAAACCAGACAAAGACATTACAAGAAAACGACAGACCAATATCTCTCATGAACATAGATGCAAAAATCCTCAACAAAATTTTAGCTAACTGAATCCAAAACAGTATAAAAAGAATTATATACAAGTATGCAAGGCTGGTTCGACATTTGAAAATCAATTAATATAATCCATCATCAACAGACTAAAAAATAATCACACAATCTTCTCAATAAACGCAGAAAAAGCATTTGACAAACCATTTAACACCCATTCATGACAAAAACTCTTAGTAAGCTAGAAACAGAGGGGAACCTTTTCAGCTTGATAAAGACTGTCTACAAAAAAACCCTACAGCTATCATATTTAATGGTGAGAAACTTGAACCTGTCCCACTTTCCCACTTGAAGCCTTGTAAGATGAAATAGAAAGCAAGTATGTCTCCTTCTCTCCACTCCTTTTCTATACTGTATTAGAAGTCCTTGCTAATGCAATAAAGCAAGAGAAGGAAATACAACACATACAGATTGGAAAGGAAGACATAAAACATCTTTTTTCACATATGATATTGATTGTCTATGTAGAAAATATGAAAGAATAGACGCCAAAAACCCCTGGAATTACAAAGTGATTATAGCAAGAGTGCAGTATACAAGGTTAATAAACAAAAGTCAATTGCCTTCCTATATACCAACAATGAAAAAGTGGATTTTAAAATTAAAAACACACCATTTACATTAGTATGCAAAAAAATGAAATATTTGGCTATAAGTCTAACAAATAGATGTACATGAGGAAAACTACAGAACTCTGATGAACAAAATGAAAGAACTAAACAGATGGAGAGATATTCCATGTTCACAGACAGGAAGATTCCATATTGTCAAGACATCAGTTCTTCCCAATTTGATGTACAGACTCAATGCAACCTCAATTAAAATTCCAGCAAGTTGTTTATGGATATCAATAAACTGATTCTAAAGTTTATATGGGGAGGCAAAAGACCCAGAATAGCCAATACAATATTGAAGGAGAAGAACAAAGTTGGAGATGGATGCTACCTGACATCAAAAATTACTATAAAGTGATAGTAATCAGACAGTGCAGTACTGACAAAAAACTAGACAAAAAGATCAACCAAACAGAAGAGAGAGCCCAGAAATAGTCCTCCACAAATACAGTCAACTGATCTTTGACAAAGGAGCAAAGGCAATACAATTGAACAAAGACAGTCTCTTCAACAAATGGTGCTGATAACAACTAGACATCCACATGCAAAAGAATCCATCTGGACACAGACCTTAAACCTTTCACAAAATTTAATTCAAAATGGATCACAGACCTAAATGTAAACCATGAAACTATAAAACTCCTAGAATATAACATAGAAAAAAACCTAGATGATTTCAGGTATGGTGATGCCTTTTCAGATACACTGCCAAAGATAAGCCATGAAAGAAAGAACTGATAAACTGGACTTCATTAAAAGTAAAAACTTCTGGTCGGCAAAATTCATTATCAAGAGAATCAGAAGACAAGCCACAGATTGGGAGAAAATATTTACAAAGGACACATCTGATAAAGGACTGTTATACAAAATATACAAGGAACTTTTAAAATTCAACAATAAAAAAACAAACAACCCAATTTAAAAATGGGCCAAAGACCTTAACAGACACCCCACCAAAGATAAACATCCTTGCATATGAAAGGGAAAATAAGCATATGAAAAGACACTCCACATCACATATCAGGGAAATGCAAATTACAACAAGATACTACTACATACCTACGAGAACTGCCAAAATCCAGAACACTGACACCACCAAATGCTGACAAGCTTACATAGCAATAGGATCACTCATACACTGATGGTGGGAATGCAAAAGGGTACAGCCATTTTGGAAGACAGTTGGCAGTTTCTTACAAAACTCGTGCCATATGATCTACCCATTATGCTCCTTGGTATTTACCCAAAGGAGTTAAAAATTTACATCTACGCAAAAACCTGCACACATATGTTTATACCAGCATTATTCGGAACTGCCAAAACTTGGAAGCAACCAAGATGTCCTTCAGTAGGGTAAATGAATAAATAATCTGTGGTACATCCAGACAATGAAATAGCATTCAGCACTGAAAAGAAATGAGCTACCAAGCCATGAAAAAACATGGAGGAACCTTAAATGCATATTACTAAGTGAATGAAGCCAATCTGAAAAGGCTATACTATATGACATCCCAACTATATGATATTCTGGAAAAGGCAAAACTATGAAGACAATGACAAGATCAGTGGTTGCTAGGGGTGCCTGCCAGCAGTGGAGCAAACAGGCAGAGCACGGAGGATTTTTAGGGCAGTCAAAAAACTTGGTATGATATTATAATGATGAACATATGTCATTAATACATTTATCCAAAGCCATGAAATGCACATGAGTTTACTAAGGTAAACTAAACTCTAAGTGATTATATATCAATGTAGGTTCATTCCTGGTAAAAAAAATGTACCATTCTGGTGAGTGATGTTGATAATGGAAGAGCCTATGCATGAGCAGGGGCAGTGAGCATATAGGAAATCTCTGTACCTCCCTCTTAACTTTGTTGTAAACTTAAAACTGTTCTAAAAAATAATGTCTTAAAAAAAAAGGTTTCCAGGTTTCTTAACAAAGTAAATGATATATCAATTTCATTCAACAAATTTACTGAGTTGCCTACTATGTGCCAGGTGCTATTCATTGGTCATATATTCCACAAATAAAATACCTACTATGTGTTCTAGCTAATGGGGATGCAATAATAAACAAAACAGATGAAAACCTCAGCCTCCATGAAGTTTAGAGTTTAATGGTGGGAGACAGACAATAAACTAATAATTTAAAAGATATGTGCAATGGTGATATCACTATCAAAGGGGAAGAGGCAGGGAAGGACAGAAAGTTCAAGGACTGAATGGAGGTGGGTCAGCGGGAGAGCCTGCTAATACACACAGAGTCATGAGAAGACTTGGCCTCACTAAGAAGGTAAAGTTGAGGAAAGATTTGTGGGATCAGATGAGGAAATAACAATGGGGATATCTGGGCAAATAGCAATCAAGACAGAACCTTAAGATTAAGCTGTCTCAACCATAACTGTCTATCAGTCAGTGTTTCCATAGTGCCTATTGCTATATTTTTATACCTAGATGGCACTGGAAGGTTCTGAGAAGAGAATTGACATTATGTAATCTTCCTTGTTTTTCTAACTTTAAAAATTTTTTCTTTTTTTGCTGAGGAAGATTTGCCCTAAGCTAACATCCATTGCCAATCTTCCTCTTCTTTTTCACTTGAGGAAGATTAGCCCAGAGGTAACATTTGTGTCAGTCTTCCTCTGTTTTGTATGTGAGTCACTGCCACAGCATGACTGACGAACAGTGTAGGTCCACGCCCAGGATCCAAACCCACAAACCTGGGCCACCAAAGTGAACACACTGAACTTAACCACTACGTCATGGGGCTGGCCCCATGATTTTCATTTTAAAAGGATCACTCTGGCTGCTGCGCTGAGAATAGGCCACAGGGAGACAAACATGAAACCAGTTAAGAGGCTACACTAATCTAGGTGAAATGATGTTGGCTTAGACCTGTGTAGTGGCAATGGAAACAGTAAAAAGTGGTCAGACTCTAGACAAACTTTGAAGGTATAACCAACAGGACTTCGTAAAGGACTGGATATGCAATGAGAAAGAAAGCAAAGATAACCCAAGGCTTTTTGGTCTGTGCTTACAGAAGGAGAAACTGCCCTTTACTGAGATTTTAAAGAAAAAAGGAACAGCAAATATGTTGACAAGATTACAAGTTCCTAGGGCCGGCCTGGTGGCGCAGCAGTTAGGTTCGCACGTTCCACTTCTCGGCGGCCAGGGGTTTGCCAGTTCGGACCCCGGGTGCGGACATGGCACCACTTGGCACGTCATGCTGTGGTAGGCACGCCACATATAAAGTAGAGGAAGATGGGTATGGATGTTAGCTCAGGGCCAGTCTTCCTCAGCAAAAAGAGTAGGATTGGCAGTAGTTAGCTCAGGGATAATCTTCCTCAAAAAAAAAAAAAAGATTACAAGTTCAGTTTGGTGCATGTTAAATTTAAGATGCTTATAAGATATTCAAGCAGAAATGTTGAATGTAACAGCTAGATATAGGAATCTAAAGTTCAAGAGAGGGGCCAGCCCGGTGGCACAGCAGTTAGGTTCACACATTCTGCTTCGGCGGCCCAGGGTTCACCAGTTCAGATTCCGGGTGCAGACCTACGCACTGCTTGTCAAGCCATGCTGTGGCAGGCGTCCCACATATAAAGTAGAGGAAGTTGGGCATGGATATTAGCTCAGCAAAAACAGGAGGATTGGCGGCAAATGTTAGCTCAGGGCTAGTCTTCCTCAAAAGGAAAAAAAGAAAGAAGAAAAAAATTTTAAAAATAAAATAAAGTTTAAGAGAGAGGTCTGGACTAGAGAGATAAATTTTGGAACTTTTAGCATATAGTTGTTATTTAAAACCATTAGAATAAATGAGATTACCAAGGGAGTGAATGAAAATAAGATGATCTGAAAACTGGACCCAGGCCACGCCAAATTTCAGAGCTTCAGAACAAGAAAAGCAACCAGCAAAGGGAAAGAGCAGTCAGCCAAGTAGGAAAAAAAACCAAGAGGAGCGAGATATCCTGAAAGCCAAGTGAAGAAAATTTATCAAGGCAGTGGGAGTAATTAATTGAATCAAATTGTGTTCTTTGGTCAGGTAAAATGTGCAATAGGCATCACTGGTGGCTTGCAAGAGCAGTTTAAGAGGAATGGTAGGGGCAAAAGGTTGCCTGGAGTGGGTCCAAGAGAGAATGAAGAATTAAAGAAAACAGATACAGACGATTCATTCAGGTAATTTTATTATAAAGGGAGGCAGAGAAATAGAGGTGTAGCTAGAGTGGGATGAAGGGTCAAGAGAGAGTTTTTACCCCAAAGATGGGAGAAAAAGCAGTATAAATATTTTACATTAATGGGAATGATCCAGTAGAGGCAGCAAACGGTAACCCAGGAAAGGGCAAGGAGACCACTACAGAAGCAAGAACCATGAAGAGATGAAAAAGGATTAACTAATATACCAGTGGAAGCAATAGCATTAACACACAATATCCAAGTCCAGTGAAAGTAACAGCAGCAGCTTAACTTCTGTGAAACGTTTTCTAGTTTATAAAATAATTCTATACTTTTACTTCTTTTGATATTCATTATAATCCTCTAACATAGGAATTACCCCCAACTTACTTACAAAAAAACAAAGAGCAGCTCAGAGTTGGCCAAAGTCACATCGCTATTACGAGGCAAAGCCAGAATACAAATCTCAGTCGGCATGACTCTAAGTTCCTGATTATACCTACTTTAGCTTATAGTTTAGAATGAAAACATGCTAAAGAAAGATACTTAATGGATAAGGAAGTTTATTTTTAAAAGTGTTATCAAAACTGAACTTGGAAACATGTCTTAGAAAATGCTGCTTTGTACATTTATTGAAATGATTTTTAAAAGAATGTTACTATTAACAATTGTGACAGTGAAAATAATTTAGTTATTTTTAAAACGATGTTCATGGATTTTCTCTAATTATGAAAAGATCCCATGTTCTTCAAAAGAAAATCTAGGAAATATACAAAAGCTTTTAAAAAGGACAAAATTCAATCATAATACCACGAACAAACTCAAGTGACATTGTAATTTGTTTCTTTCCATAAAAATATTTTAAAATAACATATTTTATACCTACTTCTCACCCAATGGTGGTTCTTGACCTCTCCTAAGAAAAAGTATGTTCTTTTGACTTATAACCAAGACAAATATATGTGTCAGCAAGTATACTGAACTATGGCTTCTGGTGTCAAAGGAACACATGGACAATCACTTGTACATCTAGCACATCTAACAGAGAATTTTTAATCTTTGCATTTCTTACCTGGTCATTTTCTTCATCTTCAAATACAAAATCTTGCTGCATAACGTCATTGTCTAAGTTAGTGCTAGCCACAGGTTCTGAATAGTCTCTGTTACTTTCACTGGCATTAAGAATATCATCAGCAATATCAACCCTAGTAATAAAAATTTAAAAATCAGATAAGGCCAAATGTTGAATATGTAATACCTTTAAAATAAATATCAATCAATAATGATTTGAAACTTTTACTTGTTAAAGAAAATGTGCCCTTTTCATAAAAACCCACACTTTTCTTTATCTTGCCAAGGTAGATTATTAAATGTGCTGAGTTTACTTTTGTCTTTCCATGGGATGTTGTGAGTAATCTACCTGTTTGTTAACCCCTTTGAAAGTTTTCAAAAGCAAAGAATGGCTTTAAAGATAACTTATGTGCCAAAATAATGATTTCACAAATGCACACTCTCAGTCATAATAATGACCTGTCTGTTCTGATTAAAATACAAGTCTAGCACTAGGCACCACAGTGTCCAACACTTTACCAAGTACTACAAGAATACCTTCCTACTGCAGGTTTTCCCACCTTACATAATTTAGAATATGCAAAACACTGCAGGGTTTTCTTTACAAAGATAACACTACTACTAATAGAAAGAGTTATTTCCCCAGTGATAAAAATAAGAATATTGTCTGAGCATGGGCATTGGTTTTCAGGATCTCTAGCTAAGCTAAGGACAAACTCCAAGGAATCTGCTTATATTATATCCTTTGAAACATTTTCCCACTACTTCCAATTTTTAGATACCATTTTTTTCCTTCATATTCAGCCCAAATATTCCCTATAGATCCAGTTGAATGAGTTCTAATCATGCGTTCAAAGCACAGAAACGAGGGCCATCACAGAGCTGCACGGGCTGGTGATGCCATCCATGCAGAATACCTGGTACACCTGCAGCTGCACAATATGGTATTCCTAAAATAAACATATTCCCAACCATTGGTTTTCATATCTGTTCATTTTTTCAGCTTCATCTCATATTTAATAACTATTCCAGTATACTAGATATATTTGGCTTTTAAAAAATCTAATTCTTAAAAAAAAAAAATCACTCGACTCAATCATTTGTTTTTTTACCTTCCTATAAATCCTCCAAATTCGGGTACATCTTTCCCATCTGTGCCCAAAATAAAAACTGATCAATGAAAACTATGAAATCATTGCTTGTGGTCTCAGAGGAAGGCACACATATATCCTAAAGTGCAGGGCTTGAGGTAACAGGAAAGGAGAGGAGGCTTTTGTCCATTTAAAAGTAAAGAGTCAGATGAAGAGTAGAGTAATATCACACATCATAACAGTACAGAGAGGTACTTTTAACTTATACAAATTCAACTTTTAACAGCTAACCTAAAAAAAGCATGTAGGGAGGGCACAGGCTGGTGGCAAGGGATAACAATTCAAATAGCAAAGGATGATTCTGCTCACCATTTCACTCAATGACCACATGCACTAGGAGTGATGTCAATCTGCTGCCCCTGTACCTATCTGTCTAGATCACCACATGTCTCTCATGGCATGACCATCTGTTGCACAGAGCACAGGTCTAACTTTTTTTTTAAGTTATTTTTCATACAACATAGTCCCTAAAGGTAAGCTCACCACTTCATCTGGTGTTCAGGGAGGAAACCCTGGCTGTGTTGGACTTAACGTCTACTACTTTAATGGAAGATTTATGAGACTTTCAATGTTAAATAAGTCTATGCAAATTATATACAAGTATATACAAAGTCACTTTTCACAGTGACTTTCAGAAATCCCCAAGTGAGACTCAATTATTTAAATAAGAATATAGTTTTTCAAAGAAAACAATTTTACAACTCCTAACAAATAACGGTAAAATTTTTTTAAAGTTTCTTACTGGTTATTAGATCCTTCCCCATCAGAATTAACACTTCCTGCTTCATTATTACACACCAGACTTTGCTGTTGTAAATTCTTAAGATCATGATCTATGCTGCTCTGCAGATCAAAAAGGTGCTGTTCCACAGCTGCTCTAATTGTTCTTTCTAAAATGCTACAAAACAGAAAACATTTTAGTGAGAAGCAATCACCCTAACTGGGTATTTGGCCACATAAACACAAATGTTAAAACCTACAACCAGTGAAACAAATTAATATGGTATTTAAATGGGTACGGTAGAGTGTAGAAAGAAATACATACAAGGAATACATGATACTGGCTTAAAATTTAAAATGAAATTTGCCCAAATTGGTATTACACAAATCAATCATGTCACCACTACTACTGAGGTGGGAAGGATCAGTTGTCCCAATAACTCATTCCTCAGTGCTATACAGACAGCCATTTAAAAAGACTTGTCAATGCTACGTTTATAAAGCAACTTACCAACATTCAGCTAAATAAAAGAAACTGTAAGTATACTATCTATATTTTTTACATGAAGTCTACATGCTAAAACTTAATTTAAAAAAAAGCTCTAATGACATTTTTCAATCATTTCAAAGGAACAAAAAAAATCATCTGAGGAAAGCTCATCTTTATTTTGTGCATTAGTGCAACATGTTCCTTCTCCATTTGTTCCTACTGCAGTACATAAAATACGAACTAGTTTAACTGTCTTAAGTGCAATCCTTCCTCAAAGTAAGCACAACAAATACATGATTTTAATTTCTAATGTTTAGTAATACTTTTTAAAAATTTTATAATTATCTTCTATAAGTATACTACTTACTCTGCAGAGGCTGGTAAGATGCTGATAGGAGATATATGGGCACTGTAATCAGAGAAAGTAATTAGCTATAAAATTTTCCAATACTAAATGACTACAAAACGTGCTGAAAACTGCCACATTTGCACTATCTTGACATAACCAGGAGAGCATGTACTAAGCTTTATGTTCATCTCTAGCAGAGTATGATTCTAATTCTCTAAAGAAATCATTTTTCACACAAAAAGATCCTTAAATATACATTGCGTGTGTGTGTGTGTGTGTGTGTGTGTGTGTGTGTGTGTGTGTGTAGCCAACTACTTCACTTAGAGGTCACTTGGAGAAACACCAACCTATCCCAAGGCTGAAGGAAAAGAACCTGACTACTGACTGGCCCAACAAAAGCATCCCATTTAGGATAGTATGAAGGAAGGCCTCAGTGCTAGCCTGTACTCCTTGCCAGAAGTAATAGCATATGCTACTACTCTGAGAATGTTCTCAAGCTACAAAAAGAAAAGGCAAAATGGATACGAAAATTCAGACCACCTCATTCACTGTGGCAGTAATAGACTCTCCTCAGCAAATTTTGCACTATACTATCTACTCA
Organism: Equus caballus; assembly: GCF_041296265.1. Classification (NCBI taxonomy): domain Eukaryota; kingdom Metazoa; phylum Chordata; class Mammalia; order Perissodactyla; family Equidae; genus Equus; species Equus caballus. The sequence goes on along the minus strand of NC_091697.1, from coordinate 54,135,438 downwards.
TAGTTATAAAAATATAGATAATAGCCTCCTTTTTTTTTTTTTTGAGGAAGATTAGCCCTGAGCTAACATCCACTGCCAATTCTCTTCTTTTTGCTGAGGAAGATTGGCCCTGAGCTAACATCTGTACCCATCTTCCTGTAGTTTATATGTGAGACGCCTGCCACAGTATGGCTTGATGAGTGATACGTAGGTCTGTATCCAGGATCTGAACCAGTGAACCCCAGGCCGCTGCAGCAGAGCGTGCAAACTTAACTGCTACGCCACCAGGCCAGCCCTAATAACAGCCTCATTTTCACCACAGTTATCAAAAGTGCAACTTAAACACACAATGAAATGTGGATACCACTAAAATGCTTAAAATTAAAGTGTTGGTGAGGAAGTGAAGCAACTAGGACTTTCACACAATGCTGGTAGGAATACAAAACATTCCAACCACTTTGGAAACCAGTTTGGCAGTTTCTTATAAAACTTACCAAACAACCCAGCAAATTGTACTCCCAGGTATTTACTCAAGAGAAATGAAAGCATAAGTCCATAAGAAGACTTGCACAAGCATAGCAGTTTTATTTATAATAGCTCAAAACATTAATCTACCCTAACAGGTGAATGCATAAACAAAGTGTGGAATATATCCCTACAATGGAACATACTTGGCATTTTTTCATAAAAGACATGAACAACTGATACATGCAACAACATGAATCTCAAAAACATTACGCCACACAAAAGAAGCCAGACACAAGAGTATCTACAATATGTGACTCCATTTACATGAAATTCTAAAATAGGCAAAACTAATCCATACAGTGACAGAAACAGATCAGTGGTTGCCTGGGGCCACAGACTAGGGGGGAGGGGGCAGGATTTACTGTAAAGAAGCATATGAGGTGATAAAAATAGTCTCTATCTTGACTGTGGTGGATGTTAACAGGTGTAAATATGTGTATGTTTGCATTTATAGAATAGGTGCATTTTATTGTATGAAAATTATAACTCAATAAAGTTGATCTTTAAAGGAAAAAAATCAGTAGCAGGAAAAACTAATTACAACAATAGAAGTAAGACATTGGCTACTTTTGGGGAACAGGGAGATGGTAGTATTTGAGAAGGGACAGGAGCAAATGACCCAGGTAGTGGTCATACAAGCTGAGTTCTCTTTCTGATAATTCAATGACCTTATGATTTGTGAACTTTTCTGTATGCATGTCATTCTTCAATAAAAAAAGTCATTTTTAAAAAGTGAATTTAAATTAGTTTTATGAAGATCCTCTATAAAATATGCTAACAGAAATTCTAACCAACATGAGGAATGGGATCCATCAGGTTAATATTCTCAGGCTATCTGTAGGAACACAATGAACATCATTTACCATTCACCCAGTAATCTTCAGGTCTCCCTTAGATCAAACACAACAGTAGCAAACTGCACAACTGCTTTATCAGACAACAGTAAGCCATCCTGGTTTGGTACACACAACCTCTCCTAGCTTTAAAAAAACTTTTTAACTGCCAATATTATTCTCGTTTTCATGAATGGATTATTCTTAGCTCTAAATGCTTTCATGCTGATACCCTTAAGAGAAGTACTTAAAAATATTTTCATATTTAAATGAAGTTTTTTGGGACTTTATTTTTGAAATGAGGAAGACCTGGGGGAAAAATCACATATATGTGCACAAAGAAGAGTGCAGCCATCAGTCTATTTCTAATAGTTTCAGGTGAGTTGAAAGTTAAATATTTAGTGACTTATGCAGGAAAAAACAAAAAACAAAGATAAATGAGGCTTTCCCTAAAGAGTGTTTAAATGTCAACTAAGATGATAGATCTTTTTCTGATTATTTTACTGCAATGATCTATTGTTTATATTTTTTTAATTTCGGTTATGAGTTGCTATTTAATTATTAAAGTCCAATCTTTACATGGTGTTATCTGTTATATTTTCCTCAGTAATATCTGTAATCTCTAAGCTTAGACAATTCCATACCTATGTAAAAATATTCATTTTATTTTTAATACCTAACTGTAATCCACTGACAGAATAGTACGTTGAATGGTGTGAAGAAAATTTATAAATCCAACACCCTTCTCTTCACCATTTATTTTGTGATTTCTGGTGAGTCTTTGCTCTATCTGACAGCAAATTCGCAAAAAGTTCTAATTCTCAACTACTTAGTCCATCCATCTGTTACTAAAGCTTTATATCATGTTTTAATTTTTGATTGAGCTTATATCTTCTCTGCTCTTTTCCAAATTTGCCATTGTTAGCCATCTACTTATTCTCCCAGAGGAATTTTCTCACCCTTTTTTTGTCAGATTAGACTATCAGTAAAATACTAGTAGACAAATAGACACAAAACAATTCACAAAGAATTAAATAAAAGAAAAATAATCAACCTAACTAGGAACACAAATTTAAAATAATGATTAAGATAGAACTAATATATATTTTTGCTGATCTTAATATACTAAAATGATAAAGGCATGAAACTGACACTCATATGTTGCTGGTGAGATGGTAAATTAGTACAACTCTTAGGGAAATCAACTTGGCAAAGTGTTTTAAAGAGCCCTAAAAGTATGCATGCTTTAACTCAGAAATTCCACATCTGCAATTCTATCTAGAGAGTCTATCAAACCTACTAAAATCTATCCTAAGGGCTGGCCTGGTAGCGCAGCAGTTAAGTGCGCATGTTCCGCTTTGGAGGCCCGGGGTTCACCAGTTCGGATCCCGGGTGCAGACATGGCACCACTTGGCAAGCCATGCTGTGGTAGGCGTCCCACATATAAAGTAGAGGAAGATGGGCACGGATGTTAGCTCATGGCCAGTCTTCCTCAGCAAAAAGAGGAGGATTGGCGGCAGATAATAAATAGCTCAGGGATAATCACTCTTTCTCAAAAAAAAAAAAGTCTAACCTAAATTAAAAAAAAAACTTTATACTATAAGGTGTTCTTTGAAGCATTATTTTTTTACAATATTATAAACATTTTCAAAAATACATAAAAGTTGTACATAAACACCCTCAGATCCACCATCTAGATTCTATAATTAAAATTTTACCGCATTTACAGAATTATTTTTAAGAAATATCAGCAAATAAATATACAAAATGGACTATAGTACACTCAATGGACCATTTTTCAATTATTGATGTTCATAAAGATTAAGAAATATATGAAAAAATGTTTTTATATGTGCATAAGTAAAGTATGCAACTATATATCAAAATGGCTACATTTAATAAATGTGTTTTTACAGTAATTACACACATAGGCTAGTAGAGATTAAACTAGAATTTGGGAGCTTTCTTACTACCCCTAAAACAGGATGTCATCCATGGACCACTTGTATCAGACTCTCCTGGAATGACAGTGTTTTTATTGGAGATCTGGACCCTATCCCAGACCTCAAATACCATAAAGCCAAAGTAAATAAAATAGCATGGTATTGGCACAAGAACAGACAAACAGAACAGAAACGAACCCATGCACATACACTTGATTTAGAACAAAGGGGGCACAACAGGCAAAAGACAGTCTTCCCAAAAATGAGTACTAGAACAACTTGGTATCCATACTGGAAAAGGTTACTGGGCGCCCTCTCACATATCAGAGACAAAAATCAATTCCAGGTAAATTATAGACCTAAAATGAGAGGTAAAATGACACACCTTTTAGAAGATGATATAGGAATGTATATTTTTAAAAAGATTTCTTAAGCCAGTCACAAACATCAACCACAAAGGGAAAAGAAGGATAAACTTGATTAAAATCAGAATTATTCATCAGAAGACAATATGAGAAGGAAAAGGCACAATATACAATGGCAAAAGGAAATTTGCAACACATTTTAAAAGGGCTCCTACAATTCAATAAGAAAAGAAAAATTCAATAAAAAATTAGGAAACAGACTTGAACAGTCATTTCACAAAAGAAGGAACTGGCCAATACACATATGAAAAAGGGATAGACCTTATTAAAATGACAACAAAATACTATTATACATCCTCCAGAATAGTTAATATCAAGTGATGGTAAGGAAGGGAAGCAATGGGAATACTCATACACTATTAGTGAGGATATAAATTTTAAGCATTTTGGAAAATAATTTGGCAATATTTACTGAAGTTGAAAGACAGGTTTATGTCTTCATATGTATGCATGTGTGTACCAGAAAATGTACACAAGAATGTACATGGTAATGTTATTCACAATAGCCAAAAAGTTAAAACAATCCAATTGTCCACAACAGTAAATTGGATCATTGTGGTATAATTATATAATGGAATACTTTACCAGCAATGAAATGAATAAACCACAGTGACATGCAACAACAGAAATGAATTTCACATATAATGTTTAGCAAAAGAAACTGGATCAAAAATACACATGCAGTCAGATTTAATTTTCATAAAGCGCAAAAATATGCAAGGAAGTTGATGCCATAATCAGCATAGTGGTTACCTTTAGTGCAGAGGGTAGGGATCAGAAATGTGAGACCTACCTAGGGTGCTATCAGTGTTTATTTCTAAATCTTGGTGGTGGTTACATGGATATTTGCTTCTTACTAACTTGTTTTGCTACACATTTGTTTTACGCTTATTTCTGTATGTATGTTTTCATTTCCCAATTCAAAAAAAGGCTTCAAAAAAGTAGATTCCTGGGTCCCTCCCCAAACTCTGAGGTAGGGCCCCAAGAGTCTACATTTTTAACAAGCACCAGTGATGATTTTCATCCATTCTAATAAGTTTAAGAAACACTGGCTTAGATCCATATCTAGCCTCCAAAAAGACTAAACTTTAACAAGATTTTCCAGTTATCCAAAAGACCAAAAAAGAGCAAAAGTTCTGATAGTCTTAAATTGGATGGGTAGGCAGAGGAGTTGATCTTTTTATTTCCTACCCCTTTTAAATGCTATTGGAATTAAATTACAAATATATAAAAAGTAGTGGTCAGCAAGCTACATTATTAGTATAACAGTAAAGATTCTTCAGCCCTGAAGGCTATATGCTGGGACAATCAAATAAACAGCTCCTTTCAACAAGGACCCTCTCCCCACCCTGAAAAGCCACAGTAAACAAATCAAATAAATAGATTTTGTACTTTCTGAATCAGATTGTCACCCACAAAGCTACAAAATGGACTGTACAACTTTGTTCTCTGAGCTTCTGAAGGACAAAGGACTGATTTAGTTTTCAGATTTCAAAGAATTTAATTATTCTTTGTTTTCAGACTTGAGCCAAGTTCTGTGGGTTAAAAGCATTTATGCACAAACCAGGGTTAACACACACCTATGACTGTAAAAGATTTATCAGTACAGTTATACATCTTCAGCCACAGCAAAACAGCATAAATATCATAAGGATGTGGGTTCTGGTTAATAAAGACACAAGAAAAATAACTGCGGATACATTTAAGGTCAAATTATTTAGGGACTATAGACAGACGCCATAAAGACTACCTAAAAATGCTAAGTGTTTTCACTAAACTCCAAGATCAGGAAGAGCAGACTGAAAGGACAAACATGAATCACAAGGTACATATTTTAAAGTCTTCAGTCAAGTGTAACACTAAAAACTGTAGTCATTCTCTGACCTTTTTTTTTTTTTTAAAAAGATTTTTTTTTTCCTCTTTCTCCCCAAAGCCCCTCGGTACATAGTTGCATATTGTTCGTTGTGGGTCCTCCTAGTTGTGGCATGTGGGACGCCGCCTCAGCATGGCCTGATAAGCAGTGCCATGTCCACGCCCAGGATTCAAACCAACAAAACACTGGGCCGCCTGTAGCGGAGCGCGCGAACTTAACCACTCGGCCACGGGGCCAGCCCCATTCTCTGACCTTTGCTCTCTTCTGCTTTTAACTCTATTTTCAAATCTGTCTACAATCACATAATCTTCTTGAGAACATATAATCACTCCTACAGCCATTTATTCCAATTATTAATTTTTTGTAATTCAAACACAATCATCATAGGGATCAACTATTATTTTAATTTCCCAATTGTAAATATTTAATGTTACAAACAATAGTTCAATAAAAGTACTGCAGCTCTGCTTCAGTTAAATCTGATAAGGATCACTTTACCTGTGCAATAGAGCCTTGGAAGCCATTCTGAATACCATGGCTTCTCCCAACAAAACATCAAGTAAAGACACTTCAAATACCACAAAGGATGGTGATGGACTTATAAAAGCTTCTGAGCAACTATCAGAGCTTCAGTCTAAACAGAAGCAGGCTGCTACCTGAGGTAACTACTGAGAAGGAGGGACTCTATCAATAGTCCACAAATTTCTCCCCAAGTATTCTGCAACTTTGTGGAAGGTAGGCAAAAGGGGACAAAATTCTGTATCTGGCTAGAACTCCTATAAAAATATTTAAGCCTAACTCAATGTAAAGCAGAAAAACCAATCTGTCTGTTTCCATTAGTCATACTACTCTAATCAAGGATATAAATTACAACAAACAAGAAATTACTAAAACAGATGCACAACAGGTAGAGTAAAATTGTTTATTATTCATTTTCAGAAAAGCATTAATTGTTAATTTTTCAAATCCAAAATTAGGATGATTTCCAGATAATTTATGCCAGAACCATGCCAAAATTACCAGTGAAAAACCGTGGTAAAAAAATAAATATATAAAACAAAACAGAAACAAAAATCACATATCCCTTTCAAGCCAAAAACAAAAACCCTTTTTCATTTTCCCCATCACCCTTGGGAGTACCCTATACCTACGACAAGAGTAAACTGAAAGATTCCTCACTATAGAAAGTGAGTAAGTTATAATAACCATAAGTCTTAAAAATATCAAATGCATTATTTATAGGGCAAAGGGAGGGAGGGAGAGAACCTGTCAATATCTATTATGCTCTAGTACTTTAAAAAATGTTTTACTTTAATATAACTTTCTTATGACCCAAAGCATAAATTCTACCTTTTCCCACCCAACGTTTCTGATACTCCCACCAAAGTACATGAAAATGTGGTGAACTGATAAAATCTGTCGACTGAAATATTTTGCAAACTACCTGACTTAATGGCTGAAAGAAAAAGTAAAAGTTACTACTACATTTCTCACGCCCCTGTAGTCAACTGAAGGCACATTTCCTCAAAAATAAGGCATCCACAGAATGAAGTGGAGACCAATCTCAAAACCATACACTGAGAGCTCTTCCTTAATCACTATACCCTCTTTCCTGCATCACACCTAAAATTGAACCATCAGAAACCAATGAACGAATTCACAAAAATGAACCTCTAGCATCAACAGCCCCTAAAGAGAATAGTGAATTTCTCATTCTTTCTAAATTCCAAGTTTTAACAAGGTATTAAAAGCACAACTTTATTTTTTTTCTAAAGACTGGCACCTGAGCTAATATCTGTTGCCAATCTTTTTTTTTCTTCTTCTCCCTGAATATAATTGTATATTCTAGTTGTAGATCGTCCTGGCTCTGCTAAGTGGGATGCCACCTCAGCAAGGCCCGATGAGTGGTGCTAGGTCGGGGCCCAGAATCCGAACTGGTGAAACCCAGGGCCATGGAAGCAGAGCGCGCAAACTTAACCACTCGGCCATGGGGCCGGCCCAAAAGTACAATTTTAAATGAACTTTGTAATAATGCCAATTAACTGTTTTGATTTTTGGCTCTGTAAGCATGAGTATAAATTAAAGGTTACCTAAACCTCAAGCCAAAATAAACCTTTCTGATACAGCCTAAGAAAAAGATTATGAAGCACAGAAAAAAGAAAGTTAAGAACTCTTCAGAACTCATCTACCTCCTTTAAATTTTTTAAAGGTAAAGATTCCCCTAAAATTTGCATATTTAAACAACAAAGCCAAATGACAGATAAATACGTGGATATAAAGCAATAATTTTTCACCTACAGACACAGGCACTTTAAAAACAATCTTGAGGGGGCCAGCCCCATGGCAGAATGGTTAAGTTCACACACTTGGCTTCGGCAGCCCAGGGTTTCCCCAGTTCAAATCCTGGGCGTGGACATGGCCCAAAAATACACAACTATGTACTGGGGGGCTTTGGGGAGAAAAAGGAAAAATAAAATCTTAAAAAAAAAAATTAAAAAAAAAAAAAACAATCTTGAGACTTCCAAGGACTTCATGGATAAGACTGAGCCTAAGAAGCAACCAAAACTGCTTTTTGTGCACCCTAGGGTACCCATCTCCTAAACCCCACCATCTTTTCCACTCTGAACTCAAATCTTAACAAAATATGGCTAACTGCAAACAACATATAGAAATAACAGATGCACAAATACACCAATCAATACAATTCATACCAAATATTCAAACCACTGGTTCTCAAAAGGCAGTCTGTCAACCAAAAGATCAAAACTATTTTTATAATATTTGCCTTTTTCACTGTGGTGATATTTGCATGATGACGCAAAATCAATGGTAGAAAAAACTGCTTGGAGTCTTAGCATAAGTCCAGGCAAGTGGTACCAAACTGTACCACGGCCATCGCATTCTTCAGCAGCACCCACTTGCGATTTTTTTAAAACGGGGCTGGTCCTTGATGAAGCAGTAAAAATTATTAATTTTACCTCAGCCCTTGAATATATTTTTTAATATTTGGTGCAGCAAATGGGAAGTACACATAAAGTATTTCTGCTGCATAGCTTACTAAAATGCTTCTCTTGTTTGAGTTGAGAGTTGAACTTTTATCATGAAACACCATTTTTACTGGACAGATAGACTGACAAACTACAGTTATTCCAACTTGAATTATCTGGCCAACATTTTCCCCAAAATAAGCAAGACTTACTTCAAGAAAGACAACTGACTACTGATAAAATCTGAGTTTTCAAGCAAAAATTGGAATTCTGGAAAACCTATATCCTCCACCATATGCTCAATAGCATCCCAGTACTTAAGGATTTTTTTTTTTTTTAAAGATTTTATTTTTTCCTCTTTCTCCCCAAAGCCCCCCAGTACATAGTTGCATATTCTTCGTTGTGGGTCCTTCCAGTTGTGGCATGTGGGACACTGCCTCAGCATGGTTTGATGAGCAGTGCCATGTCCGCGCCCAGGATTCGAACCAACGAAACACTGGGCTGCCTGCAGCAGAGCGCACGAACTTAACCACTCAGCCACGGGGCCAGCCCCCTTAAGGATGTTTTTGATACAATTAGTGGTGATATTAAAGACCATGAGCTAAAAAGTATCATCATTTGGAAGATCTGAATAACTCGGAGAAGCAGTATTTTCCAAATGACCAATGTTACATGGGTAAAAGATTCTCTTAAAGTGCAAGAAAGACCAACAGATCAGAGTAGAAAAAATTCACAGATACGGTTTCAGGTTCCACATTACAAATAACCTTTAAGAAACTACCACTTATCAAATTTTGGTGTATTGTCAAAGAAGAGTATCTATAATTATCTGAAAAGGCTATAAAAATTCTCCTCCTTTTTCCAATTACATACTGGTGCGATGCAAGATTTTCTTCACATACTTCAACCAACATATGGCAACAAACTAAATGCAGAAGAAAATGTAAGAATCCAGCTGTCATCTATTAAACCAGATAAAGAGGTTTATAAAAATGTAAAATAATGCCACTAAAAAATTTCTCACTAAAAATTTTGGAGATTTGGAAAATAGTTAATTTTGATTAAAAATTTTACATTAACATGCAATAGGCTTATTGCTACTTTAAAAAATAAATTTCTCAGTTTTAATTCCTAATAAAGAAAATACCAATAGCTATAACACACAGAAACAAAAGCTATTTGGGATTCTTAGCAATTTTTAAGTGTGTATCGGGGTCATAAGACCAAAAAGTTTGAGAACCACTGACTTAAAACTAATAAAGGAGGAATAATTTATCAATTAAAAAACTGTTCTGTGGGCCAGCCTGGTGGCATAGCAGTTAAGTTCACATGTGCCACTTTGGCGACCCAGGGTTTGCTGGTTTAGATCCTGGGCACGGACCTACACACCACTCATCAAATCATGCTGTGGCGGCATCCCACATAGAAGAACTAGAAGGACTTACAACTAGGATATGCAACTATGTACCGGGGCTTTGGGGAGGGGAAAAAAACAAAACAACTGTTCCGTCATAAATAGTTGTATTTCAGCTACAAATATAAGTGTCTTCCAAAGTATAAGTCAATAAAGAAACACTCCCAGTGGTTTACATATGCTGTTTCAATTTATAATATGGTAAATGCCAATAGGTATAATCAAAATTAACAAAGGTTTTGGAGTCCTCGCTAATTTTTAACAGTACAGTCATCTGTCGTTTAATGATGGGGATATGTTCTGAGATATACATCATTAGGCAATTTCGTCATGGTACGAACATCACAGAGTGTACTTAAACAAATCTAGATGGTATAGACTACTGCATACCTAGGCTATATGGTACCACTTATGGGACCACTGTCATATATGTGGTCCATCATTGACTGAAATGACATTATACAGCACATGACTGTATAATGTTTGAAACCAGAAGTTTGAAAACTGTCACTAAATGTTTATTTCCCTTAGGTTTCTAATATATCTTCCTACAGCTACTTCTGAAGAGAAATACAAAGTAGGCTACCTAAATTTCCAGTAAATGTTTGCAAACTACCTCAGAGAAAAACTCAAAAAGATGAAACATTAAGTTACCAAAAGTTTAATCTCCAGTTTCATGCAATACAGTCTCCACTAATTCCCTAAAACCTATCTGAGAGCTCCCTATTCACTAGGCTCTGTGCATTCTAGGGATAGTTCTCTCCTACTTTTCTTTTGTCCAAGATAGGTAATCAAAGAATGTATTTTTTACCTTTATGCAACCAGCCAAAACTAAAATAAAAAGTTAATATATAAATATTAACTGAAATGTATAAATATTATCAGTAAATCCAGAAGACTACTATGGCAGACACATTGATTTTTCCTGCCTGATTTTCCTACCCCTTTCTTTTGGTAACAGCCCCATTTTCCTTTGGCAAACTAGCTCCTTTCTCTATCCAATGGTCTTGGGAGACATATAAATTACAATGACTAGCTCCACCATGACCAGAGGGATGGACACTTGACCAGTTTAGGCCAGACCCTCTCCTCTGCCACCCCACAGGAATCTGATCTTGAATAGAATGACAGACGGAAGGAGATAGTTGGAACTCTCATAGCAATAGTCACATGCTAAAGAGATTCCTCCATGACCCTTTGTTACTAAATTCTCCAGAGATGCCCATGTTCTTATCTCTGGTTTTCCTTTTGACTCTGATCTATCCAGCATTCTTCTAATAAATTGCCTTTTTTCTTTCCTTTAACCAAGGTCTGTTTCTATGACTTCCAATTAAGGAATCCCAACTACCACCAAATCTCCAACAAATCCATCTAAAAATGACTGTGTTGAAGAGACGGAGAATTCTCTACAAAAACTAGATGAATGACCAAAGAGAAGTAATGTGCATTTGAAACAATATTTAATCTTGCTGGAAATTAAACAAATAAAAAAACTTAACAAATTTACCCCTCTAAATCAGCACTATCCAAAACAAATTTTTGCAATAATAGAAATGTTCTATATCTGCACTGTCCAATATAGCAGCCACTAATCACATATGACTACTGAGCACTTGAAATGTGGCTAGTACAATTGTGAAAGTGATTTTTAAATTTTATTTAATTTTAATTGGTTTACGTTTAAATAGCCATATGTGGCTAGTGGCCACCTTACTGGAGAGCATAACTCTAACACCCCATTTAAATCTATTGTTTTCAGGTCCTCAAGAAAATATTGCTAATGGCAATGTAAATTTGGCCAAGTCTCTACTTAAGCAGTTTGGAAATACTTATCAAAAGCCATAGAAAAGTTCACTCTTTGAGCCTAATAAATGTATCAAAATAATTCAAAAGAAGGAAAAAAGGGCCTAAGAACAATGGTTGCTTAGCAGCAGTATAGTATTGACAAGCTAAATGAAATAACTCAAAACGTTCAAAAAAGAGAATGACAGCAAACATAAAATTAAGATATAGTTAAAATCTCAAGAATCTACTTGTGAGGTCATCAAAAAATAAATCAGAAGGTCATGGAAACACAGAAAAGCACAAATTAAATGTTAAATCAAGGGCAAAAGAGTAAACAAACATGTTAATACACCACAATTACAAACATGTCTGAAGAAACAATATATAAGATAAAGATCTAGAGGCTCATTGAGAAATGTAATTATTTCATTTAGCAATATAAATTTTAAATTTCTTTAACATTTTTCCAAATAACATTGGATAGTTCCTCCTTTAGATATTACTAGTTATTTTTAAATGATATTTTGCTTTCTGACTCTTAAATGCGCTTTTTAACCACCATTCCATTGAACACAAATTTAACGAAAAATATCTAGTGGCCTAAATATATAGCTGTCCCCCTAATTAGAAAGGGTTAGTAAACCATGGAGCTTTACAGAGAACTAGCAGAGAATTTAGCAAACCTAGAGCTACGTATGGGGAGTTCTTGAATTCTCTAAAGCTTCCTAAACAGTGTGTCCAATGGTCCCAGCTATGTGCTGGATAGTGCCTCCAGCCTATGACATTTACCAACTTTACCCAGTATGTCATATAAATATTATCACTTTATACATGAAAAAGATTGGAAAGTACTATCTTAATGGATCACAGAGTTCTCTTCTTACAACCTAGTTCAACCTAGTTCTTCTAGCCTAGAAGCTAGAAATACAAGTCAATTCAACCACTGTCTTTCTCTAGCAATTCTATTTCCAAAGGTTCTGAAATTTTACTCAACCCAACTAATATGCTAATAATACAAAAACAAACTTTGCTGTTGTTAGTGCCGTCCAGTTGATTCCAACTCCTAGTGACCCTGTGTACAGCAGAAGTGAACCCTACCCAGTCTTACTGTGCCAGCCTCTCACCTTCCAGTGCTCTATCAGACAATGTTCCACTATTCATAGGGTCTTCATGGCTAATTTTTTTGGAAGTTAAGTGGCCAGATCCTCCTTCCTAGCCTGTCTTAGTTTTGAAGCTCCACTGAAGCCTGTCCACCATGGGTGACCCTCTTGGTATCGGAAATACCAGCAGCATAGCTTTCAGCATCACAGCAACATGCAGCTGCCACAGTATGACAACCGACAGATGGGGGTGGTCTGGGTCCCTGACCAGGAAACAAATCCATGTGCGGTGGTAAGAGTGCCAAATCTTAACCACTAGACCACCAGGGCTGGCTAAATAAACTTTAAGAAGAAATATATGTAAGAGGTTATACTTTTAAAGAAAGGTATAAATGCTAATAACTGAAAATTCCTTAGCAAGGTTGCTTCTTTAAAATTTTCTTGTTGCTCTTTTTCATACACAAACCAATCTTTCACATACTGTTAACAATTTGCCTGATTTAGTGCTTGAGTAAATCTACATCTAGAGTGAAAGACTCAAAAGCTAAGGTTCTTTCAAACGAAATACTACCTTGTTGATGCTGTAACACTATTTGGCTCCAGGATGTTTTCAGTCATCCTTAATTGTACCACCTCTGGTATGTCATTTGATTTTTCTGCACCCTCTTCTGGAAGTTCTTCTATATGTTCCAATTTTTCATCTTCCTCTTCTTCCTCAGAAAGTTCATTAACCTATATAAATAAAAGAAAATTGAGACTTAAAATAGAATGAAACTGTTATTTGACATAATCTAAGATATACTATTCTAAGAAAATTTTAAACACAAACAACTCATTTTTTACTTCATTTCCTAGGACTAATTTCTCTCATGGAGTAACTGCCAACTTTTCCATATCAGAATAAAATTACAAACTAGACAAACGTAACATTTTAAAGCAAAAGTAATGATTACATTAGTACATTGCTAGGAATATGAGTAAGACTGCGAACTATGAAAAAGCCTGCACACTACAGTTAGTTAATGTTAAGAAAGCTTCATTTCCTAACCAACCAGTTTTGTAAATCTAATAGCTACAAAGACTTCTAATTGATCTCTCCAATTTCCAGGTGCATTAAACAAATGATTTTAATATAAAGTAAATGTGAAAAAAGAAGGGCACAGAAATTTTGCCTTAAGGTGTTAACATGTTTTAGAAAATGTCAGCTAACTTCTAAATGATTCAGATTGAATTTCTCATGACGAGATTGGACCTTACAACAAGGGGGAACTCGCTGTTTTGACCATTAAGCACAACTCAAGGTTATAATTCTCTTTCTGGCAGGGGCTATAAAACATCTTCCATTATCAAACTGGCTACATAAGTAAATAATCACTCTAATAAAAAGACACTGAAATATTAAAGAAGGAAAACCAACAAAATATTTTCGAGTGAGAAATATTTTTTAAGCTATTCCAAAGAAGAAACTAGCCGTAAACGGTCTTGACATCTTTTGTAAATTAATACTGGTCATTAAAAACATTAAGCAGTAAAAGTATACTTTTGTCCATTCTAGCCAAATGCACTCCAAATACCTAGAATAAATTTACCACTACATGTAACAGTGGTGTCTTTCCTGATGGGCAGGAAAATATAGTTGCTAGAATACTCAGAAAGTAAAAGTTCAAGCAGAAGAAAGGTAATTACACTGATATTCTACCCCACTCTTAATCAACACATACAAATTGCCTGCTCTTTCAAGTATAATACAGTAAGTACTTAAAAACCAGAATTGGAGACAGAAAGACCTATGTTCACATCCTTACTGTGTCCTTAACTATCTCTGATAACTTACTTAACTTCTCCATGCCTATGTCTTAAATGGAGATGCTATCCTACCTGCCTCAAACAACATATGTAAACTCTTCAATAGTGTTTATATATAATAAGCAATATGTAACAGCAATCATTGGAACTGGAATTGTTATCTTGTTTCTATATAGCATAGATTCTAGTTTCTACATGTAATATCACTTTTTATAAGAAATCAAGAGAGTATCTCTCATCCAAACTACCTAAAGCAGGAGCTTTCAACTTCTGGTGTATCAAGGTCACTAGTTACATAGGTCACTAAAAACTCATTATTAATAATAGTTAATGACCTCAATTTGTGAACCATTTACTTTATATATAAAGCATATGCAGCAGATTCTGTTGAATTTATTGTACCATAAATCCAGTCCCTCGTCTATCTCCTAGCATGTTTAATAGTGATGAAAAAGACTGAAAATCATTGGCCTAAGTGGCTATTAATTGAGAGGTAAGATCTGTACACAAAGGTGAAAATTTCAAATGATAGATCAGTTTTTAAACTGGATCAAATGCAAAATTACCCTCTTTCCCCATCTACATATTTAATAAATTAAAGTCAAGAATCTACTTAATGAATATCTGTCTACCTGGTAACCCACGCAAGAAAAAAAGCTGGCAAGAAAATACTGTTTTCAGAAGTATAAAATGGGAATTAATGTGGCTGATTAACAAAGGCTTTGGTACAACAATAGACTATTAAAAAAAAAACTTAAAAGGTGGCAATTTAAACTGACAAGAGATGAATATTTATTCGGTCCACAAATTTTGGTACAGAGGTACTACTATTTTAACACATTATATCATACTTTTAAAATTATTCCAAACCTACAGTCAATAGCTCTTAGGAACAACAAAAGCTTTATACTCAATTATATTGAATATATTATATTCAACTCAATAAGCTTCATGAAACTTGACATTCTCCAGTATTTTCACCACTAATGATCAACTAAGATATGCCATGAACAATAGCCTATCGATTTTTCTTCTCCCCACTTCCAACTCCTAGGCCTCCCAATATAACTTCCTGTAGTAAGAATGGACTAAATTAGTTTGGGTAAGAGTAAACATCAAAAACTTAGATAGGGGCCGGCCCAGTGGCACAGTGGTTAAGTGCGCACATTCCACTTTGGCGGCCTGGGGTTCACCGGTTTGGATCCCGGGTGCGGACATGGCACCGTTTGGCAAGCCATGCTGTCGTAGGCGTCCCACATATAAAGTAGAGGAAGATGGGCACGGATGTTAGCTCAGAGCTAACCTTCCTCAAAAAAAAAAAAAAAACTTAAAGAAATATGTTCTCTCTCTCATCCCACACTTATTTTCAAAAGTTCTTCTTGATCCTCTCCTTGTCAACTTGACCTGCTTATCAACACTAATCCATTCATAAGTATTTCTGAACCTGCCTACATATGCAGCCGCCTCGACTCCACTTATGGAAAACCTTCATCCATACTTACATCTCTTCTTTCTTTGACTGCTGTAATTCCCTTCTCTAGCGCCTCGTGAAATGCCTGCTCTCCAGACTCCAGCTTGTGGAGAACGCTGCTACCTGCCTTCTCAAACGTATAAAGAAACATAATTACCACCTATATCTTCAAACCACTCTACTGGATTCGCATTCATTTAAGGATCCCATACAAAGAACCTGTCCACTGACTCTGGGTCATTTCTCAAACACTCCCTATTCATCATCTCCAGTCATCTCTCTCATACTATTAATAAAAATATCTACTACCTTGAAAAAGTTCTAACAACCAAACACTCGCATTAATGAGGTGAAACTCCAAAAGGAGAGAGTGCTAGATAAACTTTGCTTCCTTCAAATATCAAAATCAAGAGAAAAATCAAAGCACTGCCAGAATGGGCCAGGTCTGCCCACAACTTTAAATATGTAGATAAGAAATTCGCAGCATTTAAGTTATGCCAACCAAAGTGTGCTGAGTTTGAGGAGATTTTACTTTCACCTAATACCTTTGAATTCGGCCTCACAAAGTCAAATTGAACTTATCAAATCTCCTTTAAAGAAAACAAACTTTCAGAAATCTGTTCTTCTATTACCTGTAACCCACTTATAATTCAGAAATCTAATAAAAATAGATAAGAAAATAGATCTTGGAACTAGCAATATGGGCCAAGATAATTAAATATACATCACTCTTTCAGGACTCAGTGCACCACCCTGTTTATTGAGCATATTCTGTTCAACATGCTAATATCCTCTTTTCTATTGGCAGGCAAATCTGCAGAATTCAACATTATCTTCTGGTGTTAACCACCATTCTTTTTTTTAAAGATTTTTTTTATTTTTTTCCTTTTTCTCCCCAAAGCTCCCCCATACATAGTTGTATATTCTTTGTTATGGGTCCTTCTAGTTGTGGCATGTGGGATGCCGCCTCAGCATGGCTTGATGAGCAATGCCATGTCTGTGCCCAGGATTCGAACCAACGAAACACTGGGCCGCCTGCAGCGGAGCACGTGAACTTAACCACTCGGCCACGGGGTCAGCCCCCATTAACCACCATTCTGTTTAACGTGAAGCACAACACATTTTAAGTGTATCTTTCTAGTGCTTAAAAAAATACAAAAATACAGGGGCCAGACCCATGGCCAAGTGGTTAAGTTCACACGCTCCGCTTCGATGGCCCAGGGTTTCGCTGGTTCGAATCCTGGGCGCAGACATGGCACCGCTCATCAGGCCACGTTGAGGCATCATCCCACATGCCACAACTAGAAGGATCCACAACTAAAAAGTACACAGCTATGTACTGGGGGGATTTGGGGAGAAAAAGCAGAAAGAAAAAACTCAAAAATACAAATGCAGTATGTGTGAGAAATGGATATATTTCAGCGTATACAAGGAAGCTGCATGATAATAGAAATATCAGAGAATTGCACTACAATATAAAACATAATCAGGTTATACCCTGCACACGTTAGAGGACTCAAGATTTAAACATTAGGTCAAATTGACATCATCAGTTTCTTACAAGTCAAATCATCGCAGAAATGTAGAAAATTAATTAATAACACAAATATATGTATATTATTTCATTTTGAGGAGCCATTAATTTTATTTTAAAAAATAAATTACTAAACTAAAACATAATTTAAAGAAAAGATAGGTGGCATACAGAATTCCTCAAAGATGGGGATTTCTCATGGACATAAAAAGACATTAAAGGTTTAAGGAATACCTGTCTACTTGTCCTCTTTTTGCCATTTTCCTTTAAGCAAGAATAATTTTGAAGCAATCTGTCAGTTCTTTATTTTAACCAAGTTTTTAAGTCAGGAACTGTATGTGATAGTTGGAAACATTAAAAAAATATGCCAAAAGTTCCATGGATCATTGATTCAGGCTACAAATTCTACCCACTTGATTTACTTTACAAATATATATATGCATACTGATTTCACCCTCACTTTATACATTACAAGCTGCAATCTGGCATCTGCTACTGTTTCCTTAAAGCTTCTGATACTTGAAAAAGAAAGAGAGAGCGGAGAGGAAGACAGGAAGGAAAGGAGGGAAGAAGGGAAAGAGGGAGGGAAAACCAGACAAAGATAAAAATGCTTACATGAAGAAAACATGAAAAACAAAGGAAAAGTACGAACCCCAGATATTAAAAAGACTTATCCACAAAAGTTCACAACAGTAAAGAAATTTTTAAATAAAAGCTAGGCAACCCAGAAAATAAAACTCCTAATTCACATAACCAGAGCCAAGACCTTTAAGAACTAATGAAAATCTGTATGATAAACTACCTTTCAAGAGACATTGCTTTATAATCTAAGAGCAAACGAAGGGAAGCAACCCAAATGTTCATTAATAAGTAGTAGTGCAGGGGCCGGCCCCGTGGGGCAGCGGTTAAGTGCGCACGTTCCCCTTCGGTAGCAGGGGGTTCGCCAGTGCAGATCTCGGGTGCGGACATGGCACCGCTTGGCAAGCCATGCTGTGGCAGGCGTCCCACATATACAGTAGAGGAAGATGGGCACGGATGTTAGCTCAGGGCCAGTCTTCCTCAGCAAAAAGAGGAGGACTGGCAGCAGATGTTAGCTCAGGGCTAATCTTCCTCAAAAAAAAATAAAAATAAATAGTGTGACCATATAATTTTTCACTTAAACCTGGATATATTTAGAGTGAAAAGGGGAACCACTAATAATTACATCAGAAAGCAGATATAAACCAGCACTATTCTGAGAAAACTGGGATGTACTATCACCTTTTCAAGCAGGGACTGGTACCAAAAATCAAATAAATTATGTTACAACCATACAATAGGGAACTATACAGATGTAAAAACAAAAGGATACGTTCTCTATATTCCAATAAGAAAAGATCTCCAAGATACACTGTTAACTAATTTTTTTAAAAAGTGCAGAACAATGTGTACGGTATTCTACTTTTCTGTCAAAAAACTGCAAGGAAATATTTACTCATGTTTACATAAAGAAACTGAAAAAACAATGGAGGGGAGGGAGAGGGTATGGGCAAGAGTAAGACATTTTATTGTATATTTTACCTTTTTTTTAACCAGGTGAACTATTATTCATTAAAAAAAAGTAGCTGCCCCATCTCACAACCAAAATATAAATAACTTCATAGGTGTTAACCTACTACAACTTTCTTGACAAATCATTTCACTTAAGTGCAAAAGAAAACCTCCACAAAGACCTAAATCACAAATTCTAAAGCTGAGAAGTCTAGATTAATGTGGCTTTACACCGAATTAATTACTCAGCATCAATATTCTCTTTATGAAGATAAAGCAGAAAGTAACTAGGATCCTTGTACAATCTCAATCATCGAGGCATGGCAGTAACAATAAAATATAATGTCGCCTAAAATGGATTTTAATATTCAAGAGCTATGAGAGGTAAGAAATCATCCACAACCTAAACTTACTCTCCTGATGCTTCCCACTAACGACAATGATTGCACTGCTGTACCAACTTGCTACTTTAATCACAAAAAACTTCTTACTTTTAAAAGTATGTATGTGTAAATTTGGTATTGAATAATTCCCTCTACCTTCTAATTCTCAACCTTTGCCTACATTCCTCTATGCCGGCAGTTTCTTTGCAAAAACAAAAAAAACACACTACTCTTACAAAATAATGCTTACGTTAACAAGAAAAACACAAAAAGCCCCCCCACAAAATCTCTTCCATATACTCTGGTTTTAATACCTATTCCGTATTACATAAATTGAGGAACGAGAAGTTGTTCAGAAAAAATATCACACTCATATACTACATGGATGTACCACCTACAACTACACAAAATAACCAAGAGAACTACTTCCACAAAAGTAGTTCTAAGTTTGAGTTCTAAAATTCCACCTAAGTTTGTGACAAGCCCTTAAGAGCATATTCTTTAAAAAAACATTCTCCCTCCAAGTAGAATATTTAAAATAGTCTCACCTGTTCAGTAATTGAACTCAAATCATTAGATGAGAAATCTTCCTCTTCATTCTCAAAAAACTCATAGTAATTTTCCAGAAGTCCAGCCATTATCCTGCTCACTATTTCTTGCTCTTTCAGATCCTCCACATCTGTGTAAATGCTAAGAATAAAGTCCAAATTGAATTTTGAGTTCTTAAATCAACCACAGGTAAAGTTAGGAGACAACCAATGAGTCACTTTATAAACCTCAGCAATTTATGTCATCATTTTGTGCCTCACTTTTCCCATCCGTAACGCTTACCTAATTTGTACCCTGTTCACAGAAATGCTGGGAGGATTAATCACATCTACTATAAAAAAAATAATGGTTCATTCAAGCAACCTACGATCCTTGGGAGATAGTATATTCATTCTACTTCACAAATTCATTTTTTTTTTAATTAAACAAAAATTTGTGAAAAAACTTACTGAAAGACATCTGGACCAAAG
The DNA here is from genome assembly GCF_041296265.1 of Equus caballus. Lineage (NCBI taxonomy): Eukaryota > Metazoa > Chordata > Mammalia > Perissodactyla > Equidae > Equus > Equus caballus. The sequence continues at coordinate 54,114,828 of NC_091697.1, read as the reverse complement.
ACAGCAGCCAAAGAATTTGCAGACCAAAGTTCTTCATGATGTGATGCTACATTGGCTAAAAACCTACACAGAAACTTTAACAAACTGTAATTAACAGGTGGAAGCTGTTGCAAGAGGAACCTCAACTTTCTTCCAAATTCATCTTCGTTATTATAATCTATAAAACATAATGACAGGTTTTTTTTAATGATGTAAAAGCAAAGCTCAGATATTTTGCCAGGTTCACATTACTCCACCCACATCATCTTTTTACTATAACAATTCAAAACCTCTTCACTTCCTCTACTAGAGTCCAAATGCCTTAGGGCTTTGCATTTCACTTATTAAGTGAAAGAGAAGAGATAGAGAGAAGGAACTCAACCCCTCAATTGCTGGAGGATGTTTTCTTCATCTGTTACTCACTGGCCCCAATTCTCTCTCTAATTTATTCTTTTAAATTCTCATCATACTGTCTGTTGCATGACTGTACCTGTGTTTCCAAATTATTGCCGACTATAAGAAGTCAAACGCACTGGCCAATGTCACTCAACACCAACTACTAGTGAGAAAAGAAGAGAAGCAACTTAACTGGCTAATAGTATCAGTGATACTTTTCCACTTGAATGATCGGTAAAACAAGAAAGGAACAGAGTGTGAGTGACTTTCTTCTTCCCCTGACATGCTGAAAAGAGAAATTAACTTCAGCAATATCAGTAGAACTAAATAAAAAAGAATTCCACTTCTCACTTGTTTTTCTTCTCTAAGCTGACGGTGGTTTCTGTTTACCAAGTGAATTTTCAACTAGCAGAAGCTAGGCCCTGTATTTATCATGCCAATGAGTTTTCATTAAGAGAAACCAGGCTTGTATCAACCCCAATGATGAGTGAGGGCCCCACTTAGGAGAGGTAATTTCTCAGAGGTGCTGTTAAAATGAAGTAATGGTGAAAATCAAGCCAATTATATTTCATTTTATATTTTTCTTCAGGTTCTTAAAATTAATTTAAAAACTAACTCTTGGTTAAAAAATTCTTGGTAAAAGGTTATCATCATGACATCAGCCATCTCTGCAAAATAACACAAGTCTAAGAAGTTTATCAGGAAAGGACATACAGTCATGCACCACATTATGATGTTTCAGTCAAGAAGGGACCACATATACTGTGGTGGTCTCATTAGATTAGTACCATATAACCTGGGTGTGTAGTAAACTATACCATCTAGGTTTGTGTACATACACTCTATGATGCTCACACGACGAAATCACTTAAGGAGATGCATTTCTGAGAACGATGGACACATGATTATAGTCACATGAGAATTACTTACAATTTAAAATGCAACCAACAACAATTTTTCTATATTTTGTAATATTACCAACTGTCATTCAAATGCAGCAGGTACTTTGATTTTATAATTGGACAGACCAGTCCCTGGATTAATGTTTTTTAAACTATCATGCCTATAATTGGTGGAAATTTTTAACAACCTGAGCATTTAGCAGAAAAAACAATATGCAGCTGAACTCAAAAAATATATGCAAGCAGAGCCAGCCCCATGGTGTAGTGGTTAAGCTCAGCGTACTCCCTTTTGGCAGTCCGGATTTGCAGATTAGGATCCCCGGGCACGGACCTACACCGCTCATCAGCCATGCTGTGGTAGCAACCCACAAATAAAGTGGAGGAAGACTGGCACAGATGTTAGCTCAGGGCTACTCTTCCTCAGCAAAACAAACAAATATATATATATGCAAGCAATTAATACTATCAATATGATGACTACAGCAACACTGACAAATCCTATATAACATCTTCTCTAGCTTTGTAGCACTTATCATCTAAAATGCCTATATATTTATTTTATCATCTATGTCTCCTCTATCTCCCCTTATGCCCTTTAGAATTTTAGCTCTACGATGGCAGAGATTTTTATCCAGTTTTGTTCACTGTTGCATTCCCAGAATCTAGAACAGTGCCTAGCATATAGCAGGTATTCAATAAATATTACTTGAATAAGCTGAATGAATACATAATAACCAAAAAAAGATAGTAGACAACTAAAACACTGACTTGATAGGGCAGTAAGATTCTGGGCAACAGTGTTTTTACTTGAAATACTGTCCATGTTGTTCTACTTTTGTTTGTGTGCATTTCTACTACACAAAAATATTTATAGACACCAGGTTTCTTCTAAAGTCTTCAAATAAGGTAGAGAGGCATTTCAAAAAATATATATATATTACATACGTGCTTAAATTTCCTTTTGAAACTACTTTCTGGTTAAATCATATCCATGAAAAATACATGTACAGTCACATGTTGCTTAATGACGAGAGCACACATTCTGAGAAATGTGTCATTAGCCAATTTCATTATTGTATGAATGTCACAGAGTGTACTTACACAAATCTGGATAGTATAGCTTACTACACATCTAGGCTCTAATACTAATCTTTTGGGACCACTCTCATATATGCAGTCCAACACTGACAAAAACATCGTTACGTGGTACATGACTATATATATCAAAGAAGTTTCCCCTGACTAGCAATTCTTTCAAGCATCATAACATTTTTTGTAAATATTAAAACAAATTTACAAAACTGGGAACTGTTTTCTACTAAAACAATGTATAATTGGAGAAAGCATCACAGTCTAAACCGGTGGCTGACATTTGACAACGAATGGAATGGTTGTCATAACTCGGGGGAAAGTGGTGCCAGTGGCATCTAGTATGTAGAGGCAGGGATCCTGATAAATATCCTACAATTCACAGGACAGCCCCCTATAATAAAAAATTATCCAGACCAAAATATCAACAGTGCCAAGGTTGTGTAATCCTGGTCTAAATAAAGATCTAACTACACCAGAAATGCCACATTACAGTGTCCTGCTACCACAGAAAAAGAAAACCACTTTTTTAAAAGCACTAACTCAAATGCAACTGCAAAAATGCTCCCTCCATGATCTTAAAAGCAATAATCTTCTCATGTACTTATGAATGTCAATTAAAATATTAATATAATATTTATCTACAATAAATCTTTGTTCAGAGAAAAGAATCTTTGTCCAGAGACCTAGACATCTTTCCAAAAGAATGAATAAAGGACGGATAAAAATATAAAACAGAGGGGCCAGCCCAGTGGCATAGAGGTTGAGTTCACGCACTCCACTTTGGCAGCCCTGGGTTCACAGGCTCAGATCTCCACTGTGGACCTACATACCACTCATCAAGCCATGCTGTGGTGGCGTCCCATATACAAAGTAGAGGAAGACTGGCACAGATATCCGCTCAGTGACAATCTTCCTCAAGCAAAAAGAGGAGGATTGGCAACAGATGTTAGCTCAGGGTCAATCTTCCTCACCAAAAAAAATTAAAAATAAAACAGACATTACAACAGAAATGCAAATATTACCTCAAGTGCTGTCACACCTCTCTGCATAGCTATTAAAGAAATGGTGGTGTATGTGGGTGTGTGTGCATGCATACAAACACACGCTAATGGTTATGGAAGTGGGGAACAGAAGAGATTGGTGGATTTCTCATATTATAATGTTAAAGGACTCATGGATCACAAGCATTTTTTGCATACTTTAAATTCCTTCACAAGTGAATATTAAGAATAATTAATTAGTAAGATGCATACTGTAATTCCATGAATGATAACATGGTGTGTGATGCTGTCATATTTTTAAGTTAATACCAATCAAAATGATAATCCTAGTGATAAAATAGCTTCTCACAGGTAGTATGAATGACAGTCAGTGACTTTATTACCAGGAAATCTTATTCCAACTATTCATTTATAAATTTTCATTCAAGATTAAAGATTATCTGATTCTTGGAACTTTAAAGACTTGTCTGCAATTCAGCTAATAAAGGGAATATGGAACTCTATCACTATAAAAACAAAAATGGCTCAAGTCATAAATAGGGCTCAAAAAACTAACACAATCAGTTTCATTACATATTTAATGGATACTTATTGGGTGACTCAATATAAACATTTTTAAAAATTTCTACAAGAAGAGGAAGAAATGGATTCAGAAATTCAAAACAAAAAATGTAAAGTTTGTTAGGAGAAAAAAATCAAGTTATATTTTGAAAAAACGAAACATTATTGACATTTCATTTTGAAACATGTTTTGTGATCAGGTAGCAAAACAAAAGAACAAAATTGAATCAGGCTAACCATTTCTGAATACAGAAAGTTCAAAGTGAGTCCTATCATCCAGCTATAAAGAAGAAAACATATATAAAGGGTCACAAAATATCTTTGCATTGACCTTAACACATAAATCTGAGGCATCCAAAATTTAGGCTCACAGGTATTTAGAATTTAAGAAAAAGATAGATAAATACTCTTAAAAGGAAATTTTCCTTCTCTGACTACATACTGCTTAAGGATACATACAAACATATTATAAAATGTCCAGCTATGACAGCGATAGACATTAAAGAAGTAGTTATAATTTCTTAACACAAGTGAATTTCTCTAGAAGCCCCAATTCAAAAAATTAAAAAGACTCCATAATACAGAGAAAAGCTAGAAAAAATAATTCAAAAATTCAATGAATGTGTAATATTACATGCGAACTTTATAAAGTCCCCATATAATGAAACACGTCACTTCATTACGTATACATGAATACCATTTGGCTCTAGGAAGAGATGCATTTCCTTACCTCTTGATTCTTTTACCTGTCTGCCTACCTCTACCTTTATTTTTCTTGTCCCTATTCCATTCCAGCTCTACTTTTAGCTACCACCAAAAAAACAACCCAACAAGGATAAATCAATTTTTTTCTTTATTTGGCTTGGTGTTTGATGTCCACTATGATACCTTATTTCCTTCAGGCAGGTGTCCAAGAACAAGCTTTAGGTTATAGTCCAAACTTAGAATCAAAGTTGTCCTCTAGTTCTCTCTAGGAAGTTCTATCAAACCAGGAGTAAATATTCTATAGTAGCATCACCATTAAGCAACACCACTAGCTATTATCAGACATTCTGCCACACATATAACCTTATATATATTTTTCTTCCTTCTTTCCCTACTCTCCTACTCCTTTTTCTTCTCTCCTGCCTTTCCTGCTTCTCCTTCTCACCCTGTATCTTAGGCTTACCAAGACCATTCATAAAAAGTAAATAATACTACAGGAATCTAACAAGTTGCCATTCCCCTGACTAGACCATACATCCCCAAAGAGAGTATGTCCCCAAATGGGAACATATGAAATTAATTTCAGAACTCCATAATTACTGTTTTCATGCCAAGACTTCTAAAAGGTAAGGACTTTGAAATTAATGTTAAATGACTGACTGATAAGAATCAAATTACGTTACCTTGAGAAAGCTGCATCAGGTGAATATGCAAACTGCCGGGGATAACAGGTTCAGGAAGTTCCTGGAGGAAAAACCTAAGAAGACTAATAGCTGAGGGAACATCTGCTTCCTTAACCAAATCCACCTCTTCTCCACTGTCATATCTCTGCCGAAGCCACTCCACTGTCTCAGCATTTCCATTGACTTGAAAAAGTCCTTGTTGCTCCAGACCTCCTACATTAGTCCAAGGCAAAAATTAAATAAGCCTCAACTTTGATTATTTGGCCTTACATATTCATTCTCCAATCAACTTAAAATATTCATACTTTTGGAAAGCCAGCCTTGGCTCCCCTGATTGGGCTACACATATTCAAAGTACACATCTAGAAACATACTATCTCTGTCCTGAGGGATATTCTATTTTATCCCACCCCCTATTAGCCAATAAAAATATTTCTATCAACACTCCCACCCCCCCACTAAAAATGCTCTGAGTGGGCATTTCTAAGTATATGACTTTAAGTAAAAAACACACTAGCATGGTAAAAGGAATTTCTACTGTTTTTCCTCACTATATTTTGGACTTTCCACACTAAAAAAAAAAAAAATCCAAGGTCAAAAAGGTGTAAGTTGTGTTTATTAAAACAAAGGCTAGCCCTCAAAGTAAGGAAATATATACCATGTTCCTCAATATAGTCCACAACATGGCGGACTATGAACGGAACCTCATTGTCTGGATGTCCTCCCTGCTGCAGCTCATCAAGTGGAATTCCAAATATTTTGTTAGCAAGAACGGAGTTGCAGTTACTCAAGGAAGGGGAGGAGCTCTTCCTCATATCTTTTTTGCAGCCAGAAATCAAAGCTGTCTTTTCTGCCAAATGAAAGACAAAAAAAAAACTATAATGATTAACAGGTGGCAATATGACTAAATACATTAAAGTAAAAAGCTTTACACCTGAATGTGTCCATCTGCTAAATATGTTCCAGTTATCAGGCCCGTAGTGCGTTCTACAAATAAAGCTCAATATAATCATCTAAGCATTTTCTCTACTATGTAGAGTTAGTTTTGAATGCTCCCTTTACTGTTTGCATATTTATCAAACTACAGCAAAATTGATCATTAAACTTAGCAAAGAACATTAATGTCCCAAAGACAAATTAAGGGGCAAATCTGGCTCCAAGAGGACCTTCACTAACCAAGCTTATTAATAACACAGGTAAAAAGCCAAACCCAATCATTTCTGGACTCTGCTATACGAAGCTCATCTAATCCCTCAATTCATAAGCGCCCAAACAGCAGAGAATCACTTTTTAATAAAGTGATGGGCTAATAATCACATTTTATAAACAATGGGCTAATAAGAAAAAGATTAATCAGTTCTTATTTCTACATGACAGAGCAATCATAATATGTTTTTATAAACAAGGGAAATTTTTCAGTTCTAGACATCAGCTTTCAATGAAAATGTTCTTCTATCAATCCTGCTGTTTTATAATTATTCAAAAGAAACATTTCCACAGCCAGACTAGTTGAAAAGACAAGTTATCTGTCTTAACTTTGTAGGAATTGTGATCAGTAAACAAAGAATGGGAGAAAATATTTCCAATATCTGAAGCATCAAAGAACAAGTCATCCCAAGAAAAATTTTTCTAAGAAACATTTATTAATTTATGCGGCAAAGGAGTATTTTTAAAAGACAGAAAAATGTTTTTCAAAAGTTGATAACGAACAAAACACCACCAACTGGGCTTTTTTCATCCCCCCAGAGAAACAACTCCTTTCGTACTACCAGAGAAAGATAGAGCAAAAAAATAAATCTGTTCAATATTCTAAAGTTTACAAAAATAAGGTCCATATATACAATAGGTACACCCACTGGATAAAGAGAGTGTCACAACGTGACTGGGAAATAAATCCATCCAATTTACAGAAACAGTAGAATTTAACTTAGGATCAGCAAAATGCCAAAAATTTAAATAGTTTTAGATAAACAAGAGCCATTCTTCAACACATCTGGTGCCAGCTAAAAACTACAAAATCTCAAGTTAATAATCAAATAGCATCAATAGGAGATAAACTCCAAAATTTCTGTGGATTTATACAGCATGAGATAGCTATCATTTTGAAAACTTACCTTTGATTACTTAAACACCTAAGTTTAAAAAACGGCTTCTGCACCAGCTACCCTCACTGAGCAAGCATTCTTTTGTCATTTATGGCTGTTTGAGATTATGGCAGAAGATCAGCCTGTAGTTCCTCATTGAAGAAACACAGAACTCGATCAGTACTTCAGCAGTTAATCTAGAAGAAAAAAACAATTCTTTTAATTTCTCACAATATCTTTGTAAGAAGAGACTAGAATATGCAGTGAAGTCCCTTTAGGAAGGAGCCTATCCTGAAAAACATTCTCCTGCCTTAAAAAATCTGCCTGTGACCTAGTTAGAGGCAAAATCTTACACAAGATTTCAAATTATGATGGTTAGCTTAGGTAAGAATCTTTCTGCTAAAAATAAATAAATGAAGGACTTGCACAGGAGACTCGCTGACAGTACACATCTTCAGGGATTACATCACCCAAACAATCCATTTTCCTCAATAGACCATTCATTTGTGCACACACACCCCACCCAGTTCCATTCCAGCCACATACACTCAGAACTAAACATGGAATCATTTTCAGATCAAAGAATGAAAGCCATGATTTTAAGCTTGGAACTGAACTTATATACTTTATTCTTTTCTTTGCATAGAACAAATATTTTGTTAACAAGAACACAGTCATCTGAGCTTTCTGATTGGGAAAGGCAATAGCACATGTTGGAAAAGAGCAGTTAGAACCAGAAAGGCATACGTTCAAACATCAACTCCACCATTCTGTAGACGTGACCTTGAACAACTTTCATGTCTCTAAGCCTGGGTTTCCATATATAAAATAATACCTATACACCTGTTAAGTTTAACTGAGATAATACATGCACGTAGTAGACAAAGAACCAGTTTCCTTTCTCTCTTTGCATGATGTTAAAAGATGAGCGAAGAGGCTGCAGAGAGAGGGGAAAACCTGTCTGGCAATGTGTTCTAATATTTGGTCTCATCATCTTCTATGAATGCTGGTAATCTATTAAAAAACCTTTCAGTAACTTCAGTAAACTACACTGCAGCACTCTGCTCAAGAGGGTTCAGGTAAGCAGAAGAGCATTATCATTCAATGTCGTTTTCAAAAAAGTCTTATTAGTAACATATACCTCCAGGAGAAACATTAAAAACCGTCGGTAGAGAAAACCATATTTCCACAACAAATCTTTTGTTTTTGTTTTGTTAGCCCTGAGCTAACTGCTGCCAATCCTCCTCTTTTTGCTGAGGAAGACCGGCCCTGAGCTAACATCCGTGCCCATCTTCCTCTACTTTATATGTGGGACGCCTACCACAGTGTGGCTCACCAAGTGGTGCCATGTCCGCAGCCGGGATCCGAACCAGCGAACCCTGGGCCACCGAAGCGGAACGTGCGAACTTAACTGATGCACCACCAGGCCAGCCCCTCCAACACAAATCTTTAATAGATGATTACTTCCTAAACACCCTCAAATGCCTGCTAAAACATGTAGTCTATGCATCTCAAAAACAACTTCAAAGTTATATAAGATCCTTTAGAGAGCTTGACTTCAGGGATAAGATGTTTAATGAACTTACATTAAAAGTCACATTGATACCCTCATGACATAAAGGAAAGGGAGATTTGCTTGATGTACAATAAACAAAGAATCTGTCAGACGCAAGTTCTACATATCACTAAAAGGGTGCTCAGTGTTTAGTGTGTCCTGTTAGTGAATCCAGGAACCAGTAACTCATCAGGAGCCAGGAACTCATCCTGTGTTCTCTACTTCCAACCTCTAACTAGAAAATCTAAAAAGCCTATCTTTCCTAAGGCGAAGCTGGGTAGGAAATTCCAAATATTTTGTTAGCAAGTTGTGTTTATTAAACACAGTACATCAGTACAAATTCATCCTTACTACTATGAAAACCCAAGGCATAAATCTTTCAGGTGGTGAGTCTTTCTCCTGAAGAAGAGCATTGATGATGATGAAGAAAACAGCAGCAGCTAACATTAAATGAGCAGTTACTATGTGCCAGGCAGTTCTATGTATTTACATGTATTCTATGTTCTAGTATATACATATAGCTCTATGTATAGATATACACACGTAATATTTTACATGTATTGATAAGGTATTATTATTTTAACCCTTACTTTAATGAGATATTGTATAGAAGTTCATCAACTTCCCCACAGTCCACCCAACTAATAAGGGTTAGAGGCAGAATTTGAACCCAGAGGGTGTGACTCCTAAACTCTTTGCTCTTAATCACTATACTATACTATCGCTCTCTGTAAATTCTCACAATTTAAAGTACCACAGAATCTCACATTTTATCACTGAAACTGACCACAGAGTCTGACATACATTTTAGGAGGTTATTTATTCCTAGCTTGCTAAACAGTACTTAATAACTGCAGGCCTATGCTACAAGCTCTACTGGCCAACGATTCACTTGAGACCTCTATCTAGAACACACTGCTGAGGGCATTGAGACTAGAGTGGCCCAAAATAACATTCTGCAAACTGCAAAGTAGTTTTTTACATTATTTAGTCCTGTTTCCTGCCCCTTTTTAGAGCTTAAATGATGTAAATATTCCCTTCATATCTATAGTGAGTTGAATAATGTCCCCCAAAAATTCATGTCCACCTGGAACCTCAGAATGCGACCTTATTTGGAAACAGGATCTCTGCATATGTAATTAAAGATCTCAAAATAAAAATCATCCTAGATTTAGGGTAAGTCCTAAATCCAATGACTGGTGTCCTTATAAGAGGACAGGACACACAGAGACACACCGAGGGGAAGAAGCCCACGTGAAGACGAACACAGAAACTGGAGTTAGACTATCACAAGACAAGAAATGCCAAAAGCCACCAGAAGCTGGAAAAGGCAAGGAAGGATTCTCCCCTAAACTGGCAGTGACAGTGTGGCCCTACCGACACCTTGATTTTAGACTTCCGGCCTCTTGATCTGTAAGAGAAAAACTTCCATTGTTTTAGAGTCGCCCTATTTGTAGTAATTTGTTATGAAAGCCCTAGAAAACTAAAGCAACATCTAAACTACAACATCCAACTCTCAAAGGAAATAGCAGATACCACAGAAAAATGTCCCAAAGAGATCTGATGAAATGTCTTAGCAGACAGGATCAATAAAATGCAAAGAAAGCAGTTACTAAATAAAAGACTTGAGACAAGAGAATACATGTAGACTTTCAAAACAGACAAGGATTTCCAAAAGTATAATTTTATTATAAACAAAAACAGCAAAATCATTTTAAATACAAGTGACAGCTGCGTAGCCTGGTGGTACTAACAACCAATAAGAAATCATTTTCAATTTTACATCACATACTTTACCATGAAGCCAACCCTAGTAGGTTCAGCACCGTCACCACCCTGGCCCAGGTTCACTTCCCAGGCAGGGAACCACACCACCTGTCTGTCAGTTGTCATACTGTGGCGGCTACATGTTGCTGTGATGCTGAAAGCTATGCCACTGATTTTTCAAATACCAGCAGGGTCACCCATGGTAAACAGGTTTCAGCAGAGCTTCTAGACTAAGACTAGGAAGAAGGACGTGGCCACCCACTTCTGGAAAAAATTCACCATGAGGGGCTGGCCCCGTCGCCGAGTGGTTAAGTTCGCATGCTCCGCAGCAGGTGGCCCAGTGTTTCGTTGGTTCGAATCCTGGGTGCGGACATGGCACTGCTCATCAAACCAAGCTGAGGCGGCGTCCCACATGCCACAACTAGAAGGATCCACAATGAAGAATATACAACTATGTACCAGGCAGCTTTGGGCAGAAAAAGGAAAAAAATTAAATCTTTAAAAAAAAAAAAATTCGCCATGAAAACCCTATAAAAGGCAGCAGAGTATGGTGCAAAAAGACCAGGCAGGGAACAGCTCTGCCGTACACAGGGTTGCTAGGAGTCAGAATCGACTGGACAGTACTAACAACAAAACAACTTCACCATGAGACGAGAGTAATAAAAATAATACAATTAAATACCAATTATCAATAAAGCTAGGTGATGGGTACATTCAGGAAAGTGTACCTTCATACATCAGCTATCAACTTGAGTTCTGATAACGCTCAAGGTACTTGTGCACTCCACTCAGTTCTATTTACATAAACATATACATGATAGCAACCAACACATCTTTTTTAGTAGATGTGTTTAAGAATCTTTAAGTTTTAAGTATCTAATAAAATTAGTAGTGAGGGGGAGCCGGCTCCATGGCCGAGTGGTTAAGTTCGCACGCTCCGCTGCGGCGGCCCAGGGTTCAGATCCTGGGTGCGGACATGGCACCGCTCGTCAGGCCATGTTGAGACAGCGTCCCACATGCCACAACTAGAAGGACATGCAACTAAGATATACAACTGTGTACGGGGGGGGGTTGGGGAGATAAAGCAGAAAAAAAAAAAAGATCGGCAACAGTTGTTAGCCCAGGTGCCAATCTTTAAAAAAAAAAAAAATTAGTCGTGAGGGGCTTTTAAAAAAGGGTGGAACACCAACATCAACACTATGGATAATAACAGCAGAGAACATAAACTGAGTTCCTACAATATGCCAGGAACTATTTTAAGGGCTTTAACTGTATTAACTCATTTAATCCTTACAACAATCCTATGGAGATAGATACTTTCATTATATTCATTTCACTGATGAGAAAACTAAAAAGCACTGAGAACTTTTTGAGGAGATGGAAATGTTCTGTCATGATTGTGGCAGTGATGGTTACACGCTTAATACACTTGTCAAAACTCACTGAACTGGACATTTTAAATTAGTGAATGTTACTGTATATAAATTATACTTCAATAAATCTGAAAAAAATTTAAAAAAGAAATCACATGAATAAAGGCATAGCATTATTAATAGATTAACTATTTAATGCCAAACTACTTTTATTACAGAATACGACATTTTTAAAATATACTTTTCACTCACAAAAAGAAAATAAAAGGTTTATTTTAATCATATTTCAAGAATCAATTCTGTTTTGCCCTTCTTTGCTATTTAGCATTCAGAAATTACTAAATTTTCTATATAGCATAACTAAGAAAAACTGAATAAAGTTGCACTGAAGACATGATAAATTTTAGACACTTGTTTAAAGTCTTTTCAAAGCAAATAATTCAAAAAAACACTATAATAGTAGTAAGATTAGATCAGCAATATACTAACAAAGTTTTATCATTTTACGAATAAGGCAACCAGAGCAGCATCTGTCAAGATAAATTATCATTTTCATGTGAAAAAGTTTTACCTTCAAACTGAATAGAAAGGGACAAGAAAAGTCACTTTGCCCCAAATGTTTTTGACAAAATAGGATACAATTCACATAGGAAACTTCAAAAGAGCTACTTCAGTAACTGCTAAAGCCAAAAAAAAAGTCCTAGCAACAGTATACAAACAGGGAAAAACTAAGAGGGAGCTGGGTCTCAATAAAGATGGTAAATTTTGGGAACAGAGATTAAGTTTGTAGACAATTGCTGTAACTAACTCTAAGTCAATGAGCCAAAGTTTAAGGAAAATAAATTTACCCTTGCTCCATACATTCAGCTTTTCATTAGTGAGCGTTAAACAATTCACCAAAGCAAAGGAAAAGGCACCTCTTCGATTCTAACTCAACAGGATGATACTACAAAAGTTGCCAATATGCTACATCACTGATTCCTTCCTGGCCTGAGAAACTGACAAGGCATTAATTTATCTGAGATCCTTAACAGTACCAAACAAACACAAAGGCTGAACAAATATCTCAACAGCACATAACTTATCTATCAAACTTATCTATCAAGTGTTCATAGATGCTACTTTGATCAGGAAAACAACAAGTCATTTAAATCTATCATTAAATTCATACTGACTTTGCCCTTAAGCAATTTATCAAAGTATAACTAAAACAAAACTTAGGACTATAAAGTTTTTAAATTAAAGAGAGCGCTAATACTCAAAAGATTAGGAACTTCTTTGCCTTAAAAACAAAATAAAAGCAAAAAAGAGTATAAAGTATTTCCTGCAACAATTATTATCGCGATGCCCGAGGATCTGTTTATGTGTGTGCACTTTAACATACTACTTGAGGAAACAATCCTCCTGCATGATGATTACACAAAACTACAATGGAATCAAGCATATTTTGTAGGACTACACTTGCCAAATTGCGGTACTAGATATAGCACATATATTTCTCAGACTGCAACCCACTCAATGTAAAACACTGAACCTTCAGACAGCTCATTATTCCTCTCTTACACAAAGTACTCAGGCAAAAATTGGTTGCCCCTAGAGATAATCTATTGGTAAATAGCCTGGCTAATTTTGAGAAACTCTCAAACAGGTTTCATGGCCACATTCAATTACTTTATAACCACCAACCATGATTTCCAGCTATTCAAATCAAAGCAAAAGTAATAAGCCAGAGGGAGATAAAATCCCCTGTGACTAAGTCCTCTCATCTATTCTCCTCACTGATCTCAAACCCTGTACAAAATTCCGCAGTTGTGAGCCTCAAGTCAACTCAAATTCAAAATTTGTAAATGGTGATGCCAGAATGTGCCACTAGATGGAATCACAAATATTTCTACTGAAAGCAATTTAGGTCTTAAGAAACGAGAACATTAAAATGAGCACTATTAGAAGGGCAAAAGACTTACTCTTGGATTCACTTGGAAACCAGCCACAACTGTGATTCAAAGAGCCACGGAGACCATGAGGTTTCTGGAGTTAGTCTCCAAGATTAGATGAAGAAACTTCCCCCGAGGATGACCTCTTAGAGCTATACATGGTTCACACACCAGTGCACGAAATACAGGAAAGAGTAGTAGAGGGATGTTTAATCCTCCTTATGAAAGTAGGAGCAAAGGTGATACTTTAAATGCCTGTTCCCTGATTAAAGGGTAAGTCTGTAATGTGCTAGAGCAAGATGGCTCCCAACAGGTTCCCTTCGCCCATATGTCACTGGTCCACTAATGTCATGGTCCACTAATTTAGCGTGATTTTCTGTTAAGTGAAAGCAATTATCTGCTAAATTAGCTCTTTCCACTAAGTATCAACACAATGATTGACTCATTTTAAACCAAAGAAAAAAAGCATTACAATTTAGAAGGTGACACAAAATATCTGAGAAAGCATACATGCATAATAGAGAAGACATATTAGGGACCTGCCCTGTGGCACAGTGGTTAAGTTCACACACACCATTTCAGTGCCCCTGGGTTTGCAGGTTCAGATCCCAGCACAGACCTAGCACAGTTCAAGCCATGCTGTGGCAGCATCCCACATAAAAAACAGAGGAAGATTGGCACAGATGTTAGTTCAGGGCCAGTGTTCCTCACACACACACACAAAAAAACATATTCTAGTCAGTTACATGTGCGCACACAATCTCAATTTTGACAAATACTGACTCTTCAAGACTCCCCTATTCCAGTAACCTTTCATTTCTTCTCCACTGAAAACACACACCCAGGGCCTACCACACCTAGGGCCTACAACCTTAAGTAAGGTCTTAAAAAGACTAGATTATCATTTCTTACTGCTCATTAATCCAAAACTACAACACACTTCATTTTTTCAGGTAAGGGGTATTGAGGGTAATTCCACAACTTGTTCTAGCCAAATGGGTCCCTTGAGATCAGAATATTTCTCTTTTGCACTCACTTGTGTAAAAACTGCTCTGGGGGAAAAAAAAAGGAAGCTGGCACATGAACAAAAAAGCACTGATTATACTTATTTTTGTATTTGTCTTCCCCACTAGACTGTGAACTTCAAGAGCAAAAAATATGACTTTGTCTTTGTTTCCCCGTTTGTGAACACTAAACAACGGCAGATCCCCAATATGTGAACTGATGCTATCATTTCTGGTGTACTTTCCAGTTCACTATTGAACTGAATCCTCACAACCAGCCCTGTGAGATAAGCAGGGCAGATTACCATTCCCTTTCTCAGAAGAGGAACAAAAACAAATCTCAAAGACAGCTGAAGAGACTAGTGACTAGAACTCCGTCAGCTGTCTTTTTAGGTGGATGCTCTTTCAGGCAACAACGACTACAGTCATCACTGAAAATTTTGTTTAAAATTTCGCTGAAATGTATGAAGCCACACACAAGGCAATTCATAAAACACAAATATTTTGTACTTGTTAGTCAAAAATCATTATTCAAACATTAAAATACTACTTAGAAAAAATATATCTTTTGAAATTATTATTTTCAAAAGTGATTCTACAATAACCATAATATGGTCTGCTTTTCCTATAAAAATTCTCTCATCTTATCTGATCCTTTGCCTTTCCAAATTTTTAATCCACTGTGACAGGTGTTTGTTCCAATTATGACCACAAAGCACCTTCCCATGGCCTCCTCCCAAAAATATTAAGCACCTACAATGTCAATCAACGAGTGGTTTTCAGCTTTATTTTCACTTTTTCTTTTCAATTGTATGGAAGAGTAGCTTGATATACAAAAGCAAAAATAAATATTTTAATAAGTAAACAACTCAACTTTTCTATTTTTCTATTCCTGAAAAGGACAATAATAGAAACATGTCAGACATCTCTCCGAAAACTGTTTAAAACCAGAAAGATAAGAATTATTATACATCATATACACAAGAAAAAGTACATATATACTACAGCTAGGTAATAACCTGACAGAAAAGATTTGGGGTACTTCCTTCTCTAGTAGAAATCCAGTAAATTTCATTAAATCATCTTGTCAACCCACTGCATTTTCCTCAACCTAACATCTTTTTTTTTTTGAGGAAGATTAGCCCTGAGCTAACATCTGCTGCCAATCCTCCTCTTTTTGCTGAGGAAGACTGGCCCTGAGCTAACATCCATGCCCATCCTCCTCTACTTTAAATGTGGGATGCCTACCACAGCATGGCTTGAGA
This sequence comes from Equus caballus, assembly GCF_041296265.1. NCBI lineage: Eukaryota > Metazoa > Chordata > Mammalia > Perissodactyla > Equidae > Equus > Equus caballus. The sequence goes on along the minus strand of NC_091697.1, from coordinate 54,098,527 downwards.
AGCAGTGCCATGTCCGCACCCGGGATCCAAACTAGCGAACCCCGGGCCGCCAAAGCAGAACGTGCGCACTTAACCACTGCACCACCAGGCTGGCCCCAACAACCTAAGACTTTTGTACATGCTGGTTCATCTACCTAAAATACTCTCTCCCACTTCCTCCTACTCATCTTCAGCTCTCACTCAAGTCCCATTCTTGGAGGGGCTTTCTCCAACCCACTCAATCTAATGATGTCCCCTGTTAATTTCACTCAAGGTGTATCATTCCTTGGCTCCAAAACATTCATCACAAGTTTTATTATATATTCCTTTCTGTGTTTGTTTAATTTCTGTTTCTCCCCAAAGAGTATAGGCTCCTTGAAGTCCACTGGTGGGTTGCTTTAAAAAAAAAAAATAGCTTTATTAAAGTACAATTTACATACCATAAAATTCACTCATTTCAAGTGTACAATTCAATGATATCTAGTAAATTTACAGTTGTGCAACCATCACCAAGTGACTGCTTGGGTTTTGCTCCTCAATGTATCTCTGGCATTTAGAAGGAGATAAATAAGTATCTGGTGAATGAATTAATCAATCAGATAATGAGTTACTGCTGTAATCTCATTATTACTAATATCTAATGTTCCTCCTGATTACGCGGTTGGTGCACTAAAACTGCCTTTATTACATTCCATTCCAAATATTCTTCATTAATTCCATTTCCAATCAAAATCTGTTCTTCTATGAGGCCCCAAAGTGAACCTACTTATTTATCAGCCTACTGCCTCACCTAGGGAACGCTGACTCAGGTCAAGTTTATGTGTACATACTACACTTCCTTTTTCTCCAAGTAAATCCCTCCTCTGCTCCTAGCCATGTTAACAAAACACTTTATAAACAAAGAAAAGTGCAGGAGCAGTAATCTTACTCATTGGTGAGGACAGGGTCTTCATTTAATGGGTACACCTTTGTAATACCGAAGTGATGGAAAGAAGTTCTTGGTACTGATATATATCTAATTGAGATCTAAATACAGTGTGACTTAATAATTGGAGAACTTTTTCAGATATAAAATCAGTCTCTTTGCTGTTTATCCATCTGTAAAAAAGAAATGTTCTGTTTTTAAAGTTTCAATATTTTATCCATTTTAATAACCTAAGGTTTTCAGGTAAAAGATTTAACTCAAATACAAAATAACTTTAAAAAGTTACTTTTGGGGGGCTGGCCCCATGGCCGAGTGGTTAAGCTTGCGCACTCTGCTTCAACGGCCCAGGGTTTTGCCAGTTCGAATCCTGGGCATGGACATGGCACCACTGATCAAGTCATGCTGAGGCGGCATTCCACATGCCACATCTAGAAGGACCCACAACTAAAAATACACAGCTATGTACCGGGGGGGTTGGGAGAAAAAGGAAAAATAAAACCTTTAAAAAGAAAAGTTACTTTTGGCACAGCCCAGCAGCATAGTGGTTAGGCTCACCGGCTCTGCGTGGCTGCCTGGGGTTCGCAGGTTCCGATCCCCAGCCCAGACCTATGCACCGCTCATGAGGCCATGCTGTGATGGCATCCCACATGCAAAACAGAGGAAGATTGGCACAGATGGTAGCTCAGGGACAATCTTCCTCACCAAAAAAAGTTACTTTTAAATAATCTTTTTAAAAAAGTAACTCCAACAACAAAGAAACAAAAACTAATTCAAAAAAGAGCAAAGGGCTTGAATACACATTTCTCCAAAGATGATATACAAATGAAAAGATATTCAACATCACTATCTCTTAGGGACAAGCAAATCAAAACCACAATGAAACACCAGTTCACGCCCAAGAGGATGGCTATTATCAAACAAATCAACCAACCAACAAACAAAAAGGGAAAGTAACAACTGTTGGAGAGGATGTGGAGAAACTGGAATTCCTGTGCATTGCTAATGGAAATGTAAAATGGTGCAGCTGCCCTGGAAAACAGTTTGGATGTTCCTCAAAAAGTTAAACATAGAATTACAATATGATCCTGCAATTCCACCACTATGTATATAACCAACAGAACTGAAAGCAGGAACTCAAACAGATACTTGTACATCAATGTTCACAGCAGCATTATTCACAAAAGTCAAAAGATGAAAACAATCCAAATATCCATCAACAGATGAACGGATAAAGAAAATGCCGTATATACACACAAAATGGAATGTATTATTCAGCCTTAAAAAAGGAAGGAAATTCTGATACACGCTACATCATGGATGAACCCTGAAAACACACTAAATGAAATAAGCTAGACACAAAAGGACAAATGCTGTATGATTCTACCTATGTGAAGTAGCTAGAATAGGCAAATTACAGAGACAGAAAGTAGAACAGAGGTTACCAGGAGCTGGGAAGGAAGAGGGAATGCGGAATTATTATGTTTGGGATGATGAAAAAGTTCTGGAAATAGATAGTGGTAATGGTTGCCTAACATTATTAATATACTTAATGCCACTGAATTGTACACTTAAAAATGGCTAAAACGGAAAATTTGGTTGGTATATTTACCACGATTTTTTTTCAAAGTATAGCTACAGCAATTTATACTATTATATTCTCCAATAGTATTAAAGTTAGTGTACAAGAAAGAGAGAGCCATGCACAGACTGAAGTTATTAATAAATGATAAATGTAGTTATTTTATTGATAGGGAAAAACTGACAAGTCACAACGTATTTTTTTCAGCCATTTTCTCTGTCCTAAAACAATGGCATTCTAATAGAAAGTAAACATTTACTACACCCAATGAAGAATTTTATGACACTGTGATGTGTCTTTCTGCATCTTCCCAAGGATTTAAGCTGTGTCACAGATCCCTAATTGGTGACACAATTAAATTGGAAAAAATACTGCCCCAATTTTTTTTTATTGAGTTAATGATAGATTACAAACTTGTAAAATTTCAGTTGTACGTTATTGATTGTCAGTCGTGTTGCAGGTGCACCACTCCACCCCCTGTGCCCACCCCCCACCCCACCTCTCCCCTGGTAGCCACCAATCTGTTCTCTCCGTCTACATTTTTAAATTCCTCATATGAGTGGAGTCATACAGAGATTGTCCTTCTCTAACTGGCTAATTTCACTTAACATAATTCCCTCAAGGTCCATCCATGTTATTGCAAATGGAATGAGCTGAGTAAATACTGCCCCAATTTTAAAAGCAGCACAGATTAAGAAAGTAAGAAGGGGCTCTGATGGCTATACAAATAACGACCAGTTTATTCAACTCCATTCAACAAGGACTTACCAAGTGCACAGTATCTGTGAGAAACCCTGGCCAACAAGTATTGCAAGGTTACAAAAAGGAAAGCTGAACACATTCTCACATTAACCCAGAAAGTCAATAATTCAAAATCATCCTTTTACGTCTGCCTTGAAAAGTTAGCACATCACAGTTATTTAATGTTCATAGCCTGCATTTTCTGTGGTTCCTGTTGCCATTTTTACACTATCAGAAACTTGAAAGTAAGGTAAATGCCCAACTTTAGGTACTTTTTTCACTGATTAGACAGCATATTGGGGAATCGAGTGTAATTCTGCAACTGCCTTCCTAAAAGTCAGTTTGATTTTTAATTTATTACAAACAAAAGTTTACCAATTTCCTACTGGGCAGGTGTGGCAACCGATTCAATTTCCTATAACCTTATCTCGGAAACCAGTCGCCCCATTTGAAACTTAATGCTGTAACTCCTCTAGCCTGGCCTATGCACAATGCATTCTACACAAGTCCCCAGTGCACCAACAGCCCAATTTTGGCTATATTCTCTGAGAGATTTAAGGAAGTCAGCAACCACTCATCTCACGTGATCTTAAAAAGGGGCGCAGCTGAGCCCGGAATAAACCACACTTTTTTTTCTGCATCAACTTCACTGCCCAGTATGAAGGAAGTGGGCAGGGAGGTGGCGCAGGTCCAGTGTGCAGAGGAGGCTAGCAAACAAGCGTGGGTTGCTGTGCCTTCTACTTCGGGGGAGCTAGGTGAGAAGGCACACTCGCTCAAGCGCACTGCAGGGGCTGAAAAATCGAAGACTGCCACACCCCCCAGGAGCCAGGGGCATAGCTTCATCTCCTCTTGCTCCACCAAAAAGGGGGCCCTTTCTACGGAATGCCTCACCCGCCGGGCACTGCCCGGATCCCCCGCACCCCGACGTGCAACGCCCTTGAGTCCGGCGCGGGTGGGACACGGCGCTGGGGGGCGGCAGAGGGGGGACGGCCGCGGCGACAGGGGACACGCGCATGCGCAGATATGGGTACCCGCCCGTTCACCTACCGTTGGAACCGCGACGCCCCGTTCCCTGGCCGCGGCCGCTTCTCCAGGACCCGCGGCGGCGGCAAGAGGGCGAGAACTGAGGCCCCGAGAGGCTCCGCGGCCAGCGAGCTTCTTCCTGCGGCGGCCGCTGGAGGAAGGCTGAAGCGACGGCTGTAGCGCGGGGCCAGCCCGGTAAGCGACCCCCGGATGCCCCCGGCGGTGGCTGCGGCGGAGACGCGGAAGAGGGGGCGGGAGCGGCGACGGTGGCAACGGCTGAGACGCAGAACCTCCCTAACGGCGAGCGGGAGGAGAGCGGAGGGCGGAGGGCGGAGAGCGGGCGGGGGCCGGGCCGGACGTGACGTGCGTGGGAGGGGGCGGGGCGAGGAGGGGCGGGCCCGCGGGAGGAGGCGGGGCGCGCGGGCGCGGGGCAAGGGGCCCCAGACCCCATAGCCTCTGGCCTGCAGCTTGTGGGTTTTTTGCGCTGCCGTGCTTCTCCCACGCCAAATTTGGGCCTCTGAATTGGGGTGCCGGAAGCCGGGCCGGGCCTGAGGGAGATGTCTGAGGGTCCTCAGTCTGGGGAGGTTGGACAGAAGATAGAGGAAACTGGGGAGGGGACGTAGGAGGGATAAAAAGCAAGCCGGAAGACCGAGGTCGCTCCTGGACTCTGAGGGGGCCGTGCTCCCCTGCAGAAGGCCAGAAAAACCCGGGTGCCCTTATCCGGATGAGGAGCACGGAGCCCTTAACAGAAAACCGCCCCGCAGACCGAAGCGGTGACTCACGTCCCCATTCCCAGCGATGGGCGTCAGATCGGGGGCCCTGCCCGCCCCGCACCCTTCGTCTTCAGCTAAGGACATGACCTAGGCTCCAGAGAGAACACAGGTGCCTCCGTGCCGAAGGCGTCTGGGAATATGAAAGTCGATAGGCTACGTGCTCACAGGGAGCGTCCGATGCTAAACCCGAGTCTCAGAGGCAGATCGGGGAGTTCCGAGGGAGGCTGTACTTGGATAGCCGCCCCCGCGCGCTCTCAGAGGTATGAATGATCAGCCAATCTCTGCTTTAGTCTTGTAAGGGCTTTGAGATCTACCGTGGAGTGAAACGCGCTGTTCTGCCTTTGGACACCTTGACGGCGGGTAGATCCAGACCTGTACAAAGAACTCTGGGTGTCTGTAAAGATATAAACCACCACAGTTCGGTTGTCCCCTACCTACCTGTGCTGGAAGCCAGTAACCCGGAAAATATAAAACAAAAACCCTCATAGAACTTGGGACAAGATTTAAAAAAAAAAAAAAAGAAAAAGTCACCCTATAAGATGATCTGTAAATGTGTTAAAGAGGCCAGGGTGACTCCCAAATTTCATCAGAGAGTGAAATAAATCATCTGTAACGTAAGTGTCACATGCCCTGTTGATGATGTCATAAAAGAAGGGTGGGGTCCATAAAGAGTCTAGAACCAGCAGAATCTGAATAAGAATGTATGGTGGGCTCCCACTCTTATCCAGGAGAGAGGCTACTGATTCTAATGACTAGGACATTATCAGGACAGTTAAAACACTCAATTCAGATCCAGTCACTCACTCAACAAATACTTATTGAATGCTTACTCTGTTCTACATCAGCAAGTAAGATCTCTGCCTTTATTGAGTTTATATCCTAGCAACCTTAAATTCTAGATATCCTTTAAGAATATGCGAAGACCCCTGTTCTGATTCCATACTCATCAAGTAGCTTTCCCATCACTCGAGGGGTCTCAATGCACCCAGTAAGAAGTCGTTGTCCAAGGCACATGACTGGTACTAGTTGTAGTAGCTATACAGTCCTTCTCAATTAATAAATACACATCACGGTTTGTAAATCAGCTTCTGTTCATTGGGTTATAAAGTTGTTTTATCCAAATTAATTTCTCAGAGCCTGATTAAGTTTGAGTAAAGTGAAATTAACTTTCTGAATCTGCCAAACTGAGGACCAGACAGACTGGGTCCATAGAAGGCCAATCAAGATGCAGCCTATGCAGTCAGCCTTGCATCTCTCTTTAAACATCTTAAATGGAAGCTTTACCTGTGATTCCATGCTTGAAGAACAGGGGCAACATGATTGCTTCTACAGCATAATCGTAAGCTAGTTAAAGTCTTGAGAGTAAATCGTTAAAAAACCCTCCTGAACCTGCTTTGCCTATGCAACACAGGCTCTTGTTGACATAACTGGCTGTAACAGGTACATTACTCTCAGTATGAAACCCAGGACTAAGCTTCCTGAGGACAGAGACTCCCTTGCATTTATGTGCCCTACTCCGAAAGTATGGACTCTCAAAAAACAAATGAATTGATTTAACAACCATTTTCTCCTGTAAAACTTGACAATATGTCATTGGATGATATCTTTTCCAGATCCTACTTTACAATATGTAACCAGTATGTTCAATATGCAGAATTCAGGGATGTAATTTTAAACAACAAAAAACTTTTATTTCTATCTTTTGTCATCCCTTTAGTTCCGTGAAGTGGGAGTAGATCTGTCATATACCTGATTCAGGCAGGTTCCGTGAGTTCTCTGGTCCCCCATGGGAATTGAAAGTCCTGTGGTCATTGAGTCACAAAGAGTGAAACTTTCCCTTCTCCTCCAGCTGGGGACAGCTGGCCCACTGCTTGCCCTGGAAAGACATCATACCTGGTCTTTCTCGTTCTCTCTCAGCTTACCAACCAGAGGCAAAGGGAAGGAGAAAGGGGAAAAGCAAGGGGAGCAGGAAGGTTCTTAACTTTTACTTCCATGTGTTGGTTTAACGCACTGGGCCTGGTAGATGTTTAAAGCTACCTTTTTTTCTGATGGATGCTTTTATGCTTACTTCAGAAACCACCACCATCCCCAGTCTCTGGTGGTTTCCCACCCATAGTTCCCTTGATCTGAGCAAAAGCACTCTATCCTGGCAGTTCTTTACTCTCTCTTTTAGCATCTAGGAATCTGGTGGCTGACCTCCAACTCCTGGTCTGTGGAAACCTGTTGGTCTCTGTAAGGGCCCTGTCAGATAGTATCTAAGATAGCTCTCACTCTGGCCCATTTGCAAGTGGTCCTGGTGCCACCCCATATTGTTGTGCAAGGTTGTGCAGTCCATACCCTAGGAGTGACATTCACATCATCCTCCTTGTAGATTTGTTTATTTATTTTGACAGTTTTCCAGCAGGTGGCAGTAAAGTGTTTTGTCCAAACTAAGTTAGTGTGACAATTTTCCAATAGATGGAACTAAAGTGTCTGGACAAAGGAGAGCTCTTTTTTTTTTTTTTTTTTTTTTTTTTGAGGAAGATTAGCCCTGAGCTAACATCCACTGCCAATCTTCCTCTTTTTGCTGAGGAAGACTGGCCCTGAGCTAACATCTGTGTCCATCTTCCTTTACTTTATATGTGGGACGCCTACCACAGCATGGCTTGCCAAGCGGTGCCATGTCCACACCCCGGATCTGAACCAGCAAACCCTGGGCCGCAGAAGCAGAACGTGCACACTTAACCGCTGCACCACCGGGCCGGCCCCAAAGAAGAGCTTTTTTCAGCACCATCAGACATTTTTTCCGATGGTGCTGTTTAGGCCAATGGCAGCTCTGTATGGTCCACACCTGGACCACACAAAGCTCTCACGTGCTTCTTGCCCAAACAAACTTGGGAGTACAGGCCAATCCCAGTGCAGCTTCAGCATTCTTCTGCTCTGCTGCCGAAACAGCTGCCAACCCTTCTCTTTTCCTTTATGTTTTCCGGGCAGGCGTCAGACACAGGTCCACTGTGCCCCTCTAAGTGCAAGAGATACATCTCAAGTACTCTGAGTAGTCCCATTGAAGGGCCCTCTCAGCGTGAGGCAGGAGGCAGGCAGGCAACTCTGGTAAGAAGCACGGCATACCAGCAACCCCTCCAAGAAACACTCCTCAATGATTCTCACTTGACCTTTTGTAACTTGTGAGCGTTTAGTTATCCACCTGATTTTGTCTAAATTATCTCATTTCTAGGGGAAGTTCATTTCAGAACTCACTTCTGTGAGTTTTTTTGGAGGGGGTAGGGGGAGTAGTTGGGTTTTTTTATAATATCTTGATGCTTCAGTTAATATCGTATTTTTCAACCAGGGATTTTTTTTTTTAATATCTTAGCAGTTAGAATTACCAAAATCTGTTGTTGTTTTTTTCTCCCCAAAGTCCCAGTACATAGTTGTATATCCTAGTTGTAGGTCATTCTAGCTCTGCTGTGTGGGTCACCGCCACAGCATGGCTTGATGAGCGGTGCGTAGGTCCACACCCAGGATCCAAACAAGTGAACCCCTGGACACCGAAGTGGAGCGTGCGACTTAACCACTCAGCCACAGGGCCAGCCTCTGGGGTAATTTTTATGCCATATCTGGAGACATTTTTGGTTGTCAAACTGGGGAGGTGCTGCTGGCATCCAGCGAGTGGAGGTCAAGGATGCTACTGAACATCCTACAATGCACAGGACAGCCCTCCCCGCACAAAGAGTTATCTGACTGAAAATGTAACTTCCAGTTTGACATCTTGTGACAAACAGTTTCTACTCTTGGCAGTCACTAGGAGAATACCTCAAAATTACATCACTTTTTCCTAAAATGCTTTACCTGTAGATGTAGAGGTCACATTTTAATATATAATTAATGTCAAAATCAGCATTTCAAATAGCTGTTTGGTCAGGATGAGAAGTGATTGATGTATTTCTAAGACTTCTTCTGGAGGTGAGGCCAGGAAATTATTCCTTGAGGTGAGATTTTGTAGTTATTTCTTTGCAAGATGACTTTTATAGCCCAGGGATACAAACTTTTACCCAACTTATCTGAGCAGAGGCTTTATACCTCTCAGAAGTAAGGTCATGAGTCAATTCACTGTAAAAGGAATATATATTCACTGCAACCCCAGACCATGTCCTAGATGCAAGGGAGGACATCAGCATGTCTGCCTCCCCAGTGTCACCAGTGTCAGCGGGATGTGACTTGAGGTCAGGGAGTAGCTGTTTCTGTAGTCACTTTACAACTGATACCCTTATTATTCATAGAGAATGCAAATAGACTTCTCCCCCACCACCAAGAACATAGATTAGTTTGATTAAATTCAGCTCTTCCAGATGTACAGGATGTTGAGCCTACCTCTTATGCTACCAATAAGGAAACTTTCGTTATTCAGGTGTCCTCCTCACCCTTACTGATCTCATCTCTGACCAAGGCTATTTGATTACTAGAAAATAGATTAACTTTTGTTCAGTCAAGGCTGCTATTATCTTTTTTTAATACAATGTTCATAAGAAACTGGAGCCACAGTAGCCAGCAAGAGCCAAAAAGACATATCCCATCCCCACCAATTCTAACACTTAAAAAGTAAAAAGGACAAACATTCGATACTTAATGAATGTTGCACTTGCAATAAGAAAACTTGTATTTGAGTTCTAGCCCTGTCACTTAGTAGACGTGTGACTCTGGTCAAGGTACTTAACCTAAATGCACCTTAGAGTCTCCATTGGTAACGTAAGAAAAATAATAGTAAACTGGTATGCATAAAAGTGTTTTATAAGCTGTATACTACAATTTGTTTCACTCCTCTCTCCTACAGCTTTCACAGGCCTAAAGAAATTTCTGGAAATGTTTGGCCGCTATATCTGGGTTTTTGTTGCTAGGGATGAGGCCGCATGTGGAAACTTGTCTTGGCAGAAGTTGCTAAATACTTCCCCATTTATTTTTAAATGAAAACCAAGAACCCCCAAACTCATGGTGCTGTTTTTAAGATCTTCTGAACCTTCTGAAATACGATAAATACAAGCACACCCCCTCCCTAATTAGAAGCATGTTTACACTGCCCGCTTATAGACTAAGACATAAGTATAGATAAGGTTGGGAAAACATGCAGTTGTGCATGTGGGAAAAACTCCTGCACAAGGAGATGAAGTTGTAGCTACTCTGACTCCTGCAGAGCAGTAAAATGCTGTCAAGTTCAATCAAACTCAGCTAATTAACTTTCTCTTTTCTGAAGTACTCATCTCTACTGGGAAAAAAGAAAGAACTGAAAACCCAACAAAATTAAAATCTTATGATAAAGAAGCAACTCACCATTAGAGAGTGGTATTGCTGGCTCTTCTCAGGAATGCAATGGGATCTATCTGTGCCACTTCCCCAGAACCATTGTACCAGTGTACAAGAATGCATGTTCTTCATAAATGAAAAAAATATTACGAGCTGCAAAGAGAAGAAACTGTTCCAGGGTGTACAAATCCCACGCCATCCAAAATAATGGCAAATACTGTTCTGATCTTAGCAACCCTAAGTAACCTTTGTGCCATTTATTTATTCAACACATATTTCTTGAGCAACTAGTATGGGCCAGGCACTGTGTTAAGCGATATAATCATGATCTCCGCCCTGAAAAATCTTCATCTTACATATCTCTGGAATAGAATATTTTGGAATAGAACCAAAGTTAACATAATGTTGATTTCAGCTTCTATATTCACTCACACAACCACTAGTGCCATCCAGTTTGAGGAGCTGGAACAATTAACAGTAACTCTCATCTTTGCCAACTCCACATTTTTGGCCTGATAACTTGGAATTCAGTGTATGACAATAATATAAGCCAATGAGATCATCAGCTATAAGACTAAGTTGTTTTGCCCTCTTAATTAAATTCCTATGGTCAACTAGATATTTTTTCCACAATCAGAACTTTTGTGGGTTTTTTTAGAAAAAAAGAATAGATATCCCTTTCTCCTCTTCCCTATCCCTATATCCACATAAGGGAAAGAAAAATGTGCTCAGAGATTCAGTGAGATTATGATCTTCACAAAACCATGGGCCTCCTGCTGCCCCTTTAGCCAGAACTCCAGGTAGGAGGGTCTCACCATTCTGTATACGCTACCTCTTCCTTAGAGGCCTTACACTTTTGGGCCTTCCTACCATTTGACCAACCAGGCTTCTTCTCAAATGCCTTTCATTAGGACCACATCTTCTGTGGCAAACTGACAGCCCAAATATTTGCAGATTGCAAACTAGCTAAAACCATATTTTTGCCAAACATTTACACCTGATTGCCCTTTTCCACTAAAGGCAAGAGTATAACGATTTGCAGAAGCATTTAGTGTTTTCTCAATCCTCAAGCTCATCAGCAGAGAAGCTCTGAAGCATAAAGGCTCATACCCTAATTTTCAGCTTTCATAGTGACATAGTGAGAGAGAAGCCAATCTGTATACACAGGGAAGAAGTCTTATAGTTATTATGTATGTATTGTCTTATCCCTGTTAAAGTATGGCACTGTCTGTATCCTAAATAATTGTCTTACCAAAAACAAGTACTGTAAACACACTTGTTGAAAAGAGAAATGGCCCTTAGTTTAACCAAATTTGTTTTTTAATAAGGTTTTGCTATTTTTTTCTTCTTGTTTGCTTTATATGTATTGTTTCCCCCCACCTGGAATACTTTGATACTTCTTATTCTGCCGCACACTTAGAAATATTTACTGAGCACCTAGTATATGCCAGGTACTGTGCTAAGTGCTGGAGACACAGCAGTGAATACACTAGATGTAATTCCCACCTTGAGATGAAGACACTGTAAACATGCCCATGGCATGGCAGAAACCCACTTGTTCAGTAAGCCTAAGTTCAGTTTAAGTGTCTTAAGTGTCACTTTATCTGGGTGGGCAACCTGTGTGACTGCATCTCGGTTGAATAAGGCATCCCTATTCTCTGGGCCCTGGGCATCTTGCCCATATATTACATTGGCAACCTCCCCAAAACTAAGATCCTAGAAGGGCTACATCCTCAGTGGGAGAACAAGAAAAAAACCGGACCTACAGAGGGAAAGGGTAAGGATACCCAACTATCTCCACTTAACTGTGGATGGAGCAGAAAAAAAGAGAAAAAACTCTCCTCTGAGAATTCCTAAACAAGTTTGTAGGCAGATCGGGGGAGGGGCGGGGGGGACAGGACAGAATTTCACAGTACCTGTGTGACCCAGAAAACCCTGAGTTGAAAATTTTACAGGTGATACTTTAGTGACCCAGGCACCTGGTATAGGCATAAGTAAATCTTCTCTGGAAATTCTACAGGTAAGTTTCCAAAATATATGACCTTGTAATAAAATATGACTAAAAACACAAGGAAATAATGAACTTCAGAATAATAACTACAATGACTGCAAGTATTCTAGTCATCAGATACAGAATACCATCATGTGCTACATAACAGTGTTACAGCCAATGAGGAACCATACATACAATGGTGGTCCCATAAGATTAGTACCATATAGGGGCCTGACCCCTGGCTGAGTGATTAAGTTCGTGCTGTCTGCTTTGGCAGCCCAGGGTTCACCAGTTTGGATCCTAGGTACAGACCTACACACCACTCATCAAGCCATGCTGTGGCAGCATCCCACATAGAAGAACTAGAATGACTTACAACTAGGATATACAACTATGTACTGGTGCTTTGCAGAGAAAAAAAAAAGGAAGATTGGCAACATATGTTAGCTCAGAGCCAATCTTCCTCACCAAAAAAAGCATACCTTTAAAAAAAAAGAGATTAGTACCATATAGCCTTGGCGCATAGTAGGCTATACCATCTAGGTTTGTGTAAGTACACTCTATGATGTTTGCACAATGACAAAATCGCCTAACGATACAATTCTCAGAACATATCCTTGTTATTAAATGATGCATGACTGTATATGTGTGATATTCTGATATAATAAGAAATATATATTTGGTCTTTGTCTGCAGTTCCTGGCACAGAGCTCTTAAAACCCTTGTAATTTCTTGAGTGATAAGGGCAAGAGGAATGTCTTTTCTTATTCATAACATACCCCTTTCCATTAAGCCTTAGCTCATGTTAATAAAGTGATTTAGAGTGGGGCCCCTAGATAGCCTCAACCAAGTGATTAGAAGGTTGGAACTTTCAGCCTCACCCTTGATCTCTGGGGAAGGGAGCTGGAGATTAGGCTCTATAAAAAGTCTTGGACAAGACTTGATGAACTTCTGGGTTGGTGAATGCTTCTGTGAGCTGGGACAGTGGTACTCTCCAAAATCCTCAGGGACAGATGCTCTTGAGCTTAGGACCTGTTAGAATGTTCAGGCCTCACTCTATGTGCCTCTTCTTCTGGCTATTCATTTGTATCCTTTATAATATCCTTTTTAATAAACCAGTAAGAGAAAGTAAAGTGTTTACCTGGATTCTGTGAGCCATTATAGCAAATGATCAAACCTGAAGAGAGAGTCATAGGAACCTCTGATTTGTAGCCAAGTCAGACAGAAGTGTGGGTAACCTGGGGACCCACTACTTGCGATTGGTATTTGAAGTGGGGAGCAGTCTTGTGGGACTGAGCCTTTAACTTATGGGGTCTGCACTAACTCCAGGTAGTTAGAGCCAGAGCTGAATTAAATTGTAAGACACCCAGTTAGTGTCCACAGAGAATTGTTTGGTGCAGAAAGCCCGCACATTTGGTATCAGAAGTGTTGTGAGTAGAGAAACAGTTTTTCCTTTAGTATGTTCAATATTTTTGAAGGAATTAGTGGAAATAAAGCGAACGAGGAAATAAAAGACCATCAAAAGTGACCAAGCAATTTGAAAAAGAGCTAAATAAACCTACAAAAATAAAGAATACAATAGTTGAAATTAGAAACCCAAAGGATAGGTTAGCCATCAGATTTCACAGTTGAAGGGAGAATTAGTTAACTGAAAGATCATCTGAAGAATTTGCACAGAGAGAGACAAAGAAATGGAAAATATGAGAGGTCGAGATGCATGGAAGATAGGATAAGACAATTCAACAAATATCTAATTAGAATTCAAGAAGGAAATAATAGGGAGAATGGAGGAAAAGCAATATTCAAAGAAATAATGGCTGAATACTTTCCAGAATTGATCATAACTATCCTAAATTCTGGAAGACCAAAAATTGCCATGCTGAAAAAATAAAATGCTATCCACATTTAGTCACCTCATAGTGAAATTTCAGAACATCAGAGAAAGAGAGGATCTCAAAATTAGGCAGCAAGAAGAAACAGATTAATATTCAAAGAAATGACAATTCAGCTGACAACTGACCTTTCAACAGCAACAACGGAAGCCAGAAGACATTGGAATATGTCTTCAAAACATTAAGAGAAAATTGTCATCAACACCAAATTCTTTATCCAGTGAAACTACATTTTAAGGATGAGAGCAAAATAGAAACAGTTTCGGATAATATAAGATTTGAAAAAATCAGATAAACTTCAGATTTTAAAAGAAGAGAATTTACTACGAATAGATGTTTGTTAAAGGAAATGCCAAAGGATGTACATTTGGAAAAAGAAAAGTCATCCCAGAAGGAAGATCCAAATGCAAGAAGTAATGGTGGCCAAAGAAAATTGTAAACGTGCTATAAATCTAAACAAACACTGGGTGTCCAAAATAATAGCAACAATGTCTAAATTCTACTATGACTGAATAATTTTACATATATTGGGAGAGGGTAAATGGAGTTAAAGTATTATAAGGCTTCATCTTGTTTAGGAGGAGGCTAAATATAGTAAGTTTATAATTTGTTGAATTAAATATGCATGTCAAAATTTCTATGTAATCACTAAAATAAATAAAACAGTATGTTTAACTTCTAGTATATTAGAGGGGATAAAATGGAATGGGAGGAACTTAATCAAAACAATGGCTAGGGACCAGCCTGGTGGCATAGTGGTTAGGTTAGTGCACTCTGCTTCAGCGGCCCTGGCTTCACCAGTTTGGATACTGGGTACAGACATGCACACCACTCATCAAGCTATGCTCAGGCAGTGTCCCACGTAGAAGAATTAGAAAGACGTACAACTAGGATATACAACTGTGTACTGGGGCTTTGGGGAGTAATAAAAAAATGGCTAAGAAATTTTAAAAGCAGGAGAAATAGTAAAAAATTAGCAGAAATAAATCCAAATATATGAGTAATTACAATCAATGTTAAATATATTAACTCTTCTATTAAAAGGAAAACAAATGTCAAACTGAATTTTTTTTTTGAGGAAGATTAACCCTGAGCTAACTACCACCAGTCCTCCTCTTTTTGCCGAGGAAGGCTGGCCCTGAGGTAACACCCGTGCCCATCTTCCTCTACTTTATATGTGGGACACCTACGACAGCATGGCATGCCAAGTGGTGCCATTTCCACACCCAGGATCCAAACTGGCGAACCCCAGGCCGCCAAGAAGCAGAACGTGCGCATTTAACCGCTGCGCCACCGGGCTGGCCCATGAATTTTTTTTTTTAATGCAGCTAAATGCTGTTTACTGCAGACATACTTAAAACATAAGAACACAAAAAGGTTAAACTTCTTTAAAACATTAAAAGTATATATATATATACAAGAGAGTTTAATATACACATACCCTAAATTTCATCAGTGTGAGTCATACCCAACAGAAATGTGTGCACATAGGCATTAAAAGACACATACAAAATGTACATATCTGCATTTTTCATAATGGCAAAAAACAGAAACTCGAGTAGGTATCAATGACAGAACAATGAATGATAAATAAGTTCTAGCATTCATACCATATGATACTATACAACAATGAAAAGGAACTAACCACAGCTACAAGCAACGACATGATGAATCACACAAAAATAATTTAAGTAAAAGAAACCAGACACAAACACATACTGTATGATTCCATTGTAAGTAAATTTCAGGGGCCGGCCCCATGGCCTAGTGGTTAAGTTCAGTGTACTCCACTTAGCAGCCCAGGTTCAATTCCTGGACGCAGACCTACACCACTTGTCAGTGACCAAGCTGTGGTGGCAACCCACATACAAAATAGAAGAAGATTGGAACGGTGTTAGCTCAGGGTGAATCTTCCTCAACAAAAAAATAAATACATTTCAAAAGGAGGGAAAACTAAACTGGTTTTAGAAGTCAGGATTCTGGTTAAGGAGGAAAGCCTTTTGGGGGAATGAAGAAGTCAGTGATTGAGAGAGATCACGATGGAATATTCTATATCTTAACCTAGGAGGTGGTTGCATGGGTATATTCACTAGAGACAATTCATCCAGCTGTCTTCTTATAATACGTACATTTCTCCATATGTATTTTATACTTCAAAAAGTTTAAAAGTAAAAATTAGCTCCCTACCTTTTTTTAAAATTTGAAACTAAATATAAGTGTTTCTGAAAAAAAGCAAAAATAAACCATCATGTCTAGGGATACATATTTGGTGGAAAAGTTTTTTTTTTAAAAAGACCAATAAATGATTAACATAGAAGTTATGGTAGTGGTTCCTTTGGGGAAGAGGGGCAAGAGTGGGTTGTCTGGGTGCTAAACAGATTTCTATTTCTTTTGTTTTTTTCAGAGTTCTATTTCTTGATTTGAGTGGTGGTTACATGGGGTTTGCTTAGTATTAAATTATTGAGCTGTGTATATCTTTGTTTTGGGCATTTTTCTATATGAATATTTCACAGTAAAAAATATTTTAAAACAAGCTTTAAAAAAAACGATAATATAGGAGATTGTCTTCATGATTTTTTTTTTTTTGAGGAAGATTAGCCCTGAGCTAACACCTGCTGCTAATCCTCTTCTTTTTGCTGAGGAAGACTGGCCCTGAGCTAACATCCATGCGCATCTTCATCTACTTTATATGTGGGACACCTGCCACAGCATGGCTTGCCAAGTGGTGCCATGTCTGCACCCAGGATCCAAACTGGTGAACCCCAGGCCACCAAAGGAGAATGTGCGAACTTAACTGCTACACCACTGGGCCGGCCCCCATCTTCATGATTCTTAAAACACAAACTCTTTCACCATAGGGAAAGGATTGATAAATTCATCTACATTGTATTTGACACCATAAAAAGAGCCAAAGAACTGGAATAGTTAATTACAAAGCATTCAACCCAAAGAAGACTATTATCCATAGTATATAAATAACTCCTAGAATTAAAAATTTTTAAAAACCAGACAATCCAATATTAAATTGCACGCAAAAACCTTTTTTATAGGGTCTACACATAAGAGGAAATCCAAATGGCCAATAAATGTATGAATACTATTCAACCATATTAGTAATCAGGGAAAAGCAAACTAAAATGAAATACATCCACCACAATACACCACCAGAATGGCTGAAATTAATAAGTCTGACAATACCAAGTGTTGGCAAGGACGTGGAGCAGTAGAATCTCTCATTCACTGCTAGTCAGGAGACAATTTAGCATTATTTCCTAAAGTTGAAAACATAAAAACTCTGACTAAGCAATTCCACTCCTGAGTATATACCCTGGAGGACCCTGTGTACATAGGTACCAGAATACAAGTGCAAAGATGCTCACAGCTGCATTGATTGTAATAGCCCCAAAGTGGTAACAACACAAAATTCCAGCCACAGAAAAATGAACCATACAATGAAATACATACTGCAATAAAAAATGAATGAACTAGACCTAAACCTACAGATAATAGCATGGTTGGGTTTTATAATATAGAAGGTAAATAAAATACCAAAGAAACGTAAAGAATGGCTGTTATGTAAAGTTCAAAATCAGACAAAGCTCAACTATACTATTTGGAGGTACACACATTGGTTGTAAAATTACAAAGAAAAAGCAAGTGACTGATTACTGTAAAAGTCAGGATAGTGGTTTATTATGTCTAAGAGGAGAGAGGAGGTTAAGTGATAGATAAGGACCACGAGGGGAGCTTTGGGGAAGAGGTGTTGTCAATGTCCTATTTCCTAAATGGGATGGTGGTTACAAAGACATTTGCTTTACAATTCTTTTTTATACTGTACATTTATAGTTTCCGCCCTTTTTTTATGTGTGTTCATCTGGCAATTTAAAAAATTAGAAATAATGGGGAGCACAAGTGGTCATGTCTGAATTACCTTATTTCCCCCTGAAGCTGAACTTGGAAATATTGATAGATGCCCAGAGTTTAATGTCCAGAAAATACATTTAGTAGTCACTTTGTGTCCAAACACTGTCGCTATATCAAAATAAGGGTATTAATTATTTTCATTTGCTCTGAAAACAACTCAGACTTGACCAAAATGGAGTGAGCTATTTGTAAAAAAGAAACAGTAGGTTTTTAGATGGTGGGCAGAATGAGCATGTGGCAAAGGAGTGCACAAAGACGGCTGTGGTAGCAGAATAATGACGTCCCAAACATGTTCCCATTCTACTCCCTGGAACCTGTGAATATGTTAGGTTACAGGCAGAGAAGAATTAAGGTTGCTAATCAACTGACCCAGAGATGGAGAGATTATCCTGGATTGTCTGGGGGGACCCAATGTAATCGCAAGGGTCTTTATAAGTGGAAGAGAAGGCAGAAGAGAGAGGTTGCAGTGATTAGATGTGAGACTGACTCTGAAGAGGGAAGGGGGCCATGAGCCCAGGAACGTGGGCAGCCTCTGGAAGCTAAGAAACGCAGGAGAACAGAGCCTCCCCTAAAAGCCCCGAGATTTTCCCCTAGAGCCCTGATTTTAACACAGTGAGACCCACGTCAGACTTCTGACCTACAGAACTGTAAGATAATAAATGTGTTGTGTTTTCTTTCTTAAAACAGCCTTTTTTTCCCCTTTCTCCCCAAAGCCCCAGCACATAGTTGTATAGCCTAATTGTAAGTCATCCTGGTTCTTCCACACAGGTTGCCACCACAGCATGGCCTGATGAGCAGTGTGTAGGTCTGCAACCAGGATCCAAAGTGGTGAAACCCCCGGGCCACAGAAGCAGAGCAAGGAAACTTAACCACTTGGCCACAGGCTGGCCCCTAAAACAATCCTTTATTTTGGAATAATTTTAGATTTACAAAAAAGTTGTAAAGATTGTACAGAGAGTTCCCAGCTTCCCTTTTTTTAAAAAGATCTACATATTACGTTTATGTTTCCATTTTAAATATCTTTTACTCTATAGCAGTCCTCCTCTCTCCCTCTTTTTTTTTTACAGCCCTGAGCTAACATCTGCTGCCAATCCTCCTCTTTTTGCTGAGGAAGACTGGCCCTGAGCTAACATCCGTGCCCACCTTCCTCTGCTTTATATGTGGGATGCCTGACACAGCATGGCTTGACAAGCAGTGCCATGTCCGCACCCGGGATCCAAACTAGCGAACCCCCGGCCGCTGAAGTGGAACATGCAGACTTAACTGCTGCACCGCTGGGCTGGCCCCCACAGCTTCCCTTAATACTAGTACTTAATGGCTTTTTTTTAAGTAGACTTTAGAGCAGTTTTAAGTTCACAACAAAGTTGAGCAGAAGGTTGAGACTTCCATATACCCCCTACCCCCACATATGAATTTGTGTTGTTTTAAGCCACTAAGTTTGTGGCAATTTGGTATAACAATATTAAAAAATGAATGCAATGGCAAACGGCATTTTTAAGATGAAAAAAGAAAGGCAGATGATTTAGGGATACATACATATATGGTAAAATGCTGAAGAAAAATAAGAGAACAATTAATCCAAAATAGCTTCTAGTGGAGGGTATGGAGCATATGGGGGGGGGGCTCCCCAGGAACAGGGCTGTGCTAGCCTGTAAGTGGCCTCTATGGGAACTAGAAAAAGGATCGTTCTCTAGGCAGATGAATTAGAAAACGACAGCCCAGTGGGCCCACAGCCTAGCGGTATATGACATTGTACCCAAGGAGAAGACCCCATCTTTCACGAGGAGATCCCTCCTCCCCTTGAGAAGGACCAGTTTGCAATGCCTAGTTTGGACCACAGTGCTGGCAGCCCCACCAAGTCCTTTAGAGATTTTGTAATATTCTACTTCTCAAGCTGGGTAGAGGGTACATGTGGTTTGTTTTTCATAATTTATCCTTTAAACTGTACATATACATCGTATACTCTCTTTTATATAGATATTGTTCACAATTTTTTAAATGTCAAAATATTGAGCAATGTGATGAAATGTAGTACCATTGCACCCCATGCAGACCTTTGCCAGTGCTTTGGTGCCATTCCCCCTCTGTGTACTACCTAAAAGTCAGGAAGTTCTTGATTTCAAAATATACTACAAAGCTATGGTAATCAAAACAGCATGGTGCTGGCACAAAATCAGACACACAGATCAGTGGAACAGAATCAAGAGCCCAGAAATAAACCTACATATCTGTGGACAGCTAATTTTCAACAAAGGAGCTAAGAACATACAATGGAGAAAGGAAAGTCTCTTCAATAAATAGTGTTGGGAAAACTGGACAGCCACATGCAAAAGAATGAAAGTAGACCATTATCTTACACCACACACAAAAATTAACACAAAATCGATTAAAGATTTGAACGTAAGGCCTAAAACCGTAAAACTCTTAGAGGAAGACATAGGCAGTATGCTCTTCGACATCAGTCTTAGCAGTATCTTTTTGAATATCACGTCTCCTCAGGCAAGGGAAACAAAAGAAGAAATAAACAACTGGGACTACATCAAACTAAAAAGCTTCTGCACAGCAAGTGAAACCATCAACAAAACTAAAAGACAACCTAACAACTGAGAGAAAATGTTTGCAAATCATATATCTGATAAAGGGTTAATATCCAAAATATATAAAGAACTCATACAACTCAACAAAAATAAAACAAACAACCCAATTAAAAAATGGGCAGAGGAAAACAATAAATAAATAAGTAAATAAAAAATTTAAAATGGGCAGGGGATCTGAACAGACATTTTTCCAAAGAAGATATACAAATGGCCAACAGGCACATGAAAAGATGGTCAACATCACTAATTTCTAGGGAAAAGCAAATCAAAACCACAATAAGATATCACCTCACACCCATGAGAATGGCTATTATTAAAAAGACAAGAAATAACAAGTGTTGGAGAGGATTTGGAGAAAAGAGAACCCTCGTACACTGCTGGTGGGAATGTAAATTGGTGTAGTCACTATGGAAAACAGTATGGAGATTCCTCAAAAAATTAAGAATAGAACTACCATATGATCCAGCTATTCCACTTCTGGGTGTTTATCCAAAGAACATGAAAACACTAATTGGAAAAGATATATGCATCCCTATGTTCATTGTAGCATTATTCACAGTAGCCAAGACTCAGAAGCAACCTAAGTACCCACCAATGGATGAATGGATAAAGATGTGGTATATACACACAATGGAATACTACTCAGCCATAAAAAAGATGAATTCTTGCCATTTGCAACAACATGGATAGAACTTGAGGGCATTATGCTAAGTAAAATAAGTCAGATGGAGAAAGCCAAATACTGTATGATTTCACTCATATGTGGAAGATTAAAACACCAACAACAGTAACAAGCAAACTCATAGACACAGAAAATAGATTGGTGCTTACCAGAAGAGGAGGGGGAAGGAGAGAGGGTGAAAGGGGTAAAAGAGCACATGTGTACCCTGAGAGATAGCAGTTAGACTTTGGGTGGTGAACATGATGTAGACTACACAGAAACTGAAATATAATGAATGTATACCTGAACTTTACATAATGTTATAAACCAATATTACCTCAATAAAAAATTAATTAAATAAAAAAATAAAAATCAAGGCATTCTGAAGGTTATTAGAATGATGCTTTTCTTAATTCCATGTCAGCTCCTTTTAGAGTTGGGGCAAATTACCCATGAGTAGGTAAATAGGATTTCCCTTGTTTCGGCGTCTATCCCTATCTTAAAGAAGAGGTGTTGTCTGTTTTCTCACCCAGATATTGTACACAGTGGTAGGAGCTAAATGTGTAAACCACAGAGAAGTTGGTGGGAACCTGTAATCCAAGAAAGTTCCCTGGGACTAAAGAGAAATTTCATTTTTAGGGATCTGACATGTCTGATAAAATCTGACATGTTGACCTGAAAGGAAGAAAAGAGGCAGACAGATGAACTCAGAAGGTTCTGTGTCAGCCCAGGAGTCTTGGATTCTGAGAGAGTACAACTCTGAGATCGCTTTGACTCTTCCAAAGAAGCCCAGAACCTTTTTTTTTTTTTGAACAGATCATCTTGGGTAGGATGGAAGGCTACTGAAACACCTCTCTCTCGCTCCCATGCAGTCCTGCTATCTTCAGAAAGGGTCACTGGTCCAACAATCCAAGCCCTGAACCAGGAAGAGGAAGTTTTGCTTCTTGCATACAAGCTCTTCCCACCCTTCCAGACCTAAGAAGAGCTTGGCTTTACCCAACTATGATGTTGAATCTAGACAAGTACACACAGAAGGGCTGAGAAATGGTCTAATTCACACCACCACCTTTTTAAAATTGTTTTCTCAAATACAAAAATAATATATAATCATTGGGAAAATTTTAAAATTTTAGAAGAATAAAGAAGAGAAAGCAAAATTCTCTCTTCACCCCCTAATCTTACTCTCCTCCCCAAAAGTAAACCTTACGAAGTATATCTTCCTAGACCTCTTTTCATACATTTACAAAATGCACACGCATAATTATTTTTCTTAACATACAGTAATCATACTGTAGTGTTCTATAATATGCTTTTTATACATAATATTTACACATAATATTCCATAGAAATCTGTCTCTGCTAAAAAAAAATTAGGTTGTTTCCAGTTTTCTCTATTAAAAACAGTAGTGCAATAAATATCTGTACTCGTGTATATTCGTGTGTAACGGATTCTTAGAAACAAAATTGCTGAGTTAGAGTAATGAATTTACAGTTTGATAGGTATTGCCAAACCTACCTCGGAAAAGGCTTTATGAACAATATAGGAAAATGCCTATTTGCTTAAACTTTCAGCAAAAACGGATATTACGTGAATATAATTATATATATATTTCTTTTCTTTTGGCTGATTTGATGAGCAAAAACAGTGGTACACATTATTGAACTTGCATTTCCCTAATTACAAATGAGGCTGATTACATGCTTCCTGGCCAGTCGTATTTCTTATTCAGCAGATTACCTATCCATCTCCATTGCCTGTTTTTCTGCTTGCAACTTCCTCATTTTGATCCTAAGAGTAGCTACTATATATTGAGCACTTGGCTGTGTGCCAGCCATTGTACTAGGAGCTTTAAAGTAAATTTTTTCTTAAAACAACCCATTTTGCAGATGAGAAATATGAGAAACACATGGAGATGAAATTCAAACCGTGGTCTTTTTTACTGGCATGTTTGACTCTAAAGGCTACACTTTCTCCACTATATCACTATGCCAAAAAGCCTCATTTTACCCAAATGTGGAAACCCCAAAGGGAAGTGACTCACCCAAACACAGCCTCGTAGCTAGATGCCCATCTCAGCCCAGACCATGGGTGGGCTTTTCACCACCCTGGTCTTCCCAGAAAACAGGGTTGAAAACTGCCAAACGGCTGTTCAAGCAAACATATCAGACTTGGCTGCCTATTATCTGTGTCCTTAGAGATAAAGAACCAATCCTCAGGACAAGGGTCGAAGATAAATAAAATACAAACTCCAAGAAACATGGAGACCTTGGCCCCAATTCCATCCATATCACAGCCAAAGCAGAGGGCTGATGACCCTACAAGTCAGCCTTAGAGACTAGCATGGTTTCTAATCACCTCCCAAGACCCACCTGCCATGCTGAAATTCTTTTTAAAACTCTGAGACTGCACAAACTATTAATCACAGGTATGAGTAGCAAACAGTCAGTTTTAAGGTTCTGCTCTTTATAAATTCAAGATGTTTATTTTATAATCCTTTTATTAAATAACTCAGAATGAAAAGTGTCCCTAAGAATTTCACCTCTGTTTTTCTCAAATGTGATTAACCTAATGAGAAGTATAGGAAATGTGATTTTCTGATTTTATTGTTCATGTTGATCACAATCTTCTAAAGACAAGGAGGATGGGGTAAATTATGTCTAAGAAACTGCCAAAATCTCTTCCTTCAAAAAACATTAATTAAATGTCTGTGTAATGAGTTGATAACAGTTTGAAGCTGGGTACATGGAGGTGCATTAAACTATTCTTTCTACCTTTGTATAATTAGAATTTTCCAAAAATAAAAAGTTTTTAAAAAGTTTTACATGCCGGACACTGGGCCGGGCACTGGAGGTCCCGCAACGAGTGGAACATAGTTCCTGTTCTTTTGAGGAGCTGCAATCCCTTTCATTGTCATGTTAGCATGTTACATGTGACAAAGCATTTTCACATGTATTATCTGATTTATCCTATAAACACATTTATCCTGTAAACACACATGACTACAAATCAACCTGGAAGCCTTCTACTTTTTATTCTTCCTTTTCTCCCTGGTCTGTCTTTGTGTTCGCAATAAAATCTACCCTGGGGGGGGGTGCCCAGATCTCTAACAGGTCGGATCAGGGTTGGAGGTAGGAGGGGTGAGCGAGACCAGGGTAGGGAGAGCTTTATCTTATGGGTGGAGACCCAGGTGGAGTTAGTTTCAGGATGCTTCAGGTACTATTATCAGAATCTTAAATGCCATCTCCACCTTTCTAAACACTTAGGGTTAGCCTTTCACTCACAAAATCTTCCCTCGAATTCAGGGTGATTCTCCTATTTCAAGACAGTTAAGCTGGGTCATAGAAAAAGAGCCACTTTCCCAGGATTAGATAACAAAATGGAGTAAAATTTCATTCCCTTTGGCTCCCAGAATCTCATTCTCTGAAGCTCCATGCAAGGCAGAAGACTGATGCTTACAACTAAATTATGTTTCAAATCTGATTGATGGCCTACTCCACAGAGCTCCCCTTTGGAATGCTGTCCCTCTTAGCTCTCAGAGGCCACAAAATATGTTCTGCTTCAATTCTGTTTTAGAAGTTTCTACCTACTAATTTTTTCCCGTGTTGTTGTAGGATCCTATCCATGTGTACAATGTCCGCTTCTTCTTAACCTGTTAGACCTGAAAAACTTCCTCAGAGAGTTCAGCCATACTGGGTATACCCTTTTGCTTCTTTGTTGTCTAATTCTTTGTGTGAAAAGGACCATGAGTTTATGCCCAAAGACTAGCCTGGTCGTCAGAGATAAGCACTCGCCTATTATCCCCACCTCACCCACAATTACTTCATCCTTCCTGCCTCAGTTTCCCTATGTGCACACAGCGTAACATCAGATGCTTCCTCCTTCCTTCCCAGAAAGTTGAAAGAGTTTGATAGAAAAGCAGGGCCACAGGTTCTCTCTCCAAGTTCTCTTAGGGACACAGGTAAACAGTTGTTTCCTTGTCAAAAGATCTACACCAGCCACTATCGTGCAGACAACACAATCTCCCAGAACAGAGGTAGACAAAGTAAAAGGTAATGTAAAGAGGGGAGATGGCTGGAAAGAAGCCCCAGTTCCCCTAATCATCACCCCTCCAGCTTTGTGGGGGAGGTGTAGAGGCAATCAGCCTACCTCACAGCCAGCGCTCCTGCTCCGGGGCCAAAGAGGTTAAGAAGTGAAACACTGCTGGGCCCCAAGGTCGCTAGATGACAAGCATTATGGGATATATTTGTCCTAGGACTGGCTGGCTTTTCTCTCAGCTCTTCAGAGTTCAGTGTCAGCCTCATTTCGTTCATGTTCTCACTGCTGAAAATCCTAGTTGCTGACAAAGGAATGGGAATAAAGGGCCAGACTAGAAGACACCCCAACAGCCCCAGGTAAAAGAGCTGGTTCAAGTTGCAGGACATCTAATTGCTCAAGAAGGAGAACCTGAGATTTTCCCCAGCGGCTCGAGGCACTTCTCTAAGCACTGCCTGTTTTCAGCAACTCCCTGCACCAGCCATGCTACAAGAAGATTCAGTAGAGCCGTGTGAATGGTCAGAGAAAAAAACTCCCATTATCCATAAAACAAGCCCACTTCACTTCCCAGCCTCTGGGAGAACACCGAGTAAGGAGAAGGGCAACCAATGAAGTGCAGGCTGAATGCATTACCTCATCAGGGCGAGCTCCCATTGGCTGAAGTTACTCGGGGCAAGGCTTTCATGCAAGTAAATTAACCCTTGTCAGGAACACAGACCCCACAGGGGACCCCTACTCTCCCCTACTGCTCATTATTTTCAAATTAGGAAAAGCAGTGAGTGGGGAACGATAAACCTTTCCGTAACGTTTTCTTTAAGCCTAAGTAGTTATACAATGGCTATGAGAAGGTTTAGATCTCCTCTCCCAAAAAATTATTATTTGGTGACTTTAGGACAAAAAAGGAGCCACCTGCATCAGATTGATAAGGGAGAGTCAATGAGGATGAGGCAAAGAAAGCAAATTGTCAGTCTTGTTCTAAACCTGCAGTGGAACCATCAGAGGGACAAAGATGAAAAGAATAATAAAAAAACACCTTGGGGCAGATTGGCAAGAAACTGACATTGTTTTTGCAAGTTTTTGGGTTTATTGTGTGGTTTTTTGGCTGAGGAAGATTCATCCGGAGCTAGCATCTGCTGCCAGTCTTCCTCTTTTTTTTTTTTTTCTTGTATGTGGGCCACCACCATGGCATGGCCACTGACAGACAAGCAGTGTAGGTCTGCACCCCAAACCGAACTCAGGCTGCCAAAGCAGAGCGTGCTGAATTTAATCACTAGGCCACTGCGGCTGGCCCTGAAACTTAGTTTTTAAAGTTATCCTCAAAGCTACAGCCTCCATTTTTATTGCAAACTGCCAAGATATCCTGTTTTTAAAAAAAACGCAAATATCAGCAGACAGAAATTCTAGTTTATAACTTAAATCCTATAATGAATAAAACTCTCAATAAACCTGTAAAAACCCCATATTTGACAGAACTAAGAACAAAAGATTGTTTTATGTATGTTTCAAAAACTTTGCTTTTAATGATTAAAGTCCAGAGAAAGGAAGGCACTTCTCCTAAGACAGACTTGTGGCCGTCAAGTGGAAGTCACTAGCTCTCACCTGAGACCTGATTTGCAAACCAGGCCTGAAAACCACTCTAATTTCAAATATTTAGAGTTGAGTATTTGAAGTTGTCCTGTTTCCATACTATAGGCAGAGGCTCTTTGGGAACATAATTTTCTCTTTTATTCTAAATTGATTTAAATTTAAAATTGACAGAATACGGGGGGTGGATTGTTGTGGATTGCTGTTGTTTTCCTAAGGGCTTAAAAGCAGCTGTTTTTCAGTGAAGTAGGCCAAACCAATGGCTGGTTTACTGTGTTACAAAGTGACTCACACTCAAGAGTTTCTGCTTTGTGGCCAGGCCTGTTGTGAGCCTAGCCCAGACTGAGACCAGCAGGTTCCAAACGTGGCAGAATCTGGGGCAAACTCTTCAAACTGCAATTCTACAACAGAGCAATTCAACCACATTACAACAGGGCTAAAGACCAAAATCCTCTGGAGAACAGACTCCGACTTGGGGATATCCTTGAGAAATAAATCGTGCAGGTGTAGGCCATTAGAAAGAGACAAAGGACGCTGAAAAAGTGATTATTCACGTTGGTGATTATGTCCCAGTTTCCTTGTGAAACTTTGTGACACTCACTCATTCAGCTGACCTTTATTCAGCACTTCTCTATGCCTGGTGCTATTGTTACAAAGATGTGTCTGCCCCTGGGGACTCCTCTTGATACAAGCTTGGCTGCCATCACTACCAGAAATACACTGTAAGAGGTAGCTCAGCGTTCCTTTGTGCAAGTTTTCTTAATAATTTTTACCATTTGTTGAGTGCCTGCTGAGTGCCAAGTTCTTTCCACATATCAGAGGTTCCCAAACTTTCACAGGGCCCACAGTGTCTCAGTAAGTTTTCCACCATTCCCTTAGGCCAAAAGAAATATCCAACAACTCCATTTATTAAGTAAATTAGATCCAAACAACTTAAGAAGCATTAATATACCAATAACTTAGCAACTGTTGGAAAAGAAAATGATACATGTAAATTGAAAGAAAAATATTATTTTAATTTTATTCTTAGATAACCGCAATTACTTATTAATGGGGTGCGTGCACCTATTGCACACTGCTCAAGTTCTTACTCGGATTGGACACCACCACCCTCATTTCATGTTCCTGTTGATTTTCACATGACACTTGCTTTTTCTGACACTGAAAACCCAGCTTTGTGAAGATATGACATAAGGCATCAAGGAGTATAGCACAATCTAATGTTGAAACGGTGAACTACCTCTGGTACCCAACATATGTCACTGTGTTTCCCTCAAAAATTTGAAAGAGCCCCTGGTGGAACCCGTGTGAGTTCACTGCAGAGCCTTAGGGTGCCTCAACACACAGTTTAGCAACCATGGACATACAGTTTCATTTCGTCGTCACAACAGACATGCATTGTAGGTACTACTCCAATTTTATCAATCTGGGAATTGAGGCTGAGGACAGTTAAATAATTGACAGAGTTCACATAGCTAGTAAGTGTTGGCGCTGGGATCTAAACCTAGGTCTGCCCGACTCAACACCCATATGCTCTTCCTGTTAGCCATGCCGCCCTCTCACCACCTTTGCAAGATATTAGAATCACAGACTATCAGAGCTGGAAGGGATCTCAGGGATAATCTAGGCGCAGCACTCTGGGTTTACAGATGAGAAAACTGATGACTGAGAAGGAAAATGATTTGACCAAGACATACACTGCTTAAAGGCAGAGCTGGAGGGCAGGCCTCCAGACTCCTGGTCTAGAGCTCTTTCTGTTCCACCAGACTGACTACCTATCAAATGAGTGTAAGAGGAGGAATAAATTGTCCTCTCTGTCCCCAGAAGTATCTGCCCCATAAGAAGTTTCCATGTTGGGGTTCAAGAGGTCCTCAGAGGCAAAGGATAGCTACCCTGCAAAGGTCAGGGGCTGCTGTCAGGACACAGAAGGTAATTCCGCTTTCCTCTCTCTAGTGTCTTCCCTTTGGGACCAGGCCTCAAACTAACCGCTGCTCACACTGGGCTTCTTGGGCATCATATCACCATCAGGTAAAGCCCCACCTCCTGTGTCCCCTCTCCCTTGAGTCCGGCAGTCCAAGGCAGGGTCTTTAAAGTGCTTAGAAGAATGGTGACTCTTCTTCTCGCTGGTGGTCTTTGCTATTCTGATGCAACAAGGAATCATTTACACAAGAAATGTATCTGCACCTCTATCATCACTAAACAAGCAAAGCGCCAACAGGTTAGGCCATACAGAGTTACAACCGAAATTTCAAAAGGAATTTTAGAGTTGCAAAATCTTTATGGGAACAACAGCTCTTAGAAAACACCTTCCTGAGTTCCAGGTTCACACTGAGCTGTTAATAAATACCGACTGCAGCTCAGAAAGCAGACAGGCCAGCAGATCTTCCCATCCTTTCGCCCACTTGACAGCTGTAGAAGGAGCGGGAAAAATAGAAAATACCTTAATTTTCTCTCTGCTAGTGATATGTTTTCAGAACAGGAAGCTCCAGATTCAACATTTTTGTCAGTGCAGACATAAAACTTTTTGTTGGCCAAGCATTAATCCTCCTCCCTTTGACTCCTCCGGAGCACATCTCACCCCCTCTATGGAAACCAAGATCTGAGAGCGCTTGTTCAGGAGTGGCAGGGTGAGGATGACGATAATGATGTTGACAATGATGTTCAACTAACACTTAATGTACTAATGCCCGGCCAGGCACTATTTTGAGGGCTTTATATTTATTATTTATTTTCTTTTTATATAACATTTTTTAAATAATTTATTTTAAAATATAACAAAAAGACAGAAAATGGCATAGAGCAGATATATATATAAAGTATATATACGTATATGTGTGTATATATATCTTTACAAATAGTGATAAAGCAAACACCCGTGTATCCATCACTCAAATCAAAAAACAAAACACTGCCAGCACCTCAGAAGCTCCTCCCCCAATCACAGCCCCCACCCTCCTTTGTTGAGGTAACCTCTATCCTGACTTTTATAATCACCATTTCTTCATTTTTCTTTATAGTTTTACCAACTGTTGACATATCCATAAGTAATATATGGCCTTAGACAATAAACAGCTTCCCTCTAGGACCCAGACTCCCACTCCAGGTGCCCCTGCTGCTCAGTGGCTCCCTTCCTACCTCCCTTTATGTCTTCCTGGCAAATCCTCTACTTCCTGGATCCCTCATCCAGTTGCTTCTTGAGAAACAGTGCATGGGAAGTGAAAAGAAAAAAGTCAGAACTGCATATCTGAAATGTCTTTATTGTTGTATCTTCAAATTTGATTGACAGTTTGGCTCAGAATAGAATTCTAGGTTAGAAATCAGTTTCCATGAGACATTTGAAGGCATTTCTCCATTGCCTTTTAGCTTCTAATAGTACTTTCGAGAATTTTCATGTCATTCTTTTTCTTGCCCCTTTGTGGACACCCTGTTTTTCCCCTCTTGCTGCTTTCAGGAGCTTTTCTTTATGCTTGGTTCTGGAGTTGGCCAGCAATGGATGCTGCACTGCACTAGGCAGATCCCCCTTCAGGAATGCAGGACTTCCTCCCCCAGCTTTTGGGAATGCTGCCATGCCCCTCAGCTGTCAGCCCTTTTTGGAGGATGCCTTGGCTAAGGAAAACTTCAGGGACCAGCTTGTACCTAATAACTGACAACATGGGCATGTGAAGGCCCAGCTCCCTTACCTCAACTGGCAACAATTTTTTTTTCGCTGAGGAAGATTCGCCTGAGCTAACATCTGTTCATCTGTTGCCAGTCTTCCTCTTTTTGTATGTGAGCCACAGCTACGGCATGGCCACTGACAGACGAGTGGTGTAGGTCCACACCCGGGAACCGAACCCAGGCCGCTGAAGCAGAGCGTACTGGCAACAATTCTGAAGGCTCATCCCAGCTCTAGAGCTCCTTGTGGGACGTCAGCTGAGGCCTGCACTGGGCCTGCATCAAAGCCCAACTTCTTCCTCTGCCTAATCATGTTTCTGTCCCCATCCTAACACAGGTGTTGATCACAAGAGCACTCTCTTGTATATATCCTGCCTGCTACTCTCCATCTCAGAGTTTGCCTCTCAGAGAACCCAACTTACAAATTACAACATGCCTTGCTGTCAGTCTTTTTTGCATTAATCATATTGAACAATCAGTAGGCCCCCATATTATTGCTAATGTTTACCTCCACTGTGAGTATAGTGCATTATGCCCATTTTATTTTATTATTTTTAATTTTTTTTGTTTTGAGGAAGATTAGCCCTGAGCTAACATCCACCACCAATCCTCTTTTTGCTGAGGAAGACTGGCCCTGAGCTAACACCCGTGCCCATCTTCCTCTACTTTATATGTGAGACACCTGCCACAGCATGGCTTGCCAAGTGGTGCATAGGTCTGCACCCAGGATGCAAACCGGCAAACCTGGGCCGCCAAAGCAGAATGCGCAAACTTAACCACTGCGCCACTGAGCTGGCCTCCATTATGCCCACTTTAGAGATGCACAAATGCATGCTATGGAAGCGAAATAACTTGCACAACAAGGTCAAACAGGTATTACCTAGCGGAAGTGGGATTTGAAACCAGGTTTACCTTAGTGCAAAACCAGTGCAATGTTTCTTTCTGGAGTGGTTGTGGGAGTTTTGGCTACGTACACTGAGTCCCAGGCTTTCCAAGGAAGGAAAAAAGAGGAGACATCAGAGTGAGGAGAAACACAGGAGCCAAGGACACAGCACGAACACAGTTATCCATGTTCTCTCAGAGCAAGTCATTTGGTTTCCTTGGGAGAAAACTGATTCTGCTGCTGCAGTGGACGCGGTGCTTTCAGAAACCCATGGCACCCACTCCAAGGAAAGCTGAGTGTTTTTACGATAAATATTGGGACAGGAACAACTGGTAAAAAAGAAAGGTAAAATAAAGTGAGAATACAGAGGTTCTCTGTTTCCGGGAAACAAAAATGAAATGCCTACATATATATATTTCATTTCTGACAAAGATTTGGTTTTTAGTTTTATTGCCAGCAAAGCTCATATGACATTGGGAAGGTTCCTTCTCTCTGGGCCCCAATTTTTCCTTTGTAAAAATTAAAAGGTTAAAATAGATAAAAACTTTCAAAACTTCATAAATAACCTTGCATATCACTTTGAACACCTATTCCCAAGACATGGACCCTCATTCAACAAACATTTCTTGAATGCCTGCTGTGAGCTAGGCACAGTCCTAGGCATAGGGGATATACAAGTGAACGAAACAAGTGAAAATCTCTGTGCTGAAGGACCTGACGTTGCATTAGAACACTCACATAGTGCTCACCTTGTGCCAAGCAGAGGTCTGAGCACTTCAAACATATCAACTCATTTAATCCTTATGACAGCTCTATGAGGTAGGTACTATTAACATCATCCCCATCTTACAGCTGAAGACAGAGGCACAGAAATGTCAACTTATCCTAATCAGTTACGAGCTGAGATGTGAACCCGGGCAGTCTGGCTTCAGGGTCTAGACTCTTAAGTTATGCCACTGCTAACTCTGGAAAAGCCCGATGGAACTACTTTCAAAATTTACTCTTTTGAAATTCTTGCCAAAAGATGATGACCTTGTAAA
Organism: Equus caballus; assembly: GCF_041296265.1. Taxonomy (NCBI): domain Eukaryota; kingdom Metazoa; phylum Chordata; class Mammalia; order Perissodactyla; family Equidae; genus Equus; species Equus caballus. Next base: position 54,065,969 of record NC_091697.1, on the reverse strand, counting down.
GCTGGCATAAAAGAAACAATATATACTTGGAAGATTCACAACAGAGAGAAACATTTTCTATTTGCTATTAATAGAAATTGAGAGCAGAAATCATTCTTTTAGTAGCCAAATAAAGCTCTAATTAGAAATGATAACCACATATCATTCCAATATGGTTGTATAAGCTATTATTTAAATGAATATAGTGCCAGCTGGGACCTTTGAGAAATTTATTTTTCTTACTGAGTTTCTTATTTTTGGTTTACATATTCCTTGAAACAATCTGACAACTAGGAATAATCATCTTCACTTTATTTTGTAGGTGACAGCTAATAATTATAATATGCTGTTTGCTGATAATAACTAAACTCACTCACAGAAGATTCTTTTTTTGAGGAAGATTAGTCCTGAGCTAACATCTGCCACCAATCCTCCTCTTTTTGCTGAGGAAGACTGGCCCTGAGCTCACAACTGTGCCCATCTTCCTCTATTTTATATGTGCGACGTCTGCCCAGCATGGTTGATAAGTGGTGTGTAGGTCCGTTCCCAGCATCCAAACCAGTGAACCCGGGCCCGAAGCACGTGGGAACTTAACTGCTGCGCCACCAGGCTGGCCCCCACAGAAGGTTCTGTAAGAAAGGAGGGTCTGTAGAACTTGCTGGTCCCTCAGCCTTCTGGTGTGCCCTCTGGTGGTGACATTGGTTCTGCCCAAGCTCAGGGCAAGCTCCAAGATTCAGTCTGGATCTCAGGGCAGCCTGGGCAAATTTCCAGATTGTTCCATCAGGGCTGGAAGGGCTCTTCGATATCATCTTGTCCAGGTACCTTACTTTATAATTGAGGAGGAAACTCAGGCTCACAGGGGGAGGGAGTTAATGGCAGATGCAGAGATGGAGCCCAAGCCTCCTGATGGGATGATCGACTGTCCCAATTTTCCCAGAATGTGGGACATTCAGTGTTAAAATTGGGCAAGTTCAGGGAATAACAGGATGACGTGGTCACTCTGCCTCTTGGTTCTGGCTGTCCAGTGCTTTTTAAAAATATCTTCAGGCAGCTGCATCATTCCCTGCTGGTCCTAAGCTCAGGGAGAGCCTTTGTCTGTTTCCTTTGACTTCCCTTTTGAGTTTTACCCAGAATTTTTAAGACTATATCCTCCTGACTATTCCCCATTTCTCTTCATCCCCTCTCCCTTGTTTCTCTGGGAAAGCTGAGTTTGCAGGGCAAGCAGGGTGATAGTCATTTAGAAATTAAGAGGGAGTGACTTCATCTCCAGAAAATCGAGAGCTCCTACTTCTGCTTCTGAATGGTCAAAATGATGTCCAGAAAGTGAAGCAGTCCTCCTCATGTCCCACAGAAGGTCGGAGCTGGCCTCTGAGTAAGGACAGCTCTGACTGCCCTCTCTCCACCAAATATCTCTACTTCCTACTGACTCAAGCCCATAATTCCACCATCAGAGTTTCATTCCCGCAGCTTAAGCCAAACAAAGGCTTTACTCTTATTAAATACAAATGCCCTTGCAAAGATTAATAAATCAGCTGTCAGTCTCTCCAAATGAATGACTTTCTCAGAAACTCCAACCACTTCCCTGCCTTTCCCATGCACTCATCCTAGTCTGCGTGTACACAGTTCAGGTTCACGTGCTCATGCAGTCGTTGGAGACTCAGCTTTTCAAAAGCCTGCATTTCCTCTGCACACACTCCCTTCCGTGTCTTCCACATGCTTGGGCATCTCTCCATCCAGCTTCCATTATAGGACCACAGGAGAGCAGTGTCCCACAGGATAGAGTCTAAATTCCTCTGCTTACTTGTCGAAACCTGTCTGATTTGCTAAAGGGTATGGTTTGGAGGACACGGCCTTGGTCTGTTGGTCCACAGATATATCCCCAGCACCTAACCCGGTGCCTGGTGCTCAAAAATTATGTATGTTAATCAACTAACTTATTCAGCTCTTTCTACATCCATTTGTCACCCCAGACTTCTTGGCTAGAACCTCCACTCACAAACTTTAACAACTCCCTGACCTTGCACATAGACTCGATGGTCAGAATTGTCTATTGCACCTTAGTTCCCATGCTTTTTACTCTGGAAACTCCCTGCCTTTATCGCCATCCACCCAGTCCACCCATCCTTCAAGGTCCATTCAAGTCCTCTTTCTGCCACAAGCCTTCCTGAGTACTCCAGCACACCGTGACCCCTCCTTTGCCACATGGTACTATATTCATCGCTCAGCTGGCACTGCACCCCTCAGCTTAAATAGTTTTGGGATTCTGCATTGTCCTGGTGCTGCAACCTTGCTCTTTATTCAGCCCCCTGCTCCTTTGCTGCTGTTGCTTCACTGAGGGTCTGTCTTTGGCTCTCGCTCTTTTCTCTCAGTTCCTCTCTCTGATGCCTCATGGTCTCACAGCTTCAACTATTTCCTCTCCACAGTAGACTCCCAGATCTAGACCTTCAGAATCCTGTTCTTTCTCCTCAGCTCCTGAGCCAAATTTCCAGCTACCACCCAAGCATTTCAGTGGGCTATGCTGCTGTCACCTTTTTCACCAAATGAAAGCCTGACTTCCCAGGTGGTACATAGGCTGTCACATAGGCTGGAAAATGCTGAGATTGAGGTGGGGATCACAGATAGAAAGAAAAGTAAATTAAGTACCAAAACATAGTTCTTCTTGAGAGAGATCTCTCAATCTTTCTTGCACACCCCACCCCAATTAATTGTCCACATAGCAGAGTGATCTTTTAAAAATGTGAGCCAGATTCCCCTCTCCCCCCAAACATACACTTAAAACCCTGCAGTGACTTCCCATTGCACCTAGAATTAAGGGCCCATGCGATCTGGCTCCTGCTGCTCCCCTCACCTTTCTCAGCTTCTCTCTTCTGGACTCCATTAAGATCTCAGAGCGTTTGCCCCTGAGGTTCCTCTCCTGGGGAGCCTTCTCTCCCCACTCTTTGCACGGCTGACTTCTTGTCTTTGAAAACTTGCTTCACTTTGAACCCAACTCCTAAGTATTTTGAGAAATATCAGAAGGGCTGCTTATTATCTCCCATATACAAGGTTATACTTGAGTACCTGAAGTGACCTGTGCCCTCCTCTCTACCCAGTTCGTTTGTCCTTCAAAGCCCAGCCGATATCACCTCCTCCCTAAGGCCGAGCCCACTGAAATCACTCCCTGCCATGAATCTCACAGAAATTAGGGTCAGATCCATTGTTCAGTATTTGTCAGACCCTCTCCTTATTTCAGTATTGTCATGTTTTTAATGTTTTATGTGTATTGTTTTATTGTCCAGATAGAAAATTTCTTCTGAGAGCAAGGACCATTCTTTATATCCTGAATTGCAGCAAGCCCACTGTACTTAACTTACATTTGTTTAGCCCTTTAAAATACTTTCTAAAAAGCTAATGAATATATTTATTAGACTGTAATGATTTTTAATGAGTAACAATTCAATTTTTTAAAAAAAGATGTCTTTTTTTTTTTTCTGAGGAAGATTAGCCCTGAGCTAACTGCTGCCATCCTCCCATTTTTGCTGAAGACTGGCCCTGAGCTAACATCCGTGCCCATCTTCCTTCACTTTATATGTGGGACGCCTACCACAGCATGGTGTGCCAAGCGGTGCCACGTTTGCACCCATGATCCCAACCAGCGAACCCCGGACCACCGAAGCAGAACATGCGAACTTAACCACTGCGCCACTGGCACGGCCCCAACAATTCACATTTGAAATCAAAACAATATTAAAAGATTTGAAACGTCTTGCTCCCATCTTGTCCACATCTACCCATATCCTCTCTACCTCATCTCTGAGCTTAGAGGAAACCATTTTTATTAGTTTCTTTTCTTTTTTTAAGGTATGCTTTTTGGTGAGCAAAGTTGGCCCTGAGCTAACATCTGTTGCCAATCTTCCTTTTTTTCCCCTTCCCAAAACCCCAGTACATAGTTGTATATCCTAGTTGTAAGTCCTTCTAGTGCTTCTATGTGGGATACTGCCTCAGCACGGCTTGATGAGCTGTGTTTAGGTCTGTGCCCGGTATCCGAACCAGTGAACCCCCCGCCGCTGAAGCAGAGCACACCAACTTAACCACTATGCCATCGGGCCAGCCCCTCATTGGTTTCTTATGTATTATTGCCATGTTTCTTTATGTGAATGTGAACAAACATTAACGTATATTCTTCTTCCTCCCTGTATTTATAGAAAAGGGGCACACTCTTCACACTCTTCTGCACCTCGCTTCCTTCACTTAGCAGCATATTCTGGGGATCTCTCCTTAACACATAAAGAGGAGATATTCCTGATTACTTTTCTAGGGCTGCAGAGTACACCATTGCATGGATAGTTTATTTTACCCATTCCCTGTTGCTGGGTTGTTTCTATCTTTTGCTATTATAAACAGTGCTCCAGTGAATAATCTTGTACATGTGTCATTTCATACTTGTGAAGTTGTATCTGCAGATAGATTCCTAAAAGTGGAATTCTGGTTCAAAGGGTAAATGCAACTATAATATTCATAGATATCTCCAGAGTCCCCTTCTCAGGGTTTATGGCATTTTTTGTCTGATTCTCCATAGCCATGCTAACATAGCATGTTATCAAACTTTTGGATTTTTGCTAGTCCAATAGGTGAGAAATGATACTTCAGTGTAGTTTCTACTTGTATTTCTCTTATTATGACTGAGCTTGAGCATCTATTCATAAGTCGAAGGGCTGCTTTATTTCTCGGCCTATGAATGGTCTATCCATGTTCTTTGTCAATTTTTCTGAGTTGTGATCTGTTGTCAGTTTCGAGGCTCACACTATATTAGGTAGATTAGCCTTTATCTGTAATATGAATTGCAAATCTTTCCCCCAAATTTTTCATCTGTCTTTTGATTTAACTTATGGTATAATCAATTGTTTTTGAGGAATATATAAATTACCAAAATCAAAGAAAAGGTAGAAAATCAATTACCATAGAAAAAACTAAAAGTTTTCAAAACTCTGTTTTAAAGAGGACACCAGGTTCAGAGAGTTTTACTTGTGAGTTCTGTCAAACTTTCATGAAACAAATAATTCCTATATTATTATTTTAAATTGTGGTTAAAAAAAAAAAAAATATATATATATATATATATATATAACATCAAGAGAGTGAGGAGACAAGCCACGGCCTAGAAGAAAACATTTGCAAGACATATCTGATAAAGGACTGTTATCCAAAATATACACAAAACTGTTAAAACTCAACAATGAGAAAACAACCCAATTTAAAAATGGGCCAAAGACCTTAATAGACACCTCATTAAAGAAGATAGACAGATGATAAATAAGCACATGAAAAGATATTCCACATCATGTGTCATCAGGGGAATGCAAATTAAAACAACAAAGAGACAGCACTACACATCTACTAGAACGGCCATAATCTGAAACACGATGCCAAACGCTGGTGAGGTTGCGGAGCAATAGAAACACCCGTAATTGCTGGTGGGAATGCAAAATGGGATAGCTATTTTGGAAGACAATTTGGCAGTTTCTTACGAAACTAAACATCCTCTTACCATATGATCCAGCAATCACATTCCTTGATATTTACTCAAAGGAGCTGAAAACTTACGTCCTCACAAAAACCTGCAGAAGATGTTTCCAGCAGCTTCATTCATAACTGCCAAAATTTGAGGCAACCAAGATGTCCTTCAGTGGGCGAACGGCTGAATAAACTGAGGCGCATCTGAAGCCTGGGGACCCGAGAGTTACTGTAAGTATTCAGTGAGATTACCTTCGACCTTGTTACGAACAGAAGTTAATCTTGTCAATTTGCTGTTTTCTTCTTTAATCTGAAGGGAGAATCAAGGGTCACAAGCATTTATGAGCTTGTTTTATAGAAGAAAAAGAATGCCTTCAAGGATCACCAGGTAATCAGCCCCCAGCTGCCCTTGACCCCATAAATCAGATAGCCCAGGGGCTTATTGGGAGTGAAGGAAACACAGATTACCCACTTTGTTTCTCTGAAACTCCTCCTGCCAAGCCCCTTAGCTCTATAAACACTCCCACCCCCACTGTCTTCTTTTGTTAAGGCAGATTTGACAGAATCTGTCTTCCACCTTCTCATTTTGGCCAACTTGAATAAACTTTTCTCCATCTCCAAGCACATGTCTCAGTGATTGGCTTACTGCACTTGGGGCACATGAACTTGACATTAAGATGTTCGGGTATCACATCGAGACAATGGAATATTATTCAGCGCTAAAAAGAAAGGAGCTATCAAGCCACAGAAAGACATGAAGGAACCTTAAATGCATATTACTAAGTGAAAGAAGCCAATCTGAAAAGGCTACATACTGTATGATTCCCACTATGTGACATTCTGGAAAAGGTGAAACCATGGAGAGAGTAAAAAATCAGGGGTTGCCAGGGATTGAGGGGGGGTAAGGGGAGCAGGTGAGGGATAAAGAGGTGGAGCACAGAGGATTTTTTTTTTTTCAAAGCCTACAGTGCCCAGTATTCCCAGGCAGCCTTCCATCCAAGTCCTAACCAGGCCAGATCCTGCTCAGCTTCTGAGATCAGATGAGATTGGGTGCATCCAGGGTGGTGTCGCCTTAGACCACAGAGGATTTTTAGGCCAGTGAAAATACTCTGTATGATACTATATTGATGGGTACATATCATTATACATTGTCCAAATACATAGAATGTACAACACCAAGAGTGAACCCTAAGGTAAACTGTGGACTCTGAGTGATCATGATGTGTCAATGGAGGTAAAAATGTACCATTCTGGTGAGTGATGTTGATAATGGGAGAAGTTAAGCTTGTGTAGGGACCGGGGGGTGGGGGGGGGGGGGGGGGGGGCGCGGTATATGGTAAATCTCTGTACCTCCTTCTCAATTTTGTTGCAACCCTGAAACTTCTCTAAAAAAATGAAGCCTTAAAATCTATATGTGTATATACAACACACACAGAAATCAGATCAGAGGTTGCCAGGGGTTGTGATGAGGAAGGGGGTTGATTACAAAAAAGCACTAAAGAACTTTTTGGGGTAACGGAAATGTTCAGTGTCTTGATTGCAGTGGTGACTTCATGACTGTATATATTTGTCAAAACTCCAAACTGTATACTTAAACAGGGTAAAGTTTACTGTATGTAAGTTATGCTTCACTAAACTTGACTTTTTTTTCTGCTTTTTCTCCCCAAATCCCTCCAGTACATAGTTGTATATTTTAGTTGTGGGTCCTCCTAGTTGTGGCACGTGGGATGCCACCTCAGCATGGCCTAATGAGTGGTGCCATGTCGGCACCCAGGATCTAACTGGTGAAACCCTGGGCCCCTGAAGCAAACTTAACCACTCAGCCTCGGGGCCAGTCCCCTAAACTTGACTTTTAAAAAAATTTAAGAATGTGTATCTTCTTAAATTTACTTGACAAATATTTATTGACTGTCTCCTATGTGCCTGGCACTATTCTGGGCCCTCGGAATACAATAGTGAATAAAACAGACAAAATTCCGTGTTTTCATGGAGTTTACATTCTGGTGGGGAGACATAAAATAAACAACATTAATATGTAAGATATCTAGTGTGTTAGTGTTGGTAAGATTTGCTTTCAGAGTAGACGTGGAGTGTGAGGAAGAGAAATCTAGAATTGCTTCAAGGTTTTTGCCCTGAGCAACTGAAGGATAGAGTCGCCATTTACTGAGATGGGATGACTAGTTAGAGGGTCAGACTGAGCGCAAGGAGGGAGAAAATGGAAAGCTCTGTTTTGGACACCTTACATTTGAAATGCCTACTAGATTAGGCCTTACTTAAGAATGTCAAGTAGGCAGTTGGATATACAAGTCTGGAGTTTAGATGAAATCTGACTAAACATATAATTTTGGAGTAGTCACCATATGGAAATAAATATAGATAGAAAATAAATGATGTCTGAAGAATAAGCTTCAGGACACTGCAGTATTAATAGGTTGGAGAAATGAAGAGGAGACTGAGACAGAATGAGCACAGAGGTAGAAGGAAAACCAGGTATCTCTGGAGTCCTAGAAGCTGAAAGAATCAACAGTTACAAGTTGGAGAGCGGATCTTCTATGTCAAAAGCTGCTGCAAAATCAGATAAAACGAGGACTGAGAATTAACCCTAGATTTGGCAAAGTGGGAGATGACTGGTAATCTGGAGTAGTTTCAAAGGAATGGTGAGAGTGGAAGATTAACTGAACTGGCTTAAGAGAGAGTGGAAAGAGAAAATTAGAGACAGTGAGCAGGGAGAACTGTTGCACAGAATTTTGCTGTAAAAAGAAGAAGAAAAATGGAGTGGTAGTTGGAGAGAGTAGTAGGGTCAAGAGATGATTTTTTTAATGGAGGAAAGCCTATTTTTATATGCTGGTGGAAAGGATCCCACAGAGACAGGAGAATTCAGGGATGGGAGCTGAGGTACAGTGGATTGACTGACTTCGAAGCACAGCCCTCCATTGCCTCGGAAGAGATCTAGGGCACAGATGCTGGTAAGTGGATATATGTAGTGATGGAGGCTCATGCAAGTTCTCTTCTGATAGTTTTTATTTTCTCAATAAAATAGGAAGCAAGTCAATTGAGAATCAGAGTAAGAGAGGAATAATTAGAGATTTGAAGAAAGGCAAGCTATGAAATAGTCATCTAGAGAATGGGAACATAAGTGGACTAAGGAAATAAAGTAGGATTGCTGGGCAGCATTAAGAGACCACTTTAGATTAGCAGTCATGATTGTAAAGTGAAACCAAACAACGTGGTTATGTGTTTCTCTCCAGCCAAATTCAGTTATGCAATTACAGGAATGGAGTAAGCAAAGAATCAGATTTAATCAATGTTTATTTGGATTTCATTTACTACAGAGAATTAAGTGAGGGCAAGAATTGAGTCCAGGTAAGAGAGTTGAGGATGGATGCGAAGAAGTAAATATATTGACAATCTGATTTAAGTTGAGTAAGGAAGGAAGTGAGGACATGAGAGGGTGCAGGGCAGGAGAGAAATGGTAGGATCAATTAATGGTAGGTCCCCATGGAGCAGAAGGATTGATGGAGTTTGGGTACTAGAGGAAGCAAGCTGGAAAGTGAGGAGGTAGAAGGAGAGTGAAATACATGAAATTGGAATCATGGAGAGGTGTGCTTGTTGGTAATGACAAAGTCTAAGGTATGATTTTGGAAAGGGAGTGGCTAAGGGAGGGTGGTAGAAAAAGTCATCAAAAGAAAGGAGACCAAGGAACTGAGAGGCCAGGGAATTGAAAGGATCATCTATATGAATATTGAAATCACCAAGAAAATGGAGCAAAAGTATGTTGCTAGTCTCTAAAATGGCCCCAATGATTCTCACCTCCTGCTATTCATGTTCTATGTAATTCCCTCCAGCTGAGTATGGGCTGAACTTATTGACTCATTTATAACAAATAGAATACAGTGGAAATGATGGGATGTCATATTCATATCAGGTTATAAAAACTCCGTGGCTTCTCTCTTAGGTGCTGTCATTCTCTCTTGGGTCACTTACCCTGGGGAAAGCCAACTGCATGTCATGAGGCAGCCCTGTAGAGAGACTCACTTGGTGAGAATTGAGGCTGCCAACAATGTGAGTGAGCTTGGAAGTGGATTCCCTCATCCTCACCCTAGTCAAATCTACAGATGAGACTCCAGCCTCCGCCAAAGCCTGACTACAATCTCCTGAGATACCTTGAGCCAGAAGTGCCCAACTAAGGCATACACAGATTCCTGACTCACAGAAACCGTGCTATAATAAATATCTATTGTTTTAAGCCACTAAGTATTGGGGTAATTTGCCATGTGGCAATAGAAAACTAATACAGATTTTGGAACCTGGAAGTGAGGTACAGTAAAAAATAACTTAAAATGTGATTGTTGCTTTGAAAGAAAACGGTGACTTTGAGAAGAGTTTTAGTGAATGTGATACTGAACCTCTTAACCTCAAGTGTGTGCCCTATACACAGTAAGCCAATCACTGAGGCATCTGCTTGGAGATGGAGAAAGGTTTATTCAAATTGGCCAAAAGAGAAGGCAGGAAGATAGAGTCTCTCAAATCTGCCTTCACAAGAGAAGAAAGCAGGGTATTCTATAGAGCTAAGGGGCTTGGCAGCAGGAGTTTCAGAGGAGCAAAGGGGTAATCTGTGTTTCTTTCACTCCCAATAAGCCCCTGGGCAATCTGACTTTTGGGTGTCAGCAGCAGCTGGTGACATCTGGTGATCATAACTTCCTTGAAGGCATTCTTTTTCTTCTGCAAAACAAGTTCATAAATCCTTGTGACCCTTGAGTCACCCTTCAAGTTAAACAAGAAAACAGCAAATAGACAAGATTAACTTCTTTTCATCTACGTTTGTGTTGGGAACAAGGTTGAAAAGTAATTTCATTGAATATTTACTTACCCTCAAGTACCTGGCTTCAAAAGTTTAAAGAGCCTTAAAAAAAAAAAAAAAAAAAAAAAAAAAAAAGTTTAAAGAGCCTTGAAGACACTTCATAGGATTTTGGACTCTGAGGAGGCTGCTGGTAAGGCTTACAGGAAAGTAAGAAAAATATTTTGGAAACTCAAGGAAAAGGGGTACTTGTTATGTAGGGGCAGGAATTTTAGCAACACTATTTTCATATATGTGGAAAGTAGAAAATGTGACTAATGAACTGGGTGATCTAGCCAAGGAGATTTCCAAGCAAAGTGTTGAAGATGCTAGCTAGTTTGTTCATTCTGCTTAGTAAATGTGAGAGGAGAGAGATAAACTAAAGAAAGGACTGTTAAACAAAAAGGAGCAAGGACTTGATGGTTTTGAAAATTCTCAGCCTCTCTCATTTTAGCTTCATTTTAGCAAGTAATGCTAAAATTAAGAATTGGCTTCTGAGAAAAGATTAAGTCCAGGACATTGAGAGGAAAATGTAGTTTAAAGATAAAGCTGAGGACTGTTATACCTTTTGTTAAAACCTCAGAAAGATTAAAGGAGGTGCTTCAGAGTACTATTCAGTCACCAAAGTCCCTTTAATGAGATTGACGGTATGCTTCACACATCTGTTGGGAGGAAAGTATATTTTGCATGTTGGAGGGATGGGAGTCATTAGGGAGCCAGAGAACAGGGTGTAGTAGGCAGCCTCTAAGGTGGTCCCCAATGATCCCTGCCTCCTGGTATCCACACTCTTGTGTAATCTCTCCCACTGAGTGAAGCTGGACTTATGGACTCACTTCTAACAAATAAAACACAGAAAAAAATGATGGGATGTCACTTCTGGGATTAGGTTACAAAAAGACTGTGGCTTCTGTCTTAAGTGCACACTCTCTCACTCTCATTCGATCACTCACCTTGGGGAAGCCAGCTGCCATGTTATGAAGCAGTCCTACGAGACCTTGCACCAGAAGCACTCAACTAAACTGCATTCAGACTCTTGACCCACAGATACTATGAGATGGTAAGTGTTTGTTGCTTTAAGCCACTAGTTTTGGGGGTAATTTGTTACACTGAAATACATAACTAATACAGACTGACAGTGAGCCAGGATCTAAAATCTTCAATAGATTGGAGGTGGAGAAGTACAGAGGATAATACAACAAGGAAGAGAAATGAGTGGTAAACTTGAACAACACCTGATACGCAACTGAGTGTTTTTATGGAGGAGAGAGGAAGATTAGTTTAGAAGTGTCAGTGAGTAGCAAAGAGGACTTGAGTGGCACAAGAGGTGTAGGAGAAAAACAGTTATTTTTGAGGAACAATGCCCTCCGTACTGAGCGAGAGTTCGGTTAAAGCAAGAAAGAGAAGGGAACATCAGAAGAGGTTGAGGTGAAGGAGAAATATGCTGATGACTGCTTGCAAAATCTAGAGAATTCAGTGAATTGGTTTTAGGAGATAGGGTGGGGAAGGAGTTAGAGCCAGAAAAGAAGATATACAGAGCATAATAGGAGTCACAGTCTAGGGATGAGGATCCTTGGGTTTCTTGTAGCGATTGACATGGCAAGAATAAGGGGCATAGTGAACTTATTCTTGATGATGCCAAGGCGGATCTTTGCAAAGAGGATTCATTAATGAGAGAGGGGTGTGCGATCTTGCCAGAAGCATGGACGGTTCTAGGGCTCCCACTTGACTCCTGCTGATGGAAGCAGAAAGTTATGTGGAGGAATAGTCTTCCCCAAGCACAGGGGCTCCCTCTTAAGAAGAGGCTTTGAGTCAGGCACAGGAGCAGTCTCATTCTGAGAATATGGCCATCATCTTGACATCCGCAGATGGCAGCCTGCAAAGGAGCAGACTAATTCCAAACGTGTGGACTCCCTTTTGATTTCTATTGAAGGAGGTTTCTAGCGTAAAAATTTCTTTTCTAAGACTTTATTCTTTAGTGATAGTTAAAGAAGTTGGTAAACATTTAGAAACAAACATTCTTCACTATAGTGTTGTTAATACTAAAAAACTAAATCTACCCCTCTGTTTTTTAAAAAATTCCAAGTATTTAAGAATGCTCGCTTTACTATCCTGATTTTTTTTTCAAAGACTTAATTTTTCCTTTTTCTCCCCAAAGCCCCCAGGGACATAGTTGTATATTTTTAGTTGTGGGTCCTTTTAGTTGTGGCATGTGGGATGCCGCCTCAGCCTGGCTTGATGAGCAGTGCCACGTCCACGCCCAGGATCCGAACTGGCAAAACCCTGGGCCACCAAAGTGGAACATGAAAATTTAACCACTTGGCCAAGGGGCCAGCCCCCATGTCCTGATTTTTTTTTATTTTTTGGTTATTTTATTTTTAGTTTTTTTGGTGAGGAGGATTGGCCCTGAGCTAACATCTGTTGCCATTTTTCCTCTTTTTGCTTGAGGAAGATTGTCACTGAGTTAACATCTGTGCCAGTCCTCCTCGATTTTGTATGTGGGACACCACCACAGCATAGCTTGATGAGTGGTGCATAGGTCTGTGCCTGGGACCTGAACCAGTGAACCCCAGACTGCCAAAGCAGAGCTCATGAACTTAACCACCACACTACAGGGCTGGTCCCTGTCCTAATTTTTCTTTGGTTCTGTTTCCTGGGTTGGGCAGGGAGACATGAAGTCACCTGCTGGAAGATGGGCACTGCTACGCAGTGACCAAAATTGGTCTTACTCAAATCATCCCAGGTGCCTTTCCATTCCCCATTTTAAATTCTAATTTTAAGAACTCTGACATAATGAATATATGTATTCTAGTGAAACACTGCAGATTGAATACATGCATTTATTTCCCCTCCCTCACAAAACAACACAGGGATTTTCTTAAGGCATGAAACTCCAAAGTCAAAGGGAACAAAAGAGGAGCCAATAGCAGATGAAAAGCAAAATTTGGAAAGGTGGAAAGCAACTGTATCTAAGTCTTGAGAAACCAAAAGCTGAGTGCCCACATAGGGGAAGCCAAGAAGCTTCTGCCACGGAACCCTACAGAGGCTCAGAAGTTGAACATGCCTAGTTCCCCTGAAGGCGTGGTGTTAGATAGGTTAAATGTTTGATTTAGGAAGCAGATTAGAGTCCCGTATTCCCTCCCCCATCCAGCAGAAGACTGCAGATGTTCTCTTTAGTAGCTGAATCAGAGAGATTCTAGGTTCGGGGAGGCCAGACACAACCAAGAAGGAGATCTGAAAGAAGTCGGAATAGTGAGAGCTCATAACCCCCTTCCCCGTGTGATTCCCAGAATTCTGACAGGAGACTGGACGACTTCTCTCTGGAAATACTGACCAGCCCTACAGCAAAGCCTTAAAGATACCAATTGTTTGCGGTTCCCCCAGTGAGCTGGCTGGGGGCCTGCCTTATCACTCTAGAGTGAGCCCCATCCGGGTGCACAGGGCTTCCTGTCAGCTTTTTAGTCCCTCATTATTAAGTATGAATGGATGGCCTAGCATCACCAGACTTTTGAGAGACGGCTCTAATGTTATGGGGGGTATGAAAGAACTTGAAAGAAGAAACAAAAGAAATCTTTAAAAAAAATTGTATCTTTGGGGGCCAGCCCCATGGCTGAGTGGTTAAATTTGTGTGCTCCACTTCGGCGGCACAGGGTTTCACAGGTTCAGCTCCTGGGCACAGACATGGCACTGCTCGTCCCACACAGCACAACCAGAAGGCCCTACAACTTTAATATGCAACTATGTGCTTGGGGGGCTTCAGGGAGAAGAAGAAGAAGAAAATAAAAAAAGAAGATTGGCAACAAGTGTTAGCTCAGGTGCCAATCTTCAAAAAAAAGAAAAAAAATTTTTTTAAAAAAAGAAAAATTGTATCTTCAGAAAGTTAGAACATAAAATTGCCATCATGAAACAAGAACAGAAGATTATATTTTAAAAAAAAGAAATATTCCAAGAATAAGAGAAAACTCTTAGGTATTAAACATTTGAGGCAGAAATAAAAAGAATTTAATAAAAAGTTTAGAAGATAAAGTTGAGGAATTCTCTTAGAAAATAGAAAAAAAAAGATGGAAAACAGGAAACAGGAAGAGATAAAATGAGAGAATCCATCCAGAAGGTCTGATACTCCCCTCCATACACAGAAAAATAATTGTAGAAAAAGAGAATGTAGAAAATGAAGGGAAAGAATACAAGAAAGTTTACCAGAACAAAAAGACATATATTTATAGACGGAAAGAATCCATGTACTAAAGACAAGAGATGAAAAAATTCTACACCAAAGCCACATCTTTTTCAAATTTCAGTATGCTAGGGATAAAAAAAGTTTCTGAAAGCTGCCAAGGGTGGTGGGGGAAAGAAGAGATAATCTACAAAAGACCAGCCCTCAACATGGCATAAGACTTCTCAGCAGCAGCAGTGGAAACCAGAAGACTTTGGAACAATGACCTCAACACTCTGGGGGAAGATTATTCCCAACCTCCAATTCTATACCCTACCAAAATGTTAATTTTTAAAAAATGTTAAGTATCAATCAAGTGAGGGTAGAATAAAGGTTTTTCAGCCATGAAAGGTCTCAAAAAGTTTGCTTCCTCTGCACCCTTTCTGAGAAAGCTACTGAAATATATTACCCACCAAAATAAGGGAATAAACAAAGACAAAATTTAAGAAGTTGATGTGCAACAAAGTAAGGAATCGAAGTGAACCCCCATCCTGGTGCTGAAAGACAATACTAAGATGACAGCTGTGCAGGACGTAGGGCAGAAACGAGGCCAGATTGGAGCAGATCTGAGGCCTAAATGGTGTGAGAGGTGCTTCAGATAATCGGCAGAGTTTGGGGTTGAAGCGGTGATAACTACGTAGAAAACTAAGCAAACGACAAAAGAAAAGATAATTATTTGTTCCAAGGAAAACAAAAAGACTTGTTGGGAAAGAAAAGTAAGCCTGGTTTACACCTCTAAATAGTATTTAGGCGATCATAATGAAAACACTGAATATTAACCTAAGTAAAATTATAATTTAACTATATTGGGAGATGGGAAGATGAAAAAGATGGATTTGTGTTTGGTGCGTGGGGAAAGAAAAGAGAGGCATCATCCATGGTGGAAAGTCAACAGATAATACCTAAAATTGAAAAACCAATAAACAGGAATCAAATAGGTCTTTTAGAAATATGAAGAAATATGGAGGTAATGCTAACAGCATCAGATACAAAAACTGAAAGTTGCTCCTTTTTGAGAGGAAAATGGGGGTATAGTTGAAGAGGGCTGCTGCTTTCCATAACAAAGCTTACAGAACTATTAGCTCTTATGAGCATGCTTAATTTTGATTTAATTTAAAAATTAAGAGAAAACAAGGTAGATGGATATGTAGTGTCACAGAAAGGGGTCCATGATATAAAAGTTTAAAAACCAAATTGAGGAATAACAGCACAATTCTATTTTTTTAAATTATATATATATATATAGGGGCCGGCCCGGTGGCGCAGCGGTTAAGTTTGCATGTTCCACTTCTCAGTGGCCCAGGGTTCGCCGGTTTGGATCCCGGGTGTGGACATGGCACGGTTTGGCAAGCCATACTGTGGTAGGCGTCCCACGTATAAAGTTAAGGAAGATGGGCACGGATGTTAGCTCAGGGCCAGTCTCCCTCAGTAAAAAGAGGAGGATTGGCAGCAGTTAGCTCAGGGCTAATATTCCTCAAAAAAAAAAATTATATGTGTATATATAACATTTGTATGTGCAGAGAAAACAATGCACGCTAAACTGTTCACAATGGTTACCTACAGGGAGTGAGATGGGGGAGAGTCTCGTCTTTTACATTACATATTTCCATTTTATTTAATTCTCTATTTAATTCTCTTGGTAACAAGCCTGAATCACAATACTTTTTTTTTTAAGATTTTATTTTTTCCTTTTTCTCCCCAAAGCTCCCCGGTACATAGTTGTATATTCTTCGTTGTGGGTCCTTCTAGTTGTGGCATGTGGGATGCTGCCTCAGCACAGCTTGACGAGCAGTGCCATGTCCGCGCCCAGGATTCGAACCAACGAAACACTGGGCCGCCTGCAGCGGAGCGCATGAACTTAACCACTCGGCTACAGGGCCAGCCCCACAATACTTTTTTTTTAAAGCACATTTGTTCATGTGTGCACATCAAATACTTGTTTGGTTGATAACTTTCTCAATTATGCCTTATGTCCACAAGCACCCTGCGAGTTTTCAAGGACAAAGCTCATCATGGGAGCTTTATTATGTATGCACCACAGCGCCAAACACTGGGCTGATTACCCATTAGGCGTGTGCTCAGCAAAGGCTGAAATTGCTGCGCTGAATCCTGCATCAGAGCAACAAAGAGCCTGTTATACCACTCACTGCCACCAGATGGCAGGTCTCTATCAGAAGTCCTCCTTTATGGCACTTCCTCATTACCCTCACTCCCCCTCCAACCTTTTCACAGAGTACTTTATCTCACTGTATTGTTATAAATTGTTTAAACTTATCTCTCTAGGATCAGACTGAGAGCTCCTGCAGGATAAAAACATCAACTAAGGCTAATTCATCTCAGACCCCTAAGTGTTGAGTATTGGCCTGAAAAAAGTAGGTAAATATTTTTAGAATGAATAAATGGATGAATGCACACAAATTCCTCTGAAAACTAATACAAATCACACAATCATCCCAATATTTTATTCCCCAACAATCAATAAACATTACTTGGGAACTTCTGTGTCCTATCCAGTGTCCAAAGGTGGGAGTTTAGAACAGTGAGAGAATAAAAAATATAATAAAGGAGTTTTAGCTATCTGAAATCTCCCCTTGGATGAGCCCCGCCCCCCCCCCCCCCAAACCTTCCTAGGCTAATGCTGAAGATATAGCTTCTGCCGTCTGGGCACCTCAGTCTGACGGGAGACACATGCTATCCTTGGAGAGATCCCCGTGTGGTTGGGATTGACAAAGCCCAGCTCTAGGGGGCTTGCAGATTGATGAAGGAAACACACCTTCAAACAGGAAACAGATCTAGTCACGCCTTGCAGATTTATCCCCTCTAACCTACCCCAGCCCTCATAGACCCATGTGTTCAACAGACCACCAACTGCTCCTATTTTCCACGCAGGAGGACCTCCTATTTTCGTCCCCACACCTGGAACACTGGATCTGAAAGGGAAAACTAAATCTCCTCTTCCTTCCCTGAGCATATGTTGAGGAACTTTGCAAGTCATCGAGGCTAAATTGGGGGGCCAAAGGGAGGGTCAGGAGCTCAAGCAGCTGTGGCATTTGGACGGGGAGTCAAGTATCCCCAGGGGGTGGGAAGAGACAAGCTTCCAGGGAGGAGGGGTGGAGACCAGAGACTGAAAATCCCTGAGCTCTGCTCAGTGTCACAGCTCAGAGGAATATGCATAGAGCCTCATTGTCCCCCTTCCCCACCCCCTTATCTAATTAGCAGAGGAGTGTAAAAAGTCAGAAGTCCTATCTGGCTTCTGGCATTCTCCGGCCACCTCCACCCTCACCCCACCCTCCCACAGCATCCCCTCCCCAACTTGCTCCACAATCTAAACAGCCCCTGTAGGCTCAGTGCCCTGGAAAGAGTTGGAAAAGAAATGTGGAGGAACCAGGGATTTGGGGATTTTAGTGAAAGTGCACATTTGGAAAGAAGCGTTAGCCTGGGATGCATACCATCATCATCACAGGGTAGCTAACCATCCAGCTTTGCCCAAGGTTTAAGCACTGAAAGTCCCAACACCGCAGGAAACCCCTCAGTCCTGGACAAACCAGGATGGTAGGATCCAAGCTTTCTTGGCCCCAACTCACTATGTAACCCTAAGTAAGTCCCCTCTCTCTGTGCCTCAGTTACCTCCGTGTAAAATCGGACCTCTAGCTCAGACACTCTGTGGTTCTATGAATGGCCTCTAGATTTCCTGAAGCTGGACATTGCAAGGGTGACTCTGGCTTATTTATTCCTCCTTGAGTATAGCCACCAATGCTTCCCTAGGACTCCTGGAATCTCAACATACTGGAACATCAGAGGTGGAAGGAGCCTTCAGGATTATCTGGTCCTAGCTCCTTCCTAGCTTGATGAACCCCTTTCCAGAGGTACGTGCATTTATTCATTGTATTCCACTTACCACTTTCTGCCTATATAGCTAGATATACACTTTGTCTCCTGTTTACCAGATGATAAGCTCCTTGAGGGCAGGTAGCAAGAACTATGGCTTAGCAAGGGTTAAAGCCTTGCACAGGGCCAGCCCGTGGCTGAGTGGTTAAGTTCGTGCACTCTGCTTCCACGGCCCAGGGTTTTGCCGGTTGGGATCCTGGGTGTGCACATGGCACTGCTCATCAGGCCATGCTGAGGCGGCGTCCCACATAGCACAACCAGAGGGACCTACAACTAGAATACACAACTATGCACTGGGGGGCTTTGGGGAGAAGAAGAAGGAGAAGAAGACAAAAAAAAAAGTTTTGCACATAACCAGAACAAACAAATATTTGGTGTTAAACTCCACAGAGAAATCTCTTGCATTGTATCTCCCAGTGGCCTAGAGGGAGGACACAGGGCTCTGACGGTGTGCTGAGAGGCAGCTTATCCCAGCTCAGAGGGCTGACTGTTAAATTTTCAGGAATTTGGCAAACTGGTTGTTAAACACAGCCATTATTAAAAATTAAATTATATAAACTTACAATTAAATAAATTATATTAAAAACAAAGACAATAACTGCTCAAAATTCATCACTTCCTAAATATTTTACTACATTTTACTATTATCTAGACTCTGAAGGCTATTTACATCTGTTATATCTATATGATAGAAATATTATATAATGATGTGCTAGCTCTTCTCAAGTCCATGTTGGTAATTTGAAATCGGCCATGATGGGAGTATTTACACCATGGAAATCAGCAAATATTACCAATCATAGCTCCTGTCACACCAAAGCTAGTTGTTAAACACCTACTACCACACTACCGCAGGTTCAGAGACACTACTATTCTGTCTTGTCATAGGCCCACTGTGTCTCCGCTGTCATCTTCTGCTCTGGTCTTCAGTTCCAGATTTCCATTCCTGGAAGAGAGAAACCAAGAGTTGAATCATCACTTAAATACTAAAGAGAGAATAGAGCTGGGGTTAAGGAAATGATGCACAGATTGCCTGCAAATGATTTGTAGACTCCGATATGGAGTGCCTGTCTCTGGCTCTTCTCTCCTTCCAGGGGACCCTCTTTCCAGATTGAAGGACTTTGGTCAATCGAGCACCGGGGTGTTATGTAGACAGAGCCCCAAAGGACTCTGAAGAAGGTGTTTGTTGCCCTCCAGGTATCCATCTTACAGTCTACCCTGATGGCCAACTGAAGAATTCAAAGATAAATAAGATGAGACTTCCTCATTTCCAGCCTACAATCACCTCTGGGATTAATAAATTCTTTAAATCTTAAAAATAGGATTCTAGCATATAAGAGAGCTGGAAAAGTCTTTAGAGGTCATTCAATGTTCCACGTTTTCCCCACTCCCTCATTTTACAGATGAAGAAACTGAGTCCCTGTGGTAGGAAATTGCTTACCCAAGGTAAGCTTACAACAAATTCATGGCCAAAGCCCAGGGCTCCTACTACCTGGAGCAGAGGCCTTTCCTTAACATTCTAAATTCCTGTTAAAGAAACTGTATGATCGTTAGAGAATCGGAGCACCAGCGAGCCCCAAGTTTGCACACAAAAAGCTCACTACCTTCCCCTCTGCTTCCTAGAAAGTAAAGAATATTTTTATAGAGTACCAACTAAATGCCAGGTGCCACGGGAACACAGAAGAATAAGATCCACTCATCATAGACAGGAGGTGAATGGAGAGTCACACTTAAGGCTCAAGGTGCGTGGGGGGACTACCTTGGGTCTAACACTAACCCTGTTCTGACCCCACAGCCAGTGCCATGGAAATCAACCCTGCTTTTTCACTTTTAAGAAGCGAAAGTTAAACATTAGATTCTTGACTGGGAAAAATAGGACACAGAGAAAAGACCACTGAGGCACATGCAATGCGCTTTTCCCAAGTGACTCAAGTCTGGACACCTCTTTTCCCCAAGGAGAGAAGCCCACAAGCAAGCAAAGGAGAACTGGCTGGTCTGAGAGGCAGAGCTTTAGTCCACTAAGGACGTTTTACATTTGCAACATTCACACCCATCCTCCTACAAAAATGAAACAGAAACAAAGACATACAAAATAGGAGCCCAAATTTCTCATTAGATTTGACATATCTAAAATCACTCTGTCAAATTGCTGTAAAAATTTCTAAATACTTCCATTTCTGTACTTATCTTGTCATAGAAAGATGACACTTTGCAGACCAACACCAAACCTGGCCCATACTTTCGATGTACTGCCCTAAAAAGGCCTGGGACTTCTTGACCCCTGGAACTCCTGTGGTGGGGGATGTCTGAACTCCCTTTCTCAACCAAATCAGGGCCAGAGTGCTGGGAAGTGATCTGGATGTGGATGGTCACAGGGCAATGAGTCAGGGCTGTGACTTCCTGTTTGTACCTTCCTCTGACTCTAGCCTGCCTTCCCCAGCCCTGGGAAAGAGCTTCACCAGCAGAGGAAGATTTCTATCCCTCCACCATAGTCCCTAACCCTACCTAATGTTGTCTTGGGTCCCTACTAGGGGCCACAAGTTCTTTCATTAACTTGTTCATTCGTTCATTTGCTCATTCATCCAGTAATCTTCTTACGCACTAAGAATACAAAGTGAATCTAAAGACAGATTCCTACCTAAGGAGTGATGTCCTAGCAACGACGTGGTGTCTGAAAGAAAGGCATCAGTTTTTTCAAGTATAGCCCTTGGTGGCCCAAAGGTTGATTCTCACAGATACAAGTCTACAAGAGTTAACAAACTAGAGATCTAACCCTCAAATACAAAATTATAGACCTACTAGGAACGAAGGAAATTTACCAGAACTTACTTGGTTAGAATGTGGTAGAAAGGACTGTTGCAGAGATGGCCTCAGAAGCGTTTCTGCTCCATGGTCCCAAGATTCCATGAGTTTACAGTCACCAAAGGAGGAGGTAGGAATGGTGCACTCACTTACTTGGGTAAATGAGTAGGAGGAGGCCCCCAGTAGAGCCCCTCCATAATTATTAACACCTTGGGGAGGAAGGCAGGGCAAGGAGTGGGTTCTCAGTGACAGATGCAGACACTGTGCTCTGAGGGATAGGTGACTTACCTTCAAGGTCGGGAACCGCACCTGTTCCAGGCTACAAGATTCTGAGAAATGAGCCCTCAAGCAGGAAGAGACAAAAGTCTGAAATACAGAAGAAAGAAACCTCCAGAGTAGGGAAAGGCTTCAGCCCCTCTGTCAGCCTGGGAGGGAGGAAGGGCAGGCGGGGCGGGGCAGAGTTGGGCGGGGCTTTCCTTGAAGCTTTGGGCTGAGTCCCTCCTTCCTGGTCCCCCATTGGGTCACTGGCTCCTGCAGCCCTGCCACTAAGGGACAAATGAGAAGAGCTGTTGATTTTTCCCCCTTGGCCATTCAGAATTTCCCCACGTAAATACTGAGAAAGACCCTGCCTTCCTCTCACTTCTTATCTGGACTTGGCCCTGAGCTGGACCCCATCTCCTGTGGGTGGGCAGGGTCATGGGGGACCTGTTTATGCTAAGGGTGGCTGTGGGCATATGCTATGCTACCTTCAGTGCCTCTGCCTGGTAAGTCCTTTCTGCCACCCCTCACTCTCTGTCAAGGAAGCTCCCGTTATCTCATCCCCATTCACCATTGCCTCACTTTTTCTCTTTCTGGTAGGTCAGTGAACAATTTCCTGATAACAGGTCCCAAGGTAGGATGGTCTCTGGCTCCTGTTTTTAATCCATCTGGGTCCTAAGGGAATTCTTTTGGGAAAGGAAAAGAGGGAAGGGGAGACGTTGCCAGAAGTCGCCCACCCAAAGGAACTCATGATTGTTCTTTAATGGACAGCTAACCCATTTGAGTCCTGCCTGCTCCCCCAACCCCTGACACCCTGACCTAAGCCGGGCCTGAAGCTCATAGCCCTTTTCCCTTTGCCAGGCCTATCTGACCTACACTACCAGTGTGGCCCTGGGTGCCCAGAGCGGCATCGAGGAATGCAAGTTCCAATTTGCTTGGGAACGCTGGAACTGCCCCGAAAATGCTCTCCAGCTGTCCACTCACAACAGGCTGAGAAGTGGTAAGTTTGTGCATCTGTATAAGGGGATATTGTGCATGGAGGTGGGCTTGAGTATAGGTGTATGTATGACATATGTGTGACATATGTGTGCACAGTGAAATGAAAAAGCTATCAGTGATCTGCTGACTTGTCACTTCCTTGCTGTGTGACGTTGAGTGAGTTACTTCCCCTCTCTCAACCCCAGTTTCGTCATTTGGGACAATAAGCCCAGCTCTCTTTAGCTCACCAGGAGTATTGTAATGGTTGAATGAGATGAATACTAAGGTAAGTCTATACATATGTAAAAATTACTCTATTTTTGGGCGGCCAGCCCGGTGGCACAGCGGTTAAGTGTACACATTCTGCTTCAGTGGCTCGGAGTTCGTCAGTTTAGATCCCGGGTACAGACATGGCACCACTTGCCAAGCCATGCTGTGGTAGGAGTCCCACATATAAAGTAGAGGAAGATGGGCATGGATGTTAGCTCAGGGCCAGTCTTCCTCAGCAAAAAGGAAGATTGGCAGCAGATGTTAGCTCAGGGCTAATCTTCCTCAAAAAAAAAATTATTTTTTTAATGCATCCCTGTATTCATGTGTTTGTACACCCTTATCTTGCACTGATTTACAAGAAATAAAGATGGGGAAAGGGCTCTGTGTTTGCAGTCTCTGAAGGAGTTTCTCATCTGCCCAACTGGCATAGAACCCCAACAGAGAAGCTGAGAGATCACAGTGTGCTGTGCCTCAGGTGGGGGCGTGTGTGTGTGTGTTTGTGTGTGTGCAGCTGTTTGTCTGTAGTAGTTTGCATAAAAGTCATTTATGTAGAAACAATTAAGTTCCCTGAGAAGAGTTGGGGGTAAGGAAGTAAAGAAGATGGGGACACAAAGAAATACTTCCCACGGGTATACAGATAGAATGAGTAGTGTGTGGAAATGAAATGGGACGGTGTTTATAAGCAGTTTAGTAAGTCACAAGCTCTGTAATTGGTAGCCATGATCATTATGATTATTACATGTCTCCAGCTTCATGTCAGAAAGAAAAGGTGCTTCTCACTTTCATAAGCCAGCCTGATGGCCCTTAGTCCTCATTGGCCAAGGACCAGAAGCAGTGGCTAATGGACAGAGGCCTAGGCTGGACTTCAAGAGAGCAGGGTCCTTGTCCCAACACCACAACTGGTGAGGAGAGTGGCCTTGGTCTTATCACTCTATCGCTGGGTTTTACCTTCCCAATCTGTAGCATGTGGCGCTCATTCCTGCCTGGATGAACTAAATATGAAGTGAGGAGACATGCACTGTTCTCTCAAGTAGAAGAGCGTCCTTTTAAACCCAAAAGGGATAGGGGACAAGGAAGAGAAGAGGCATTGCTTTTCCAAAGCCTCTGCTTTGGGTCATCAGGGACCAAGTTTCCAGTCCCTTCTTTCTCTCCAAAGCCACCAGGGAGACTTCCTTCATTCATGCTATCAGCTCTGCTGGAGTCATGTACACCATCACCAAGAACTGTAGCATGGGTGACTTTGAAAACTGTGGCTGTGATGAGTCAAAAAATGGAAAAACAGGTAAGTTGGGCTGTCTGCTGAGGGGAAGAAGTGAGGGGTGCAGAACTGAGTGCAGGCTAAACTCTTCCAGAGAAAGGCCAAGGGACACAGCTGCAGCTCCCTCAAACCCCTAGACTGCAGCAGCAGCTTCCTTGGTGGGAGCTCCTGGACCTAGACTTTCTCGATGGTGAAGCCTGGTCCGTGATTCCAGGATTAGCTAGTAGCACCAAGCTCTAAACTAACAAGGCATCCAGAATGACGAGGCCATAGAGAGTTTAAAGTTTGTACTTCAGGCTTAGAGTAGCTTGTCCATAATCCAGAGCTACTCAATTATTTGCAGACAACCTAAGAGACTTACTCAGATTTGTCACTAATGAGAGAAGAGGAGGCTCTAACAAGACTATTGTAGGATAATGGTGCAGAATTCCAGAATGGTTGAGCTGTGATGAACCTTTGAGGTCATCTAGGGCAGCCCCAGTGCAACTACTTTTACTGTGGGTATAGAAACTAATTGCCTAAAGCTGGAGAGTGCTTGAAGAGTGGGCATTTGGCTTTGGGAGCAGGACTCCCCCCATCCACCTGGAGCACCTCGATTTCCCTGTCTCACCTTCAGCTATAGCTTCACATGTTTCTAGGACTTTGGGGGTGGTTTGGCTGTGTCAGCCAAGATGACCATGACTCTTCTCCAGCAAGGAGCTATATGCAGAACTTTTTCTTTCTGTGTAGGAGGCCATGGCTGGATCTGGGGGGGCTGCAGTGACAATGTGGAATTTGGGGAAAGGATCTCCAAACTCTTTGTGGACAGCCTGGAGAAGGGAAAGGATGCCAGAGCCCTGATGAATCTTCACAACAACAGGGCGGGCAGGCTGGTAGGTATAGGAGTCAGACAGTGAGCCGTCCGGCTCAGTATTGGCAACAGCCTCACATCTGTACAGCCCTTCACAACTTACCAAGAGCTGTCTTATACCTATGTTTCATCCTCACACCCCCCAGCAGTACTGCAATAGCTACCCCCATTCCTTGGATAACAAAGCCAGTTAAGGCCAAGCCAAGTGGCTTGGCCAAGGCAATACGACTAATAATCATCAGAGTTAGGCAAAGAACTCGGATCTTCTAGTCTAGTCCTCTTATCACTAAACCTTATGTTCTGGTTTCTTCCACAGGCAGGTTTCTGAAAATATAGAACCAAGGCCTTGCTTCCAAGACTTAAATTTTTAACCATTTCAACTGCATGCTCTAGGAAACTAACAGGGGTTTGTCATCCAACCTGTTCTCTAGAGGGTCTATTCTCCCCCAGGACTTCTGGTGGGGTAGCAATCCCTAGAGTGTTCTGAACTCAAATCTGGAAGCAAGTTGGATTTAGAGCTACAGCATAGAAATTTCCCTTTCAATCTATACCTAGATGTCCTGGTCGCCCAGGGCAAGGGGAAAGGTTTTCAAGACAATTACAATCACAGGTAATCACCTTGAGGGTAGGGGTGCAGACTCCAGGAGCTTCCTTCCCTCTGGGAGAGGGCCCAGAAGACAAATCCAAACCCCCAGAAATACTGTAGCCCCAAGCTTTAAGACAATAACAGTGCCAGGGCTGGCCCGGTGGCGCAGCAGTTAAGTGCGCACGTCCTGCTTTGGTGGCCCGGATTCGCAGGTTCGGATCCCGGGTGCGGACATGGCACCACTTGGCACGCCATGCTGTGGTAGGCGTCCCACATAGAAAGTAGAGGAAGATGGGCACAGGATGTTAGCTCAGGGCCAGTCTTCCTCAGCAAAAAAGAGGAGGATTGGCAGTAGTTAGCTCAAGGCTAATCTTCCTCAAACAAACAAAAAAGACAATAACAGTGCCAATGATCATATTTTCCTGTTTAATTTACAAAGTACTTTCTTGATTATTCTTATTCTAATTGGGCAGAGAGAGAAACAAGCTCAACAACTGATGAAGCTGGGTCTGGAGCCTAGATTTCCCGACTCCAGTAACCTCCCCAATACTTGCCTGGCTTTCCACGAGAATCACTCAGGGGAGCTTTAAAATCACCAATACCAAGGCCTTTAAAGCCCTGGACATTCTAATTGAGAAGATGTGAGGTAGGGCCCGGGAATAAATACTATTCACTGGTCTCCCTGGTAATTCTGATGCTCCTCCAAAGTCAAGAAGCACGGCTCTAAAGTATCCCACTTATAGTCTTCCCTACTCACAGCCATTCTCTCTTTTGCTCCCTCTCTCTCTCTCTCTCTCTCTCTCTCTCTCTGAAGGCAGTGAGAGCCACCATGAAAAGGACCTGCAAATGTCACGGCATCTCGGGGAGCTGCAGCATCCAGACATGCTGGCTGCAGCTGGCTGACTTCCGGGAGATGGGAGACTACCTAAAGGCCAAGTATGACCGGGCGCTGAAAATTGAGATGGATAAACGGCAGCTAAGGGCTGGGAACAGCGCCGAGGGCCACTGGGCACCCACTGAGGCCTTCCTCCCCAGCGCAGAGGCTGAACTGATCTTTTTAGAGGAATCGCCAGATTACTGTACCCACAATTCTAGCCTGGGCATCTACGGCACAGAGGGTCGGGAGTGTCTGCAGAATAGCCACAACACATCCAGGTGGGAGCAACACAGCTGTGGGCGCTTGTGCACCGAATGTGGCCTGCAGGTGGAAGAGAGGAAGACTGAAGCTATCAGCAGCTGTAACTGCAAATTCCAGTGGTGCTGCACAGTGAAGTGTGACCAGTGTAGGCATGTGGTGAACAAGTACTACTGTACACGCTCCCCAGGCAGTGCTGTGTCCTGGGGCAAGGGCAGCACCAGATAACACCCCACACAAACTCACTTGCTCAGTTGCATGACAATGGAGGGGGACACAGCTTCTCTTTCCGAGAGAGTAGATTGGAAAATCACAATGTTGGTCTGTAGTCCTCTTGATATGTGCTATATACATGGGGAAACAGAGGCCCAAGATTCTACAGCATATTCTTGACAGAGCTGAAATTGGAACCTGGGCCTCCTAACTTGGGCAGATCCCGTTTCATCTTTCCTACAAGTTTCATCCTGGTCTTTGTGCCTGTACTTTTGCAGCTTGCTAAAGGGGGAGTTTGGTTTGGGGTCCACATCCAGAAGGACCCTCAAAGTACTTGTCCCTGTAAGTTTCAGACCACGTCCAACCCAGCTGTGCTGAGAATCAGAGGGAATGGAAAAAATCAAAGAGTTCTGTCCAAACTCGTGAAGGAGCAACATTCTCCTACTCTGGCTAGCTCCGGAAAGACCACCTGCAAGTTCATGCAGATCAGTAGGGCAGAGACACATACCTGCCTAATGGAAAGTTTTCAGGGTGTTGGGTTTTTCACTTGAGTATGCACTTTTGAAAAGTTCTCCCCACCCAACCTTGGGGAAACCAGGACCTAACATAACCTGAGGACTCTTCCAGCTCAGAAACCATCTCTGGAGCTAGGGAGAAGGAACGGTCACAGTAAGTGGACAGGTGACTACAACTTACCCAAACAAGGACCCCCAAGAGGGATTTTCCCCCAAAGAGCTGGAAAATGACTCTGTTTTATTTTCCCAGATTGGGAACTCAACTTGATTTTGCAATAAATACTTCTAGAATATATATCCAGCTGAGACCTTTTATTTCTGTCTTTGGAAAGCTTGGGATCAGAAAGGGAATGGGAAACCCTGCTTCTATATCCCAATTATGCACAAGGCTAAGGGAGAAACTGGAAATATCCAACTCCCTTGAGATCATTGTTTGACAGTTAATAAAATTAAGACCCAGGAACTGGCCAATAGGAAACCAATTCAGACTCCTAGATTTAGAAGGTGTTATTTTAATGTAACTTGAGGAACAAGGAAGCCCTTTGAACTTGAACCTTATTCAAAGAGTGTTTACTCTCTTAACTTGGGCTTCCTGGGGTGTCTGTACTCGGAGGACCTGGGCCCCAGGGCAAGAGACTAGGAAAGTTGTGGATTCTACCTTCCTCGTTTGCATTTCTACATCTTCCATTGGTAATCTTTGGGAGAGGAGTAGTTTCCCATAAAGAGAGCCCTGGGGGCTCAATCACTGGTCTCCTAAATCTGAGCATCTCAGCCTTGGGAGTCTCCTCTCTCCGCAAAGGCCAAGTACCCTGCAGGGAGGAGGTATTTCAGCTATGTTAAATAAACAAGTAAAATGACTGATAACCAAGAGTGGTGAAACACTCTCCATTTAATATTTTAAATTATAAAACAATTTAAATGTTCACTAGTAGGGCAACTAGTTAAATCGTGACCCCACAATGAAATATTAGCCATCAAAATAATATTCCAGAGAAATATTTAGTAACATGAAAAACATGCATGATACAATTAAGTGAATAAAGTTAGTTGCAAAACAGCATGTTCAGGGGCTGGCCCCGTGGCCGAGTGGTTAAGTTCGCGCGCTTCGCTGCAGGCGGCCCAGTGTTTCGTTAGTTCGAATCCTGGGCGCGGACATGGCACTGCTCATCAGACCACGCTGAGGCAGCGTCCCACATGCCACAACTAGAAGAACCCACAACGAAGAATACACAACTATGTACCGGGGGGCTTTGGGGAGAAAAAGGAAAAAAATAAAATCTTAAAAATAAAACAAAAAAACAGCATGTTCAACATGAACCCAATTTTGTTTTAAAAAATATGAAAATATTTGCTATTATGTAATATCAAAATAGAGTGGTTTGTTTTCCTTATAGTGTTTTTATGTATTTTTACATTTGTCTACAATAAATTTTTTGTCATAAAAATAATAACTTAATAGTAAGTTATTTTTTAAAATGTCGACAGGAAATAACCAATCCTTTTTTTTTTTTTTTTTTGAGTGAAAAGGAAGGTGGAATGTTCGTTAAGTAAGTTGGCATCTCAAAAGAAACCATAAGCAGGTGCCTTGAAAGTCCGCTCTGGTCTCTGTTATTTCTGGTGCATTTAAAACTGTCACAGATGCCAGAGACCAGAGACAAGGAGATATCCATAAAAATGCAGTCTACGTCAAGGAAATGGGAGATTTTCTTTACCTGTCTCCTTCTAAGGAAGGTAAAAAAAAAAACACACTACAGTTAGTGACAGAGAAAGGAAGAGTGTGTGTGTGTGTGTGTGTGTGTGTGTGGCTGTGTGGTGGTGGTGGTGGTGGTGGAAGGGAGAATGGAAGAGACACTAAGCACAAAAATTGTGGTGAAGAAATAGGAAACCAAAAGAAAAGATTATTTCCCTGGGGCTCAGGGATAAAAGCACATAAAATTATCTGGTCTTGAGGTTAAACCCTCAATAAACATAGATGCTAAAGTATCATGAAACCTGAGTTGTGACACTGTGCTAGGAAAAAGAAAAAACTAGATTTTCTCCCTTCATTCCTAACCGAATCTCCATCCAAAGAACCCAGGTACCCGATGCTTTGATATTTTCCCCAGGACCTTGCTGACATTCCCAAATAATCTTAGGTGAGATTTTCAGAAATAAAACCATCCTCGCCGCCCTGTTCAAACAGTCATTCAAAGAGAACATGCCTTGTGTTTTCTTTGGGTTTATATCTGAGGTTTTCACTAATGAAACGTGGAGCAGTTGGGAATTCCGTGAAAGTTTACCTATTTCCCCAAAAAGATCATGGTCCCACTCCTTCCGAACCTCTTCCACCCTCATTCATCTTACCCTCATGGCAATCAGTCACATCAACCAATCTTCCCACATGGACCCAGCACCAGAAACGAAAGGAATTCAGGTTTCTCTACATCCATCACCTTCCTGTCAGGGATTCATTCCAAGGCATTACAGTGTCATTCAGATTCATTAGTTACAACCCTACACCCCTTCCCTTTTGGCTTATCCTTAACAAGCGGGCTATCATTAAGGTGACAGAACAGTAAAACCCTCATGTTCAGTAGGTTCAGGGACCAAGACAGGCAGATTGGCCACAGTCTAATGGTGGATCTTGAAAACCTGCGGAAAAAGGAATCAGCTCAATGAGGGAAATCTGTCCCTGAGTCTGTTCCCACAGTTCAGTGAATCCACGCACTGCTGCACATGGCTGGGAGAAGAGACGCCTGTATTTTCTCAGCCTAGATTAAAAAGGAAAATATCCTTATGCTTGCCACACCTCTGCAAAGCTTTTTCTCCTCCTCTTCCTTCTCCTCCTCCTTCCCAGCTGACCTTAGCCATGGGTAGAATTAGGGACTCCTGAGAAAACCCTGAGGCCTGTTCCTAGAGTCTCCTATGGTCCCCTGCCATTCTCCTCAGCGCTGGATGGTAGGTGATCATAAAAGTGAGGGTAGAAAGGAAGGAACTGAACACCTACGAAGCGTCAGGTGCTTGATATATATTATCTCCTTCAATCCTCAAACCAATCCAATTTGGGGCCGGCCCTGTGGCACAGCAGTTAAGTGTGTACGTTCCACTTCTCGGCAGTCTGGGGTTTGCTGGTTCGGATCCTGAGTGCGGACATGGCACCACTTGGCACGCCATGCTGTGGTAGGCGTCCCAGATGGAAAGTAGAGGAAGATCGGCACAGGATGTCAGCTCAGGGCCAGTCTTCCTCAGCAAAAAGAGGAGGATTGGCAGTAGTTAGCTGAGGGCCAATCTTCCTCAAAAAAAAAATGAAGAACAATCCAATTAAAGAGTTACAATTATTCTCCCCTTACTACCAAGGAAACAGTGGTTCAGAGAAGTTAAGCACCCAACCTAAAGTTAAACACAAGGACGTGGGTTTGAATTCAGGCCTGCTACCACAAAAATCCATACTCTTTCTTTACACCCCTTACACACTGGAAGCCCAGGGACCTCTGGTGACATTCTTAACGTCCTGACAGCTTTGTAGAATGACTACCATTCATATGTAGTGAAAGGTGTCCTCTTCCTCCCTCTTCTGCAAGTAGAAGACTCACATTTCTCAGGCCTTCTCCAGAATGAAGAGATCTAACTTTTGACTTGCAAAGGGCTTCCTTAGAATGATAAAGCAGATAGCCTGGCTCCTGCTGACTTGGGAGGGCGGAATCCTGGTTCTCTAGGGGATACTCAAAGAAAAAGGCTACCCACTATGGTCTATACTAAAGGTCAAAGTTTCAAAAGGAATGTCGAAGGAGGGGTGTTTACTTTAGAGGATAGAGGAAGGAAAAACAGGATCCAGAGAAAGACAGACAAATTTCCAGCCCCAGGTCACAAACTACTCATAATCATTGATCACAAAAGACAGTGACCCGGGGCCCAGATAAAAATGTTTGGGTTGGGGGAAAATAAAATGTATGCAAGGACGAGAGCACAGTCTTCTAGGACAGGTTACAGACCTTTGGGTAGGACTAGAGCTCTAAATCACCTAATCCTGCTGCATTCCCTACCACAGGAGGAAAGCTGGGTTTAGAGGAAGAAAGTATCCCCCTCAGTATCACCAAGTGAGATAGGTGAAGAGATAACACTAGACTCCAGGGCCCTGAACACTCTCCATGGCTGGTGCTCTGCCCATCCGGTCAGACTGCCCTTTTCATCAGGAAAGAGACATATGATGACCAACGGAAGCATTGAGGAAATTAGGCCAGAGTTCCAGGAAGCGTCAGACTGTACTTGGTCAGTGAGGGAATAGGGAGGCTACAGGTGAGGGAAGTGGGGATATGGGTAGGAGGGTGGGTGGGATGTGTGTAAGGGAAAGACCTGGTGGTGCACCAGGCACCCAAATCCACTCCCACATTGCTCTGAGATTCTCAGGGAGCTGTGCAGACCTATGGTGGGATTTGGTGATCTTGAGAAGGACTCTTGTCATTTCTTCAGGAACTTCTCGCAGTCTATAAGAGATCCCTTGATTCAACCACCTTCTTCTTAATAGAAGAGCTCCTAATCCCAGGCTGAAGGAAGTGGAGCTTGTTGTACACTCTGTTTTGAAGGGAGGGGGAAGCCAGTCCTTCTCTACCTGGGATAAAGTACTTATTAGGACCTGTGCTGCATGTCTAATCTGACTCAGCACTACTATATTTTAAGCCTACCAAATCTTCTAGGACCTCTCACTGTGGATTCGGGCCTTCAAACATTCCTTTTCTTCAAGCTAAATAACCCTAATTACTCCAGTTTTTCACTAGTTCTCTCGCATACTCTTTCCTACACTGTCTTCAAATGCACCAACTTTAGGTTTCAGTGAGGAGTTAGGTGGAGTTGAGCCAGACACCCTTCTCAAGCCTCAACCGCCATTACCCCTTTGCCCTCAGATATCTGAAGACTCTACCTCTTCTTGGCTGTCACAGAGCTTTGATTGCCCCATCAGGCCCCACTTGCACTTGCGATGGTGCAGGGGCAAGAACATTAAACTGGGTAGGGGACAATCAGGACACACTTCCTTCCCTGCTCTCAAGCATGGAGAACTTACCTACTCTAAAACTCCAGCTCTATTTCTCTGATGACGACTCCTAAGTCCCCATCCGTGAGAGCTCTAGGCACCACAACTCTAATGTTTCACTGGCCATTTCTACCCAGGTAGCAGAATTGGTTTTCTCTTATGACTTCTCTGTTTCCATCAGTGGTCTAATGAAACTTTGAATGACTGAGGCTCACTCCTGAATCAACCCTGACTCCTCCCTCTGCTCAACTTTTCATATTTAGTCATCTTTCTTTGGTTTAGCCTCCAAATCCATCCCGCTCCTCCATTATCTTTGCCTCCACTCTGGACTAATACTGTTGTACCTTGTACCTGAATTTTGCACTAACTCAATAACTGCTATTTTGCCTCTCAATTCTCCACCTAATACACTGTTAACCGCATTTATCTTACAATATGCCACATTCAATTCATCATCACCTGATTAGAAAAAGAAAACTTGCAACATTCCAGAGAATAAAATCTCAGTTCTTTGGCCTGACATTTCAAGTCTCCTAAACTTGGCACTATCCTACTGTCAACATTAAAAAACTTTTCTATGAGTATGTTCTCATAAAAATTCAAGCAATATAGAAGCAAATAGGCACAAAAGTGAATAGTCACCTTCTTCCCCTAGCCCACTGCCCTTCCCAGAGGTAACTGCTCCCAACTTGCTTCTCCATTTTATCCCTTGCCTCCTCAGCTCCAGCTAGACTAAGTTATGATGGTTCCTTGCATACACCATTCTCACACAACTTCTGTACCCCAGTTGAGACCATTTCCCTCCCCGAAATTTCTTTG
Source organism: Equus caballus (assembly GCF_041296265.1). NCBI lineage: Eukaryota > Metazoa > Chordata > Mammalia > Perissodactyla > Equidae > Equus > Equus caballus. The sequence continues at coordinate 54,032,870 of NC_091697.1, read as the reverse complement.
CCCTACCTACTGCTTCTCCAGCTCCAAACACTCCCTCCTTAAAGTCTATCTGCTCCTTGAAATTGCCTGCCTTTTATTTGATAGAATCTAAACATCACTACCTATGATATCTAAGCATTATGTATTTTTTTATGTCTCAACAAATCTCCTCCTTGAGGGTAGGACCATGTTGCCCCGTCTGAGTGCCTCTGCAAACCTCTCAAAACATTCTGCATGCAGTGGGTGATTAGTGTTCTCTCAACATTAAGCCAATTTTGCCCACAGGTGGTGTAAGTGTACAGGTAATAGAATCTCAAAGCTGGAGGAAACCTTAGAAATCATCTCCTACAATCCTCTTACCTTGCAGGAGAGGCGAAGCAATTTGTCCGAGGTCATTTGGCTAGTTAAAGGTCTGGTTGAAGATAGAGCTCAGATCTCCTAATTCAAGTTCAAGCAACCCCTCGGTCCTCTGCTCTGGGGGCTCCATACTACTCTCAAGACCAACTAGCTGGGCAGTAACTCAGCCAGGTAACTGATGGGGTGGGGCTTGCATGTGCAATGTGATATTAAAAAGTAAATAGACAGGAGGAGAAGAACATACGAGGTTCTCAAACACACCAATACCACTTATACCCAAAGCAAAGGAAAAGGTCAGCCCATTCCTTCTGCTACACTACCCTTCCACTGCCATGTATCCCTTCTCTCCTTGGTATTCACCTAAACTCAGCTTTACCTGAATAAAAATGTTGTAGGGCACAAAGTCAGAGTCACTGTGGACTTCTGGCATCTTTGGAGACTCAATGCTCTTTCTATTTCTTCATGGTTTATGCCTGTTATCCCAAATATAATTGTAGTTGTGCCTCCTTTCACTCTGATAAGTGTCCTAGTTTAATGATAATTATGTGGCCCCCTATTTATAGCCCACTTCATCCATTCATTCATTCATTTAATAAATATTTATTGAGTACCTACTCTGTTATAGACATAGGACTAATGTGAGGGATACAGAAGTTCATGACATAGACAAGATCTCCGCTCTCATGGAGCTGGCATTCTAGTGGGGAGCACATACAATAAATGACTAAAAAACAATTACAGATTGAGATAAGTTTCATGAAGGAAATAAGTGGTGTTTTTATAAGAAGGCTGCAACAGCTTTAGAAAAAGTGGTCAAAGATGGCTCTCTGTGAAGCTGACATTTAAACTGATACCCAAAGGATGAACAAGAACCAGTTATAAGAGCTAGAAAGCATATTCCAGAGACAAGCATTAATAAGCAATAAAGCCCAAAGCAGAAAAGAGGTTGATCAAAGTCTGATGTGACAGGAGCATGGTTTGCATGTGGTGGCATGAGATGAACTTAGAAAAGTAAACAGGGGCCAGATCCAACGGGCCACAGTAAAAAGTCTGAATTTTGTTCCAGAGATATGGGAAGCCATTGAAAGATTTTAAGCAGGGCAGTGATGGATCCTATTTACTTTGTAAGGAAACCATACTGCCTGCTACTTGGAAAATGGACTTGAGAGAGGCAAGCATGGAAGCTTGAAGACAAGGAAGCAAGAGCTGATGATGGCTTGGACTAAGGAAGGGAAAGAGAGAATGGAGAGAAGAGGGAAGATTAGCAGTATATATAAAGGAGGTAGAACCAATAAATTTGCTGATGGATTGGATGTGGTAGGTGAGAGAAGGGGAGGCATCTAGGATGATTTCCAGTCTTCTAGCTTGAGTAACTGAGTGGGAGCTGGTGCCATTTATGGACAGAGGCAAAATGACAGAGACCACATTAGAGCTAATGGGGAGAGGGGAATCAAGAGTTCCATTTTAAGCATGTTAACTTTGAAATTGTTCTGAAACATTCAAGTGGAGATATCAAGTAGGCAATTGGCTATTAAGTCTGGGAAAGCTGGCTAAATAAATTAGAGAAAAAATTTGAGATGAAGGTGCAAATATAGGAGTCACCAATATACAGAGAGTTTCTAAAGCCATGAGGGTAAATGAGATTTCCTAAAGAACAGAAAGTGAATGGAAGAGGGCAAGGTCCAAGTCCAAAGAAACATCGTACCTCTCCCATCGACATCCACAAGTGCCCAATAAGGAAGCTGAGCAACTGATCCTCTTTTTGATTCTGGAAATAGGTAGGTACAGACTTGCTGGCAGGTAGGGAAATAGATGAGTTAACCTTTGTGGAGGGCCTCCACTGATCTATTCATTCAATAGAGATATTGATATAGGTAGATAGATATAGATATATATCAATAGAATGAATGCCTTCTATGGGTCAGGAACTATGTGAGGTGTCTGCAGAGGACAGAAAGACGAAGGGACATAGTTCCTCCCAATCAAAAAGGAAAACACACCTGTGCCCATAATAATGTGGTATGGTAAACCTTCTAATGGAGGTGTGTACAGGGGCAGTGGGAACACAGGGATGAAAGCAACCACTGTCTGCCTGGCCCAGAACTGAAGCAATGCTCATTCAAGCAGTGAGAGGAACCAAATGTTTCAAGGGTGCACTGAAGCAAGAACGGCTTTTCCACCTCTCTAGTTGTTTGCTTGTTTCTGTTTTATTTTAAAACAAATCTTGTGCTTCCTAGAATAAAGGTAAAATCATGACAGGTTGGTGGGGGTGAAAAGGAGGCTTTGGTTCTCTGACCATTGACAACAGAGAACAGCCCTTTCCAATGAGCCTTAATCAGGTGTGGGGTGGGGGTGGGGGTTAGAGGAAAAAGTGGAAGAGAGTGGTTTATTGCTGTTCACAAAAAAAGCAATAAAATACTTTGCCCTGAGCTGCATAAGGGTCATAATCGGTATGATAAGCTATCCTTTAACATGAGGAGGAAATTGAAGTTTCATTTCCTTGCTTTTGTGGCACCCCTTGAATTGGGTTGATGACACCATTCAGTCAGTCAGCATGAGGCCTGCCTTACCAATTTTGTTTTGCAAAACAAAGCCAGTCACGGTCAAACTCAGTTGGTCAATTCCATAGATTAACACGAGAGGCCCCAGGAAAGCAAAACAGCTGGGACAGCTCTGGCTGGGAAACGATGGGTTAATCCTAGGCCAGCTTGGCAGGGAGCTTCATAAGACCTTTCAGGTCCCTGGCACCCTCCCACTCCTCACCTCTCCAAGAGATTCCCACGTTCACCAGTGTCCCGGGGTTAACTCTAAATAATCTCCAGAGTTTGAAGGACAGGGCTGGGCTGAGGGTATGGATGCATTTCCCCATTGTGTCATACAATCCTCCTTCTCAGGCTGACTTCTTTTAGACCCAGGCTGGGTAGTACGGTGTGATTGAAAAAATCTGACCAGAATCTATATGAGCACAAACTGGGAAGAATTCTTTAAAATTTGAGAGTAATATAAAATTTCTCTCAAATCCTTGGCTCCAGTAGGTGTACCCACACAACACAACCTAAAGAAAACAGTGCAGATGAAAATATTGTAGAAGCTCTACTGAACAGCCAGACATTTTCATTGCCCCTAGGACTAAGATATTAGAAAAGAACTGTTGATTTTCTTAGAGGATAATCTAACCCGTTCTGATTTCTCTCCATTTCCAGAAGTTGCTGAAAAACTGAGGTCACTATAGATCACGATCTGAAGCTTTTCAAAGATCCCATTTAGCTGAGATAATTCCATTTTTCTCTCTTTCTGAATTCTGATGTTTCTGGTGAAAAAAAAACAATTCCGCCAGTGACACATAAGGACTCAAAAAGCCAAGAACATCTGCACATTGCCTGAATAATATTGGGGTTCATGTTCCCAAAAGAGATTAAGGTAATATTTAATTTTAGTTCCCTGAAGGTTGTCTTATATTTTTCCAAAAGGATTTATTCCTGCAATCTTCTGTGACTATCAACACAATTTAATTTTCAGGAAATCAAGGGAGGCAATTTAGTGTTGTGGGAAAAGTGCTGCTGACTTTGCCACAGATTTTACTGTAATGCCAAGCAAATCACTTTCTGAGCGTCAAAATCTTTATTAAAGAAGGGGATTGGATTAGATTGCACTAGATATTCACAAAATTTTTTCAAATTCTAAAGTTCTATTCTCAGCCTCTATCCTGACAGTTCTGGCCTTCATATCATGTCCCATGCCAATTGCCATGCAGAATAAATTAGAACTACTGGTTTCTAGAAACTTATGGCCTGTAAAATAGCAATAGTCAGATGTCCTTCACACACTGGTGAGTGTGGGAAGCTCTTGGAGAAGTGCAGAGTGGGAGGGTGCCAAGGACCTGAAAGGTCTTATGAAGCTCCCTGCATGGAGAACGGGAGGGAAGTCGGAGGCACTTTCTGAGTGATGAAGGAAGAGATTTCATGTTAGGTACATGTTAGGTACTTTTATGTATATTATCACAGTTAATCCTCACAACTGCTTTGTGAGGTAGGTACTATCATTATCCTCAGTTTATAGATGAGGAAACAGAAATTAAGCAACTTTTCCCATGGTCCCAGAGTTAGGAAGTCATGGAGTTATGATACAAAACTGGTTTGCTGTTTCCAAACGCCAGATGCTAAACCATTTCACCATACTTCCTGGCAAAGGAGTATATTATTGTGTCAGAGAAGACAGAAATTAAGCATGAGTAGTTCACAGGCACAAGAGACAAACGTGTATTAGAGCAAAATTACAGGAAATTGTCTCCAAGGCTAGGAATTATATAAGCATAAAAGAGTGGGAGAGTCCTCCAGTGTCTGTTTTGTGGGGGAGTGGGAGTAAAGGAAGAGACTGGCTTTAGCAAATGCACAGAGTTAGGAAGGAGCAAAGTGAGCAAAGAGGCCACTCCAGCTAGAGCAGTGTCCATGAAGTCAGGTTCTGGGGAGAAAGGGTTGGAAAGATAAGAACTGACCAGTCTGTGGGAGCCCTGAATGCCAGACTAACAAATATATAATATTTTTTCACCATATTAGGCATACACGAGATACTCAGTAAGTATTTGTTGATTGTCACAAATTAGAGAGAATTAATTTCAAGCCTAGCTACCAAATGTAAGTAGGAAACTGTTTTCGATATGGGCAGTATCTGTTCAACTTGAGTCCCCTGACCAACTAGAACAGGAAGAAAGCATGTTAGCACATTGTTTTTAACTCCTTCACTTTGTGATATGCTTCATAATTTCAAAATCTTTTTTTTTTTTTTTCAGTTCTATCGAGATACAATCACATATCAAAATCTTTATAGTTAGCTTATGTGGAGGTCAGGAATACCATACTCACTGATAAAGATAAAGGGAAATGATCAAGATGACGGCAAGAGAGAAGATGAAGAGATTTTAAAAATAATAGAACTGTAAAGAACAAAAGTATTGTAGGATGCAAGAGCATGGAATCCAGTGAAAAGTCCAGCTCTGATGACTTAGGAGAGCCCAGGGTCAGGCCTCAGAGCCAGGTAAGTACTGAAGAGCCAAAAGAGGGCAGGTGGGGGCACCTAGACCTATAGGAAGCTAGACAAAGGGTCTGGCTTCCTACACACAATATTGTGTTCAAGTTGGGACCTACCATATTAGCAACAGAAAGAGGAATGTAACAGTGTGATCTCACCAATGGGATAATCCCCTAACAATATTACATTTTCTACTTAATTTAGTATATCGTTTCTCACCATAAAGATCACAATGGTTTCAAATACTACATTTTCTCAAACCATTCCTGAGAGGCATGAAAGAACTCATAACGGTTTGCCATTTATGTGTTGAACCTGTATCTCTAAGAGATGCAAACAAGTTAAACTAGACTAGAACTTTGTGGTCCTGTTAGATACAGTATTTTATTTTAATTGAACTGTGGAAGTAAAGACTGAAGCTTTAAAGTCTAAAAATTTTCGTCTGGGATGTTTAGTCTGTAGCCAGTCATCTGACAGTCAGAAGTTTGGCATGACTAATTCTTCACAGTCCATTTGCTAAATGACACATTATAAAAGCAAGCACACTGAAAAGGATGTGCTTGTTTCCAAAGCTTCAACCTCATTGTAGACTGATTGTTTTATATTGGTGCTTGTCTAACCATTTTATGGTGCAAAAGGCTCTAACCACACATATATGTTAAAGACTCCTTGAAATGTTCTCACATTGGCAAGGATCAGAAACACTAGATAAAGTCCAGAGAGGTTGTCATGCTGGCCTCAACATACAGGCCACCCAGAAGGATCAGGATTTTACTATCCTGATTAAGATAAGATTTATTAACCCCTGAAATGCTTATTCTTATAAAATAGCTTAACCTTCTCTATCCCACAGTCAGAAAACTTGTGCTGAAAAGTAAGCAGATCCTAGTAGAACGGTTGAGAATGCTAATTAAGTAAGCTCAGCAGAGCTGCTTCAAAATAAAAAAAGCTGAACTTGAGAGAGATGCAAACTCTGATGACAGGAAATTTAAAGATGGATCCAGAAACAGTAGCTTAGGTTGACACACTGTTGATAGTTTGTTTTTCAAGGCCTTTGTCTATTTCGTCTTATTCGTCAAATTTATTGGCATAAAGTTGTTCATAATGTTCCCTTATCGGCCTTTTAATATCTGCCAAGTCTGTAGCGACTTGACAACATTAGGCTGAATAAGCAGAATTGGTTTGAGAAAGAAAAAAAGGAGAAAAACTTTGAGGCTTCTTTGATAGACCATATGAAGCCATAACGTTTGCAAAGAGCATTCCCCCCACCTCAGCCAAGAAATGCAGGTGAGGCAAGTGGGGGGAAAAAAAGGAATTTTTTTATGGTTCTAGTGATGGGGCTGTTGGTCAGATTAGCTGTCCATTTGTCTGCAAGCTGCTTTCTCCTCCCATTCGGTGTTCCCTGCCATCACAGTGCAGCTGCTGGCCAGGAAGCCTGAGGAAGGGGCTCCCTCTGGAGCTGATGGCAGTGGCACTTTGGAAAGTGCTGGCAGGGGGTGGGCTATAAAAAACAATTTGGTCTGGGAACAAAAGGCATCAATCACAGCAGTGTCATCAACCCTTGATTTGAATGGGGGGAGAGAACTTTCTGGGTCACCTTGGAAGCAGGAAAGGAACAACCAACATCATTTTATTTAGTTCTCCTCTCTTTCCTATGGACTAAAAGGTCTGGTTTAATAGGAAAAGCTGTGCATGACTGTTCCACAAAGATCTTTTCCTTTGGTGAGGTGGCAGAAAGCTATCTTATTTGCAACCTCTATCTGAAATTGCCAGAAATCACGGCACTCTATCTTTAGAAGTAAACTTCTGTGTTAAAGGCTCTCATAAACCTGGGAGTTTCTGAGATTTAATTAACTTTTGGAAAACAATTATGGATCATAAATGAAAGGTGTAAAGTTTCTATAGGGAAGGTTATTAGTGAGGGGACTAACGAAAATAAAAAACCCAAGAAAAGCACCTGAAGTCACAGAAATAGCAAACAAAGAAGAGAAGAATTGGGCCACCTCTGATTCAAAAATCAAAGCTTTATCTAAATAGTTTCCACAAAGAGTTAACTGCATAAAAGAAGTGGCAGTATTTCTGAGCTGGGAAAGTATTTCCTCAGAAGTATCTGTGATCCTTTCAAATCAAGCTAATCTGTGGCACCTTAAACCAGGGCAGAAAAACTGTTGCCCTGGGCTCTCTGCTTCCAGCATTATTCTACTCTTCAAAACCCCCCAAACAGAAGCTGAGGTAGGGATGCCGGGGTTAGCAATGTACCATACTTCTTGGCTAAGTATAAGAAGATGCAAAGAGGCCTGGGAAGAGGGAGCCTTCAAGATGCCATCCCAGACCTAAACTTCTAAAGAGTAAAGGAAAAGCTAAACTTCTCTTTAGTTCCAAGTCATAAGAAAGCTGCATCCTTGCTTGCCTTCTTCTTTGGTCTCTTTGAGTCCTGGAGAAAGAACTAAATGAAGTGATATATCTCAAGCAATAAGAATAGCACACTATCATTCAGTGTGAGAAAAATGCATTAAATTACGCATTTAACGACCACAAATTTGCTTGCAGTACGTTGGTCCCACCTAACAGGATATGTCAGAAGGCAGTCTTCTCCCCTTTTTAGTTACCTAGAAAGTAAACAAGGAGGCAGTCTTCTCATTTTCCTATTCACCCTATGCTATACTTTCCATTTCTGGCTCATGAAATAATGATCTCAAATGTGTCCAAAATTAAAGAATCCTACAGCTAACTATATTATTTTCCCTATGTGTGTATTTTTGTCTATTTCATCTCCAAAATATATTTAAAATTGTCTGTTTTCTCTAATTTTTTTCCCTCCATTTTTATTTAGTTCTTTATTTTTTAAAGATTGGCACCTGCGCTAACATCTGTCGCCTTCTTCTTCTTCCCCTCCCCCTCCCCTCACCCTCCCCCTCCCCTCCTCCTTCTCCTTCTCCTCCCCCTCCTCCTCCTCCTCCCCCTCCCCCTCCTCCCTCTCCTCCCCCTCCCCCTCCTCCTTCTCCTCCCCCTCCCCCTCCTCCTCCTCCTTCTCCTCCTTCTCCTTCCCCTTCTCCTTCTCCTTCTTCTCTTCTTTTTCTTCTTCTTCTTCTTCTTCTTCTCCCCAAAGCCCCCCAGCACATAGTTGTATATTCTAGTTGCAGGTCCTTTTGGTTGTGCTATGTGGGACGCCGCCTCAGTGTGGCCTGATGAGCAGTGCTCCATCTGCGCCCAGGATCCGAAGCACCGAAACCCTACGCTGTTGAAGGGGAGCTGTGAACTTAACCATTCAGCCACGGGACCGGCCCCCTTCCCTTCATTTTAAAAAAACAAATGGCAGGTCTGGAGACTGAAGCTGACTTCCAGAATGGAATTTTTCTGCCGTAAACAATGCTGTCTCTTTTTTCCACAAGAGGTGGAAATCACCTCCTGAAGGTGTCACACTGGAATCCCATTGTAAAAACTATTTGCTTTTTCCCATATGCTTTTGGCTATTGCTCAAAATATAGCGATCTACTATTTATCTTTGTCGTTAAGATTTTAGTTTGTCTTCCCAACACTGATGCAAAAGGTGTTTTGAAATACAGTAGGCACACCAGTCTCAGGAGGAATATGTCCAAAAATTCAGATAAACACCAGCACTGAGAAATTGCAAAACATCTTGGCCATAAACAGCATAAAGATCATCTGTTAATAAGGAAGTGTTGCCAACCCTTTTAATGCTGACATCCATTAAGATGTTTATCTTTTAAACCCTAAAAAAACTACAAAAGCAGTAACATGATCACTGTAGAAAAACTTAAAATACAGCTAAGCAAAAACAAGAAAAATAAAACAGCATATTCCCACCATCCAGAGATTATATAATAATATTTGAGTGGGTATCCTTCTATATCTTATTCTACATATATATACATATACGTATCTTTTTATCAAAGTGAAACCACACTGTATATATTGCTTTCTAACATGCTTTTAACTTAACCATCTTTACCTTCCAACACAATATATTTTCATCTCATCTGATACTAAGTGTAGGTTCAAATCTTCCCAGTTGTCTCAAAAATGTCCTTTGCAGCTCGTCTGTCTAAACCAAGTCCAATCTAGAGACAAGTTTTGATTCTGATTATATATCTTAAGTATCTTAATCTAAAACAGTCCCTTTTCTCGTGACACCAATTTGCTGAAAAGACCTGGGTAGCTGTCCTGAAGAACATCTGATTTTCTAAATTTTTCTAGTTGCTTCTTTATGGTGTCCTTTAGATGGTCACTTGATCTCCTATGTTACTTTAAGCTGGAAGTTTGGCCTAAAAGCTTGATAATTTTAAGGTACACGTTTGGCTAGAACAAATCATAGATGATTAGCATATTTCATTTGTATCAAATCAAGAGCTACATAATATCTGAATGTCTCCCTCTCAGTGATGTGAAAAATTAGCCACTAGATTATGGTGGTAACAGTCAGATTGTTTCTTTTTTTTCCCCAACTTCATTTATGAATAGTTTTAAAGTACAGAAAAGTTGAAAGAATAGTACAGTGAATACTAGGGTACCCGACACTTAGACTGAACAATTGCTAATATTTTACTAAAATTGCCTTATCTATACGTGTATAAAAATATTTCTTTCTTCATGAACCATTTGAAAATAAATTGCAAACATCAAAAATTTAAAATAATTCAGAATGCATCACCTAATAATAATGACATTCTCCTTTTATGGCCATATCATTTTGGCCCTAAAAAATTTAGCAATTATTCCCTCATGTCACCTAAAATTTAGTCTATATCTAAATTTCCTTAATTGTCCCCTGCAAAGGTCTTTTATAGATTTTTTTTTTTAAACCAGGATCCAGTCAATATCTACTCATTGCATTTGGTTAAGAAGTTTCCTTAGTCTCTTTTAATCTAGAACAGTTCCTCCTCATTTCTACTTTTTGTTTTATAATGACATTGGCTTTTAGATGAGGCCAGTTTAAGCATTTACTCTTAATAAAAGTGATTTGCAATCTGGATCTTTTCTAAGTCAAAATTTCTTTAAGAAATGAGAATTTTACAACACTTTTTTTTTTTGAGGAAGATTAGCCCTGAGCTAACTGCTGCCAATCCTCCTCTTTTTGCTGAGTAAGACTGGCCCTGAGCTAACATCCGTGCCCATCTTCCTCTACTTTCTATGTGGGACGCCTACCACAGCATGGCGTGCCAAGCGGTGCCATGTCCACACCCAGGATCCAAACCGGTGAACCGTGGGCCACCGGGAAGCGGAACATGCGAACTTAACTGCTGCACCATTGGGCTAGCCCCACAACAATTTTTTGAAACCAGTACCTTGTCACAAAAACATAACTGGGAAACACTAACCTACAGACTATTTTGGAGAGTGACCAATCATCCCATTTTGCCCAGAACTGAGGGGGCTTCCAGGATGCAAGTGATACAACCAGGAAATTTCCAGGCAAACCAAGATGAGTTGTCACCCTACATACGGTCACCTTTGGAAGGCACTTACTAATGTTGAGGAAATAGTTATATAGTGATTATTTAAAATCATAACCTAGTTCTGATCATTTTCATTATGCCAAATAAGTATTTATATACTCATACTTCTTAAACTAAACTGTGAACTGAGCATTAATTATGCATGTAGATATAAGATACATGCTTGGGAAAACGTCATAACTAAAATTCCATGTCTTACTTCTCAAACTTTAAAAAAAAATACAGCAACATAATACAGCCTTCTATTACTTAATGTTACATAATTGTTAAAATCATACCCTAAACCAACAACGACTGCAGTACATTGAGCTCCATAGAGACAGCACCAGGGCAAGCGAGAGCCAGATGGGCACTGGTTGACGTTGTGTCTTGCTGAGAGGAAATAACTAAACATGCGCAAAGCAGATCCCAAGAGACCAAGAAGCAAAATGTCATCATATGCAGTCTTTGTACAAACTTGCCGGGAGGAGCACAAGAAGCAACCAGATGCTTCAGTCACCTTCTCAGAGTTTTCCAAAAAGCGCTCAGAGAGGTGGAAGACCATATCTGCTAAAGAGAAAGGAAACTTTCAAGACAGAGCAAAGACAGACAAGGGCTGTTATAAAAAAAAAAAATGCAGGGCCAGCCCAGTGGCATAGTGGTTTAAGTTCACATGCTCCGCTTCAGCGGCCTGGGGTTTACGGGTTTGGATCCCAGGTGCAGACCTACACATCGCTCATCAAGCCATGCTGGAGGTGGCATCCCACATTAAGAATGGAGGAGGAACATTGGCACAGATGTTAGCTCAGTGATAACCTTCCTCAAGTAAAAAGAGGAAGATTGGCAACAGATGTTAGCTCAGGGGCAATCTTCCTCACCAAAAAAGGAAGGAAGGAAGGAAGGAAGGAAGGAAGGAAGGAAGGAAGGAAAGAAGGAAGGAAGGGAGGGAGGGAGGGAGGGAGGGAGGGAGGAAGGAAGGAAGGAAGGAAGGAAGGAAGGAAGGAAGAAGACCTATATTCCTCCTAAAGGGAAACAAAAATAAGTTCAAGGATCCTAGTACACCCAAGAAGCCACCTCCAGTCTTTTTCTTGTTCTGATTATTGCCCAGAAATCAAAGAAGAACATCCCAGCCTATCCATTGGTGATACTGCCAAGAAAGTGGGAGAGATGTGGAATAACACGCTGCAACCTTGAGAAAAGAAGGCTGCTAAGCTGAAGGAAAAATACGAAAAGGATATTGCTGTATAAGCCTATGCAGCAAAAAAGGGAGTCATCGAGGCTGAAAAAAATCAAGGAACAGAAGGAAGATGAAGATGATGATGATAAACAAGTTGGTTCAAGTCTTTTTCCTTGTCTATAAAGCATTTAACCTCCTTGTACACAACTCATTCCTTTTAGAGAAAAAGTTAAAATGGAAGACTTTGTAAGACCTGTTTTTTAAACAGTACAATGTCTTTTTTGCTATAGTTAACACACTGCTAAATGTGTCTTTAGCTAGCCCTGTCCGGTGGTATTTTCAATACCACCAACCTTGCCTGGTACGGTATGGGGGTTGTAAACTGTCACAGAGATTTAAAGCAGGTTCTTGTTGGTGCACAGCACAAGTTAGCTATACTTGGGAATGGTAGCTTTTTCATCTGCAGTTGTCTCTGATGAATCCTATTTGAATTAACTGTTGCTTTCTGAACTGAACACCACTTTGTAGTTGCAAAAAGAAAAAAAGTTGCAGTTGTTTTATTGGCATCCTATATGCTTCTAAGTAAACACAATTTTCTTTTTAGAAAAACAAATAATCCCCTAAACCTATATTTTACCCTAGTGAATGTTATCTGCTGCACAAAACACAGTTATTCTCTTAAAACTTATTTTTAAGAAGTAATTTATTTCACGCGTAGTTACTTAAACCTTTAGGAATTATGTTTTCTTTCTTTCTTTTTTTTTTAAGTAGAAGCATGCCTTTTACAATACAACAGTTCGTGATTTGTTCTTTAAAGGACTTTACTTTTAAAATGTTCTTCTGCAACTGGATGGTGACAAAGTTTAGGTTTGCTGGGATTATTTTTCAGCAGCCAATCAGCCAGCCAAATCTATGAAAAAATGAAAAACATCCTCAAGTTAATAAACATTTAAATACTTTATACAACACATAGTATATCAATTTAAAACAGTTTTCAAAAATTGCTTTAAGAATAATGAGAAAATGACCATTAAAAATTGAAACACTGAGTTTTACATTATGCAAGATTGTCAAGTACAGATCCAAACTGGAAAAGAAGTAAAACTATCTCCATTCACAGAGGACATGGTCCCATATTTAGAAAACCCCAAAGAGTCCACAAGAAAGCCACTAGAACTAATAAATGAATTCAGCAAAGTTGTAGGTTACAAAAGCAACACATAAAATTCAGTTGTGTTTCTATACATCAGCAATGAACAATCCAAAAAGGAAATTAAGAAACCATTTTTGGGGCCAGCCCAGTGGTTAAGTGCACACATTCTGCTTTGGCGGCCCAGGGTTTACCAGTTCAGATCCCGGGTGCGGACATGGCACTGCTTGGCAAGCCATGCTGTGGCAGGTGTCCCACATATAAAGTAGAGGAAGATGGGCACGGGTGTTAGCTCAGGGCCAGTCTTCCTCAGCAAAAAGAGGAGGATTGGCAGCAGATGTTAGCTCAGGGTTAATCTTCCTCAAAAACAAAAAAAGAAAGAAATCATTTTTATTATAATAGCACTGTAAAAAATATATCTAGGAATAAATTTAACCAACTTGTATCCTGAAAACTATAAAACATTGCTAAAAGAAAATAAAGGACCTAAATAAAAGGAAAAATATCCCGTGTTCACGGAAAGACTTAATACGGTTAAGATGTCAATACTACCCAAAACAATCACAGACTCAATACAATCTCTATCAAATTTCCAACAGTCATTTCTGCAGAAATGTAAAAGTCAATCCTCAAAATCATATGGAATATTTCAAGGGGCTCTGAAAAGCCAAAACAATCATGAAAAAGAACAAAGTTGGAGGATTTTCCGACTTTTATCCTTCCTGGTTTCAAAATCTATTGCAAAGCTACAGAAATCAGGGGCCAGCCCCATAGCCGAGTGGTTAAGTTCACTCACTCCACTTCGGCAGCCCAGGGTTTCGCTGGGTTTGGATCCTGGGCGTGGACATGGCACCGCTCATCAAGCCATGCTGAGGAGGCATCCCACATGCCACAACTAGAAGGACTCACAACTAAAAATACACAACTATGCACCAGGGGGCTTTGGGGAGAAAAAGGAAAAATAAAATCTTTAAAAAAGAAAATGCTACAGAAATCAAAACAGGGTGGCATACAGAGAGACAAAAAGACCAACAGAATAGAAGGTGAGAGTCCAGAAATAATGGCCATACACATATGACCAATTGATTTTTTTTTTTGAGGAAGATTAGCCCTGAGCTAACATCTGCTGCCAATCCTCCTCTTTTTGCTGAGGAAGACTGGCCCTGAGCTAACATCGGTGCCCATCTTCCTCTACTTTATATGTGGGACGCCTGCCACAGCATGGCTTGCCAAGCAGTGCCATGTCTGCCCCCAGGATCCGAATCGGTGAACCCCAGGCTGCCAAAGCAGAACATGTGAACTTAACCGCTGCACCACTGGGCTGGCCCCTGACCAATTGATTTTTAACAATGATACCAAGTCCATTCAATGGAGAAGGTACAGTCTCTTCAACAGATGGTACTGGGACAACTGGATTTCCACATGCAAAAGCATGAAGCTGCATGCTTACCTCACACCACATAGAAAAATTAATTCAAAATGGATCAATAACCTAAATATAAGAGCTAAAACTCTTACAATATTAAATGAAAACATAGGAATAAATCTTCATGACCTTGAATGTGGAAATGGATTCTTAGATGACACCAAAAGCATGAGCAACAAAAGAAAAAATAGATAAATTAGATTTTGTCAAAATTTTAAAACTTTTGTGCATTAAATGACATTATCAAGAAAGCACCTAAAGGGGCTGGCCCCATGGCGGAGTGGTTAAGTTCACGCATTCTGTTTTGGCGGCCCAGTGTTTCACCAGTTCGAATCCTGGGCACGGACATGGCACCACTCATCAAGCTAGGCTGAGGCGGCATCCCACATGCCACAACTAGAAGGACCCACAACTATGTACAGGGTGACTTTGGGGAGAAAAAGGGAAAATAAAATCTTAAAAAAAAAAACAAAGCAAAAAGATAACCTACAAAAGGGAAGAAAATACTTGCAAACCATAGATCTGATAAGAATTTAACATCTTCCACATATAAAGAACTCCTACAACTCAACAAAAAAAAACTCAGTTAAAAATGAGTACAGAACTTGAATATGAACAGACATTTCTCCAAAGAAAATATACAAATAGCCAAACAGCACATGAAAAGATGCTCATTATTAGTTGTAAAGGAAATGCAAATCAAAACCACAACAATAGACCATTTCACATCTACTAGGATGGCTATAATAAAAACAAAAACAGAAAAGAATAAGTGCTGCTCAGGATGTGGAGAAACTGAAACTCTCAAACATTGCTAGTAGCAAAGTAAAATGGTGCAGTCGCTGTGAAAAACAGTTGGGTGGTTTCTCAAAAAGCTAAGCACAGAATTAGCATGTGACCCAGCAATTCCACTCTTATGCATATACCTCAAAGAATTGAAAACAAGTACTCAAACAGATACTTGTACACCAATGTTCACTGCAACATTATGCACAATAGCCAGAAGGTAGAAACAACCCTAGTATTCATCAATAGATGAATGGATAAGCAAAATATGATATATACACACAATGGAATAATATTCATCCATAAAGGAATGAAATTCTGATACATGCTACAACCTATATGAACTTTGAAAACATTATGCTAAGCGAAATAAGCCAAACACAAAAGAAGATTGTCTGATTCCACTTATATTAAATATCTATAATAGGCAAATTCACGGAGACAGAAAGTAGATTAGAGGTTACTAGGGCCTGAGGGGAGGAGATAATGGGGAGTTATTGCTTAGGTTACAGAATTTCTGGTTGGGTTGATGAAAAAGTTTTGGACATAGATAGTGATGATGGTTGCATAAAATTGTGACTATAATTAATGCCACTGAATTGTACACTTAAAAGTGGTTAAAATGGCAAGTTTGATCTTATACATATTTTATCACAAAAAACTGAAAAGAAAGATTGTTAAGTATATACAGAAGCACTGAAAATAACGTTAAAAGTAATTATTTATTGTGGTATTGTTGTTAGACCGTAAAGATCCTTGTAAGAGAATACATGCCAAGATATAGAATTTAATACATGATAAGTAAGGCTTCATAAATCAATGTACAAGGACAACTGGTCAGAAAAAAATCAGTTTAGATCTTCATCTTGTGTTACACACAAAAATAATTCCAGATGCAGGGGAAAATTAAGTATAAAAAATTTACAAGTAAACAAAAGTGAATATTTAGCAAAACTTTCAATGGGAGAGGCCTTTCTAAACTTAGATGGTAAACGAAAACTCACAATAAGGAAAAAAATCAAGGTCTGACTTATTGAATATTATTTAAAACGCAAAATTGAAAGTTAAACAAAAAGGGAAATATTTTTGCCGTAAGTATGATTAAAAGTTGATGTAACTAACATACAAAAAACTCTCACAAAACTCCAACAGGTAAGTGGACAAAAGACAGATAGATAATTCACAAAGGAGGAAATACAACTAAACACAAGCGAGAATGCTTAACCTCGCCAGTAAATATATACATATAAGTTAAAACAATTGAAATATCATTTCTTTTGTCTCTTTTGCCTGTTATCAGATCAGTCCTACTTCCACTTCAGTGTTTTTAACTTACATCTAATACTAATGTGGATGGGGTGAAATGGGAATTACACATTTGTGATCACAGTGTAAATTGGCATGGCCTTTCAAGAAAGCAATATGATAGTATGTACTGTGACCTGAAAATATTCACATTAGAAATAACAACACAAAAAAAGTCAAGAAAATTCTGAAAAAGAAGACTAACTAGGAGGCTTAGAACCACCTGATTTTAAAATATAAAGCTACAATAATTAAAGCAGTGTGGTACTTGCAAATGAACAGATATATAGGTAAGTAAAACAGAAAAAAATACAGAAATAAACCTAAATGCATGCAGGAACTTAGTATATGTTAACAGTGCAATCTTAAATCTATGAGGAAAATAGAGATTGTTCAATAAATGGTTTTGGCCAATTGGGAAACCCAGTGGAAAATAAAATAAAATGTGGCTCCCTACCTCACTCTCGATAGCAAAATAAATTCCAGATGATCAAAAATATATATGTAAAAAAAGGAGCATAAAAAGTACTAGAAGGAAACATGGGAGAATGTCATTTATAATCTCAGAGCAGAAAACCTTCTTTAAATACAGCCAGAAACCTAGAGCTCAATAAATTCGGCTACATTAAAATTAAAATATCTCATGAAAAAAGTCAAAAGACAAGCGATAAACTGAAAAAATCTACTAAACAACAAAAGGATATTTTCCTAAATATATAGAATTCCAACACAATAAGGAAAAGATCTAGAACCACCCTTCTCCTCCAAAAAATGGACAAAGGGCATGGGTAGGAAGTTCCCAGAAAAGGAAATGCAAACGACTTTAAGCAGCATATGTAAAAAGACACTCAGACTCACTCATAACAAAAGAAATACAAATTAAACAGATTAAAATGGTACCAGATATTATTTTTCATCTATCAGATTGGCCAAAAAACGCAAGGCTTGAAAAACATCAGGCACTCTCATTCATTTTTGATCTGAGTATAAAATGGTACAACCATTACAAAAGGTAATTTGGCAATATTTATCCAAATTAAAAATGCACATAACAAAAACATCAAAATAACATTCTTTTTGACTCAGTACTTCCATTTGTAGGCATTTATTCTATAGACAAATGGTGTGCTGACATGTGAATGAGGATATTCACTGCAGCAGTTTACAATAACAAAAGAGTAGAAAGAACCCAAACAACCATCTAAATGGGACTAATTAATAAATTGTAGAGCATCCATACAACAGAATGCCATAAGCTGTTCTTTTAAAATGTGGAGATTTTGTTTGTGGTGCTATGCAAAAATTTATAATACATATTAAGTAAATAAGGTTAAAAGTGTCAAATAGTATATTTAGTGGCTAGCTACTAAATTTTGTATGTGTATGTGTTTTTAAGCACATAAACATATGTATGCTTATCCGTGCATAGGTTTTCTCTGAAAGGATACACTAAAGGCTGGTAACAGTGACTCCAAGGAGTACAACTGGGTGGCTGAGAAAGAGGAATAAGAAGAGTTACTTTTCACTATATATCCTTTTGTAACTTTTGAATTTTATACGATATTCAAATATCACTTATTCAAAAAAATAATTAATCAAAAAATAAAGTTCTTTAAGGGCCAAAAATTTTTTAAACTTCATATATTTTGACATAATTCTACTTTGATCTCTTTCCAAATGAAACAATCCCAGTGTGTGAAAAGCTCTATACTCAAAGCTGTTTATTATCACAGTATTTATAATAGCAAACAACTCAAACAGCAAAAAAGGAATAGTAAAGGTAATAAAAGAAACAGATCATGTGCCTATTAAAATAATCTCTATAGGGCCAGCCCCAGTGGCCTAGTGGTTACGTTTGGCATGCTCCAGTTTGGCAGTCCAGGTTCGGTTCCTGGGCGCAGACCTGCACCACTTGTCTGTGGCCACACTGTGCCAGTAACCCACAGATAAAATAGGGGAAGACTGGCAATGGATGTTAGCTCAGGGCAAATCTTCCTCAGCCAAAAAAAGAAAAAAGCCCACCTCTTTTAAATATAGCAATGTTCATGGAATATATGTTTATATATAGTCATATAAAAAATAAAACCTCAGCAAAGAAAAAAAAAGGACTGGAAAAAAATAACAATAATAGCAGCTGATATTTAAGCACTTATGCATTACACACCTTGACTAAGAATTTTACAAGCATTTATACATTCAGTCCTAACAATATCCCTATTAGGTAGGTAGGTACCAAATATATCTGTATTTTACTGAAGAGAAAAGAGAGATTCAGAGAGAGGTTAGGAGTCTGGAGGCAGAGGTGAATCCAGGCAAGATGACATCAGAGACTATGTTTAGGAAATGGAACCAGGGGTATCTTTTTCTTCTCTTCTTTACATTTTACATTTTTACATAGTTTCAGGTTTCCTACTAAATAAACATATATTACTTTTATAATATAAAGAAATAATCTGCCTATCTTTTCTTTTTGGTAAAAGTGACAAAGTTAGTACAGGAGATTAAATTTTTTGTCTTCCAAAGGGGATTCCCTTTGGGAGTGTTTACAGAGTCTAGAAATATTATTTTGGTAGGGCTGGTATTGAAATAACCTTCCCTGATTATCTTGGAGAGTCTTCAAATGGGTGGGAGCAGCTGTAAAGAAGGACCCAGGATGACATTTGGCCCTAGACAACTATCCTAGCTCTTCCTCCCCAACCATTCTTCCACCCGCCTGAGCAACGTTGAGACATGTAGGGATGTGAATGAATACGAGTTTTCTACTTAAAAATTTTAGATATCATGAGAAACAAAAATGTTGAACAGGGGCTGGCCCGGTGGCGCAGCAGTTAAGTTCGCACATTCCACTTCTGGGTGGCCCAGGGTTCACCAGTTTGGATCCTGGGTGCAGACATGGCACTGCATGGCACGCCATGGTGTGGTAGGCGTCCCACATATAAAGTAGAGGAAGATGGACACGGATGTTAGCTCAGGGCCAGTCTTCCTCAAAAAAAAAATGTTGAACAAAATTCAAGTATGTATCTAATTTTATCCTTTGATTATATAAGTTGTACACAAAAAAACAATGCTCAGCAATTGAAGGATGCAATAATTGAAAACGTATTTAGGAACAATGTTTTTTAAGAGTTAAAACACATCAAGGAAATAAGTAATCAAAAGTTATACACAAAGAAACATCTAAAATGTATATGAAATAGTTTTTAAAAACAAGTCCCAATACTTTCACTGTTTCAAAGAATACAATGTTTTAAATATAAAAACCATAGACAATATTCTTTAGTGTAAATAAAAAGATTTCTTACAAAAGGATCTGCTGGTTTTTGCTTACAAAGCTCTGTGAGTCCTTCAAGCAAGGTTGGTGTTACATATAAATTTAAATAGTCCTTAGCAGCTTGTCCAACTGGAATGGGCTCAACAATCACTGCAAATACAAATGTATTCCCATTAAAGCCAAAATAAATGATGAAATATTATATAGTCATTAAAAAATCTTCAAAGAAATTTTAATGCCATGAGAAATAAAAAGCTTTTTTTTAAAAAAGGAAACAGAACTAGATACATAGCATAAGTTTGTTCAAAAACACACAAGCACACACACAGAGAAAAATAATAAGACTACATAAGACTGGCAAAAAACATATCAAGGTGCTAATAATGATCATGTATAAGATTCTGATTATGTTTTCAACTATATCCTTTTCTGCATTTCCCCTTCCACGTTTTTTATAGTAAATAATGGACAACATTATAAAAAGAAAAATACGAATGAAAAACATGTAAAATCCAGGAGATTAATTCATTTCAAAAATTAATTTCTGCCAAGAAAATGGCAGGCACCTTGCAAAGTGTATAGATACAACAGAAAATAATATATAGTTTTTGCTCTCTTATAGACTACTGAATATACACATAAAATCTATTTCTGTCTATATAATATGTATCAATATTCTTGCTCTTATTTTTCAGGTTTTTAAATAAATTATTTCAGATAGGGAGATTTTAGTCTCTTCAGCTTTGTTTGAACACTATGTAGGTGAACCAAACTTGCAATACAACAAAGAATATATTTCTACAAGAAAGAATATATTTTATAAGTCTTGGTAGGTCTTTAGAGGTTGATGTCCATCGATATGCTACTTTTGATAAAGATGAGAAAGTGAAGCTACTGGTCTCATGTGGGCAGATCTAAATCTTCACTGGTCCAAGGGAAAGGAGGGTGGGAGGACAGATTTCTGTAGGACTAGCGTACAGGCTCAGTCTCCATGGACAAGGACTAACAATGGGAGTCCTTTGCCATGATGCCAGGAAAAGCTGAGAGAAGGCTCACAGGTCTTGGATAAAAGGTTCCTTTCCCATTAGTCTCATAATATCACCCTTCATTACACTGATCACTGTAACAATTTTATTTCAGTTACACAAATATTTGTCATCTGTCTCTTTTACTCTTTAAGTTCCATGAACGTTAAGACCATGTTTATCGTGTTCAATGTTCCCTGTGCCCAGGCCTTTGGTAGTATCTTAAAAATGAGAATCTGATGTTGTCCCTTCCATCCTTAAAATGCTTCAGTAGCTCCTCATTGCATTTATAGTCAAGACAGAACTTAACACCATGGCTCACAAGACTCTCTACCATGTGACCTCCATATATCTCTCCAATCTCATCTTACATTTCTCCACCCCAATCTTTCAATTTATAGAATGTGCCATCTTCTTTCCTGCTTATGACCTGAGCACATGCTGTACCTTCTGCTAGAATGTTCTTCCCTTCACTCTGGTTAACCACTACTTATCTCTTGGATCTCAGCTAAAATGTTACTTCCTCAGTCAGGCCTTTCTTACTGTAGTCTCTCACGATACCCTCTAATTGCCTTGCATAGTACTTACCATACAATAACTATGCAATTATTACAATGATTATGCAATTATTTGGGTAATTATTGTTTAATGGCTATATTTTGAACACTAGACTATAAACTGCATGGGAACAGGAACCTCATCTATTTTTTATAATTTTATTTTTAAAAAACAGCATTATTGAGGTATAATTCACATATCACAAAATTCACCCACTGAAGTATACAATTGATTTTTTATAAATTTATAGTTGTGTGATCCTCACCATACAGTTTTAGAACACTTCCATCACCCCAAAAATGTTTCCTTGTACCTGTTTGCAATTCCGTGCTTCCACTCCTATCCTCAGCCCTTGGCAACAACTGAGCTTCTTTCTGTTTCTAAAAATTTGCCTATTCTGGACATTTCACATAAATTGATCATATAATATTTGGTCTTTTGGGGCCGGCCCCGTGGCCGAGTGGTTAAGTTTGCGTGCTTTGCTGCGGCAGCCCAGGGTTTTGCAGGTTCGGATCCTGGGCGCAGACATGGCACTGCTTGTCAGGCCATGTTGAGGTGGTGTCCCACATGCCACAACTAGAAGGACCTGCAACTAAGATATACAACTATGTACGGGGGGGATTTGGGGAGATAAAACAGAAAACAAAAATTTTGGTCTTTTGTGCCTGGATTCTTTCACTTAGCACATGTTTTGAGATGCATCCATGTTGTAGCATGTATCAGTAGCTTGTTCCTTTTAATTGCTGTGTAGTATTACATCATATAGCTATATTAAGTTTTGTTTATCCTTTGATGGACAGCTGGATTGTTTCCAGTTTTTGGCTATATTAAATAATGCAGCTATGAACACTCACATGCGTCTTTATGTAGATGTATGTTTTCATTTCTCTTGGGTGGGTAGATTCCTCTAGTAGAACTGCTAGTGGAGTTACATGGTAAGTGTATGTTTAACATTTTCAGAAATTGCCAAACTGTTTTCCAAAGTGGCTGTACCATTTTACAATAATGTACGAGGATCACAGTATCTCTATATCCTTGCCATTGACTATAGCCATTCTAGTGGGTATGCAGTGGTATCTCATTGTGGTTTTAATTTGCATTTCCACAATGATTAATTATGTTGAGCATTTTTTCATGTGCATATTAGCCATTCATATATCTTCATTTGTGAAATGCCTATTCAAATCTCTTGTCTAGTTTTTAGTTGGGTTGTTTGTCTTATTATGGAGTTGTAAGAGAGTTCTTTATATGTTCTGGATACAAGTTCTTTATCTGATACATGACTTGCAAATATTTTCTCCCAGTTTGTGGCTTTTCACATTCTTTTTTTTTTTTTTTAAGATTTTATTTTTCCTTCTTTTCCTCCAAATCTCCCCAGTACATAGTTGTATATTTTTTTTAGTTGTGGGTCCTTCTAGTTGTGGCATATGGGACACCGCCTCAGCATGGCCTGATGAGTGGTGCCATGTCCGCACCCAGGATTAGAACCAGTGAAACCCTGGGCCGCTGAAGCAGAGCACGCAAATTTAACCACTCAGCCATGGGGCCAGCCTCTCTTTTCATATTCTTTTTTTTTTTATCAAGATTATGATAGATTACAACCTTGTGAGATTTCAGTTGTACATTATTGTTAGTCATGTTGTGGGTAAACCACTTCACCCTTTGTGCCCTCCCCCACCCCCCCTTTTCCCTGGTAACCACCAATCAGTTCTCCTTGTCTATATGTTAACTTCCACCTATGAGTGGAGTCATATAGAGTTTGTCTTTCTCTGTCTGGCTTATTTCGCTTAACACAATTCCCTAAAGGTCCATCCATGTTGATGCGAATGGGACGATTTTGTCCTTTTTTATGGCTGAGTAGTATTCCATTGTGTATATACACCATATCTTCTTTATCCAATCATCAGTTGCTGGGCACTTGGGTTGGTTCCACGTCTTGACTATTGTAAATAATGCTGCGATGAACATAGGGGTGCATGGGACTCCTGGAATTGCGGATTTCAGGTTCTTAGGATAGATACCCAGTAGTGGGATGGCTGGGTCATAAGGTATTTCTATTTTCAACTTTTTGAGAAATCTCCATACTGTTTTCCATAGTGGCTGCACCAGTTTGCATTCCCACCAACAGTGTATGAGGGTTCCTTTTTCTCCACAACCCCTCCAACATTTGTCACTCTCGGTTTTGGATATTTTTGCCAATCTAACGGGTGTAAGGTGATATCTTAGTGTAGTTTTGATTTGCATTTCCCTGATGATTAGTGATGATGAACAACTTTTCATGTGTCTATTGGCCATCCTTATATCTTCTTTGGAGAAATGTCTGTTCATGTCCTCTGCCCATTTTTTGATCGGGTTGTTTGGGTTTTTTTTGTTGAGCTGTGTGAGTTCTTTATATATTATGGAGATTAACCCTTTGTTGGATAAGTAGCTTGTAAATATTTTTTCCCAATTAGTGGGCTGTTTTTTTGTTTCAATCCTGTTTTCCCTTGCCTTGAAGAAGCTCTTTAGTCTGATGAAGTCCCATTTGTTTATTCTTTCTATTGTTTCCCTCATCTGAGGAGTCATGGTGTCCGAAAAGATTCTTTTGAAACTGATGTCAAAGAGTGTACTGCCTATATTCTCTTCTAGAAAACTTATTGTTTCACGCCTAATCTTTAGGTCTTTGATCCATTTTGAGTTTATTTTTGTGAATGGTGAAAAAGAATCGTCAATTTTCAATCTTTCACATGTGGCTGTCCAGTTTTCCCAGCACCATTTGTTAAAGACACTTTCTTTTCTCCATTGTAGGCCCTCAGCTCCTTTGTCAAAGATTAGCTGTCCATAGATGTGTGGTTTTATTTCTGGGCTTTCACTGCTGTTCCATTGATCTGTGTGCCTGTTTTTGTACCAGTACCATGCTGTTTTGATCACTGTAGCTTTGTAGTATGTTTTGAAATCAGGGATTGTGATGCCTCTGGCTTTGTTTTTCTTACTCAGGATTGCTTTAGCAATTCTCAGTCTTTTGTTGCCCATATGAATCTTAGGATTCTTTGTTCAATTTCTGTAAAGAATGTCATTGGGATTCTGATTGGGATAGCGTTGAATCTGTAGATTGCTTTAGGTAGTACGGACATTTTAACTATGTTTATTCTTCCAATCCATGTGCATGGAATGTCTTTCCATCTCTTTATGTCGTCACCAATTTCTTTCAAGAAGGTCTTGTAGTTTTCATTGTATAGATCTTTCATTTCCTTGGTTAAATTTATCCCAAGGTATTTTATTCTTTTCGTTGCGATTGTGAACGGGATTGAGTTCTTGAGTTCTTTTTCTGTTAGTTTATTGTTAGTGTATAGAAATGCTACTGATTTATGTATGTTGATTTTATACCCTGCAACTTTGCTGTAGCTGTTGATTGTTTCTAATAGTTTTCCTATGGATTCTTTGGGGTTTTCTATATATAAGATCATGTCGTCTGCAAACAGCAAGAGTTTTACTTCTTCATTGCCTATTTGGATTCCTTTTATTTCTTTTTCCTGCCGAATTGCTCTGGCCAACACCTTCAGTACTATGTTGAATAGGAGTGGTGAAAGTGGGCACCCTTGTCTTGTTCCTGTTCTCAGAGGGATGGCTTTCAGTTTTTGTCCATTGAGTATGATGTTGGCTGTGGGTTTGTCATATATGGCCTTTATTATGTTGAGGTACTTTCCTTCTATACCCATTTTATTGAGGGTTTTTATCATAAATGGATGTTGGATCTTGTCGAATGCTTTCTCTGCATCTATTGAGATGATCATGTGGTGTTTGTTTCTCATTTTGTTAATGTAGTGTATCACGTTGATTGACTTGCGGATGTTGAACCATCCCTGTGTCCCTGGTATAAATCCCACTTGATCATGGTGTATAATCTTTTTGATGTATTGCTGTATTTGGTTTGCCAGAATTTTGTTGAGGATTTTTGCATCTATGTTCATCAGTGATATCAGCCTGTAGTTTTCCTTCTTTGCGTTGTCCTTGTCAGGTTTGGGGATCAGAGTGATGTTGGCTTCATAGAATGTGTTAGGGAGTGCTCCATCTTCCTCAATTTTCTGGAATAGTTTGAGAAGGATAGGTATTAAATCTTCTTTGAATGTTTGGTAGAATTCTCCAGAGAAGCTGTCTGGTCCTGGACTCTTATTTTTGGGGAGGTTTTTGATTACTGTTTCTATTTCTTTACATGTGATTGGTCTATTCAGATTCTCTATTTCTTCCTGATTCAGTTTGGGGAGGTTGTAGGAGTCTAGGAATTTGTCCATTTCTTCTAGGTTGTTCAATTTGTTGGCATATAGTTTTTCATAGTATTCTCTTATGATCCCTTGTATTTCTTTGGTATCTGTTGTGATTTCTCCTCTCTCATTCCTAATTTTACTTACTTGAGATTTCTCCCTTCTTTTCTTAGTGAGTCTGGCTAAGGGTTTGTCGATTTTGTTAATTTTTTCGAAGAACCAACTCTTTGTTTCATTGATCCTTTCTACTGTCTTTTTTGTTTCAATATCGTTTATTTCTGCTCTAATTTTTATTATTTCCCTCCTTCTACTGACTTTGGGCTTTGTTCTTCTTTTCCTAATTCTGTTAGGTGTTGTTTGAGGTTGCTTATGTGAGATTTTTTCTTGTTTAGTGAGGTGAGCCTGTATTGCAATGAATTTCCCTCTTAGGACTGCTTTGCTGCATCTTTTCATATTCTTAATGATGGCTTTTGAAGCACAAAAGCTTTTAATTTTGATGTAGTCCAATTTACCAATATCTTCTTTTATGGATCACGCTTTTGTGTCATATGCAAAAATTCTTTCTCCAACTCAAAGTCACGAAGATTTTCTTCTATGTTTTCAGCTCTTATGTTTAGGTGTATGATCCATGTTGAGTTCAATTTTATGTAAGGTATGAAACAAGGGTCTAAGTTCTTTTTTTGCATGTGGATATCCAGTTGTCCCAGCACCATTTGTTGAAAAGACCATCCTTTCCCCCATCAAATTGCCCAGGTACTTTTGTCTAAAATCCATTGACCATAAATGTAAGGATTTATTTCTACATTCTCAATTCTGTTCCATTGATCTATATGTCTATCCTTATGTTAGTACCATACTGTCTTAATTATTGTGGATTTGTAGTAAGTTTTTGAAATCAGGTTAGTGGAAGTCCTCCAACTTTATTCTTCTTTTTCAAAATTTTTTTAGCTCTTCTAGATCCTTTGCAATTCCATATAAATTTTAGAATTAGCTTGTCAATCTCTATATAAAAGCAAGTATGGACTTTGATAGGAATTGCATTTAATTTATTGATCAATTTGGAGAGAACTGCCATCTTGACAATATTGACTCTTCTGATCCATGAACATGGGGACATTTATTTATTTAGATATTCTTTTATTTTTCTCAGCAATGTTTTGTGCTTTTAAATGTATAAGAACTGAGCTTCTTTTATCAAATTTATTACTAAATATTTTATTATTTTTGGAGTTAATGTGAATGAAACTGTTTCCTTAACTTCATTTTTGGATTGTTTGTTTCTGCCTCATCTATTTTTGCTGAGCATTTATTATTTGTCTCTAGAAACTAGGGTGGGATGAATTAATGAGAAAATAAAACGTGTTTTCATGTTTCTTACATAGATGAACTTTCATTATGCTTTTTAATGACATTTATAATTTATACATTGCATTGTATATTTATTTTTATAGACTTTTAAAATATGATCATCTTGAGAGCAGGGACATCTTATTATTCTTTACATGTCTGGCACATAGAAGGTAACTCAATAAATTTGTTAAATGAATGACTATAGCAAAGCTTTGAATTAGCCACCCCTATTAAAAGGGAAAGGGAAGACCACTACCTTTTTCAAAAGTTAAGAACATGTCTTTGAATATCTTTTAACTTGTTTTAATTACTCATCATATAGGGTTTTGCACATAGTTCTTGACTGACTGCTAAGCTAGAGGGAGTTCATACCAAATCTCAGAATTTACTTCAAATAACTTCACATTCCCACAGCAAAAGATCTGCAGTGTGCTAAGTAACTAATCATTTATATTTATCCTACAACTGCTGCTTCTCAAATGTCTAATTATATCTCTTAAACTCATGTCTAGAGGATTAACCGGTAAAATCAAGGCCAATCTAAAATCACAGTTTAGGGATAGAAACCTATGAGTAAGAAGAGCTTCCAAATGTATCTTCTACTTAAGAGAAAGTACGTTTTCATCCTCTTTTGGTTAAAAGCTAAAGAGGAAAAGTCTAATTCACTAGTAGGACTAAATCTAAAGTGCTACACATTAAAAAGACATCTCATGCTTGAGATGTGCTTCAAAATAATATGGAAGCAGAAGTAGGACAGGGGTTATACACGAAATAAGACTGACCACAGGGGCTGGCACTGTGGCCAAGTGATTAAGTTCACACACTCCGCTTTGGCAGCCCAGGGTTTCACTGGTTCGGATCCTGGGCACGGATCTAGCATCGCTCATCAAGCCATGCTGAGGCAGAGTCCCACAGAGAACTAAAAGGACCTACAAGTAGAATATACAACTATGTACTGAGGGGGCTTTGGGGAGAAGAAGGAAAAAAAAAAAAAGATTGGCAACAGATAGTTCAGGTGCCAATCTTTAGGAAAAAAACAGACTGAAAACAACTGTTGATGTTGGGTGATGTGTTCATTAGGGGTTTATTATACTATTCTGCCTACTTTAGTGTATGATCGAAATTTTCCACAATAAACAGTTCCAAAGAAAAAGATACTTCAATGGAATGGATATGTGACAGAAATTAGATCAGTAAGAATAAAAGATGTAAGCAGGCAAACCCTTTTGTGTACAAATGTCTACAAAACAGTTTTTGTTCGTTTTAGAATCAGGACTTTTAAATCTCCAGGACAGTTTTCAGTTTTCTTTGAATAAATCTTCTGTAGAAAATACTGAGGAACAGGTCTAAATGAGTTAGAGAAAAACAACACGCCCCCCAAAAATTCAAAACTGCCTAGTGCTTTGCATTTTTTTTCTTTATAATGAAAATCACCAAATTTTCTTCCTACCCTAAAAATATTATTGAAAACAAACTAAAAATCTCAGTGTTGTTCCTCATTATGCCCACTTCTAAAAGGTTTACAACTTCCATAAGGGATGGAAACAAAAAAGGGCCTGAAAACTATTAATTTTATAACTGCATGAGCATTTGTTAGGCAAACAGTAAATTTTTAGAGAAAATGGTAAATCAATCATAATTTCCAAGGGAGATTCTTGTTTTCATGTGTAACAGACTTTACTGATGCATTAGGGATAACTAAAAGGAGTTATAACACAGAAGGAGAAGAGAAACCCTAAATATGTCTAGTCCAAGAGCAAAGAAAGAAAAAATATATAAACTCTTCTTGAAAGATTCCCAATAGGGCACAATTTAGTTCCAAGGGAAATGCTGAGTTTTCCATTTTTGGCTTCAAGTTTTCGTTTTTTTGGTTTTTTGCTGAGGAAGAGTTGCCCTGAGCTATCATCTGTTGCCAATCCTCCTCTTTTTCTTGCTTGAGAAAGATCTGCCCTGAGCTAACATCTGTACCAATCTTCCTCTATTTTGTATGTGGGTCACTGCCACAGCATGGGACCCCACCACAGCATGGCCAATGAGTGGTGTAGGTCCATCTCCAGGATCCAAAACTGCAAACTCAGGCTGCCAGAGCAGAGCACAGCACACTGAACTTAACCACTATGCCACAGGGCTGGTCCCAGCTTCAAGTTTTTAAGGAACTACAACTTGAAAATATGACAAAATATATTGGAGAAAAACCGTGTTATCTTCTGTCCCAGCTACATCCCCAAAATAAAACAAAAAGCAAACAATAAGGAGAGGTGATTGACTAATTACTCATCTGTAGCTCACCTTCAGGAAACATGAATCGAATTTCTCTTTCTGCTGCAGCAAAATCATTACTCCCATGAAGTGCATTTCTTAGGTCATCTGTGCCATAAATTGCCCTTAGACTAAAAGCAAGTTAGAGATGATGACCATCCAATTTGACATCCTTTCCTTAGTTTTCACATGTGTATTCTACTTAGGAATTTTACAAAAGCATTGCCACTTCTCATATATACAGGTTTTAATCTATTTCAAATTTAAGCTTAAATCTATCTAGACAAGGGTCAGATATATTTAAATCTGCAGGAGAGATACACTGGGAAAATAGGAGTTCTCTGGGCAAAAGGAGGTGTAGTTTTGTGAGAAGTGAAAAAGCAATGCATATTCAAAAGTGCAAGAACTCTGGTTTCCAGACATTAATGATAATGCTGAAAATCTGGATTTCTGGTCTGTATTATCAATATTCTTCTAAAATACCATACCAATTTTCCCATGAAAAATCCTACTTCAGTGGCAGTTTAATTCAAGGTTGAGAAAAGAATAAGCCTCATCAACCATAAATCAGATATTCCATGAGGCCTTTTGTGGTATTTGGTATTAAAGATAGACTTTTAAATAGTTAAGGCATAAAATGAACCTCCCCCACACAACATACACACAAAAAGCAGCTGATTCAGGAAGTCTCAAATAAAAGGAAATTCCTATTATAATGAAATCAGATTTTTTTTTTTTCATTTTCATAGTTGGATTTCACTTTTCCCCCTAGGAAAGTTACCTGTCTGGGTGTGTCTCCTTAGCTAGTAAGCTATTACTTGGTCCCAAAAGTTCTTTCCAGTAAGAGATGGCTTTATGTCTAGCTAATATCATAGCAACAAGTGGCCCAGAACTCATGTAAGCTGTTAAATTGGGGAAAAACATTTTCCCATACTGTTCCACGTAAAAGTTACTACAGTGCTCAGGGCTGAGATGCAGTTTTCTTCTCTATAAGAGAAACAAAGTTAACAAAAGCATTTAAAATGACAGCTCAGTAATACATCATTAAGTCATTAATAACTTGAAATTAGTAACAATCTGATTACAAGTTTGAGATATATTTTTGTATTATGAAGAAAGAGTGAGATAAGAAAGTTAAATGTAGGCTATAAATAAAATTATAAGATTATTTTCATTCTAGGCTGGGAATATGAGGTGTAGGAGGACTCTGGACTCACCCCCTCCCACGGACAAAACAAATTTACAACTACTCTTGGAACAATTACCTCTGAGAGAGAACCAGAAACTGGATAAAAAGAATGCCCACAACAAGGGACAGTGCTGACTGAGGTGGAAGAGGCAGAAATGCCTTTCTGGAGAGGAAAACAGCCACATTCTAGCCATGGCACTTTACATCCAGGAACAATCTTAAGATATGAAGCTTCCTGTGGAAGAGCAGGGGATCTGAAGAGGAGAGCTATGCCATAATAAGCAGCTTTTGAACTCAGCACAACTGAGACAAGTGTCATAATATCTGGCTTTGCTGGCTATTAGCAACAACAAGGAATACCCTCAGAAAAGCTACCAAACATAAGAGAAAGAAAAGCCTGCTCTTAAAGGGTACACACACAAATTCACCCATTTCAGAAAGCAACACAAAATCACCAGGAAGAAAGGTACACAGTCCTTTGATGAAGAGAGACTGACTTGGTGGGCTCTGGGCGCATCTCAGGGAGGCAGGAGGCAGCTGCGGCCACCTCCCCAGGAACTGAGACATTGGTGGCAGCCATTATTGTGCTCTAGTATAGGTGTGCTGACACAGACACAGGCAGACACCACTGGAGTTCTTACCCTGGTCTGTTAGCACTGGGGTTTGCCCTGCCCACTAGAGTACTGATTTAATCCAGCTCAGCCAGGGCAGGCAGCCTGCCCTAGGAATGGACCCCACCCACCAAGTCCTGGAGCAACTTGTGGGTCTGCATAGACAGGGTGTGTGGAACCTCTTCAGCAGGATGAGTGGGTCCACTCAGTGGGGCATGGCATCTTCATGGGGCAGGATTGTGTGGACAGGGTGGGTGGGCCAGTGGGTGGTGGGGCTTGTCAGCTGTAACAGACTTGTTCTTCTCAAACAGCCATATAGGGGATCTGCCCCACCTTCCAATGCCTAAAGCAATTGTGTGCTGCCACACCTGGGGCCAGCCCCACCCAGCTGCACTACTGAGGGAGCTGACAATAGCCTTGTACACCAGAGGCCTACAGCAATTGTGAGCCCCTGAGCCTAGCAACCAGCCACATTAGGGTCCTACTCACTTAACAGAAAAACTGTAGCAGGAATGTGCTATTAGACCTTGCAGCCAGCTGTGCTGGGGCTGCCACCATCTGATAAAGTGACTGCAGCAGCCACACGCAACTGAGCCTTACAACCAGCTGTCTAGGGGGATGGCCTAGCCTTCCCGTGCACCTGCAGTATTGGCAAATCTGCCACAACAGAAGGACACATATAGCCCATGCAGGGGACACTCCTGGAACATTTGGAACTGGTGACAAGAGGGAAGCACATTGCTGTGCCTTATAAGGATCTCCTACATAAGGCCACTTTTCCAAGATCAGGAGACATAGCTGATCTACCTAAAACACAAACATAAGAACAGAGAAATGGAAAAAATGAGGAGACAAAGGAATATGTTCCAAATAAGGGAACAGGACAAATCCTCAGAAAAAGAACTAAATGAAACAGAGATAAACAATCTACCTGACAAAGAGTACAAACTAATAGTCATAAGGACACTCACTGATCTTGGGAGAAGAATAGATGAATATAGTGAGAACTTCAACAAAGAATTGGAAAATATCGAAAAGAACCAATCAGAACTGAAGAATACAATAATGGAAATGAAAAATTTACTGGCAGGAATCAGTAGCAGAGTAGATGATACAGAAGAATGGATCAGTGAGCGGGATGAAAGACTAGAGGAAATCACCCAAGCTGAACAGAGTAAAGAAAAAAAATTAAAAAGAACCAAAACAGTCTAAGGGACAACATCAAGTGCAAGAACATCTGTGTTATAGGTGTCCCGGAAGAATAGGGAGACAAAGGGGCAGAGGATCTATTAGAAGAAATAATAGCTGAAAACTTTCCTAACCTAAGGAAGGAAACAAACATTCAGGTACAGGAAACACAGAGAGGGCAAAATAAGATGAACCCAAAGAGGTCTACACCAAGACACATTGTAATTGAAATGTCAAGAACTGAGACAAAGAGAATCCTAAAAGCTGCAAGGGAAAGGCAACAAGTTACATACAAAGGAACTCTTTTGTATGGCTAACTTCTCAGCAGAAACTTTGTAGGCTAGAAGGAAGTGGTACGATATATTTAAAGTGCTGAAAGGGAAAAACCTACAGCCAAGAATACTCTACCCAGCAAGGTTATCACTCAGAATGTAAGGAGAGAGAAACTTTTCCAGACAAGCAAAAACTAAAGGAGTTTATCATTGAGAAACCAAACTTACAAGAAATGCTAAAAGGACTTATTTAAGTGGAAAAGAAAAGACTACAAATAGGAATAAGAAAATTATCAAAAATAATAATAATAAAAATCACTGGTAAAGGCAAATATACGGTAAAGGTAGCTGATCAATCACCTATGAAGCTAACATGAAGGTCAAAAGAACTAGTACTATCTATTTCCAAGATAAAAGGTTAATGGATACACTCACACAAAAAAGAAGTTAACTATGATATCTAAAACAAAATGTGGAAGGAGGGGAGTAAAAGAGTAGAGCTTTTAGCAAGAGGTCAAACTTAAGAGACCACCAACTTAATATAGATTGCTATTTATGTAGTTATTATATACGAACCTTATGGTAATCACAAACCAGAAACCTATAACAAATACACAAAAAATTAAAACGAAGGAACCCAAACATAAAACTAAAGAAAGCCATAAAACCACCATAGAAGTGAGCAAGAGAAGAAGAAAGGAAGAGAGAAGAACTACTAAAACACCCAGAAAAAAGTAACAAAATGACAATGACTACATACTTATCAATAGCTACTTTAAATGTCAATGGACTAAATGCTCCAATCAAAAGACAGAGGGTAGCTGATTGGATTAAAAAACAAGAGCCATATATATATGATCCATAAAAGAGACACATTTCAGACCTAAAGACACTCACAAACTGAAAGTGAAGGGATGGAAAAAGATACTCCATGCAAATGGCAATGAAAAGAAAGCTGTGGTAGCAATACTTATATCAGACAAAATAGACTTTAAAACAAAAACTGTAGCACGAGACAAAGAAGGGCACTACATAATCATAAAGAGAACAATTCAGAAAGAGGATATAACAATTATAAATATCTATGCACCCAACATGAGAGCACCTAAATATATAAAGCAATTACTAACAGACATAAAAGGAGAAATAGACAGCAACAGAATAATAGTAGGGGACTTTAACACTCCACTTACATCAATGGATAGATCATCCAAACAGAAGATCAACAAGGAAACACTGACCTTAAATGACACATTAGACCAGATGGACTTAGTAGATATCTACAGAACATTCCACCCAAAAACCACAGAATACACCTTCTTTTCAAATGCACATGGAACATTCTCCAGGATAGATCATACATTAGGCCACAAAATAGGCCTCAATAAATTTAAGAAGACTGAAATAACACCAAGCATCTTTTCTGACCACAATGGTTTGAAACTAGAAATCAACTACAGGAAGAAAACTGGAAAAGCCACAAACGTGCAGAGATTAAACAAAATGCTACTGAACAACTACTGAGTCAACAAAGATATCAAGGGAGAAATTAAAAAGTACCTGGAGACAAATAAAATGAAAATATGACATGCCAAAATTTATGAGATACAGCAAAAGCAGTTCTAAGAGGCAAGTTTATAGCAATACAGGCCTACCTCAACAAACAAGAAAAATCTCAAATAGACAATCTAACAGCACATCTAGGGAACTAGACAAAGAAGAACAAAGCCCAAAATCACTAGAAGGAAGAAATAATAAAAATCAGAGTGGAAATAAATGAGCTAGAGACTAAAAAAAGAAAAAGAAAAAATCAATGAAACTAAGAGCTGGTTCTTTGAAAAGATAAACAAAATTGACAAGCCCTTAGCTACACTCACCAAGAAAAAAAAGAGAGAAGCTTCAAATAAATAAAATCAAAAATGAAAGAGGCGAAATTACAACGGACACCTCAGAAATACAAAAGATTCTAAGAGAATACTATGAAAAGCTATATGCCAACAAATTGGATAATCTAGCAGAAATGGATAAATTCTTAGAATCATACAACCTTCCAAAACTGAATCAAGAAGAAATAGAGAATCTGAATAGACCAATCACCAGTAAGGAGATCAAAACAGTAATCAAAAACCTCCCCAAAAATAAAAGTCCAGAACCAGACGGCTTCCCTGGCGAATTCTACCAAACATTCAAAGAAGACTTAATACCTTTCCTTCTCAAACTATTGCAAAAAACTGAAGAGGAGGGGAAGCTTCCTAACTCATTCTATGAGGAAAACATTACCCTGATACCAAAACCCAGACAAGGATAACACAAAAAAATAAAACTTCAGGCCAATATCATTGATGAACATCAGTGCAAAAATCCTCAGCAAACTACTAGCAAATCAAATATAACAATACATTAAAAAGATCATAGACCATGATCAAGTGGGATTTATTCCATGGATGCAGGGGTGGTTCGACATCCACAAATCAATCACTGTGATATACCACATTAACAAAACGAAGAATAAAAACCACATGATCATCTCAGCAGATGCAAAGAAAGCATCTGACAAGATAAAGCATCCATTTATAATAGAAATTCTGAATAAAATGGGTACAGAAGGAAAATACATCAACATAATAAAGGCCATATATGACAAACCCACAGCTAATATCATACTCAACAGAGAAAAACTGAAAGCTATTCCTCTAAGAACAGGAACTAGACAAGGATGCCCACTTTCACCACTCTTATTTAACATAGTACTGGAAGTTCTAGCCAGAGCAATCAGGCAAGAAATAAAATAAAAAAATAAAAGGGATCCAAATTAGAAAGGAAGAAGTAAAACCATCACTATTTGCAGATGACACAATTTTATATACAGAAAACCCTAAAGAACCCACCAAAACACTTTTAGAAATAACAAATGAATACAGTAAAGTTGCAGGATATAAAATCAACATACAAAAATCAGTTGCATTTCTTTTTTCTTCTTCCCAATGTCCCAGTACACAGTTGTATATCCCAGTTGTAAGTCACTCTAGTTCTTCTATATGGGATGCCACCACAGCATAGCTTGATGAGCAGTGTGTAGGTCTGTGCCCAGGATCCAAATCAGAGAACCTCAGCTGCCAAAGTAGAGTGTGCAAACTTAACCACTTGACCACCAGGCTAGCCCCCAGTTGCATTTCTATACACTAAAAACAAAGTAGCAGAAAGAGAAATTAAGAATACAATCCCATCTACGATTGCAACAAAAAGAATAAAATACCTAGGAATAAATTTAACCAAAGAGGTGAAAGACTCGTATGCTGAAAACTATAAAATATTGTCGAAAGAAACTGAAGAAGACACAAAGAAATGGAAAGATATTCTGTGCTCTTGGATTGGAAGAACATAGTTAAAATGTCCATACTTCCTAAAACAATCTACAGATTCAACGCAATCCCTATCAAATTCCAATGATAGTTTTCACAGAAACAGAACAAAGAATCCTAAAATTTATATGGAACAACAAAAGACCCCCAATAGACAAAGGAATCCTGAGAAAAAATAAAACTGGAGGCATCACACTCCCTGATTTCAAAATGTATTACAAAGCTATAGTAATCAAAATAGCATGGTACTGGTACAAAAACAGACACACAGATCAATGGAACAGAACTGAGAGCTCAGAAATAAACCCACACATCTATGTTAATTTTCGACAAGGGAACCAAGAACATACAATGAAGAAATGAAAGTCTCTTCAGTAAACGGTGTTGGGGAAAATAGGACAGACGCATGCAAAGAATGAAAGTAGACCATTATCTTACACCATACACAAAACTTAACTTAAAATGGATTAAAGACTTGAATGAAAGACCTGAAACCATAAAACTTCTAAAAGAATACATAGGCAGTACACTTTTCAACATCAGTCTTAGCAGCATATTTTCAAATACCATGTCTGGCCAAGCAAGGGAAAACAAAAGAAAAAATAAACAAAAGGGACAACATCAAACAAAAAAGCTCTGCACAGCAAAGGAAATCATTAACAAAAAGAAAAGACAACCTAACAATTGGGAGAAGATATTTGCAAACCATATATCTGATAAGGGGTTGATATCCAAAATATATAGGGAGCTCATACATCTCAACGACAAAAAAGCAAACAACCCAATTAACAAATGAGCAAAAGATCTAAAAACATTTTTCCAAAGAAGATATACAGATGGCCAACAGGCACATGCAAATATGCTCAACATCACTAATTATTAGGGAAATGCAAATCAAAACTACAATGAGGTATCACCTCATGCCCATCGGAATAGCTATAATTAACAAGACAAGACATAACAAGTGTTGGAGATGTGGAGAAAAGGGAACTCTCATACACTGCTGGTGGGAATGCAAACTGGTGCAGCCACTATAGAAAACAGTATGGAGATTCCTCAAAAAATTAAGAATAGATCTACCATATGATCCAGTTTTTCCACTTCTGGGTATTTATCCAAAGAACATGAAAACACGAATGCATAAAAATATATGCACTCCTATTTTCATTGAATCATTATTCACAATAGCCAAGACTTGGAAACAACCTAAGTGCCATCAAGCGACAAGTGGATAAAGAAGATGTAGTATATACATACAATGGAATACTGCTCAGCTATAAAAAAAAAAAAAAGAAAGAAATCTTGCCATCTGCAACAACATGGATGGACCTTGAGGGCATTATGCTAAGTGAAATAAGACAGAGAAAGTCAAATACCTATGATCTCACTCATAAGGAGAAGATAAAAACAACAAACAAACACATAGACCCAGAAATTAGATTGGTGATTACTCTAGGGGAAGTGGTGAGGGAGGAGGGTGAAAGGAGTGACCAGGCACATGTGTATGGCGATGGATGATAATTAGCCTTTGGGTGGTGAACATGACATAGTCTACACAGAAATCGAAATATAATGACGTACACCTGAAATTTATATGATGTTATAAAGCAATGTTATTTCAGTTAAAAAAAAAAAAGATTTAACCTAATTAAGAAAAATCATTCCTGTTTGGCAGCCTTCTTCAACACAGTTTGTTAATGACAAATTTGCAATACCCCCTTCTTGAAGTAAAAACACTCCAATCAATAATATTTTGTTAATATATACTTTGTATACATTAAAATAACAAAATTGGACATTATAATATTCCAAATTCATCTTTCCCTATCTATTTGTTGTACTATCCTATTTATTGTGAAATTTTCCTATTTTAGTTTAGGGAGCTGGTCTCATTATGGTACTTAGAAATAACATGCAGTATAACCAGGCAGTAAACAAGTTTTTCAGCATAATATGAAAGTTGTGTATTCTTTATTCTGGTTCTGCTAATAAATATGTTGATTCACTGTGATCTTAAGAAAAATTAGTTGGCATTAAGTTTCTCAATTCAAAAGAATATGAAACGCTTAAGACAAATAAATGTTATTTTCTTCACAAATGAGAGACTATACAAATGAATCATTAAATTTAAAAAATCATAGAAGCTGAGTTGGTCATTCTTCCTACTGGAAAGTATCATACTTTCCCTAAAAGTAGCTATTTGAGTGCTTTTAAAAAATTATTCATGGGGCCGGCCCTGTGGCAGAGTGGTTAAGTTCACACACTCTGCTTCAGTTGCCCAGGGTTTCGCCAGTTTGAATCCTGGGCACAGGCATGGCTCTGCTCATCAGGCCATGCTGAGGCGGCATCCCACATGACACAACTAGAAGGACCCACAACTAAAAATACACAACTATGTACCCAGGGGGCTTTGGGAGAAAAAGGAAAAATAAAATCTTAAAAAAAAAAAATCATTCATCACTACTGTTTTTCAGTTCCACTAAAAGTGGATCATGAGGGAAAAGGCTCAAAATATAAGAGAGGGATTCAAAGTAGACGTCAAGGAAGAATTCTGGCTGGAGTAAGGATGATGAAACATGGAGATAAGTCACCAGGTGAAGATTGAAAAATTTCCATGATTGAGGCAGAAATCCATCTTTCTAAAATGGGTTAGATTTTCCTGAGAGTACAGTGTAAATTTTACCAAGCGACCTACCTTTTAAAGCCCCTTCCAAAACTATCATGTGTCCTCAGGTTTGAGAAACTTGGTAAAATTGCTTGATTTGTACTGAGGAACCTAGGTTGTCCAGAGCAAGAAGCCTGGAAAGATGTTTACCTAGGTGGGTCAGCACTGGTACAAACAGGCTCTACTGGACAAACATGACATTCTCACCAGGCAAGAACAAATTACTACAAAAAAGGTGCTGTATCTGTGCTCATATTGAAATTCATATAGTTGAGAAATAGAAGAAATTTGACAAGTTACAACAGCACCTGATTTAGTATAATCCACGATTCTGTTATTTAAAACTAAGACATGCTAGTATTTGTGATTCTTATGCATATTAGTGTGGAGTCTTGCTGTTGCTGGGTTAAAAAATAAAAATCTCATCCGTCACAATGTAAGCCCTTACCTGCCACATACCCCTTAGCAAGCAGGGGAAGCTACTTTCTGCAGGTGTGCTGGCTAATGCAGCATAATTATAAAAATGAAGGGCTCATCTTAAATTAAAGTTGATAATGAATCAATGAATCCATTGGTCACTAGATCAGGTAAAATATTTTAGAATTTGAATGAATATTTTCACAAAGAAAAGCACTGGTACTAAATAATATCAGAAAAGGAACCATGAGTTTGTGAAGGAAAGACTGCCACCTACTGAAAGGACACATCATTTTTCAGAAGGTTTTCCCTAGATGGGACAAGTAAGCCTCAAGTTCAATGGATTCCCAACTACAATAAAGCCTATCTTAAAAGCACACAATACAAAGGACAAATATTGTATGATTCCACTTACATGAGATACCTGGAATAGTCAAAGTCATAAAGACAGGAAATAGAATAGTAGTTACCAGGGCCTAGGGAGGGGGTAAACAGAGAGTCAGTGTTTAATGGGTGCAATGTTTCAGTTTGAAATGATGAAAAAGTTCTAGAGATGGATAATGGTGATGGTTGCACAACAACATCAATGTGCTTAATGTCACTGAACTCTACACCTAAAAATGGTTAAAATGGTTGGGGCTGGCCCCGTGGCACAGCGGCTAAGTTCGCATGTTCCTCTCCGGCAGCCCAGGGTTCACCGGTTCGGATCTCGGGTGCGGACACGGCCCCATTTGGCAAGCCATGCTGTGGTAGGCACCCCACATATAAAGCAGAGGAGGATTGGCAGCAGTTAGCTCAGGGCTAATCTTCCTCAAAAAAAAAAAAAGGTTAAAACGGTAAATTTTATGTTGTATATATTTTATCACGATTAAAACAAAAAAGCAGCATACAATATACCAAGGCCTTCTTTGGTCTGAAATGTACTGCTGACTAGGCAAAGTGTTAAATATTAATATTTATACTAATTTTTAATTTATAATTAACATTAACCATTTAAGTTTGTCACTAATTCTTTTTAAACGATGGACTTTTTTAAAAACTTAAATGGATATCTTTATCTTATTTTTATATTTGTTTTTTTCTAAAATTAATGGGTAATATACTTACAGGGTTAAAAAATTCAAAGCAATATAAAAAGGTATATCCTGGTCCTAATCTACCCTGTTCTTCCCTGCCTTCAATTGGCAACTTTTTTTATTTTTTTGAGGAAGATTAGCCCTGAGCTAATTACTGCCAATTCCCCTCTTTTTTCTGAGGAAGACTGGCCCTGAGCTAACATCCGTGCTCATCTTCCTCCACTTTATATGTGGGACATCTGCACAGCATGGCTTTTACCAAGCAGTGCCATGCCCACACCCAGGATCTGAACCAGCGGCTGCTGAGAAGCAGAATGTGCGAACTTAACCTCTGCACCACCAGGCTGGCCTCGCAACTATTATGTTTATTTATCTCTTAGTGTTTCATTTTGCAAATACTGGCAAGCATGAATATATATCACTTTTTCTCTATGACAAAAGGTTGTTACACATTGTTCTGAATCTTGCTTTTTTTTTTCGTAACAGAGGGTTCCTTATTCTTTTTACAATCAGTCACATAGTATTCAATTTGGTGGATTCGCTAGAGTTTATAACGCTGGGCTGCTTTCAACCTTTTGGTGGTAAATACACAATGCTGCAAAAAATAACTTGTATATATGTCATCTCATATTAATACATGGATTACAGGAAGGGTTCCCAGAAGTAGGAATGCTGGGTCAAAGGGTAAATGCCTCTGTAATATTGATAAAATAATCACCAGATTCCCTTCCAAAGGGGCTGCGCCATTTACTTTTACATTTTTGCCAGATGGTATCTCAGTATCTTTTTAATTTGCTTTTTTCCTTAGATCTCAGGCTAGTTAAGTAAATGGGTCTACAAATGGCCAACAGAAACCAGAGGAAATCAAATCTTCACGTGGAAGGGTGTCGAGGGAGAGGGATTGTCCTATTTTATGGGGGGAAAAATGTTTTTAAATGCATAAAAAAAATCCTGGAAGAACAGAAAGTGTTCAGTGGTTGCCTCTCTCTGGAGCCTGGGAGTTGGGGTGGGAGAGAACAGGTGAAAGGAAAAGGAATTTTACTTCTCACATCCTTTTGAAGTGTGAAAAAATTTTTTTAAAGCTATCACATATAACTTTTATACTTAGAAGAATAAACCTAAATTTAATGCTAAATACTAAGGATCTAAACAGATTAACATATTTGCATAAACATAAAAAAAGGAGCAGAGAGAAAAAGACACGATCACGTGCCCAGAAGTTACCTGAACAATGGTGAATCCAGATCTGAGAATAATATCTTGTATCTCCTCCTCCTTGTCAACAATATCTGGTTTGATAATGGCCAGAGTTTTTTCTACATATATCTGAGGTGGGGGCATTGATATCTCCATTCTGGTTTTTCAGGGTACAATTTAAGAGATTCTTGACAGGTATCAACTGCAATGACATGCATTCCCCCACCCCAAATTTAATGTAATCGTGATTAAGAATAGCATTAGGTGCTTGATTTTATTAATTTATAAAGTTAGAAATTGCGGATCTTTTTCTATAAGCACTGTCTCAGTAATACGATTTCTACTCTGCGACTAAGTCGTGCTCTGGGTTTTCCTAAGCGCTTTCGAGGTGGAGAGGTCAAGGGACAATCCGAGGGCCTAGGACTGGCGCAGAGTCTCGGGGCAGCAACAACAGACTGAGTCGGCAATCCCTCCGGCCACTCCAGCAGCAGATGAGCTGCCTGCTACGCCTGTCCCCGCCCAGCCCCGCCCGGCAGGAACAACCACGCAGAAGGTCAGGCCTGTTTGGAAAGCAGAATCTCTAGGTCCCCTGGGCCCTTCGGGGCTGCAGCTGCAGATTCCGAGTCCGACCCTTGTCTGGGACTCACCTTAACACCTCTCCTCCAGTGCCACCACAACTGGTTTCTAGGAGACCTGAAGCCCTGCTTAAGGACGGTGGCTGCAGAGGGCCAATCCCAGCAGAGTGCTTCACAGCCTCTGGCCGGTTCCTTTTAATCAAGACAGGGAGCCAGTCACAGGCGTTTTTATCCCCCTTGCAAATCTTAGAAGACTAGATGTCTTTCAGCATTTCTCATAATTTATCTTATCTCATCCTCCTAGACATTTGAAGGACACTTCAATTATCTCCACTTTACAAATGATGAAGCAAATCACATACACTCTCCCCTCATCCTACCCCACCTCCTTCCAAACAGTGTATGGAAGAAAACTCATGTCAAATACCTTACTCATTTCACCAGATGATACTGTCCCCCCTATTCCCACCTTCTGTCATCATTAAAAAGCAATCTTTGACTTGTGAAATAACATTTATTTATAGAGGAGTAATAAGATGTCTAATCTAGTTACCTCTAAATTAAGCCTATGGAACAAAGATGTGGACAACATTTATGGCATAACCCAAAGCTCAGCTCTCCCCATTTTCTATATATTATGACCACAGGCACCTTTGACTCCTTGGTTGTGAGTTAAGGCATTATTCTTATTAGAAAAGACAACTGAGAAGTGGTAAACAAGTAGTGGGAGCCTCTGTGGGCCAGAGTCTCAATGAGAGGTCCAAATTCCAGAAAAGTTCAGGGTAGCGGCTCCAGGTTAACAAGACAGGTTTTCCACCATCCATGAAGTCGGCTGCTTCTCACTCCAGACTATTTAAGTCTCTTCTTTTGTCTAACCAAATACTCAGCACCTACAGGGTCAAGGCAGATAACAAGCTATGAATCTTCAAAGCGACAGAGGTTTGAATGCAATTTTATTTTTCTGCAAAGAGATTTGACTATGCTGTTTTCCTTAAAGTATGATGCTGCCCATAAAAGAAACCCTCAAATGTTTTCTTCTGGCTATATGTCTTATCCCCTACAGATGGGACAGTGTGAACATACACTAATAACAAGTGTAGCAACCAAAATATAGAAAGTGACTCCAGCCTCTGGTTTGCATGTTTAGCCCTCTAACTTGAAGCTTGGGAAGCAGGAGCTCCTGTTACTTTATCTATCCCCAGCTCTCTTGAGAGCTCTTCACGGCTGCCTGCTTTCCTGGACTACTTTACTTCACTATCTATTAAAGCTGGTCTTGCAGAGGCTCAGGGTTTTCTTAACTAGCACGTACGTCAATCCTTCAGGGCCTTGAATCACCTCTAAACACAAACTCTAGGAGCACAAGGTCACTTCAACATCACCCTTAGTCTCACAGACTTTCTAAAATCAGATTCCAGAGACTACTCTCCTTTTTCTTGCAGTTCTCTATGTACAGTACCTGAATCTGCTCCAAGACTTCTCGCTGCATCTCCACAGCCATATGGTATACATGATGATCAGAGTCATTGTACATCACAGCATTTTGGAACATCAGCATCAGGTCCCTCTGGAACTGAGCCATGGTGCGAATCCGTCCCTTAGACAGATTCCTTTTCAGGCTAGTCAAGTCCATGGGTCTAGAGGCGGCCAAGAGAAACCAGAGGAAATCAAACCTTCATGTGGAACATGCGGTGGGTGACCTAATACGTTCTCTTGGAGAACTACCCAGCTCTTAATGAAAACAGTAATAAAGATAATAATCCCCATCAGATAATAAAATAGCATCAGCAGCTAACATTTGACTGTGTACAACAGGCCAAGCGTAATGCTAGGTATATGAACTCACTTGATCCTTTCAGTAAACCTATAAAGTGGGTATCACTATTATCACCAACTGGCAATGAGGAAACTGAGATCTAAAGAGGTTAATTACTTGCCCAAAGTCACACAGCCCCAGTTGCAATTCAGAGGCAGCCTGACTCCAGAGCCCTGAGGCCCAGCCACTACACTCTATTATTGTAGGGGGAGTGCTGACGCCAAGTACCAAAGTTGTAAAGAGCTCCAACGATCATTGTAACTACATGGTAGTTACTGACTGACTGTTTACAATGTGTAGTTATATACTAGGTATTTAATCTACTTCTCTTAATACATAATCAAAAGCTAAGAATTTTTTCTTCTTTCATGGAGATGAAAAGAGTGAGAATCAAGTGAATATTAGGATAAATAATTATTTAATGAGATATAGAAAGTGGGTATATAAGAGAAGGCACAGCAGTGTAGAAAGAGGGCTGAACTGGGAGGTAGGGATCTGGGGTTTAGTTCTAGCTGTGCTGTTCACTATTGATCACAGGCAAGTCATGACCACCTCTGAGCCTTAGTTTCCTCCTCCAGAGAATAAAGGAGTCTGTCTCCAAAGGTACTTTCCTG
Organism: Equus caballus; assembly: GCF_041296265.1. NCBI lineage: Eukaryota > Metazoa > Chordata > Mammalia > Perissodactyla > Equidae > Equus > Equus caballus. The sequence continues at coordinate 53,988,523 of NC_091697.1, read as the reverse complement.
TTCTTTCATACTCCATTAACACACTGCTTTTTTTTTCTTACTTTTATTTTTTTTTTCTGTTAATGTAGTATTAGTTTATTGTGCCAAAATCAGTGATTTTTCACAAATCTCAAGCAAAATTAATTGGAACAAAGATTAAAATCAGTCATTTTATTAAATTACCAGATCTTGCTAAATAAAACAACTTTGGTTCAATTTTACAAGTAAGTAACACACTGCTTTATGACAGCATTTTCGACCAATTATGCTATAAAAATCCAAAATACTGCAATCATCCAATGTTTGTAATATCCATTGGGATTACCATCTTTGCCTTAGCACACCTATAACTGGCTGAATAAAGACGGTGTTTCCTTTTAATGTTTTGCTCCAACAGAACAGTGTCAAAAACTACCAAAGGCTAATGTAAGATAATAATGAATGGATCATTTTACTTAAAAGCCAATACTGAGGGGCGAGCCCACTGGTGTAGCAGTTAAGTTTGTGCACTCTGCTCCAGCAGCCCAGGGTCCCCTGGTTCAGATCTTGGGTGTGGACCTACACACTGCTTATGAAGCCATGCTGTGGCAGGCATCCCATATATAAAATAGAGGAAGATGGGCATGGATGTTAGCTTAGGGCTAATCTTCCTCAAAAAAAAAAAAAAAAAAAAAGCCAATACTGAAAACAAAAACCTATATTATCCTTTTGTTCCCTGCCTTCCTTCTCAAATGAAGACTGAGCTCACCATAACTTTACAAACTTATTCAGCTATAAAATACATCTTGAATTTGTAAGTAATGTAAATGAAATAAGGACATAATCTAATAGATGGGAAACAAAATATGAAAAGACATATATAAAAGCAACCAACCTTTCTTGACCCCTTTTCCACTGACCTTTTCACCACATCCTTGTATCCTGGGGCCTGCCTTTCTGACACAGGCTTCAGAAATGGACTGCTGAACCTGTTAAAGGACAAACCAAGAGAGGATGAAGAAATTCTGGAAAGTTGCTCTAAACGAGAAGTGTGGCTGTGAATGCCAAGAATGGCTAAGAGACCTACCTGTGACTGGCAATCATCTTCCAGACTGGCAGGAGAGTCTTCTTAAATAGCAAATGATCCTGAACAGGGTCACTCTGGCCTAGATCAGACCTATGGGACAAAATAGGACAGAAAAGAAACAGTAACTTCACAAATGGTATTCTGTCTCCCCAAGGTGGGCAAAGAAGTTTTCTCAACACATAGTGTTCCTAGTTAACATCTGAAGGAAATAACACCATAAGAATAAAAACATATTTAATGCTTCCATAAGAGACCCCAAATTCTGTAAGTATTCTCTCATTGGTCACTATTATCGAATGAAGTGGTTACTTCATAAAGCATACTACAAATCTACAATTGCCTCTTGGACTTGCTGATTTGCTCTTCAGCACCTGTGACTCTAAAGAACTGGTCTATGAAAGTGATCTTTGTTCACTGATGTTTCACAAGTGCCTGGCACATAGTAGGTGCTCGATTAAGTATTTAATAAATGAATCTGATCCTGTTTTTATGCAGAAATATGCCACATTAATAAGTATTTCTCCTATACTTCCAGAGAAAGAAATACTTGGTTTCACATTCCAAGGAATTCTCTTATGTTTCATCTGAATGCTACAATTTAAACATTTTTCCTTTTCACTCTCTTCTATATAGTAATAGTTAAAATACCTAAGAAAAATTCATTTCTCCTCAGGGCCCTTCCTTCTCTGGGCTAAACTGCCTAATTTATTTAGTTTTTCTCTGGAGCTGCAATGTTTTATGTCATTTTATAGTTTTCCCAGTTGGCAAGTTTTCTGTTTACTCCAAAGTTAAACATCATGTTGCACTTCCCACTTTACACACTACATTATACTCTCTAAATGGGCTCTCTTCACACCTAAGGTTTTGCACCCTCATTTTGCTTTATGTACTGTATTGTGTGCGTTCATTTGAGCACAACTCACATCTCGTTTTACTTTTATCCAATTTGAGCAACTCTACATAACTACTCATTTTCATGATGCAACATCTCACCTCATCTAAATTACATACCACAAAAATCAACATACCCTTAAACCCAGAACCCTATCAAAACAAGGCAGGTAAAGCCTAAAACAAACATCTTCCTTTGTTTCTAGTCAGCAAACCAGAATGAACAATAGCTCCTTGGTATGGTGCAATCTTGTTCATACACCAACGCAACAGATATTTAGTAAGTTTCCATTATGTGAAAGGTGCTGCGCTAGGTTCTGTAACCTCATAATCAATCACCTTTGCAATGTTTTAAGAAATAATCCCTTGCTTACCTTTATCTCTATGTATTTAGAAATGCATGTCAAAAAACTACAAGTAAAAGTGTGGGAGTGGAAAGGACCTACAGACTTGGACTGGTGCTACAAAGGCTCTACTTCTCTTTACTCCTGCGAGTCAATACAAACTAAGGGAGAAGCCAGAAAAGAGGCACTTGGAGAATGTCTATCTTTCAAAGAAGTTTTAAGCTTCCCCAATGATTAGACAAGAACTCAGCTTTCTATCTCCCCTTAAACTATCTGGCCAAGCAGACTCAATTACTACTATCTATTGCGTTCTAATAAAGATTTTGTGTTTAATCTAATTTCTAAGATAAGAGTGTGTAGTTTGCCATTCAAGATGCTGAAATGTTATGAAAGAAAATGTCCCAGATTAGAGATTTCCTGTTTTTTGAATAGTCATAATAGGCCAGCTGCTCATACTTACACAGGGAGTTACAGAAAAGCAAAGGAAGCAATTCTTCAACAACCTAGATTTTAAGCTGTATTCTTTCTGCGTAACCAAAATTTAAAGTCTGCTATTTAAAAAAATATATATGCATGGTTCGGTATCTTAAACAAAAGAAGGCTAGAATAACTATTTGCTTGCCTTTCCACAGATAATGTGGGTGGATCTGGGATGTAGTAAAGGAAAAAAAAAAGAGAGATCATGTTATCTTCTCTCAATAGATAGATACAAGGCTAGGCCCAGAAACAGAACTATTTATTACCATAACAAAAATACTTTGTTTAGGGGCCGGCCCAGTGGCGCAGCGGTTAAGTTCGCATGTTCCTCTCCGGCAGCCCGGGGTTCACTGGTTCGGATCCCGGGTGTGGACATGGCACCACTTGGCAAGCCATGCTGTGGTAGGCATCCCACATATAAAGTGGAGGAAGATGGGCACGGGCGTTAGCTCAGGGCCAGGCTTCCTCAGCAAAAACAGGAAGATTGGCAGCAGATATTAGCTCAAGGCTAATCTTCCTCAAAAAAAAAAAAAACCAATAAACTTTGTTTTTCTGATTTAAAAAAAATTCACTTAGGAAAAATTAAGATTCTAAAATGTGCCCTTAGCCTCATAATTATTTATAAAAAGATGAGACTATTATATAAACAATTTCCCAAGATTCGTGAAAAAGAAAGAACGGAGATGATAACTTTAAAATAATTTTGAATTTCAAGTTAATAGGAGCTGTTTTAGCATATTTAAAAGGATAGTTTGCATAACATTAGACTTAAGGTACAATCTGATGCAGCAATGTTTCCTAAATAAATAGAAAGCAATTAGAGAGAAGGGTTATTTATAAAAGAGATTCTTAATGTTGATGAAACAGACTTGTTTTATAAAAGAAAAGCATACAGACTTCTAGTTATACAATAAAATTATACTTAATTCTATTGCTACTGTTTTCCAACTCTAATTGCCTTTTTTTTAATTTACAAAAGTAATCCATGTTCCTGGGAAGAAATTCAAATGGGCATAAATAGAAGTAAAAGTATGAAACTTAAGAGCCTCGGATAAAAATCTATACTTACAGCTTTGAGGAGGTAGCACGACTGAAAAGGATATCCACCAGAGGAGTCTCCGGAATGCTGAAGCCATCATCACACTCACCTGCAGAGGGCTGGTCTTCCATCTCTGACACATACCCTTCACCCAGGTCCTCCTCTTTGGATTCTTGCTGAACCTCCCCCTGGGAATGCCAAGAAACAAAGGAAACTTTAGAAAGAGATTTACTATCTGCAAGGTAATTTTACTTGTATGGGGTAAAGGAAGGTTGACTTTAAGGTGAGAAAAGGCCAATTATATAAAGCTATAAAAGAAATTAGAAAAAGGTGACTTAACTAGACCTGTCAGTGAATTATTGGTAACAATCTTGCTGGAGAACTTTGTACCCCAAGAAAAAGTGAAAAAGCAATAAATTCAATTCTAGACGGATGCTGCATTCTTTTAAAACTGCCATTATCACTTGTGGCCCTGGAGCTAACTAGTCTAGCTGGTCAGATAATATTAATGATAATGGCACTCTAAATTTTACTGATTGCTTACTATAAGCCAGGCACTATGCTAAGTGCTTTAAATGAATTGTCTCATTTAAACCTCACAGCAAACCTGTGAGGAAAGAACACTATAATCCATTTACAGCAGAGTAAACTGAGGTTCTAAAATGTTCACTCACATGCCTAAGGTGGCACAACTAATTGGTGCTGAAACCAGGATCTGGACCCAGGTTAGCTGAACTTCAGGAGTTAGCCTATGTGCTCTAACCACGCTGTTCTGCTTCCCTGTGTGGAGGACCAATCTGACTGCTGGTTTAAATTATTCACTTACCTCTTCACTCTCTGTGGGTAGTCCCTGAACTGCACAAATATCTGAAGGAGCTGGAGCCACCTCCAGGCTTCTATTTTCTCCCAGTGACCTCTTTTCAACTACCAAGGGGTCTACCTTGGCTGAAAGCTCTTCAGGCTCTCTGAAGGGCTCCCCTTCTCCTTCAGCGGCTTCAATTTCCCTTCCCTCTTGTCTGGTACCAGATGGAGGGCAGCAGCCTTCACTTGATTCTTTGCTACTAATGCATAATGGCTCCATTAAATAGGCTACCTGCAATCATAGTTTATTGTTAGATGCATAGGAACACCAATGGAAATCATCATCCATATCAATAATGCCATATGATTATACTGCCCCTGTGACTAAGTCTGAGACGGCAAATAGGTTAATTCATTCATTCAATCATTTAAAATTTATCAAATATCTTCTATACACAGGCACTGGACTAGTTGCTAGGGACCTAACAGAAAACAAGATTGATATGGTTCTTGGTTCTTCAAGGAGCTTATGTTCTAATTTTTCAGCTCAAGTGTCAACTCTGATCAGTTGAGAGTGGCTGTCTACAAAACTGCGGAAAATTTTGTCTGACGCAGAATGCAGATAGAAGTGGCAACATTTTAACTGGATTCTTGCTGATCTTGACCTAGGTTCTCCTGAATGTGTGCAGTTGCCACATAAATATAAACTCTCTTTCCAATTCTGTTCATTTCTGGTCCTCAGCCCTTAACCAGGTAATAAGGACTCTGTAAAATACTGCCTTGAAGTCATCATGTTATAAGCTTCAAGGAGAGTTTGGGTGTCACCTCCCCTGACTCTGAAAGAACGAATTGCAAGGATACTCATAAGGCAGTCCTGCATACCGAAATTCCATTTCCTATGACTCAGGCTCCTAATAACTGGGGTCTTAGAACATTCAGTCAAAAAGTACATATTTGGCACATATTTTGTATTAGCACCAAGTGCTGAAGACACAGCAATGAACTTAGTCCCTGCCACTGTGGAGCTTTCATTTTAGTAAACAGTATTAAGAGTGGTAGAAATGTGTACAGGTAAGCATTCTCTCAGAAAGTTGAGACTTTTCCAACTTTGGGAATAGTGGCTCCCCATTACCTCAGAGAGAAAGTGGAGGAGGTTCTGGCAGCTGACTTGCTCTGCCTCTTCCTGAGATTCTTCACTGCCTCCATCCCCCAAAAGCAGCTCACTAGGTTCTCTCTCTGGGCTGCTTTCTTCTAGTTCCTCAGCACCTGGCTCCTCAGTTTCCCTCCAACTGCCCACATCAAGATCCAGACTGGAGTCCCATGAGCTGAAGAGGGACCTGCAGTCGTTGCTCAACTCAGAGTCATTCGAATAGTCTTGTTCAGAATCCAACCAAACCCACTCATGTCCCATCTGTAAATACACAGAAAAAGATGCATTTCATTCACTCAGATCAATATCCCTAAGGCATTTCCATCTCCCAAGTTCAGGAGAAAGATAAGGAGCCAGAAGTTTCTTTCCAGTCATTACTAGGAAGAGTAAAAGCTAGCTGAAGGGAGACACCGGGAGACCAAATGATCTGTCACTGGGAATAAAGAAAAAGCCCCACGTCAAACAGTGTTACCCAATAATTATTTTTTCTTGGATTTCCTCATACTCCAAAAGAGTATGAGAACAACTGGAAGAGAAAAAACTAGAGCATAGCTAACTGAACAGAAGTCCTCTATCCCAAATCACCCTTAAACTCAATGGCAAGGCAATAAATTTGAGGAACAAAGGATTCTTTCTCAGCATATAGACATTTTTAACCTATCAACCATTGACTCTTCAAAGCACACCTTAAGATTACCTGTGGCATCCTTCTGGTCATATCCAACTCTGACTTCTCAGAATGAGAACCGCAGCATCAAGTTTTTAAAATATCTTCCCTTGCTTTCATTACACTACACTACCTTGGCTTTCTTACCCCTTTGTCCTCTACCTTTTACAACTTTCAATAAATCTTTGTCTTCTATGTTCTTGCTTGGTCCTCTGCTTCCTTATTCATGCTTCCTTAAAAAACTGAGGTTTCAACTTTGATCTCTATTCAAGTGGCTCCCAAATCTCTCCACCTTTACTTCTTATATGCATTCTGGTCTCACTTCCCCATGTACCCAAAAGTCAATTCCCTTTAGGTATCCTATCCTACTTCAACTCAGCATTTCTAAAACTAAAATCACTTTTCTTCCTGAATATCTCCAAAATCATTTGCTCTCCCCAATTTCTTTATCCTTATCAACACTATTTTCTTAATCCTGTTTTGACTCTTCCTTCTCTTGTATTCAGTAAGCAAGTCTACTTCCCAATTTTCTTCCAGTTTTTCTCAATGCTCATCCTTTGTTCCTAAATAAATGCCACAGCCTCCTGGTCATTTATCTTTAATCCAATCTACTCTGAACAGACAGCCTCCCTAATCAAGGCTTTACAGTAACTATCACCTCAGATATAAATTTCTCAATCTGCCACTCAAAGTCCTACATACGTTAAGCCCTATTTTGTCCCACTGGCCCAGTTATCTGTACTTCACTATTCCTTAATATGATCCCTTCTAATGACATTGGTCTCCTTATTGCTCCCACCACAGATGCCTATACCTTCAACTCAGCTTGCTAAAGCTCATCCATCACCTTCTCTACCAACTCAAAATCTGTGTCCTTTAATGGACCACCTCCTCCACAAACTTCTCCAACCTTCAGGGTTTCATTGCTTACTTCACATGCATGTTTGCAGACTGTTTTGGGAATATCCTGTAGTTGTTTAATTTTCTAACTAACTCCTAGATTGACTGAACTCCTCTCTCTCACCTCACAAGGACAGTATCTTCTATTTCCTTAGTATCCTAACAAGCTTTAGTTCTAAGCCAAAAAGATCTGTGACTTCTAATCATCTTTCTAAAACCCATCTTTCTCAAGAAGGCTCAAAGTACTAGATAATACTTTATCAATCTCCATCTCTTTATAATAAGACTTCTAACTAATTCATTTCACTGAGATAGTTTTTACTTAATAAGAGAAGTGGGAATAAACTCAGGTGATAAATTTGCTAACTCTTAAACTGAGTTTAGCCTTCAAACATCAATGGTATGAATTCTAAAACACACAAGAACCCTACACAGAGAAAAAGATAGAAGGAATAGTAAAATACTATCCCAGAAATACCACCTGCAAAGATAGTATTAAGGAGGACAAATGTCCGGGATAAAAATCAGTGCTACCCACATCCATGCTCAAATCTTCTTTAAACAATGCCAGGAACAGAACTCTGAAAACCTTAAGTTTTCCCAAAAATTCAAGAAAAGTTGAATAATATAGTCCTTATTGTACAATGCAACACTTTAAAATATTAATTATAAATTCAATCTTGGTTACTTACCTTCTCTGAGCTGTAGAAGAACAATTCATACTACAAGACCACTATCCCCTCTAACAATCTCACTCTCACAAATGATGAAAGTTATTATGCAGAAGAAATCACAAGTTACACATACACACACACAAAGAACACACCAAGGCTAGAGTTTTCTTTTCTTTCAGAGTTTATTGTATACATACACATTTCACAGAGTTTTTTTAAAAAAAGTCTGTACACTTCACAAGACAGTACAAACTAGCTACAATCTGCTAGCTACACAGTAGGACATTAACACAGCCCATGATTTTTGCCCTAAAACAGGCAATTGTGTTACTCCAACTCTCTGAAAGAGATTTTCCCAGTTCATGTCACATGGCCCAGGCGCCTCCTCTTCTGTAACTTCCACTTCTGGAACTGGGCCCACAAGCCCAAGCTCTATCTTGTTTACTTCTATTTCAGGTTCAGCCTGATGAGCGTACTCTGAGGCTTCATTTTTTCATCTTCATATCTGCTTCAATGGCACAGCGACGGCCCCGGGTTCCCCCATCCTAAATGAGAGGCAAACAAAGAAAGGCAGCATGAATGAGTTGGTTAGGAAGTAACAGAGAAGGTGCAACAAGAATGCTGGGGATTTGGTTTTTTGGGGGAGTGGGGAAGAGAATCAGCAGAAAAATCCAGGAAATGAGGGGTATATATATCTGTCTTCCCATAGAGTAGGCTAAAAAGCACCTGGTAGTAGTTTGTAAGAGGAAATAGAGGACAGAGAGTCGTGCTCCTGCCCACCAAAGAGGGCGCCAGAGTTTACCTGGGGTCCCACAGAATGACTATCAGTCATCCCACCCAGGCCCCAAATCATATACAAAGGAACAGGAAGAGTAAAAGAAAGGTGGGAGAGTCAGAAAGGGCAGTGGATAGTGAGATTCTTGGCTAACATACCTGTCCAGCTGTTGGTCCCTATAAGAAAGGCCTTTCCTGCAGACTGACCCTGGCACTAGTTCCCTAGCACCTCCTGACAGTTGTTTTCCATGAGATCAGGACAATCAGAAGGCTTCTTTCCATCTGCTGCTCTCTCCCTGCAGCCCAGCTCCTTCCTCTTGTGCAATATTTTGCTGTCTTCAATAGATAAAAGATCCTATTAACCAGCCTTGCAACAGCCAGCCAATTGCTTGGGGATCCAGAGTCACTGTTGCAGGCCAACAAGAAAGAATGGAGATTATAGTGTTCTGTCCGTGGTACAGGCTGAGGCCTGTAGGCGAGATGAACTAGTGAACACTTTTGCTGGGCCAGGCCATTTTTACATTTCTAACAGGCAAGGACTCTAAAATTTTTAGAGCTCATGAACACAAGTTGCCTTTGAGACAACAGTAAGAATAAAAATACCACCTTGCATTTGTATAGCACTTTAATTTTTTTTCAAGCCAGTTCCATATCTATTATCTTATTTTACCCTCACAACATCCCTGTGAGGTAGGCTGGACAGGTACCTCATTATATTAGCTCCATCACACAGATGAGGAAAACAAGGCTCCAAGAGATAATCTGGTGAATTTAAGATCATGTGGTTTTCTAGCCTGATGCCCTTCCATTACATCATGCCTCAGTGCCCCATAATGAACAACAGAGTCACAGAGTCATTCAATTCATGGCAGAAAAGACTGAAAGTCTTTAGACTATCTTTGCTAATAAGCTTATCTCTAATTCCACCAGACACTATTGTATGCATTGGTCATTGTTACTGAGATCTTTATCTTAAATTTGTGTCTCAGGCATCAGTCTTGCAACTTAGTATTAGGGAAAAAGCAAAAAGAACTATGTGCTGAATATCTGGTGGTATAAGGAACATTTTTTAAAAAGCCAGCTAGCAGCTGCTGTTCTAAGCAATCTTCCACTTGTAAGAAAAGAATTGGCAAAAGGTGGAGTCAAGAAATGAGGAGCAGGTGCATCCTAGATCCTTACCAAGAATACCTTATTTCAGCCCAGGGAACTCATAAACAGTCCTACCCAGAACACACACACACACATGCAGAAAGACAGGAATGCGGAAGACGACACAGTTTCTTATTCCATGACCTGAATAAACAGAAGTTCAAGACACTGCCACAGTCTGCATGTTCAATTTCCCTCTGCCACCCACCCCCAGCAGGAGCTGAGAATCTTTGTGGCAACACCGCCCCTTGCAGCCATTCAATACTTACAAAGAGAGAGAGAAGGAAGGCAGGAGAGCCCATGGGGACACTGTCCTGTTAGAGGACAAACAAACACTGATCAGGTTCCACGGAAACTTTCAGCCGCAAGCACCCCAAACCTCAGGACAGAGACATAAGCACCACACACACACAAAGACAAAATTTAAAAACTCAAGAACAAGAGGAAAGAGATCCAAAAGCAATCTGGCCATTATGCCTCTAGAACACAAACTGATGGTCCCCAACTGCTGCAAGCTAAGTCATTTCCCCCACCTTGCGAGCACACTCTCAGAGGAATTAATAATTCACTCACTCAGCTCACAATTTCTCCCATGTGACTGGGCCTTCCAGTCACAGCAAGTTTCTTCAATGTTTGGATGGAAGCAAACCACCACCATTCTAAGATCTACATGTCTATACACTGTTGGAACGTAGAAGTCCAGCAATACCAAGTACTAACACAAGGTTCCTTGGATGCTTCAGACTTCTGGCAGTGAACACTAGCACATAGGCTCTTTCTTGGTCTCCTCACCTTCTCTGAAGCATCCTGTTTGCGGGTAGAATCTCTCCCTCGAAGACTTTTAGCACTGATCCCAGACTCAGATGTTTGCATAATCAACTGTGTGGCCAGGAATTGCTGTAGAAGAAATAGGGTTGGCCTTAGAGACCTGATCCAGTAGGGAAGAATTAAGACAACTTGGGTTTTGTAAGAAGGACTCTGTATAGTATCCTTCTGCAAACAGCATTCAAATACATATTGACTGATTAGAAGTTCAGCATATTAGGTTTTAATTCTAGTTGTGCATGACAAAGAATCTGAAAATGCAAAGGGCTCTAACTTTTTTTTGCTATAATATAGGATCAAAATCTCTCTACTCTAGGGGCCGGCCCAGTGGCACAGTGGTTAAGTGTGCACATTCCGCTTTGGCGGCCCAGGGTTCACCGGTTCGGATCCCGGGTGCAGACGGCACCACTTGGCAACCCATGCTGTGGCAGGCATCCCACGAATAAAGTACAGGAAGATGGGCACGGATGTTAGCTCAGGGCCGGTCTTCCTCAGCAAAAAGAGGAGGACTGGCAGCAGACGTTAGCTCAGGGCTAATCTTCCTTAAAAAAACAAAAAACAAAAAACAAAAAACCTCTCTGCTCTAATAATGAGAAAGAGAATAAAACTAGATGAACCAAAAATCATTCAGCAATTTAAGTAATTTGGCAGACTGCAGAGATAGACAACATCCCTTCAAGATCAATATCCCAAGTTCAATATGCCAAGGGTGCCTGGCAATGCAACTGCAGGATACAAATAGGTTATCTGTGATGAAAAGGGAAAAGAAACTCTATCTGATGATTGTCTGCTAGGTACATACTTAATGTAATTTAAAAATATACATTCAGCATTTTATAAAAATTTTATTTAAAAACTCCATGAAACTAAAGCTATTACCCAAGAAGGGTTGAATATAGTCATGCACTGCACATTTCGGTCAGTGACGGACTCCATATACGACAGTGGTCCCATAAGATTAGTAACATATAGCCTAAATGTGTAGTAGGCTATACCGTCTAGATTTGTGTAAGTATATACTATGATGTTCGCACAACAAAAATATCACCTAATGAGGCGTTTCTCAGAATGGATCCTCGTCATTAAGGAATGCATGACTGCAGGCCATGGGCATGGCCATATTCTCCCACAACTTTCACCAAACCAACATGAGAAAACCAACATGAATCCAGCAAGAACAAAATTTTATGTTCCTGTGTTCCTGATGCTATTTCAAGTAAAAGCCACTGCACCCCTTTCTAACATCAATATGAATCCTTCCCTTGAGTATTTGCATTTCAACCTTGCTAAAACACTAAAGATCCTCAAAGTACCTGGATCTGCTCTAAGACGTCTCGCTGCATTTCTACTGCCATGTGATAGACATCATGGTCTGAGCTATTATACATTACAGCATTCTGGAACATCAGCATAATGTCACGCTGAAATTCAGCTGTGCTACGGATCAGTCCATTTTCAATGTTTTTCTTAATAGTTGACAAATCCATAGGCCTAAAAAAAGAACAGGGGTAAATGGCACAGAGAAGGGAAGAGGACTCAACTAGATCCCTGAATGTATTATTACCATATCAACCTGGCAGTCTTAGCTGGCAGGACTCAAATGCTAACCCCTCACCCCAAAACATGCACTTAACCCAAAAACCAAAGTCAGTCTATAAATTAAGTATTGAGAAAGGTAATAAAGGGGGTTAATTCTTTTAGACTATCATTGGTGATCCAGCCACTGAAATGATCAGACCAAATGATTGGTCACCCTTACTCACAGCAAAAAACATCTGCTTTAAACTTAACAGTCTAAAGCAAAAATCCACCAAGCCTAGACAACTTATAATTCAGGCAAGACAGCATGCTGAACAGATCATGGCTTACCTCTGTACAATGCTGTGGTAGCCAGGTGCTATATCATCTGTAACAGGCTGCAGGAAGACATTGGCATACCTGTCCAAAAAGAATAAGGTACAATTACTGACTTAGCGATCCTCCAGAAGCACAGGTGAGGGAACTTGATCTAAGCAGCTGAAAGTTGTAAGAGCCAATGCCCCCAGGCCCATATAAGCCAACTCAGACTTTTTTCTAGTCACCAACAATGAGGAGCAGCAGAAGAAAATGTTCCCACTGATTGGTAAAGCCCACTCACCTATGATTAGCTGCAGCTCTCCATACAAGCATGATGGCTTTCTTCCAGATTTTCTGTGCCTGAATAGCTTCTTGATCCTCACTACAGACAGAACTGAAATAAAAGAAATATATGAGCCCCACTAGGCATAAGTCAAAAAAAAAAGTCCTAATTATTTCTTGTCAACTGTTTGTTCCAGGCCAAGAAAGGGAAGAAGAAAAAGTAAGATTAAAGAAAAGATCCTCTCCTCCTTCTCACCTTCACTGCCTTGACCTCAAAGAAAGAATCTCAGATACTCACAACTGCGAAGAAGCAGGGCTGCTGGGGATGGAGTCTGCCAGTGTGTGGGATTGCAGCGTAGCATTGTGTATGCTAAAGCCATCATCACTCTCGCTCACAGGGGGTTCATTATCCATTTCTGACAAATAGCCTTCTCCTTGATCTTCTTCCTTAGGCTCCTCTAGGCTGGCCACTTCACTGACTCCATCTTCCTCCTCATCCTCACCTGGGGCATCCTTAGACACAGTGTGCTCCAGTCAACAAATGCAAGCAAAGCTATCCAGCAAAGCGTCATTAAAAATGATCTGTCTTTGGGTTAGCTCACTTCTGTAAAATGGCCTCACACTGTTTCCTGACTGAGACCTCTATCACTTATACTACCATCTACTTACAGACACTGACTGATCAAGTAATTCAGAACCTGGACAAAGAATAAGACCCAGGATCTTTTTAAAAGGAAGAAAAAAAAAGCTACTTACTTAAGACTAAGCTAAGAGGCGTTCCTTCTTTCCCCTTGCTCTTGAGAGGAACTCTGACCCTGGGTACAAAGTTATCAAAAATAGTTTTATTTTGTGTCTCATCTGATGGAGCAAGCTCACATCACATTACTTTAAGTCTGTTTATTACTACCGCTTAGTAATTCTAAAAGGAAAACGCTGAATGATTTTTCTCTGGATAGTGTAATTAATAATCTGATTTCTTATATGTTCTCGCTGGCTCTGGTATCCCTATTCACTCCAAATCACTTTGGATGTATCAAAGCTTCTTTGTGCATTATATGCAAAGAAAGGTCTGTGTGACATTCACAAACTCTTTCAGATGGGAAGCACATGTTGCCATAGAACTCCCCCTATGCCTGACTGTCCACTGCAGCTTTTCGCCATGCAACTCCTTAACTGGATGGGAGTTTACTGAAATTCATGAAAAAGGTAGTGCTATAGGGAAATCTAGTCACATAGCAAGAGGGATAAAGAAAAGTCTGAAATACCTTTATCTGGCTTCCAAAAATAGTCCCTGATTCTTCTTTCAATGAGTCTGCAGAGGAGAGAAAGACTACCTGAAGATTTTTCCACCTTAGCCTTCCCCTTCCTATGGACAATAATCCCCTGCAGCTCTCCTTTCCATGCTGACCTATTCTGCCTCCTCTACTTGCCCACAACCCACAAAATCCCTCAAAAGCCAAAGCAAACGATTTCAAGTTAGTTACAGAATATAGATTTCCTGGCATTATTTACCTGACATTTCAAACTTGTGCTGAGTCTCTGCCTCTAAAGGATCCTCAATGGGATTTGAGCCATGTGATGGAGACAACATGCTTTCAGGGGATGCCTGAAGACCAAAAAGAACAAATACACTAAGTACTGGTAAATCACTACAGCTTATACAATTTTATTCTTCAATGATGAGACCATAGAAGAAATTCTAAGTTCTACCCACATAACATGATTCTAATGGTCACCTTAACAGGAATAGGATAAGTATATATAGTACTGATCACATCTATGTGCCTTGGACACATCAAACATGTCAGAATTCAGGAATGAAACAGGAAAACCAAAGGCCTAAACTGTCACTTCTTACCTAAGGTATAACCCTCCATCCTTCCAGCCCCTGATCTTAAATACCTCTGTCTTTACAGCTGTAAGTGGAGTCTCATCGCCTTTCCCACTGGAAACATCTGCTTCAGCAATCTCTCCAGTTGCAGTACTTCTGGGTTCCTCGTCTAAGTCCTGACTCCTGAGTTCCGGTGGCTCCATACTTGTGGCTGGAACAACTCCTGCTACTATTTCAGCCCCTGAAATCCCTTGCTCTGGTTCTGCAGGTTCCATTTTGATCTCAACACTGGGCTCCCTGATGTCCACCAGTTCATGAATTCCTTTGTTTTCTGTGTCCTCAAAGTCCAGCCTCTCTTGCTTGACCGTCATCTCTGGTGCAGGGAGAGGCATTGGCTTGTCCCGCTCCTGCTGGATAGGGTGCTCCCAGGGTCCAGGCAGGGACTGGGGATCATCATTCTCTTCACAGAATGAAAGTGCTGCTTCCACTGCTGCCACATCCAGCACTTCAGGATGATCATCTACCTGTCCCATAATACATACACTGTTGAAGTCACAGAAAGAAGCCCAAGTCCCTCAATTCTGTTAGCACCAAATGAGATGGCCTGAATCTGCAGCTTCTCTCTCCATCTTCTCCAAGTAGTAGAAGCAACCAATGGACAGGTACCTGTCCTGTATAAACTAGTAACATAAGGATGGCTGGGGAGACAACTACTATGTCAGTACCAAAGGGCTTTGAAACTACAGAGATGGTGATGGGAAGAAGCAGAAGACTTGTTTGCTTACATAATTCTTACTACGAGAAGCAAGGAGAGGCTGAGGAGAGAAGCCTATGTAGGACCCATGAGAGATTCTTTTAGGCTTTGCTGAATAGTTACCTTGTCTTCAATGATGGCAATGATGTCTCCAACAGTTTCAAAGTCCAGCTCTTCACCTGTATAAGACACAGCAATATCCATCTTCTCAGCCAGATCTAAATCTTCCTTCCCATCTATGCTGGGAGCCTTTGATCCTCCAGGGTCCTCTGCTACCCCTGATCGGAAACATTCTTCTTTGATAGAATTGATGATCATGGAGATTTCATTGCTATCCATGGAAACAGTCACAGTATGTGGATCCCCCACAGCCTCCATGGGAACACAGGTGTCAGGCTGACTCACTGAGTAACAGGAAGAGAAAAGCATCTCAGAAGCTTATTTGGTACTAAGTGACCACCTGGAGATCAGGCCAAGGCTGCAGACAAATGTCAAGTACTCATACACTAAAGCTCAAAAAGTTATCTTACATCTGCCTATGTTTTCTTCTCTATAGCTTTCTCTAGAAAGTTAAGGTGAGAACCCATTCTCAAGCCCACTTATATGTATACTTAGTGTTCTTCCCCCAACACATAAATGCCCACCCACCTCTTCTCACATGCTTGTTTTCCTAAGGATAAAGATGGCATATATCCATGGAGAAGAGAACAGAAGTATCTGAATTGGAGCTGATGCACTTGGTCACTTTTCTTTAACTAAAGCTCAAGATGAAATTTTGGACCTAGTGGCTGCTCAGGGCGTGGGTCAGGGACGCACCTGGAGCTATACTCTCAGGAGTGGAGACAGCCGGAGTAGAGGATGGTGCTGGCAGCGCAGGCATCATGACAATGGTAGCCTGGGACACAGACTCTACAGGAGGTGGCACAAGTTTAACTGGAGGTTCACTGGCAACAGTAGTGAAGGAAGCAAGAGGTGTGGTGAACTGTGTAGGACCAGCTTCTAAAAGCCGGGAAAGAGTGGGAGCACCTAACAGACAAAGAGGTAGACAAAATGAGGTAAAAAGAAAGCACATGAACAAGCAGCAATAGCCATTTTAAGATTCAACCAAGAAAACTTTTAGTCTCAAAGGATGAAAGCAATTCCTCTGTTGAATAAGCTTATTATCTATATCCTTACTTTCTCCAAACTTACTTAAAACCTGCCCAGTTAGGAATGACCCAAAGCACTAGACCACACAATGTATACGAAAAATGGGTGGTGATTTTTTTCTCAGAAGAAAATTAAACAATAACCAAAAAAAACCCCAAAAAACACCCCACCCACACACAAAAAACTGGTATGAATAAATCTGTCACTTCTGCTGAAGGTAAGCATGCTGTAAACCACCCAAATTCAACACCATTCAAATACCAGTATCTAATGTTTGTTTGGTACATTGCAAAGCTTTTTTTTTTCACTTTGCATTTTCTACCTTATTTAATTCTCACTACATCCCTGTGAAGTACATTCATTGCAATTAATAAAAGAGGAAACTGAGACTAGAGAGTTCATTCACCCAATCCAAGGTCACGAAGCCAGTGTGTGGCAGGCCTAAGACTCAAGTCCAGTTCTCTGGTTCCAAATCTCATCCCCCTATTCTATAATCTCAGATCTCTCTAGCACTCTTCCATGATTTTATAAGCCCCAGAGAAGCAGCTTCACTATTAACTTCACTATTGCTCTCATCAATATCTATGCTGTGGTCATCCAGGGCTATCATTATTTTGAAGATGGAATGGATTTACAATGTGGAGCGCTATATGGTTTAACAGGTAAAATAGCACCGGGTTGGGCTTTATATTTAAGATTGACAGTTGCTTAGTCACAAAGGCTAGAAACCAAGGGCAGTCAATGTCAAGTTCAATATCTTTAAAGTAAAGCAGATAACAGAAAAGTGGCGACTTACCTGAGGCAGCAGGGGAGGCTGCAACAGTGTTGGCTGTTTGCTGCATCTCCCCACCATGTATCATGGGAAGGACCCCGCCTACCTCCAGGAGGACACCTGTATTGTTCAGGTGGCCAGAAGCCACAGCCATTTCATTCTCATTGACCTACCAAGGAAGAATAGAGGTGAAGGCTACACTCAAGATTTCCTTTACTACCACTTCCCAAAAACGCTCCAGCAGTTGACCAAACTTCATGAAACTAAAAGTTAATATCCAAAGAGAATAATTTCAGACCCACGGGAAACTCTAATTTTCAAAACTTATTTGACAAGAGTTCTCTGGAGAAGAGAACCAAGATAATTCGGGTTTCAGATACCTCAGGACCCAAGGATACTATCAACTTACTGTTTTTTGTTTTTGGTTTTTAATTTTTAGGTTTTTTAATTTCGTTTTAATTAATATTTAACTAGGAGATCTCGTCCTCTTTTGAACTTTTTTTTTTTCCATGTCATATTTTAGGTCCCAGGCACTCCCTTCCAAAGTACTAAATCACCACAGCTCTCAAACACCCACAGAAGTCTCCATACCAGTCTGGGGCTAGTAGGCAGGAGGCTGCCCTTCTTCAAGAGCTCTGACAGCAGAGGGGAGGGGGGTGGAGTTGCTTTCTGTCCAAGCATCTTTTTCTGGGGTGAATCATCTGTTACTGGGGTCATGGGGGCTTCTAAGGGTGCAGAGCCTGGAGGAAGGGTGTCAGGAATCCCAGGAAACGAGGTGACTGGGGTACTCGGCAAAGTCCCAGGGGTTACCTAAGAGACAACAGAGAACCTTTATCTGACTTCTCAAACTCTGGAAGGTTCCCTACTAATCTGGATGGGTTAGTGTGTCTAACTATTACTTTATTAGTGCTGAATGGAAATGCCCAAAAACCCTCTACCCCTCCTACTCTCAGCCACACCTTTCTTGCCCACAATTTTTTCTCTTCCACCCATTCAAACCCACAATGAGCCAACCATTCCACCAACCTGCCTTTTACAAACTCCTTTCCCACCAGCAATTATTATATTTACAAGAAAATTGCCCCTTATTTCATCAGGAATTTCATAAGACTAGTACACTTACAAACAATTCTTTTACATAGTCTTTTACCTATCTCTCAAAAGGTCAAAAACCTCAATGTTTTTAGGTCCATCCTTATCTTAGAGCATAGAACATGGTAAATTAAGTCTATAACATTCACACCAAGAGAGGAAGTTGCCTCTAGGCCAAAAGTGGTTTCCTCATTACTCAGCTCTCTGCTGGCTTATTGTCCCTTTGCTGATTAATTCCTGCAGATGGAAATATACTCACCCCAGAGGTCGTCTCTTCCATAGTGGTTGCAGTCAAGTCCCCAAGTGGATAATCACCTCCTGGGGAGGCAGAATCTATAGGAGAGCGGACCATCACAGTGGGTAACCTCCGAGGGGGTGTTTTTACTGCTTGACGAGCTAGAACATATAAGAGAACAATTTCTAAGTCTTCAAGATTAAATAAATGACACTAAACATTACTCTGCTATTACATAATAAAGGACAAATAAGGATGCTGCATTACTAAAGTAGCATTATGAGTTTGGATTAGAAAGCTGTCTTTAACGCTTCTGAGAGGTAGGTAACTTTTTAGCCTGACTTTTCCCAAGAGTAATTTTTACACTAAGCAAATTCACTTAACTAGCTATCCCAAAGGTCCTTGGAGTAGGAAAGTGATTTAAATACCTCTCAATATCCTCTTCAACAACTTATTAGGATTCTGCTTTGTTTTAACAAGAGAAAACGACCTCATTAGCTCAAAGCATGTATTCCTAGAGTTACAAATGCTTAACTTCCTCCCTTTATCCAACGACTGAGCTATTCTCAATCTTTTTACAGGCCTTTGACTTCTAAAATCTTAATTATGTTCAGTGTCTTATTACCAAGCCTTTTGTCCTAAAAGGACACAAAGTCTAGTGAGATCTGAGCAGAGCTAATTTTCTAAGAGCTTCCTCCTGGACAAAAGGGGATATTTTTATTCTGGTAAAAGAGAAGATGACAGAGAAAAGTATGCAAGTAAATTGGAATTAGTAGATTCTGTTACAAAAGAGTCTTCAATTTTCATTAGTGTGCAGTACTGCAGAGTCAATTGCTCAACAGTCACTAGGTTCAGCTTACCCTGATATGCAGCATCTGTAGCCTTCCTCTTTACTTCAGCCTCCTCTTCCTCCAATTTTTTTTTCCTGAAGAAGGAATTAAGGGTTAGATCCTAACCAGCTCTAGCTCCTCCTCACAGTGCTCTCACAAGGAAATTTTTTGCCAGGCTAGCACTTTCTGAAGGAAAGGCCTAAAAAGGAATCTTTATCAGCAAAACAGGGAATTTTGAGTACACTGCCTAACTAACAGTTCTTTTATTTTCTTCCTCTTTTCCCGAAAGCCCCCCAGAACATAGTTGTATATTCTAGCTGTAGTTTTTCTAGTTCTGCTATGCAGGACGCTACCTCAGAATGGCTTGATGAGCGGTGCTAGGTCTGCACCCAGGATCTGAACCAGTGAAACCCTGGGCCACCAAAACAGAGCAATGAACTTAAACAGGGCTGGCCCCTAACTACCAGTTCTTTACCCAGGCAAACTAGAGCCACTTTTAAGTTAGGACTAAGTTATGTTCTCACATTGAAATGTTCCATCACATTACTTTCCAGGACTCACATCCCCCTCCCAGCTACCAGGCCACTCTGCAGCTTTCCCTTTCTAGAATCTCTCAAGTCTAAAGGGATGGAAGATGAAGGAAATAAGCCAGATTACTTGAGGAAGAAAGGGAGTAAAAAGAAAGGAAGTAGATAGAAGAACAATGTAATATAACACACATCGCAATGTCATTGCAAAGCTCATCCAGTCTGCTGTCCATGTGCCCAGCTTGAATTAGTTCTGCATCTCTTTTCAGCCGTCTGTAAGGAAGAAAGAGAGGTAAGTAGAATGGGTTTTTTAATCCGCTATTTAAAAAATTCTGATGAGTATCAGAAGTCAGCCTCTTTTGCCTCTCCCAACCCATTTGGCATTCTCTCTAATAAGTACCTATATTTTTCCTGGGTTTCCTTTATCACTTTCTTTAGTTCCTCAACTCGTTCAGCAGTCAGTTTCCGAACAATGACATCTTCAACAGTTTCTACCACTTCTCCCTTTTCACCTCTTTTCCGTCTGTGGAAAATTAAAAAACAAAAAACAAGACACATACATTTGAACAAGAGAACATTTGTTCTCACTCCCACTTGCTTTCTTTGAGCCTCCTCCGTGACCTAACCATAGACAACTTCTGCTATACTTTTATCACCCAGTAATATAAATAGATATAAATCAGATTTCCTCAGTAAACACTCTCCACTAAAAAGATTTGGCTTGGGGCCAGCCCGGTAGCGCAGTGGCTAAGTTCGCAAGTTCTGCTTCTCGGCGGCCCAGGGTTCACTGGTTCCGATCCCGGGTGCAGACATGGCACCACTTGGCAAAAGCCATGCTATGGTAGGCATCCCAAACATAAAGTAGAGGAAGATGGGCATGGACATTAGCTTAGGGCCAGTCTTCCTCAGCAAAAAGAGGATTGGCAGTAGTTAGAACAGGGCTAATCTTCCTCAGAAAAAAAAAAAAGATTTGGCTTAAGTGCCTGGCTTTGTACTCACTTTGGGGTCTCAGTGGTCTCTAGAAGCTCCGAGTACTGAGAAGCACAATGCTATGAAGAAAAAAAGTGAATATGATCAGCAAGCCTGGAAAGGAATGACCTTTCAAAATTTCAACATATTAGACTAAGGTTTAGAAAAGGGGGCTATATGTAAGATGTAAGTGGTTTCTAAGAGGGAAATTACTTTGCAATCAAATCAGTTCAAAATAATCAATACCAGGACACAGAAAAGGGAGTCTCCTGGCCTGGAATTTGTGTATTTGAGGAAAGACAACCTAACAGCCAATATATTTATAGCTCCTATCTACTGAGTAGTCACTTTAAGCAAGGCACTGTGCTAAATGCTTTACAGGTATTACCTCAATTAATCTTTACAACAATCCTGAAGCAAAGTTTATCTCTATTGTGAAATAGGGATAAACTGAGAAAAGTGAGGATCATGGTCCAAAGTTTTTAAGTGGAGTCATATTGAAACTGAATCTATCTAACTCCTAAGCTTGAGCTCTTAACTGTTACGCTACACTGACAAGAACAGTTTGTAATACGAGCATACATGGATGGATTGACAAATAGTGGGAAAAACGAAAAAGTATTCTCAACTATTCTCCCTTTTCATGGTATAAAAGCCTTGTGACTAAAGGGCAGGGCCTGGAAGGGAACCCACTTCACATTTCAAAGACTGCTCTAAAAGAACACTTGCTTGGGAACTTATTTTTCTTTCCTGACAAAGATGATTATATTATCTGCCTCCACAATTTTTTTAGATTTCTGTAAATTAACAGATGGGCTTTAATTCTCATTAAATTACAAAGCCAAAATAAACATCAATACATCTAAGAAACTGACTATACAATCCTAACCCTGATTACACATCTGACCTACCTTGGAAATGTTATAAGAATACACAATCCATGGCCATCTCAGAGGTATAGGGAACTTACTTTTTGAGAGAACCAATCTGGAGGGCGGCCAGGTTCTGCAAAGGGCTTGATTGCTCTGCTAACTGATACCCTGCAAAAGGAGAAAAGCCTTATTACCCATCAAATAGAAAAAAAAGGAGGGAACGTATGCTGAGAGTTCAAGGTTTGAAGACCAAACTTTGGAATAAAAAACTGCCACTGTAAAGTATTCTGGAATATGTGACTATGGAAAACGACACAACTGCTTAAAAGTTGTTTAGAAGGAAAGAGTCATTGCTAAATAGTTTTCCTAGGTGATATATCTCCTGGGTGAAGTGAAGGTATTAGAACCCAGTAAGGTACCATTTTTGTTCATTTTGGAAAATATTTTTATGTTGATTTTAGTTCTTTTAGAAAAGATTTGCCTTTTGAAAAGCAATTTGTAATACAGTCCAGACCCAAAAAAGTTATCTTTTGATCCACTAAGAGAGCTCCTAGGAATGCAATATAAGGAAATAATTTAACAAAAGAAGGAAGCACCAAGAAGACAGCATCATGTAGATTTGATTAGACTATGAACATTAGGTTTTTCCTAAACACCTGCAAGACGATGCTTAACTTATGGCACTTCAACTCTATGAAATTAAACAGTTCATAAAAATAGTTATGAAATACATGTGGTGATATGGAATATATTTATAACATAATATTAACTGAAAAAAGATGACGATTTTTTGCTATGATGCAATCACACAACCTTTAGAAAAGTTGTCGGTATAAAGACAAAGAAAGAAATAGGCAAAATTGAAGAGAGTTGGACTGGAATGGGATGAAAGAAGACTGTAAAGGGGCTTCAACTGTGTCTGTTTTTCTTTAAAAAGATCTGAGGGAAATATGACAAAATATCAAGATTTGTTAAGTCCAAGTAACAGGTACATGTGCACTCTATTATTCTCCACATTTCTCTAGGTGGTTGAAATATTTCATAATTTTAAAAAAGAAAAAAGTTTTTAAATTTTGTGTTGGATAATGGTATCAGAGCTCTTTTCCTTTATAAGAAGTAATTTAACATTGTTAAATGGATGGCTATCAGCAAAAAATAAAGTGCGACCCATAATTTACGCCGTATACCAAGAAAACCCCCAAATGGATCAATGATTTAAATGTTTAAAAAAATTTAACCATGGAAGTACTAGAAGAAATCATAGAATTATTTTATAATCTCAGACTAGGGAAGAACTTTCTAATTATGTCCCAAAATCCAGGAGTTGTAAAAGAAAATTATTAATAAGTAAGCTATATTTTGTAAGTCTTAATGTAAAAATATCACCAAAAGCAAAGGCAAATGGCACATTAGTAAAACAAATGCGTCTCATAGCTCAGACAAATGGCTAATCTCTGTAATATATAAGAAGTCCCCAGAAATTAAAGAGAAAGACTAATAATCAAATAAAAAAAAGGGAAAAAGCAGTTACAGAAAAGGAAATACAAGTGGCTCTTTAACACATGAAGATATTCAACCTCACTCATCATAGGATAAACGCAAATGAAAAATATGAGAACTATTTCTCATCTTTTATAACACTGTCAAAGATCAAAACCATCTAACAACACATTCTATGAGCCAAGGCATAGAAAAACATGTGCTCTGATATATTACCAATGGGAGTATAAATTGAAACAATTTCTGAGTGAGGCAATTGAAAATATCTATCAAACTTTATAAACTTATATATTCTTTGATCCAATAACTCTAATTTCAGTTTTAGATATAATTTATACACAATTATGCAAGGTTATTATTTCTATTAACAAATGTCCATCAACAGAGACCATTTAAACAAATTATGGTATATCCCTAAAACATGCAGCTGCCAAAAAAAAAGAAAAAAAGGGAATGAGATAAAACTTCATATACAGATATGCAATGATCTCTAAGATACAGTACTAAGTTAAAAACAGAGAAGCAGCAGCAGCAAGGTAAAGAACAGTACGTATAGTCTATAATCATTTGTGTTCAAGAAGGGAGAGGGAAAAAGAAAATACATATTTGCTCATGTATACAAAATTAATGCAAGAAACACACAAGAAATTGCTAACACTAGGGAGATAAGGTACAGTGATGGGAGGAAGACATTGTGTATCATTTTGAACCTATGACTTAGTACTTCCTCAAAAAATAAATACAACTTAAAATTTCAAAGTTTTACTTAAATGTTCATATACTGTTTTTCTAATAAAAATGTGAAGAAATATGCAGATTGGATTCTATTTACTTGGTGTTTTCTCTAAAAATGAGTTCAGGGGCTGGACCAGTGGCATACTGTTTGAGTTTGTACACTCTGCTTCGGCGGCCGAGTGTTTGTAGGTTTGGATCCAGGGTGCGGAACCAGCACCACTCATCAAGCCATGCTATGGTGGCATCCCAAATACAAAACAGTGGAAGACTGGCACAGGTGTTACCTCAGGGACAATCATCCTCAAGGGAAAAGAGGAAGATTGGCAACAGATGTTAGCTCAGGCCCAAACTTCCTCACCAAAAAAAAAGAAAAATGAGTTCAGTTTATATTTGAGTTGAGCTATATACATATCTTTTTTTTTCTTTAAAGATTGGCACCTGAGCTAACATCTGTTGCCAATCTTCTTACCTTTTTTTCTCTTCTCTCCAGAGCACCCCCAGTACATAGTTGTCTACTCTAGTTGTAGGTCCTTCTGGTTGAGCTATGTGGGACGCTGCCTCAGCGTGGCCTAATGAACAGTGCTAGGTCTGCACCCAGGATCCAAACCAGTGAAACCCTGGCAAACTTAACCACTTGGCCATGGGGCCAGCCTCTGAGTTGAGTTATATTTAAGTTCAGGCTGTCATTTATCAAATTAGTATGATTCATTTTGTCTTGAGGTTTACCATTTAATTTGGCCCAAGAATAGCTGCTACCTAGAGCCATCCCTGACGGCCTAGCAGTTAAAGTTTGGTGCACTTCGCTTCAGCGGCCTGGGTTCAGTTCCCATTCACAGAACCACACCACTCATCTGTCAGTAGCCATGTCATGGCAGTGGCTCACAGAGAAGAACCAGAAGAATTTACAACTATACACACCTATGTATTGGGGCTTTTGGGGGGAAAGACAAAGAAAAAGGAGGAAAATTGGCAACAGATGTTAGCTTAGGGCGAATCTCCCCCTCTGCAAAAAAAAGAATAGCTGCTACCAGAATATACTGGTTTCACCTTAGAAAAGTTATTTGAAAAATATATAAAGTTGCAGAAATGCTAAGTGTGAACAGTAATAGTGCTTTTGTAAATTCATTTGAATGGTTAAAGTAGTAAAGATATATATATAAACACGAATTTGTATATTAACTAATTACAAGGTTTAAGACAATTAAAGTTGTCCTTAGAGCCTGATTGCAGACATGGCACTGCTCATCAAGCCATGCTGAGGCAGTGTCCCACATGCCACAACTAGAAGGACCCACAACAAAGAATATACAACTATGTACTGGGGGGCTTTGGGGAGAAAAAGGAAAAAGATAAAATCTTTAAAAAAAAAAAAAATGAAAACGGGGGCGGGGGGGGGGGTTGGGGGGGCCAGCCCCGTGGCACAGCGGTTAAGTTCACACGCTCTACTTCTTAGCGGCCTGGAGTTCGCTGGTTTGGATCCCGGGTGCAGACATGGCACCGCTTGGCACGCCATGCTGTGGTAGGCGTCCCACATATAAAGTGGGGAAGATGGGCACGGATGTTAGCTCAGGGCAAGCCTTCCTCAGCAAAAAGAGGGGGACTGGCAGTAGTTAGCTCAGGGCTAATCTTCCTCAAAAAATAAAATAAAATAAAATAAAATAAAATAAAATAAAATGAAAAGGGGTATGTCCTGGTAGCAAAAAAGATTGGAAACCACAGTCTTACTTTCTGATACTTAAAAAGAAATACTGAGTGCCTAGACAATTCAATAGGAAAAGAATAGTCTTTTCAACAAAAACTGGGTACTGAGACAGCTAGGTACCTAAATGCAAGAGAGACCTCTGCCTTACAACATACACAAAAACTAACTCAAAAATGAATCAAAGACCTAAAATGTGTAGAGATAAAACTATACTTTTAGAAGAAAACATAGAAATAAATGGTTTCTTAACTATGACACCAAAAGCACAAGCAACAAAGAAAAAATAGACAAACTGGACATATCAAAACTAAAAACTTTTTTGCTGTAAACAATACCAATCAAGAAAGTGAAAAGTCAACACACAAAATAAGAGAAATATTTGCAAATCATCTATCTGACAAGGGATTTGTGTCCAAAATATACAAAGAATTCTTAAAACTCAATAAAAAAAAATCAAAAGATCTGAGCAGACATTTCTCCAAAGAAGATATACAAACGGTCAATAAGCATGCGAAAAGACGCTCAGCATTAGTCATCAGGGACATGCAAATCAAAACCACAATGAGATACCATTTCATACCCACTAGTATGGACATAACCGAAAAGACAGTAAGTGTTGTCAAGCACAAGGAGACATTGGGGCCCTCATTTATTGCTGGTGGGAATGTAAACCAGTGGGGCCCCTTTAAAAATAGTTTAGCAGTCCCCCAAAAAGTTAAACATAGAGTTACCATATGTCCCAGCAATTCCATTCTCAATTCAAAAGAACTGAAAACCTCATACATGAATGTTTATAGCAGCATTAATTATAACCATCAAAACAGTGGAAACAACCCAAATGTTCATTAACCCATGAGTAAATAAATAAAATGTGGCATACCCATACAATGGATTATTTTAGTCATAAAAAAAGGAATAAAGTACTGATACATGCTACAACTTGGATGAACCTCGAAAAACATTACACTAAGTGAAAGAAGCCAGTTACAGAAGGCCACAAATTATATGATTCCATTTACATGAAATGTCCAAAACTAGCAATTTATAGAGACAGAAAGTAGATGAGTGGGTGCCTAGGGATGGGGGGAGGGATGTTAGGGAGATGGTGAGGAGATGGCAGAGTGACTCTTAAGGGGTAAGAGGTTTCTTTCAGGGGTAAAGAAAATGTTCTAAAATTAGACTGTGGTGATGGTTGCACAACTCTGTGAATACACTAAATTCTGTGAATATACTGGGTTAATTTTACGGTATGTGAATTAAAGCTGTTAAAAAATAAACACTTAAAGGTTAGTATAATTAACTATAGGAATCCACCAATGTAAAAAAATACCCAACAGTTTCTAAGACCCAAGAAAGCAGACATCCTAGATATCTTACCAATTTTGATCTCCACTCCTCATGACAGAAGATGCTAAACACAGCTTCTCTCGGATAGACCATGGCTCTGTGGGGCCAGTACTCAGCAGCTTGTGTTCTGAAAGGACAGAAGGCTTAGAGACAACCAGTGAAACAGTAGAGTAGTTCTAAGCCCCAAAGGGAGGCCTAGAAGCCTAATACAAAACATCCCAATTTGTAAGGACAAAACAAGCTACTATCACCAAATCTTGATTTTCATGTTTCATAGTAAAACATAACCACGGGGGCGGTATCTATTCATTGTATTTGAATTGCACTCTGAATATCTGGCGGAAGATTTTATTTCTTCAAGTGCCATGGCTCCTTTTCTTTATAAAAAATAATAATCATAATAATAAATAAGGAGTGTCAGATTAAGATAAGGCAGTTCTCCCGAAAGGCCCAGTTTTAAGAATACTTTATTCCAGTTTGAACGCAAAGGCTTATTTCCCGCGATTCGCAACGCCACCTCCCCTACTGTCCCGCCTCCTTCTTAGCATAAACTTGTTTACTTCCTTCACTAATTCCTCCCTGTAGCTGTTGGGCCTAAAGGACCTTTTTCATCCATGAAACAGACAAAAATGGCTGAGACGCAAGAAATGCAATTTTCCCAGTGGCACAAAAAGCTCACGGTTAAAATACCCCCATTTCTCTAGCAGATGGAGTATGGGCCTCACAAACGTGGGTCAAAAAATGAATGCTGGCCACTCCGTGTGGCTCACATTTCTTCACCTGCGCGCCCGAGTCTCTAGAGCACACTTCTCTCTCACCCCGCAGAGCTCCCCAACACATAAGGATTCGCTGAGCTGCTTCTCTCAAATCTCAGCGGCCTCCCTGAGACACAAGACAACACCGCTGGGCCCCTAACGGTTGGCCTTCACGACACCGTCGAGCGAAGGTCTCTGAAGACCCTGGGCTCTCAGGCAAATCACTGCTCCTACTCTCTAAGCATGTGACAGAAATCTGCTGCCTGGCCTCGCCTCTACAAAGGCCTTCCGCGCAAAAGCACCGCAGATACTTACTACCCGTTCCTGCCGCCATCTTGGCCCCGAAGTCTCCAACCCCGGAAGGGAGACCGTCTAGCGGGGCCGAAACCCGGGGAACTCTGGGAAGCAGAGTCTGGGCGTTTGTTTGCGGTGCCTCCTGGGAAATGGAGTCTTCCCGCCCCGACCTGCGAAGAACAAGCACCCTAACCAGGTCTCTTGTGCGCTCTTGGGAAGGAATGTGCTAAAGAACAAAGGATGACGGCCGAAGCCTCAGGATTTCCTTTAGGCTTCTTAGAAAAGAAATACCTAGGGTTCAAGAAAAAGTGTTAAGAGGGAAGAATTCCAGGCGACCCAACTCCAAACTCCGACAGTTGGTAACCCGGACCCATATTAGAGCGGAGAGGTCAAGCCCCCAAGCAAACGGTCTCGTGCGGCCCGGCCCGCCCCCTTTCCTTGCTCTGATTGGTAGCTGCAAGCTTCGCTATCTGATTGGCCGAGCGAACGCAGCGCGTAATTTAAAACATTGTATCAGTAACAAAAGGTGTGCCTCGTGGGCGGAGTTGTGCTCTCTGGCAGCGAAAGTCCAGGTTCGGCGGCGAAAGTCAAGGTTCGGTGGCGGAGTGTGAGTGAGTCGGTACCAGAGGAGGAACAAGTGTCGCGTCTTCAGGTGAGTGTGGAACTGTGCTGGAGCCCAGCTGGGATGCCAGCTCTTGCCCTCGCGGAATAGGCTTTCAGAAAGCGGAGCTGCCGCCATCCCTTTTTTTAATCCCTCTCTGCTCACTGTGGGCCTCTGGCCGAGGTTGGAGAAGGAGCCTAGCTTACCGAGACCACCTCAACAACACCGGTGGGTGAGGCACCCCCTACTTAGATCGTGGCCTTTTGCTTTTGGAGTCAGATATCTGTTCATTCCTGTTCGCGGTCGGACCTGCCGCCTCAGATTGGATTAAATGATTAACTCCTCTCATCCCTTTTCCCTCTGCTGGTAGTTGAAGGGAACAGGGACCAGGAATTCAGGCAGCGAGACCAAGATGTCCTGGGGCAAAGGAATTGTTTCTTAACCTAGAATTTGCAGCCCCTCTGTCCCTTAAGGTTCTCCTCCCTACCCACCCTTGTCTATTTTTAGACCTAAGCTGCCCCTGCTGTCATGTCGCAAGGGATCCTTTCTCCGCCAGCCGGCTTGCTGTCAGATGAGGAGGTCGTAGTCTCCCCCATGTTTGAGTCCACAGCTGCAGATTTGGGGTCTGTGGTACGCAAGGACCTGCTGTCAGACTGCTCTGTCATCTCCGCCTCCCTAGAGGACAAGCAGCAGGTAAAGGAGTTGGAGAGTGGCAGAAAAAATTTTACTTCTAGGTTCTTCAGCTGTTCTAATAACTAAATTTACAGGTTAATAGGAGAAAAACAAACTTAATTTTGTACTACAAGAACCCCAGACAAATATGAGACCCAAGGCAGTCAGGCAATTGAGCTTATGTGCCATCCTGAGCTAAGGAATGGTATAAGGGCCTGGGGCTTCAAAGGGGAGCAGGGCAATTCACAGGAAGATAAGAGCAGATGTTTGGTAATCAGATGTTTGCCCTGCCATGTAGGTAAGTCTTTCAGATAAAAAGTTATCTCTGGTAATAGCTCTCTTTCTGGGCCAGGCTCCCTACCTAAAATCTTTTAGGCAGTTAAGGGAGAGGTAAAAGTTTTTCTCAAGTCTGCTGGATCACGATTGCCTTCAGCTCAAAATAATCCACATGCCAAAGTGACACATTTTGGGGTGGCGTATTCTGCTCCCCTTCAGTGGCTTGGGGGCAGAGAGTGATATCCTCAGCCTACTAGTTGTCCATACAGAGTAGTATGAGGTCAAAACCCAGCAATCTTGAGGGTCTGAATGATCAATTCAAAATTAAGAGCAGGACGAATAAAAAATGTAGAGTTGTGTATCCATAAGAACTATTATTTGCATTGCATTGATGAAACACCCTCAAGTGCATACTCTCAGGTAATCCTATGAGGAAAGGCTAACAGTTATCTCTCCTTCACCGTGAGGCCCAGATGTGTTAATAATTTGCACAGGGTCATACTGCCATCAAGTAGGTGGAATGTACATTCAGGTTTTGGGGGTTTTTTATGTGTCACCACCACAGCATGGCCACCAATGAGTGGTGTAGGTCTGCACCAAGGAACTGAACCCAGGCTGCCCAAGTGGAGTGTGCTGAACTTAACCACTACGCCATGGGGCCAGCCCCAACATTCAGGTTTTAATGTCAGCCACAGATTCCATTTATGGAGCCTTTCTGCTAAGCTAGGTTTCTCAGCTGCACCATTATTGACATTTGGGGCCACATAATTCTTTGTTATAGGGGGCTGTCCTATGCATTGTAAGATGTTTAGCAGCATCCTGGCCTCTACTCACTAGATGTCAGTAGCTCTTTCTCACTTGTGACAACCAAGAAACCTCACCTGACATTGCTAAATGTCCCTTGGGAGGCAAATGCTCCTGGTTGAGAACAACTCCACTCAGAAGTCTCGACTTATAGAGAAAATTCATGAAAGCAGGAGCCTTGATAGTGTCCCTCACTGTGGACTACCAGAGTTCCTGGACCATAGTAGACAGATCTCTAAATATCTGTTGAATGGATGAGGTGGGTGCTACTATTAACCCCATTCTATAGATGAGGAAACTGAGGCAAAGAAATTTAAAGAACTTGTTCAAGGTCTCAAAATTATTAAATGATGGAATTGAGATTCAAATTCAGGTGTGTCTGCCTCCAAGGTGCTTAACTACTGTGCTGTGCCTTAATATCACAGGCTGATTTTCCTACTGGTCAACCACTTCTAACTCAGATAATCAGCGTGGCGCCACATATTCAGGATACTGAAGAGACAGGGAAGGGTGATAAAGTAGTGAAAAGTCCATGTGGATTGGAATGATTATGGAACCAAAGAGTAGCTGCACACAAACATTTGAGGTAGAATGGGGGTAGTGTTAGTGTGATTCCCAGGAACTATGTTATGTTTGCCCATCTTAAGTAACTGCTGAGATTAATCTGTGGTTCTGGCCTGAAATTCTGCCACAGGCTCCATCTGAGGATAGTACGGAGAAGGTGAAAGTATACCTGAGGGTCAGGCCCTTGTTACCTTCAGAGTTGGAACGACAGGAAGATCAGGTGAGTTTCTGAGAAGAGAGGATCTGAGGTACAATGATGCAATACCCAGGAATATTTCCTTCTGTGACAACTATGTTTTCCCCCTTCTCAGGGTTGTGTCCATATTGAGAATGTGGAGACACTTGTTCTACAGGCACCCAAGGACTCCTTTGCCCAGAAGAGCAATGAGCGGGGAATTGGACAAGCAACACACAGATTCACCTTTTCCCAGGTATGGAGGTACCGGTCTGCAAACAAGGGACCAACATGTAGGGGGAGCTTTATTCTCTTTAGAGGGAAATCTTTTTATTTCACTGTGAGTACCTTATATATGCATGTCTACAATTTTGGGGACCCTTGTTGTGTGCTAGTCAATATGTCAAGTACTTTATATGCATTAATTCCCAACAGCTCTATTATCATTATTGTCCCTATTTTCCTGACAAGGATACTGTGGCTCAGTGAAGGTAATGTTGCTGAAGCTATGTAGCTAGTCATTGGTAGAGTTAGGACTTGAATCTAGATCCATCCGTCTCCAAAGTCCACTCTTGTGCCCATTATGTTGCCCCATTGTGTGTGCAGCATCGGACTTAGTGGATAGCATTCCTTAAGTATTTATTGATTTGAATGCAAGATGGACTGGCAGAGTGGTTGGGTCTGCAGTGTTGCAGCACTGCAGAAAGAAGATGCTTGAGTAGTCTCCAAAGCCAGCCACCCAGAAAGGGATGCATCTGCTGACTCTGCACAGGAGGCAAATGGGAGGTGAAGAATGGCCCCTGAGAAACTGGGTCTGTCTTTAGATCTTTGGACCAGAAGTGGGACAGGCATCCTTCTTCAACCTGACTGTGAAGGAGATGGTAAAGGACGTACTCAAAGGGCAGAACTGGCTCATCTATGCATATGGAGTCACCAACTCAGGGAAAACCCACACAATTCAAGGTGAGTAGTAGGCCTCCTAGAATTGCTGACTGGCGTCCTTTTGATGCTCTGAGTTGGGGAACAGCACTTGCCTCAGCTGTCTGCCATTCACATGCCTGCAGGTACCATCAAGGATGGAGGGATTCTGCCACGGTCCCTGGCTCTGATCTTCAATAGCCTCCAAGGCCAACTTCATCCAACACCTGATCTGAAGCCCTTGCTCTCCAACGAGGTAATCTGGCTAGACAGCAAACAGATCCGGCAGGAAGAAACGAAGAAACTGGCCCTGCTAAATGGAGGCCTCCAAGAGGTGAAGTGTTGGTGTTCACAGAGGTGGGGGTAGAGGGACAAATCTCTGGAAAGTTTTGTACTTATCTTCTCCCTGGGTGCCCCCAGGAGGAGCTGTCCACCTCCTTGAAGAAGAGTGTCTACATTGAAAGTCGGATGGGTACCAGCACCAGCTTTGACAGTGGCATTGCTGGGCTCTCCTCCACCAGTCAGTTTACCAGCAGTAGCCAGCTAGATGGTATGTACCGTAACTGTGCTCTATTCCAGGTAACACTAGGAACACACTTCCTGCTCCCAACTGCTGCCAGGGGTACAGACCAAAGGTTGCAAACTCATTTCCACCTTCTGAAGCCCCTGCAGGCCAAAGGGGAGATGGACTACCCTATGGTTGATGCCCTGTACATTGGCTTCTTCCCTAGAAACAAATCACCGATGGGCACAGCCAGACACTGCCCCTGTAAGTGTCCCTGCAGACATTCGCTTCTCCATCTGGATCTCCTTCTTTGAGATCTACAATGAACTGCTTTATGACCTGTTAGAACCACCTAGCCAGCAGCGAAAGAGGCAGACTCTGCGGCTGTGTGAGGATCAGAATGGCAATCCCTATGTGAAAGGTATGGGAAAGCAGGGAGGTTGGTATGAACCCTGAAGGGGACTTGGGGAGAGACTAGGAAAAGAGTTAGGTGCTCCCGTCTCATATATACCTTTCTTTCCTTGGCCTCAGATCTCAACTGGATTCATGTTCAGGATGCTGAGGAGGCCTGGAAACTCCTGAAAGTGGGTCGTAAAAACCAGAGCTTTGCCAGCACCCACCTGAACCAGAACTCCAGCCGGAGGTGAGTGAGTTGTGAGAGCCAACCTGTCAGTATTCTGGGAAACATTAGTTCTCCACCTGGTCATGGAAGGTGTGCAGTGACTTTTCTTTTTCTTAACTTCCAGTCATAGCATCTTCTCAATCAGGATCCTGCACCTTCAGGGGGAAGGGGATATGGTCCCCAAGATCAGCGAGTAAGTGTCTCCATTTAGAAATTTGGGCTTCTTGGCCATAAATGGTAGTGGGGGGAGGGGGCAAGGGAGGTCCTCAGAAGAATTACTTCTGTTAGATTCTTGCTGCCCTTCCTTGGATACAGAGATTTTTTGATGGGTCCTCCCCTCCCCAGAACTACATGAAGAGCTTGAAAGCTTGTAACATGTGGGTCCTTATGTCAGATCCTGTCCATTATTCAAGGTTATCACTCTGTGATCTGGCTGGCTCAGAGCGCTGCAAAGATCAGAAGAGTGGTGAGCGGCTGAAGGAAGCAGGAAACATTAACACTTCTCTACATACCCTGGGCCGCTGTATTGCTGCCCTGCGCCAAAACCAGCAGAACCGGTGAGCTTTTGACTGCAAGCCATGGGCCTGGATGGCCTGGAGCTCTGCAGTTTGCTAAGAGACTTCCTGGTCACCACTGAGGATAGTGTTAGGATACCCCAAGGGCTGGAGTACTGCTCACAGCTCTATTCTTTCTGATTCTCTGCCAGGTCAAAGCAAAACCTGGTTCCCTTCCGCGACAGCAAGTTGACTCGAGTGTTCCAAGGTTTCTTCACAGGCCGAGGCCGCTCCTGCATGATTGTCAATGTGAATCCCTGCGCATCTACCTACGATGAGACTCTTCATGTGGCCAAGTTCTCAGCCATTGCCAGCCAGGTGAGAAGCTGTGGGTTTGATGGTTTTGCTCACTTTGGGCTGCTACCTTTATTTATGGAAGCTACTAGGGACTAGTTATGGATTCAATTAAAATTTCTCCCCATTCACTAGCTTGTGCATGCTCCACCTGTGCAACTGGGATTCCCATTGCTACATTCGTTCATCAAGGAACACAGTCTGCAGGCCTCTCCCAGCTTGCAGACAGGAGCTAAGACAGACCCAGGCCTTGATGATGACATTGAAAATGAAATTGACATCTCTATGTATGGCAAGGAGGTGAGAATACAAGAAAGCTTTGGTGCAGCAGCTTGATGGCTATACATTTTCCATGCTGCCTTCCAGGTGGGCCTGTGGCTTTTTGGGGGCATGGGTATCTGTTACGTCTGACCCATGTGTCCTTCCTAGGAGCTCCTACAGGTAGTGGAAGCCATGAAAGCACTACTTTTGAAAGAACGGCAGGAAAAGTTGCAGCTGGAAATGCAGCTCCGTGATGAAATTTGCAATGAGATGGTGGAGCAGATGCAACAACGGGAACAGTGGTGCAGGTACCAACTGAATGACCCCTCTTGGTCCATTGCTTGGAACACGAGTGGGAAGTAGGAACTAGGATGGAGTTGTTCCTCAAGATCTGTCCTCCAAACTCACTTCTCAGGATCTTTACTCACTTCTCTTTGCTCCTGACAGTGAACATTTGGACACCCAAAAGGAACTATTAGAAGAAATGTATGAAGAGAAACTAAAGATCCTCAAGGAGTCACTTACAAGTTTTTATCAAGAAGAGCTTCAGGTGAGTTACCCTGAACCAGTCCCAACTAGCTACTCAGATACCCATAACTAGGTTGCCTGAGGTAAACAGATTTTATAAACTCTGGTAGGAGCAGGAATATGTAACTCACTTTTCTCTAGTCTCCTTAGTGCTTCGTATGTGTCAATCTATGTTTGGCAAATTGATTAAGGGTTTGGTCGGCCAGGAAATGGTATAAGTGCTAACAAACAAGCTTTTGAGGCATAAGTATCAGGGAAGGTTTTGTTCACTGTTCAGTCATCTGTTCCTGTAGGATTTGTCTGACTCTGGACAGAATTGTGCTGCTTCTCTCTTAGGAGCGGGATGAGAAGATTGAAGAGCTAGAAGCTCTCTTGCAGGAAGCCAAACAGCAGTCAATGGCCCATCAACAATCAGGGTCTGAACTGTCCCTACGGCGATCGCAAAGGTTGGCGGCTTCTACCTCCACCCAGCAGGTCCAGGAGGTTAAAGCTAAACTGGAACAGTGCAGAGCAGAGCTAAACTCCACGAATGAAGGTGAGGGAGGAGAGAGGGCAGCAAGCCTAACAGTGGCTCAGGGAAGAACTGTTCTTCAAACTTGGGCCTTCTGACACCAACTCCAACATAATTTCCTCAACTCCAAGCTACTTCCCCTGATTTTTCTCTCTAGGATGCATGCGGCCTCACTTTTTATATTTGTTGCAAGCTACTATTAACTCAGTTAAAGAGGTAAGCCCAAGGCTACAAAGCATACATATTGAAGATTCTTGTTTCCTTCCCTCAGAGCTGAGGAAGTATCAGAAGATGTTAGAACCGCCACCCTCAGCCAAGCCCTTCACCACTGATGTGGACAAGAAGTTAGAAGAGGGCCAGAAGGTAATTACCTTTCTCTGTTACCAAAGCTCTTACCTAAAGCAATTTCCAACACTATATCCTTGGTTCATGTGAGGGCAAAATGATGTTTTTTGTGCACAGTCCTGGGGAGTGGCTACTTCACTCAGCTGACTAGCCTTTCTAATTTTACTTCTCTTCAAATGGCTATCCAACTCCTCCAGATCATTATCCTGGAGGATCTTGGCCACAATTTGGTTCCTACTTCTGCTTTTTCAGAATATAAGGCTGCTACGGACAGAGCTTCAGAAACTTGGTGAGTCTCTCCAGTCAGCAGAAAGAGCCTGTTGCCACAGCACTGGGGCAGGAAAACTCCGCCAAGCCCTGACCTCTTGTGATGACATCTTAATCAAACAGGTTAGGGCAGCCTATTATGTCCCCTTCTCTCCCACCAGCCCACTTCAGAGTCTATGTGAGAAGGAGAATAAAGAGCAGAAGAGAAAAAAATGAAGATTTTTAGGCTAATCTTACAGTGAGGGGAGTTTTTCTTCCTTGCAAAATAAAAACAACCATTCACTAAGTAGAAGGCACTGTGCTAAGTAATTTATAGATATTTACTCGTAATAACAACCCTACAGAGGTAGATACTGTATTAAATCCAAGATGCTTAGATTATAAGATACCATTATTTTATGTACCACCAAAACAAAATACTAACAATTGAACCATGAAATTGATCATCAGTTAATGCATCCTGATTCCAGAGATATTAAAATGTAAAAAAAAATACATCGTAAACACAGCACTTAATTTGATACCTAAGAACTGGGGCTCTTGGAGGTTAAGTAAACTTCTTTAAGCTCATACCACCTTATGTGTTAGAAAATGTTCTATTCAGTGCTGTTGGTTTGGGTCTTAAAAGAAAATACTCCCTGTTCAACTATAAGCTCTGACTTCAAAGAATCTTTTTGTAAAAACAGTCATTAGTAACTGGGAGTAGATGGTATGTATTACCTTGCCCTCTTGTTTCTCTAATATGCCAAAAATGTTTTTTATAACTTTATTGATCTTCCTTAGGATCAGACCCTGGCTGAGCTGCAGAATAACATGATGCTAGTAAAACTGGACCTTCGGAAGAAGGCAGCATGCATCGCAGAGCAGTATCATACGGTGCTAAAACTCCAAGGCCAGGCTTCTTCTACCAAAAAGCGCCTTGGTGCCAACCAGGAAAACCAGCAACCAAACCAACAACCCCCAGGGAAGAAACCATTTCTTCGAAACTTACTTCCCCGAACACCCACCTGCCAAAACTCAACAGACTGCAGCCCTTATGCCCGTATCCTGCGCTCACGGCGCTCCCCTTTACTCAAATCTGGGCCCTTTGGCAAAAAATACTAAGGCTGTGGGGAAGGAGAGAGCAGTCATTGCCCTGAAGTGGGTCAGCTGCTCAGCTTAAGAAATATGTCTCTTTTAAGCCTTACCATATACCTGGAACTCTATCTCATATGCAATATTCAGACACTAGTTATTTTTCTCCCTTTTGTAATATAATCACCTATGTAACCTCATGCTTTTTTTCTTATATGGTTTCTATGCACAAGTTATATTAAATAAAGATATTATTCACATTTCTTATTTGAATTCCAAATTTAGCAAAACCATTAAAACAGAAATTATAAAAGGAGCAGAAAAGCTGAAAATCAAGCATCATTCAGGTTCACGGGAACCTTGCACAGGAATGGCAAGTGGAGACGGGTAACTACTATACAGCTAACCTAAGAAAACTTGATAAGAAATGAATTCAAGGGACATTAGATATTCTAAACCTTCCTTAATATAAAATGAAGTATCATACATTAGAAGGTGAATGGGTAAGAAACTTTTTCTGGAAACAAGCATAAAAGAAGGGCTGGGCCCTGAGCTCAGAATACTTCATAGCACCTACCGCACAAATTCATTGTAGCAGACATTTAGTCATAGCATATTAACTCCTACTGAATACAGGCCTGTATTCAAGGCCTGAAACCCTCCAAGAGTGATTCCCTTTACCTTGTCTAATCAGGTGAAGGCTGGAAAAACAACATTCTGTTGGAAATAGAGGAGAAAAAACCAATTACATCAAAAATATTTATTAAAACAGACCAGCTTGGAGTTTATTCTTGTCTGTACAGTCATAAGTTATCACTCCCAAATGTCCATGACATTATCTGTAATCCTGTCTTCTTGCTTTGCTTTAGTAGGGATATAGCTAACACTATAGACATCTTTGGCCCTCAGTAGGGGCTATCAGCAATTCCATGCTCAGTGGGATTCTTTTTGCCCTTCTTTTATTCAACTCTATTACTTCCAATTTGAAAGCTTCGCGGAGACTCCTCAAAACTATGTTTTAGAAGAATGTTTCCCTAGAGTAAGAATATATAGCTTCACTCCATTTAAACCTAATCTCTGACAACAGAATAGTCATGCCCAGCAAATCCAAGAATGAAGAGGTCATGTCTATCCAGTGCCCTGACCTTCCTAGGGTATCCAGTGCCCCTACTGCCAGCAGAAGGTAGAGTGGCAGACTTCTCTCCCTTCCTTGCCTCTCTAAAGAAATCTCCCAGTCCCAGCAGCAGTAAACATTTGTTCCTGTAGCCTTACCTGTACTAAAGTGCTGTTAAAGGGATTTTTTCTTGTGGGGGGGAGGGAAGGTATGGGAAGAAGGCAAAGATTGGCAGCCACTCTGAACAGAAGAGAGATGGAAGTGCTTCTAACTGGCAAAAGAAAATGTCTGTTCCTCCCAGGATTCCTCTGTCAGTCTGCCCTGAAGATGATTCTGTAAACTGTCCCCAAGGAGCTGTTTCCATCTGTACAACCAAAAAGCACTAAGGTCCTTGGAGGTATGGGTCTGGCAATGTGATGGCTTGAAGGTAGCCAACTATGGTGTGGCTGAAGAAAGGTTGAGTGGAGAAACTCTACGTGTGGGAGTGTTGTTAGCAGACAGTGAAACAGGGAGGAAGAAAGGAGCAGGCATCTCAGTGGAGGGAGTCTCGCCTTGGTTCCGAAGCTGTAGGATTTGCCGGAGTAAGGCCTTACCTTCTTCCCGAGTCTGAAACAAAGTCAGGCAACTGTTTCAAAATATGTCCAAGGATACTCTCAAAAACAGGTTCTAAAACACTGATATGTAAGTTCCACAGATCAAGGTAGTTTTTCGTCTTACCTTCTTATCCACTTTCCACCCACACATCATGGTAAAGATCATATGTTTGAGCCTAAAATCCAAACCCTTTATTAAAGAACTGATACTCACATCATTGAATGCACAACACTTTTGGGCACAAGTTGAAGCTTCATCCCACAGCTTGCACTTAAAATAGTATTGGGCCAAATAGCGGAAAGCAGTGCTCTCCTCCAAGTGTTCCACTATCTCCTAGATAGGGAAAGCAGGAATAACTGAGATGATAAGAATAAGATCAACAACCCAATTCTCATGCTCGTGACACATACCCCACAGGAATAGATATCTTGGATATATTTGATGTAACATTGGGCAGCCTGTTCTGATTCAGTCAACTGTTCATGAAGCCTACAAAAGAAATTGGTCTTTAAGTACAAATCAGATCTCAAAGCAAACTAGTGAGAAAAAGGAAAAGCCCACAATTAAGACCAAAAAAATGACAATACATAGACAAGTAAAATTGTGACATACATGGCACACTGGGACCCAGGACAGTATTAGTGCCCAGATGTGATGGTTACTTCATCAAAGCTTAGAATCATTATTCTGCTACTGGTTATGGAGGGAGGGTCAATAAACATCTAAGCTGTATAATACAACTTTGCAAAAATTCTCTGATAATACCCTGAGTGAGATTTAAAAAAGGTACTAAGCAATTCATATTTTTTCTAAGAATCCAGAAAAGAACTGGCAGGAATGAAACTACATTTAAGAACCTCTTTGCCTATTATTTCTGAGTTATTTCTTATTTTCCTGAGCCTTATCAGGAGATCAGTACTTAAAGTAGTTTTCCTAGACTGCTCTGACATGAAAATTTCATTTCATTTCTTTCAATTCATTCTTGATCCTTTGCCTAATAGGAAAGTACTTCTCCCTTCAAAGAGAAGTGGCATTCTCTCTAGTCAAGATGGCTAAATTTCCAGACAAGTATCCATACACCCTGTTCCTACCCCACACTCATGTAAGAGGGATGGGAGGCTCCAGTGCATGCAGGACCCACCATAGCAGAGAAGCCAACAGAAATACCAATAGCATTTCACTCCTTTCACTCACTTTGCCAGTTTCACCAGGGCCATTTTCTCCACATCTCCCACAGCGTAAGCTCTCCAATAACACTGTCAAAAAAATAAACTGGTCACTTTGACCATTGCCCCATGTGCCATGATTAATCACATAAAGGCTCTGGCCCTACAAGCTTCCCAGAAGTTCAGACTTGCAGAGTGCAAGGCATTTTTTACTACATCTGATAGGTCCAAGCTACATATTGACATTCCCAATGATGAGGTCAGCCTCACTTTGCTTTTTAGACTATGCACCTATAAATATACACACTTTCCTATGTAAATAGATCAGAGTGAAGGAAAATTGAGCACAGATAGTCCCACCCTTCATCCAAACAGCAGATTTCCACTCAAATTCTCCAGAACCCAATTTCAGGTACCTTTTTGGCTTCCACTAGTTGATTGAGTTTTTCATAACATTCTCCTAAAGCAACCAGCATACGAGAATCATTTGGCCTGAGAGAAGAGGAACAGGCAATCTGAGCAAAGATTTTACAGGTACCTAAAGTCAGTCCTCCCTTGAGGAACCACCACCATCACTATTTCAAATCTATGCAAGGACTGGTTTTTAATCCAATGCTTCTTATAACTATATTATTTTGTGTTCACAATTATAACCCATTACTAGAATACACTACATAAAAACTAGCAAACAACATATGGCAAGTTTAAACTCAGATCTCTAAGAGCCAAAACCATTCACTGTGATTTTTCAGTAGTGATCAAAAGAGAAAGAAGGGGCCGTCCAGTGGCGTAGTGGTTACGTTTGCATGCTCCACTTTGGCGTCCCGGGGTTCACAGGTTCAGATCTGGGGCACGGACCTACACACCACTCATCAAGCCATGCTGTGGTGGCATCCCACATACAAAAAAAAATAGAGGAGGACTGGCACAGATGTTAGCACAGGGACAATCTTCCTCAAGCAAAAAGAGGAGGATTGGCAATAGATGTTAGCTCAGGGCCAATCTTCCTTACCAAAAAAAGAAAAGAAAAGAGAAGGAAAAGCATCAGCCCTTCCCACAACAAACACATTGTCAAGTGGCCAGACTTACCGAAGCTGGTGAGCCCGTCTATAATAATAAAGGCAGTAAAACGGCATCTTAAGGATTTCATAAGTCTGCCCAAGGCCATACCAGGCTCTATAGTCCCGCTTATTGACCTCAATGGCATGTCTGAGAGATGGGTAAGAGGGCAAAATCAAGGTTAACGACTTGCAGACTCAATAGAGGCTCCTAACATCACAGCAATCTGCTCCACCTCACCCTCCAACTAGAAGCTCACCTATAAGCCTGAATAGCAGCAGATGTGTTCTTCATCTCCATGTACTCGTGTCCCATCAGTGTCCAGGCCCCAAGATACCGAGGATTCAATTTCAGAGCTCTCTGGAAATATAAGGCTGCTTTCTCATGCTGAGAACGCAAACTATAATAATTGCCTGATTGAAAAACAAAAAACAAATATGAGTAACTAGAAAGGTAAAAAATAAAGGTCCACTAAAATGGACAGGATTCCACAGAATGGGCATGAAACCATAACCCATTCCCCCAAAGTCCTTGCAGAAAAGCCAAACTGTACATAAGGGGAATATCATCATTCCCCTGGGAAATATACTGCATCTATCACACATTCTGGTATAAAATTAAAAGTGTTCTCTAACACTGCAAGTTTTTCTTCATTTTATTTCATCTGGATATAGCATTTGTACACATATTTTCTTAATAAAAGGTAGGAAATTTCTAGAATATGCTTTAAATCAGTTGTTTTCCAACCATATCCCTAGGTTTCTAAAGAGGTACCTTAAGGATTAAAAAGGCAGAGCTCTGAGCTCCCCTCTCTCACAAGAATCAAAGCAGTTCTATTATCATTGGTCTTGAAAAGAGCAAGTGAAAGATATTAGGACTCTGTGAAAGAATTTATTTGAAGAAAGGGTATAAAAGCCATCTGTCTGATGTCAACTGGTAAATGGATGAACAAAATGTGGTATATATCCAAACAAGAGAATACCACTCAACAATAAAGAGGAAAGAACTATTGATACATACTATAACATGCATGAACCTCAAAAACACCTAAATGAAAGAAGCCAGACAATAAG
Source organism: Equus caballus (assembly GCF_041296265.1). Classification (NCBI taxonomy): domain Eukaryota; kingdom Metazoa; phylum Chordata; class Mammalia; order Perissodactyla; family Equidae; genus Equus; species Equus caballus. The sequence continues at coordinate 53,946,328 of NC_091697.1, read as the reverse complement.
ATTAAATATTGCAAGATTCCATTTATATGAAATTTCTAGGCTGGTCCCGTAGCCAAGTAGTAAAGTTCACGCACTCTGCTTCAGCGGCCCAGGGTTTCATCAGTTCGGATCCTGGGCATGGACATGCACTACTCATTAGTCCCCGTTGAGGCAGCGTCCCACATATCACAACTAGAAAGACCCACAACTAAAATATACAACTATGTACTTAGGGGATTTGGGGTGAAAAAGGCAAAACTATAGAGATAGAAGACAGATCTGTGCCTGCTGGGAGATGGGAATAGAAATGACTGCAAATAGACCCAAAGGAACTTTTGGGGATGATGGAGTGTTCTAAACTGGATTATGGCTATAGCTATGATTACACACTGTATAAATTTATAAAATCCCGTTGTTGCCACAACTAGAAGGACCCACAGCTAAAATATACAACTATGTACTGGGGGGATTTGGGGAGAAAAAAGCAAGGGAAAAAAACAATCCCATTGAACTGTAAGCTTAAAGTGGGTAAATTTTATGATATGTAAATTATACCTCAATAAAACTGTTTTTTAAAAAAGAATGAATTAGAGCTATACTAAGACTTTGATGGATTTTTCAAGAGGTATAACTGAATGAGGAAAGTAAAATGCAGAGAAATTTATATAATACAATTCCATTTTTGCAGAGCAAACAACGCAATAAATCTTGCATATGCATATATATATTTTTATGTGGTATGGAGCATGCTAACACAAGTATTTTAAAGGGGGAAGGGTGCAGCAAGGAAAAAAAAACCCTGCACTTTAAAAAATCTCCTCTATGTATAAATTGTATGTGCATAAATAAACTAGACAAAAAGGTGGGTTTAGATGTATATATACTAACTTGCAAAGATCACGATATACTGTCAAGTGGAAAAAGCAAATTGCAGAGAAGTTATATAATATGTTTCCATGTTGGTAAAAAGTAACAAAGCCTCCATTCATGTTGTTTTTTTTTTAATCTGTCTAGATTCAGCTGTTAGTTTGATTCAGGAGAAATCATTTATAACAGCCACACCCTGTACCTGATCATTTAAGTTCAAATTCAAGTTCACGTTCATGTGGAAAAAAAGATGGAGGGCTCTGTCCTACACCAGGATATCTTTACTTCTGCCACTGGCTCAGATGCATACACAGAAGAGCAAGCAGACTCTAGGCAGAGTGTCCAAAGGTTAACTTTTGTAATTGAATAGGAGAAGTGGCGTAGTGGTAGCAAGGGTATAAGCCCTAGCTACTAAAGGAGTCAGGATGACAAAGGAGATGTTAAGGAAGTCAGAACAGGCAAGTTCTGAAAATCTTCTGACCAGTTGGAACAGCTAAAATGTACTGAATGATTACAATGTGCTGGGGAACTTACACGTTTAGGTGCTTTGTATGTATTAATTTATTTAATCCTCACAACAACTATGTGAGAGAAGGTTCTACTGTTATTACCCTTTATGGATGAGGAAACTATAGCAGAAAGAGGTTAGGTCCAAGGTCACACAGCTAGTTAGCAGCAGAACCAAGATATATAGAGATATATAGATACACAAACAAATGCTGCCTCTCAGAGATTGTGACTTCAGAAAAGATGCAGAAGGAAACAATCAATGCACATCAAGACATAAACGCAGAAGCAAGGACCAAACAAGTAGGAGATCCTTGCCATCAGTCTATTCTTAAGTTGTTTCATGCTCTCTCACATCCTTAGTTTCTTTTCTTCTCTCCATCCTTCTTTCTCCTTTCACTTCAGCTATAATGTAAAAGCTGAAGTTATTATTCTTTGTCATATCTAATGCTCCTTATTCTTAGTTTTTAAGGTAGTTGTGCTGAATTCAACAAAAGTTTACTAAGAATTCAAAAAACAGTTTATTAAGGAGTTCACCTCAAACAATTATTTAAAAAACCAAACTCCTAAATCATTACTCTTCATATGTATGTGTCCTTTGATTTTAATTGGCTTTAAAAAAAGAACTGTTCATTATCTCCCCTACCTCTATTTCCTTTCTTCATGTAAAGGGTACTGTTATCAAACTGGTTACCCAGTCACCAATTTCTGTTTGTTCTACTTCCTGAATAAGTCCAATTGTCTCTCTCCATTCCTTCTGCCAATACCTCAGCTCAGGATCTCATCATCCCTCAGCTGGATTACCACAAAAGCCTCCTAGCTTGTCTCCCGGACTCTAGTCTTGCCCTTTTTCTAATCCTCCCAGCACAATGTCTCCAGTCATCATTTGAAAATGAAAATCTGAAAACTTTCATCACTCTCTCGTTTAAAATCCTTTAGAAGGTTCCTACTACTTTAAGAATAAAATCTGGGGGCCACCTCCATGGCCGAGTGGTTAAGTTTGCGCGCTCCGCTGCGGCGGCCCAGGGTTCAGATCCTGGGCATGGACATGGCACCGCTCGTCAGGCCACGTTGAGGCGGCGTCCCACATTCCACAACTAGAAGGACGTGCAACCAAGATATACAACTGTGTACAGGGGGGCTTTGCAGAGACAAAGCAGAAAAAAATTGGCAACAGTTGTTAGCCCAGGTGCCAATCTTCGAAGAAAAAAAAAAGAATAAAATCCAAACTTTCAGCAAGGCATAAGAGGCTCTTCAAGATCTGGTCCCATTGTGTACATTCTCATCTCCCACACCATGCTCCAGAACACTGAACTATTTCAAGCACAATGTTTGTTTTACACATCAATGCCTTTGCAATGCCTCTGCAATGCCATTCCCAAGTCAGTCGTCCTCCTCCCTTATCAAACTCACTCCTGCCCATTCTTCAAGCATCACCTTCTCAAGAAGCCTTCCCTAATCTCAGACTGGATTAAATACCTTTCCTACATACTTTCTTAGCATCCTATGTTTACCTCAATCATCACACTCAATCCACTATATTATAGTTGTTTTCATTGGTCTTCCTCAATAAGCAACTAGGGTAGGTCCTGTAATACAAAGCACAGTGTCTGGAATTCAGAAGATGCTCAAAAGATGTTTTCTGAACAAACTGAAGTTTCACCCTCACCTTAATGGATGTTATACCTTATTCATAGTGCTCTGATATTGAAGACCATTTGTTTCTAAACTTACCTATGTTCTCACAGGACTTACTATGTTTTTTAAATGTTTCTTTCCCATACTAGACCACAACTTCTTCAAGGAGTGGAAATATTTATTGAATGTTTGGTGAAGAGAAGTTCTATCTATTTATTAACAACAACTTGACCTAGATAGGTACGAAGGTATGATCTCAGTGGAGTGTCACCAAAGACACAGGAATGGTATCTCCCTCCTAGGGAACCTAGGCTTTCCATCACAATCAACCAAGCTTACTTTTTTCCAGGAGTAGCCATTCATCTGTCGATGTCAACTGATTATCAGGCCACACTAGTATAACCAAGTACATAGGGCTGTGGTTCTCAACCAGGGATGATTCTGATTCCAAGAAGTTATTTGGCAATATCTGCACAATTTTGGTTGTCACAACTGGGGCAGGGGTTACTGGCAGCTAGTTGGTAGAGGCCAGGGATACTGCTAACACAGGACAGCCCTCACAAAAAAAAAAATCAGCCTAAAATATCAATAGTGCCAAAAGTGAGATTCCTTGATGAAGAGAAATAGGAACACTCATCTCTTTTCATACGACTGGACATTCTAACAAACATTTCAGTAACATTAAGGTTTAAAATATACATACTTTTGACCCAGCCTTTCATTGCTAGGAACTTATTACATACACAGAGTTGCATAAACATGCAAAAATAAATGCACACATACAAAGACGTTTCCTAAAGCAATTTTTATATTAACAAACATTGGCTACAACTTATATAATACAAAACGATTAAATAAAAATGATGGCACATCTATATAATAGAATACTAAATAGCCATCAAAAATAATACAAATCTACAGACGTCAGCAACACGGTAGCATGAGCTCACTGGAGACTCTCTCCCCTCCAAATTACAACCAAAAACAGCAACTGCTTTCCAACCAAATGGAAAAATCCTAATAACAGAAATCGTCAGAGACCCATAGCAGCCAAACGACGGAAGACAGAGAGGCTGGAGGCACCCTGGGAGGAGCTGGAACAGGGTAGGAGAGAACTTTGCTCCCTCCCCTAGAGACTGGGATGGCTGCCGTGGCTGAGGGAAAGAGCAGGGGAGAGGCCACGCATCCGCGGCGGTCCAGGACTCCCACCACCGGTGCAGTGGAAACCCTCTAAAGGGGGAAAGCTTTCAGTGGGGGAACCCCAGCAAGCCAGGGCCCCGGGAGACCAGAGAGTGAGAGCTGATCCAATCTAGGTCGGCGTAAGTGAAAGTGCCCCTCCCCCCTCAACCCACGCTGGGCACCACCATCGTGGCTGAAGGCGGAGGGCTCAGAACACAAGGCTCTCGACCCCCATCTAGTGGCGACAGGCTGTAACTGCAACCGAATAATAGCATCATGTGCAAAAACCGCTCCTCTACCATCCAGCAATTTATAAAAGTTCCAGTCCAAAAGGAAAACAATAAAAATACAGAAGTAGGTCCTGAGGGTTTAGAAATGGGTAAATTAAGTGACAATGAGTTCAAAATAGCTATTATCAAAATATTCAATGAGGCAAAGGGAAATATAGAGAAACAAGTCAACGAGTTCTGGAGTTACTTCACAAAAGAGATTGAAATTATAAGAAGAATCAATTAGAAATACTAGAGGTGAAAAATACAATGGATCAGATAAAACAGAATACGGATTCCCTACATGCCTGTGTAGACACCATAGAGGAGCAAATTGGCATAATCGAAGATAGAGAGGCTGAATCGCTCCAGACAGAGGAAGAGAACTAAGAATTAAAAAAACTGAAGAAAAATCTCAGAGAAATAGCTGACTCAATGACAAAATGCAACTTGAGAATCATCAGAATTCCTGAGGGAGTGGAAAAGGCAAATGGAGCAGAAAGTGTGCTCAACCAAATAATAGAAGAGAACTTCCCAAATCTAGCGATTGAGAGAGAAATGTGTGTGGAGGAAGCTTTCAGATCTCCTAGATTTGTCAATGTAAAAAGACCTACTGCAAGGCATATAGCAGTAAAAATGGCAAAAATGAACAACAAAGAAAGAATACTCTGAGCATCAAGGCAGAAGAAAATAACCTACAAAGGAACCCCCATCAGAATTTCAGCAGATTTCTCTACAGAAATCTTACAAGCTAGGAGAGACTGGAGTGACATATTCAAAACTTTAAAGGATAAAAATCTTCAGCCAAGAATACTCTATCCAGCAAAAATATCCTTCAGATATGAGGGAGAAATTAAATCTTTTCCAGACAAACAAAAGCTAAGGGACTTTGCAGTCACAAGACCTCCACTACAAGAAATCCTCAAGAAGGCTCTCATACCTGAAAAAAGAAAAAAGGGAGTAAGGGGTCACAAAACACAGAGTAGGGAGACAAATAGATAGAATCTGAATAGGATAGCAAATATTCAACTATAGCATTAGGATAAAGGGAAGGAAATCACGAAAGCAAAGACAATCTTATCACCCTAACCACAAACTCACAACACAAGTTGGAATAAGAGATGAAAATAATAATTTAGGAGAGGAGGAGGAAAGGGACTGAAACAGTCTAGGCTAAGGAAGTAAGAGACCACCAGAAAATGAACTATGTTATACACGAGATTCTGAATACAAACTTCAGGGTAGCCACTAAACTAAAAAACAGAACAGAGACACAAAACATAAATAAGGAAAAACCAAAGAAGCCCAGCATAAGAAATTGCAGAAGTCAATGGGTAGGCTAAAACACACAGGACAAGAAACAAAGGAAACACGGGAAAATCAGAAAACGAGCAACAGAATGACAGCATTAAGCCCTCATGCATCAATACTCACCCTCAATGTAAACGGAGTGAACTCTCCAATAAAAAGACACAGAGTGGCAAAATGGATTAAAGAACAAGATCCAACAACTTGTTGTCTCCAGGAAACACACCTCAGCTCCAAGGACAAACACAGCCTCAGAGTGAAGGGGTGGAAGACAATACTCCAAGCTAATAGCAAACAAAATAAAGCGGGTGTCGCAATACTTCTATCAGACAAAACAGACTCCAAGACAAGGCAGGTAAAGAGAGACATAGAGAGCCAATACATAATGATCAAAGGGACACTCCATCAAGAAGAAATAACACTTATAAATATCTATGCACCCAACACAGGAGCACCAAAGTTCATAAAGCAACTATTAACAAACCTAAAAGAAGATATCAAAAATAACACAATAATAGTAGGGGACCTCAACACCCCACTCACATCAATGGACAGATCATCCAGACAGAAAATCAACAAAGAAACAGTGGAGCTAAACAAAAAGCTAAAACAGTTGGACTTAATAGACATATATAGAACACTCCATCCAAAAACAGCAGAATACACATTCTTCTCAAGCGTGCATGGAACATTCTCAAGGATAGACCATATGTTGGGAAACAAGGCAAGCCTCTACAAATTTAAAAAAATTGAAATATAACAAGCATCTTCTCCAATCATAATGCTATGAAGCTAGAAATTAATTACAAGAAAAAAGCTGAAAAAGGCACAAGGATGTGGAGACTAAACAATATGCTATTGAACAAGCAATGGATCACTGAAGAAATTACAGAAGAAATCAAAAAATACCTGGAGACAAATGAAAATGATAACAGGCCATATCAACTCATATGGGATGCAGCAAAAGCTATATTAAGAGGAAAATTCATGGCAATTCAGGCACATCTTAATAAACAAGAAAAATCCCAAATCAGCAATCTTAAACTACACCTAACTGAATTAGAGAAAGGAGAACAAACAAAGCCCAAAGTCAGCAGAAGGAGAGAAATAATAAAAATCAGAGCAGAAATAAATGCTATTGAAACAAAAAAGGCAGTAGAAAGGATCAATGAAACAAAGAGCTGGTTCTTTGAGAAGATAAATAAAATTGACAAACCCCTAGCCAGACTTACAAAGAAAAAAAGAGAGAAAGCTCAAATAAACAAAATCAGAAATGAAAGAAGAATAATAACAACAGACTCTGCAGAAATACAACAGATTATAAGAGAATACTACAAAAAACTATATACCAGCAAAAGGGATAACCTAGAGGAAATGGATAAATTCTTGGACTCCTACAATCTCCCAAAGCTCACTCAAGAACAAGCAGACAATTTGAACAGACCAATCACAAGGAAAGAGATTGAAACAGCAATCAAAAGCATCCCAAAGAATAAAACCCCAGGACCAGATGGCTTTCCTGGGGAATTCTACCAAACTTTCAGAGAGGATTTAATACCTATCCTTTTCAAGCTATTCCAAAAAATCAGGGAGGATGGAACACTTCCTAACACATTCTACGAGGCCAACATCACGCTGATACCAAAGCCTGACAAGGACAGCACGAAAAAGGAGAACTACAGGCCAATATCGCTGATGAACATAGATGCAAAAATTCTCAACAAAATTTTGGCAACTCGAATACAGCAATTCATCAAAAGGATCATACATCATGATCAAGTGGGATTCATACCAGGGACACAGGGATGGTTCAACATCCGCAAATCTATCAACGTGATACACCACAACAAACTGAGGTATAAAAACCACATGATCATCTCAATAGATGCAGAGAAAGCATTTGACAAGATCCAACAGCCATTTATGATAAAAACTCTGAACAAAATGGGGATAGAAAGGAACTACCTCAACATAATAAAGGCCACATATGACAAACCCACAGCAAACATCATACTCAATGGGCAAAAACTGAACGCCATCCCCCTGAGAACAGGCACAACACAAGGATGCCCTCTATAACCACTCTTATTTAACACAGTACTGGAGGTCCTGGCCAGAGCAATCAGGCAGAAAAAGGAATAAAAGGAATCCAAATAGGGAGGGAAGAAGTGAAACTCTTGCTGTTTGCAGACAACATGATCTTACATATAGAAAACCGCAAAGAATCCATTGGAAAACTTATAGAAGTAATCAACAACTACAGCAAAGTAGCAAGGTATAAAATCAATTTACAGAAATCAGTAGCATTTCTACTCTAATAACGAACTAACGGAAAAAGAACTCAAGAACACAATACCATACCCAATCGCAACAAAAAGAATAAAATACCTCGGGGTGAATTTAACTAAGGAAGACAAAGACCTATACAATGAAAATTATAAGGCTTTTCTGAAAGAAATGGATGACGACAAAAAGAGATGGAAAGACATTCCATGCACATGGAGTGGAAGAATAAACATAGTTAAAATGTCCATTCTACCTAAAGCAATCTACAGATTCAACGCCATCCCAATCGGAATCCCAATGACATTCTTTACAGAAATAGAACAAAGAATCCTAAAATTCATATGGGGCAACAAAAGACCCCGAATTGCTAAAGCAATCCTGAGAAAAAAGAACACAGCTGGAGACATCACGATCCCTGACTTCAAAACATACTACAAAGCTACAGTAATCAAAACAGCATGGTACTGGTACAAAAACAGGTGCACAGATCAATGGAACAGAAGTGAAAGCCCAGAAATAAAACCACACATCTATGGACAGCTAATCTTCGACACAGGAGCTGAGGGCATACAATGGAGAAAAGAAAGTCTTTTCAACAAATGGTGCTGGGAAAACTGGAATGCCACATGTAAAAGAATGAAAATTGACCATTCTTTTTCACCATTCACCAAAATAGACTCAAAATGGATCAAAGACCTAAAGCTGAGACCTGAAACCATAAGGCTTCTAGAAGAAAATGTACACTCTTTGACATCAGTATTAAAAGGATCTTTTCAGACACCACGTCTTCTCAGACAAGGGAAACAATAGAAAGAATAAACAAATGGGACTTCATCAGACTAAAGAGCTTCTTCAAGGCAAGGGAAAACAGGATTGAAACAAAAAAACAACCCCCTAACTGGGAAAAAATATTTGCAAGTAATATATCCGACAAAGGCTTAATATCCATAATATATAAAGAATTCACACAACTCAACAACAAAAAATTAAACAAGCTAATCAAAAATGGACAGGAGTCATGAACAGACATTTCCCCAAAGAAGATATATGGATGGCCAACAGGTACGTGAAAAGATGTTCATCATCGCTGATCATCAGGGAAATGCAAATCAAAACTACACTAAGATATCACCTTACACCCATTAGAATGACAAAAATAAGTAAAACAAATAGTAACAAATGTTGGAGAGGTTGTGGAGAAAAAGGAACCCTCATACACTGCTGGTGGGAATGCAAACTGGTGCAGCCACTATGGAAAACAGTATGGAGATTCCTCAAAAAATTAAAAATAGAACTACCATACGATCCAGCTATCCCACTACTGGGTATCTATCCAAAGAGCTTGAAGTCAGCAATTCCAAAAGTCCCATGCACCCCAATGTTCATTGCAGCATTATTTACAATAGCCAAGACGTGGAAGCAACCTAAGTGCCCATCAACAGATAACTGGATAAAGAAGATGCGGTGTATATATATACAATGGAATACTACTCAGCCGCAAAAAAGAAGAAAATCGTCCCATTTGCAACAACATGGACGGCCCTTGAGGGAATTATGTTAAGTGAAATAAGCCAGATACAGAAGGACAATCTCTGTATGACTCCACTCATATGAGGAATTTAAATATGTGGACAAAGAGAACAGATTAGTGGCTACCAGGGGAAAGGGGGGGTGGGGGGTGGGCACAAAGGGTGAAGGGTTGCACCCTACAACACGACTGACAGACAATAACGTACAACTGAAATTTCACAAGGTTGTAACCTATCATTAACTCAATAAAAAATTTTTTAAAAAATAAAAGAAATTTAAAAAGTGGAGAAAAAAATACAAATCTAGATGTACTAACATGAAGAGATGGAAAAAATATATTGTTAAGTTAAAGAAAAGGAAGTTACAAAGCAGTACGTATAATGATATAAGCTTTGCAAGCAAACAGTACACATACACATGTACACACCCACACATTTTTAGTATTCGCACAGAAAAATATTCTGGAGTCAGGTTCAGCAAAGAATCTCGGGGATGGGATTACAGTGAGCTTTTACATTTTATCACATATAATTTTGTTACCTTTGACAATTTTATATTGTTATTTTTACATGTGTATTTCTTGCCATAAAGATAAATCGTTTTTTTCTTTTGCAAGGGAGAATGGCCCTGAGCTAACATCTGTGCCAATCTTTCCTCTATTTTGTATGTGGGTCGCCGCCACAGCATGGCTTGATGTGTGATGTAGGTCTGCACCCAGGATCCAAACCCACGAACCTGGCCATTGAAGTGGAACATGCTGAACTTAACCACTAGGTCACTCAACTAGCCCCAAGATAAATCTTAAAAGAAAAAAAGAAGTGACTCTTACCAATCACACAGCATGTTTCTACACGATATTTATCAATTTCACAGAGGTTGTGAGCCAGATAACTCAACTCAGATTTCATGCTCTGGAAGAGGCAAGAAAGATGCTCTAAGCATGAAAAACAAACCCCCTAAATTATTTTTCTTGTAGCTAATGCAACTGGGTGACAATCCAAACCAGGAGATTAAAGCACAAAAGAGCTTAATCAAGTTCAAGCAAAAGAAGTAGCTCACCCTGACATAAAGAAGGTTGGAGAATGTGTCCATATTTTCAATCCTGTAAGGGTCTTGTTTCCTTAGCTCATTAAAAATAGAGAGGGCTTTGTCGATATCTGCAGAAAGAAGATACAGAGTTTAGAATACAACACAGTGCCACTTTCAGGGTTTGATGGTATTTCATTGTCCTTATTCACTCACCTCTGATATTGTGATAGGCAACTGCAATTTGGGAAACAATATATGAGCTCTTAGAGAAGCCCACATCAATGAGATTCTGATACTTTTGCAGCGCCTCCTCTATCAACTGCAATTCTGTGTATATATGAGCCAGAAAAAACTCTTTCATCCAGGTGTCTGGCAAAGACAGGAACTTCAGCTGGCAGCAGGAGAGAGAGGGACACACTTAATATACTTTAACCTCTCTCCCATACGAACATCAAGGAACTATCTTTATTGTCTAAAGAAGTTTATTACCAAAATTTTATTAGAGCACCTAATAACGAACACAGGGAAGCTCAATTAAGTGAATAGGAACTACAAGCACAACAGGGAGGAATGACCTAGTTGGGGAAGGCTTCAAAGAAAAGAAAGGATTTGAGGTGAGTCTTGGAGGATGGGTCGACTAGAACAGAAAAAAGGAAGAGGAAGAGAAAAAAGACAACATTCTAGGTAAGAGCAACAACATAAACAGAGGAAAAACAGTCATGATGAATGTTGGTGAATAGGATGACAAAACTAGCCTAGTTTGAGGGGAGGCTATGTGCTGGGAAGTAGCGGAAAAATAAGGCTGAACTGGTAAGGTGGGTCCTATGGCGCAACAGGAAACGGGATGCAATAGGAAACCACTCCAATTTTTGGCAAGAGAATGATATGGTGACATGGGTTTTTAAGAATAAGTTTAGAAACAGTATGCAGGATGGCTTGGAAATGGGAGTGTAAAAACGGGAAAGCTAGATATAAAGTATTTATTACTTATAAGTAATCCAAATTTGAGATGATAACCACAATGGCAAAGGAAACCAAGAGAGAGAGATACACACAAGAAAGAAACCACAGCAATGTCTGACAACTGACTAGATAAGGGAGATAAGGGAAAGGGAAGAGACAAATATGACTCTGAGGCATCAACACTGGTGTCTTGAGAAACAGTGATGCTAAAGAGAGTCTATCTAGTTTGGAGGAACAAAGAGAATTTGGTAGGCAAGATGAGAAATTTGGTTTTGTATATTTTGAATTTAGAGATAAAACAAACTTTCAATGAAAGTCTAGCAGGCAGTTAGAGATGGTGAATACAAGTAAACAAAGATTAAGATTTCAGACAGATTTAGTAGCATGTATCATTACTGGGGGAAATCAACCAGGCTTTGGTTCTTTAGAGCCAACAAAAGGATGCTATCATTTCCATTAACTATTGAAGAACAGCAAAATAAACTCTATAGACAATATCCTCTAATAATGACTAACAAAATGATTGCAGTTTATAAAGCAATTTCATATACATCATTTCATTAATTAACAAATCACTAAATCTTTACAGAGTCCTATGACAGCTCAGAAGAGACCTTAAAAAGGTTTTTAAGACAATCTTTAATATCAGAGAAACCTTTCCTATAGCATCTTTGGAATTAGGAGAGAAACTATAATAGCATTTAGTCTATAAAACAAGTTACAGTAAAACCTGAAAGTGAAAACATGAATATGTGAAGATATTCTAATACAACTGGATGCAAATCCAACAGCAACTACCAAACAAGAGCTAAACATTAGTCTTCAAATGAAGATCTAAATCCCAACAGTGAAAGAGACTAGAGAAGGAGCAAAGAGCTAGCTATAATGAAAGGTTTAGCAGAACTCTTTCTCCCTCTACCCCATTATTACAGAATTATGTAAGACTGGAGCAGGAGGTTTTTCACATAGCTCATCTCAATTTACCATCTCTTTGTCTGTAATCAAGTTACAGAGTTCTAGCCAGGCTCCCCAGTGCAAAGGCAAAACATGAGTAGCCTCCACAAACACATCAATGGCCTCTTTCACCAAGTCCAGTTTTCGAAGCACCACACCATAACTAGGAAAGAAGGAAACAATCACAGGAAAAGTTAATGCTTTATAATACCTTCCTTCTACCCAGGAGAATATGTTATAGAAAGTTCCAAATTACTTTAACACTTACAGATAAAGGCCAAATCCATCAAGTTCCCGAGCCTGGTGTTTTTTGCTGAGCTCCACTCTCAATTCTCTAAGGGCCTCATTTTTCACTTGTCCTTTCTCCAGGGGTCCTAGGAAAGAAACAAAGTCTCTGATCTAAGGGAAGACAGCTGATCTTCATTTCATAGACCTAGAGACTGCCTTTGCATCAACCAAAGTTACTAAACCTGGAACTTCCAGGAAACATTTACAAGTAAACAATGATATCTTACACAATCCATTTACTTTATTCCAGAAACTGCTACTGATAACTTGTCTGTAGTCATATTTTGTTAGGCCCACACAAGTTTTTAAAAATCTGAATTAGTTATCAATGTTTAAACATCAGAAGCCTCAACTAAAAATCCAAATTTCCAGTTTCAGGTTGCAGGCAACAAGGTAGGGCCAAGGGAAGAAAGCCCTGACAACACTAGGCCCACATTCCATAAGGCAGCCCTCAGAGGAGCTGGGTGACAACTGGCCAGTTGTGCTCTTCGATTTGCAAAAGTCCTCCTCAGTCTACTCCACACATTTATATTACTTGCCTGGCTCCTGTAGGCCATTTGAGTTTGCAACCTCTGCTTTAGTCCAAAAGGTAAGAGAAAGAAATTCATACCTAGGCTGTCAACTGTTTCATCATCCTTTTTCTTTTCACCAGACTGTAAGAGAAAATCAATAGATCTTTTTTCAGTTTATTCTGAAACCTGTTCTAAAACTAGCAGCCTGATTCTACCTAAAGGGCCCAAGTCCAACCAAAATGGCATCTACTATTGGTCACTAATTTTAAACAACTATTCAGGGACTCCCACAGGCCAAATCTGGAATAATCTAAGCACCACAATAATTAAGTACGGTAATAAATTATAAACAATTAAAAACATAGGAATCTTTGAGTCCATACTGATAAGAGATAAATAAATGGAGAAGAAGTAAGGCTCTTGCTTACAGCAGAATGCCAAGTAGTGAGTAGTAAATGTGGAGAGGGTGCTGGAGTGGAAAATCACTTTACAACATCATAGTAAAGAATACTACAGGCAAGAATTAACAAAAGATTTCTTGACTAATGGATGGTTGGGTTACTGACATTTTTTGGCTATTACAAAAAAATACTTCAATGAACAGCCCTGTACATATATCCCTATTTCACATATTAAAGTATTTCTACTGGACAATTTAAGTTCCTTAGAGTAGAATTGTTTGGTTATAGTATTTCACATTGACATAATCTGCCAAAATTGATATCCAAAACAGTTGTATGAACTTTCACTCCTAAAACAGGTCTACTACCCCACACCTCTGTCAATAATTATCATCAATATTTTTACTATTATCTTTCATACTGTCATTTTTTTTACTTTATTTATGATATTTTCTTTATTATTGTTAAGTATTTACAAAGTACATTCACCAAGTAGGCTATTGTTGAACTATTTAAAACACTGAACTTTTCCACTTGGCTCTAAATAGGGATGCTTCACTTGAAGATAGAATGACATCTCAAAAGGCCCTCACCAGATATCTAGAATACATGTACAAGAAATAGGCTTTCTTGCTATTGCAGCCATGCAGGAAATGTGCTGCCCGATCATATTCTTTAACGTCAAAGTAGGCCTTGGCCAGGGTATAAGCATCCATATCCTGGGCATCCTCCTAGAAAAGAGACAAGCTTACGTAAGTGGTTGGGAACAGAACAAAAAACCTCAAATCCAAGAAGCATATTCATTAATTTCAAGATATATGAAAAAATAATTATTTTTCTCCTCCAAAAAACCAAATATATATAGAAAACATAATATATTTAAAAATATATAATATATATTTTATGTATTTTAATATGCAATATATGATTTTTATATATTTATTTTATTATGTAGTAAGGTCAAAACTTTTTTCCAAAACATTTTTCCAAAATAAAAAATTGGGAAATAAAATAAAAATTTTAAAAACTAAACCAACACACTCAGAGGCTTGTAATATTTTTGCAAATGTAGTGGGAACTTGCACAGGCTGTAGCGTGAGGGACCTGGATTCAAATTCTGACTCCTTGATTTCCTGGTTTCATGACATTAGTAGGGAAATTACTTAGCTTTTCTGAGTATTCACTTCTTCATCTGTAAAATGGAGCCAGTAATACAGATTTAATATGAGAAAAAAGTGAAAAATTATGGAAAATATCTGGCATTAATGTCTGACATTCCCTTCCTTCTCCAGGCTTTTCAATTCTTAGATAAATGCTATACTCTGCAATTACTTATACTTTCTTTTTCTTTTTTCCTTTTCTTCTTCTCCCCAAAGCTTTACAGTATATAGTTGTATATTCTAGTTGTGAGTGCCTCTGGTTGTGCTATGTGGGACGCAGCCTGAGCATGGCCTGATGAGCGGTGCTAGGTCCATGCCCAGGATCCGAACCAGCAAAACCCTGGGCCGCCAAAGCAGAATGCAGGAACTTAACCACTCAGCCACAGGGCGGCCCCACTTATACTTTCTATACTTGAAAAAAGTTTTGACGTTAGTATTGCAAAAAGCATAGAACACTGCTAAATTCTGTATGTAAAAAAATGAAATGATGCACATTTAAGTTAAAAACAGACAAACCCCCAAATTCTAAGGATAATTAAAACTTTAATAATTTCGGGGCCCGCCGAGTGGCACAGTGGTTAAGTTCCCACATTCCACTTCTCAGCTGCCCCAGGTTCGCCGGTTTGGATCCCGGGTGTGGACATGCACGGCTTGGCACGCCATGCTGTCGTAGGCATCCCACATATAAAGTGGAGGAAGATGGGCATGGATGTTAGCTCAGGGCCAGGCTTCCACAGAAAAAAGAGGAGGACTGGCAGTAGTTAGCTCAGGGCTGATCTTCCTCAAAAAAAAAAAACTTTAATAATTTCATTTTCCTCACCCTTCTTGCCCCAAATATTACCAGCACAAAACTGGACCCAAAATATATTCAGCATTTTCTTCATTGAATCAATAAGTCTTAAATGTGGTCATTCAGCTTAGGATTCTGGTGGCCCTTCTGGTGGCCCTTCCACACACCATTTGCTTATTTCTTCCGCCACCCCTTCCCAACTGCATTATACCTTTCGGAGGTGTATACCATTATACCTTTTGGTTTTGGTTTTTTTTCTTGGTGAGAAAGATTGGCCCTGAGCTAACATTTGTACCAATCTTCCTCTTTTTTTTTTTTTTTTGTACATGGGAAGCCGCCACAGCATGGCTTGATGAGCCCTGTGTATGCCCGCACCAAGGATCCCAACTAGGCCACTGATTTGGAGCTCGTGAACTTAACCACCATGCCACCTGCCGGACCTCTCTTGTTAAGTGGGGGAGGGGAGAATCAAGAAATGGCATTTTCAGGAAAAACTGAATTATGATGAAAATCATTCTAACTACACAGACTATGTAAACATACATACCAAAAAGTTTATACATAAAATATACTCATATCTCATTTAATTCTCTCAATATCCTCATGAAGTAAATACTATTATCTGCATTTCACCGATGAGGAAACTGTAGCTGAGGAGGTTAAGTTGCCAAAAGTCACCAGTGTGGTTGAGATTTCAATCCAAAGCTATCTGAATCCAAAGTCAGTTTCGCACTGGTGTCAAAACCTTTCATTCTTTTCATCGTTATGAACACCGTCTAGGTTGGGCTACAAAACCGAAAAGACTGAACTCTTAATCAAGGACTGTTTACAAATTCTCTCCAGCTTAAGAGCACCACCAAATCTTTCAAAGCTCAACAAAATCACACGGATAAAATCAATTAAAACACCCAGCTCCTTTTTTTTTTTTTCCTTTGAGGAAGATTAGCCCTGAGCTAACACCTGCTGCCAATCCTCCTCTTTTTGCTGAGGAAGACCGGCCCTGAGCTAACATCTGTGCCCATCTTCCTCTACTTTATATGTGGGATGCCAACCACAGCATGGCGTGCCAAGCGGTGCCATGTCCGCACCCGGGATCCCAGCCGGGGAATCCCGGGCTGCTGGAGCAGAAGGTACGCACTTAACCGCTGCGCTACGCGGCCCCTTCCAGCTCCTTAAATGCTGGAATTCTCTCTTCAAACACTCCTTTAAGCAGTCTGCTCCCTTCCAGGGACAGGGCACTGAGTGCGTCTTCGGGTGACGGGGAGCGCTCGCTGTGAAGCAGCCCTTACCTCCGTAATAGGCGGCGGCGGCTGCAGCTCGGCCAGAGGCAACGGCGGGAGGGAGAAGGCCAACTCGGCGGACCTGGAACACCCACACAAACTGAATCAGCTCCCCAAGCCCCTCAAGGCCGAGCATCCAAGCCCTGTCTCTTCCGACCCCGACACCTCACCATTTGCTACTGTGCAGTAGGCCTCGCTCCCGGGTAAGGCCAGCGATGAGGAGCAGCTGCTTTTTAATTTCCCGCAAATTTGAGAAATCGCCACTCGTTGAGAGGACCGGCACCACGGCAGCCGTCACGGCCGCCGGCACAACAGACGCGCTCGCAGCCATTTTCCAGGCTCGGCCACTTCAGCCAATCATTAGTGATAATACTAGCTGTCCGTGTGCAACGAAAAAGCCTGCTTGCTATTGGCGGGCTTTGGCTCCGGAAAGCCAATCAGAGATCTTTCTTTTCGTAACATCTCCAAGAGGCCGGGAAAGAAGAGACACCCATATCCCCGATTGGCCAAGGGCTAACTGGGGCGGGAAAGTTAGAAACAGAAAGGGGATGGGGCGGCGGGCGGGAAGCCATGATCTTTGGGCGGGGCGGGGAGGAAAGAGGGACTGGGAGTGGGAAGCTGGGAGTGGGAGCAGGGGCGAGAACGGATGCAGAAGGCAGAGTGCCCTGCACCTTAGGGGTGATGTGTTTGGACGAAAGACGGAAAGAGTGTAGTTTGTGAGTAGAATCTGTGCCACTCGACGACAAAGTGGTGTACGTATCCAGCAAGGATGTCTGGTACCCTCTGGATTTTTCCTTAACGCAGCAAGATGTGTGGCCACTAGTGGAGAATCTTTCCTCTTTATCCACCTTCTTTCTTACCTCAGCGGGGGAAAGCTAGCTAACACTTATTAAGGGCTTACCCAGGGACAGGTTCTGTACATTTACAAGTATAATCCGGTTTAACCCCTAAAACAACTCTAAGACATGCGTGTCATCCCCGTTTTACATATAAGAAAACGGAAACTCAGAGAAGTTCTGTCACTCTTCCGGGAAGACCGTCTAGATGATAACCCAGCTGCGACTGCAGATCCCAGCATTCTTAAACATTACCTCAACATTTTCAACTTTTTTTTTGTTTTTAACCCTTTCACAGTAATATATGATTTTATCAACTCCCTTGGGAACTATTTGAACGATTTTGTCATTCTTGGGGTGTTACATAGGACTGATTTTAGGTAAAGCATATTGTTTTAGAGTAATAAATATTATTAAAGATTGTGTTATAAAATCAACTTTATTGCACCATAATGTATAGTATATGAAGGCAAAATTCTACTTTTTTCTTGTTTCACAAGTGATGTACGCTTTATATTTGTCTTAAACTTTTAATTTAAGAAAAAAAAGCATGATGTGTTAGCAAATTAAAAAATTACGTCATATCATACCCATGAATATATATATTGAATATAAAGTGAATAAACACTGACACAGAATGAAAAGTAACTGTTTATGTCATTATATATAGTAAAATAATGCTTTTATGACTTGTTTGGAACTCTTACATTTTGCCCTTTAAAATATCAAATTCTTTATTTTTGTAATTGTATATAATTTTACATTTTTATGTTTTGTTTTTAAATAGCAAGAAAATAGAGATGATTTCAAGATGCTTTTGGCAAGCACTTCTCTATAAACACATTTTGGGTGTAATCTTTTATCCAAATTAGTGAAGAGCTAAATTGGATATAATTGTCACACAATTTTTTTTACAACTTTTAAAACCATGATTGTTCTTATAATATCATTACTCTGTATTATACTTTTTTTATGTGATGTTATATAATATTTATTCCTCCACCATCCCTCCCCCCCACCACTCCCCGCTATTACATGGACTTTGTACCTTTCTATGTTATAACACTCTTGTGTGTGTGAGGAAGATTGTCCCTGAGCTAACATCTGCGCTAATCTGCCTCTACTTTATATGTGGGATGCTGCCACAGCATGATTCGATGAGCCATGTGTAGGTCACTGCCCAGGATCCAGGGCTGTGAACGCCAGGATGCCGAAGCGGAGCATTTGAACTTAACCGCTATGCCACTGGGCCAGCCCCCAAATTTTTCTATTACAGTAATAACATATGGTCAGGGGCTGGCCTGTTGGCGTCCCTTCATACTGTCTTGTTGCCCACATTTGTCACTTTGTAATTCACTATGGGCCTTTTCCCACGTTGATAAATATTCTTCTACATCTTATCCTTGCCTATTAATCCATTATATGGATGTACCATAAATATATATAACCAGTCCCTTGTGCTGAATTTGTATCTTATAATCATAATTTTCATAACCATAATTTTTAAAGCTATATAATACTCAATTGAATAGAAATATCATCTTTTAAATTTTAATTTTCTCATCACATATTTGTATAATTACTGACTTCTTATTGTTATAAATTATGATATATTGAGCATCTTTGTGCACAAGGGGTTTTTTCTTTAATAGTTAGGATTGTTTCACAGGATAGATCCTTGAAATAATGGTGGAGGTTTTTTTTTCATTCTGAAGTGTCAATTATATTGAATGATTTGGAGGAAAAAGTATGTATATCTTCATACATAAGTATATCTTCATACATAAGTATGAAGATATATGTTCTTGATTAGAACGCAAAATTCAAATGACTTTTTTAAAATAGCAGCTTTATTGAGATATAATTCAAGTACCATAGAAGTTCACCCTTTTAATATGTACAATTCAGGGACTGGGCCCGTGGCCAAGTGGTTAAGTTCACACGCCCTGCTTCAGCAGCCCCAGGTTTCTCCAGTTCGGATCCTGGGTGCAGACATGGCCCTGCTGGTCAGGCCACGTCCCACGTGCCACAGCTGGAAAGGCCCACAAGTAAAAATATACAACTGTGTATAGAGGGATTTGGGGAGAAAAAGCAGGGAAAAAAAAAGATTGGCAACAGTTGTTAGCTCAGGTGCCAATCTAAAAAATAAAAAAACTTTAAAAAAATGCACAATTCAGTGGTTTTGAGTATATTTATATAGTTGTGCAACTATCATGACTAATTCCAGAATATTTTCATCACTCCAGAAAGAAACCCCATACCTATTAGCAGTCACTTCCCATCCTCCCCTCCCCCTAGACCCTGGCTATATTTTCTCTTTGTAACATTGCTTTCTGAAGCCCCAGAGATTTCTTTTTCTTTTCTTTTCTTTTTTTTTTTCTGAGAAACATTAGCCCTGAGCTAATATCTGCTGCCAGTCCTTCTCTTTTTGTTGAGGAAGATTAGCCCTGAGCTAACATCTGCCAGTCCTCTTCTTTTTGCTGAGGAAGACTGGCCCTGAGCTAACATCTATCCCCATCTTCCTCTACTTTATATGTGGGACGCCTGCCACAGCATGGCTTGATAAGTGGTGTGTGTGTAGGTCTGCACCTGGGATTCAAACCGGTGAACCCTGGGCCACCCAAGCGGAGCACTTGAACTTAACCACTGCGCCACCAGGCTGGCCCCCCCAGAGATTTCTTGATGTGCTAGATCAGATTTTTTATTAGATGAATGCAATTCACAAATATGTTGAAAAGGACCTTAAGGCAAATTTACAGAATTATCATTTGTAAGCTCCTCACTAACTAGTATTTCAACATCAGAGTTCCTTATGAGTCTTAACCATTATCCATTGTGGGTAAATTTTTAATGTATATGTGACAGAATAAAACACTACAACAGTTAAAACCACCACAGAGGCTTCCAGTGTTCAACTGAGTAATAAACTGTTTCATGCTCATCTGATCCACCTCACACTCATTCTTTCATTCACTCAAGACTCAAACTGTTCCTTTTTTCAGGAGGAAAAATATTTATTACTATTATTATTATTTTGGGTGAGGAAGATTGGCCCTGAGCTAACACCTGTTGCTAATGTTCCTCTTTTTGCTGGAGAAAGATTGGCCCTGAGCTAACATGTGCTCCACTCTTTCCCCTATTTTGTATGTGGGTCACCACCACAGCATGGCTTGATGAGTAGTGTAGGTCCCTGCCCGGGATCCAAACCTGTGAATCTGGGCCACTGAAGTGGAGTGCACTGAATTTAACCACTACACCACCAGACCGGCCCCAGGAGGAAAAATATTTAAATAATTATTATTTGTTAAATGTTTAAAAAATGAAAGTCATAATACCACCTTTAATGATATGGACCCCCCAACACCTTTGTGAACCCCTGAATTCTACTTCCTTGCCCTCCAACACCACCAATCTCAGCCCACTTCAAAGGTGTCTCATTTCCAAACTGACATTAGGCATCTTTTTACCTTTCTTCTCCTCTCTCTAGAGGTAAAATGTTGGTAGTGATAAGGGTTCTTTATTGGGAGGCAGTAGAGTAAAGAGCTTAAGAATGTGGGCTTTGAGCCATACTACCTAGGTTCAAACCTTAATTCCACCACTACCAGCTTGTGACCTTGGAAATGTCATTTATTCTATGACCTTTAGGTCATAGACGTTATTGACAAAATAAGGATCATGACAATAATTCCTGCTATTCAGTTCAGGTAAGAACTGAATGAGATAATCCATGTAATACATTTAGAATAATTTTTAACATAATAAGCACTGGATACATGTAAGCTATTCTTGAACACTTACCCTCTGCTGGCAACTTTACATATGATCATCAATCCTCGTGACAACCCTGCAAGGAGGTATCATCATCCCTATTTTACAGATGCAGAAAGGCAACTTATCTGAGGTGACTTCAAGTTCTAACTAAAACCCATACTCTTCCACTACATTTTCATAACTATAAAAAAATTAATAATTCATCTTATTTGTATGTTTTGCCATCATAAACAATTTTCAAATGTTATTGAATCCTGTAAAGAAGATAAAATTATCTCCTTTTTCAAATGATAATAAGACCTATTTTATAGAGTTGTTAAAACGATTACGGACATGTGCACTTAGTAGGGACTACTATTTCTACTAGGGGACAGACAGCATGACTTAAGGGTTACCCAGCCATTCAGAAGTAAAGAAACCAGGACTCCGTGTTTCTGGTTCAAGCTTCTGCCCTCATATATAGCTGCCATCTAGAAGCAGCTCAGGATTGGGATCCAGAAGAGCTGAAATCCACCATGATCTAAACATACCTGAGAAAATCTCCCCCTCCCCCACTCCCTCTCCCCACTGGGCCTCAGCTTTCCTCCTTATAAAATGACAGTGCTGGGCAAGATGACTTTCAAGATTTCTTCTGCCTCTGATAATCTCTAATTGGAGATTGGAGCTCAGATTGCCTCCGTGAAAGTTAGAGGAGAGGAAATGATCTCCTTGTTTTTGGTTAATTAACAGTAAGTAAATCAAAAGGCAGTGATGTAGTGAGGAATTAAGAAGTCAGAGTTAGGGCTGGGATGCAAAGCTCCCCTCCCAGTGGAAGCCTGTGAGCCCCCTCCAGAAACCAGGCTCCATACAAAGTCAAAGACCTCAGTCTCCCAGTACCTCACCTACTTTACAACCAGGACCCTCCCCTCTGCACAATATTAGACAGATCCCTTGAAGGAGAGAAGAGGTGAAAGGAGACCAGAGTTCTAGTCCCTACCCCTCTGCAGGTCTCTGCACTACAGTCAGATTGTATCTTCACTTGTTTATGAGCCCCATTGTGTCTACTCACTGGTCAGGATGCCCCCTCCTAAGTCTGCGCAAGGACACACAGCCAAGCTAGCGCAGCAAGCAGCCTCCAAGCTCAGGAGATGGATCTCTGAGAGCAGAGCTGCACTCACACTCTCATGCCCCATGGCCCCATCCAGGGGCCCAGACCCAGAAAGGGAAATGACCCTAAAATTTCATTTCCTCCAAGGGGTTAGTGTCCTGGACTTAACAGCACACCAGCCACAAAGGTGCTTGTAGCCACCTAGTGGATGCCTGATGAAGACTTACAGAACTGAATTGAGTCTAGGAGAAACTGCACAAGCACACAGCTGCTTTTAATACCACCACTGGGAAGAAATTTTACTCTATCAGAGAAAGAGGAAGAAAAGGAGAGAGGGAGGAAAGATTTTAACATTTATTTTAACTGGTTACTGGGCACCTTATGTATCATTTATTCTGATCCTCACAACAGCCCTGTGTGGTCAGTTACAGACCATCAGTATCATCACCCCCATTTCATAGATGGAGAAGTTTAGTGATTTGCATAAAGCCACTGCTAGTATATAATGGAACCACAATTTGAACCCAGGTCTCTTTGATTCTAAAGTTTATGCCTATTTCCATTATACCACAGAATTCTTCTATCAGTGAAGAAATGACTTTAAAATAATAATAAAATATAAACAGTTCCAATTTATTGACTTCCAACTATATACCAAGGTCTGTGCTAAGGTTTTACATGGATTATCTCCTTTTAACCCTTACACAAACAGTATCTCGTGAAATCTCACAAGTCAGTAAGCTTTCTTATTATTCCCACTGTATAGATAAGGATACTTCAGTCCATAAGAATTAAGTATCTTGCTCTAAGTTTCACAGCTATAAAATGGCAGAGTGTAGAAAGGAAAAAAAGAAGAAGGAATTCTTTAAAAGGAGCATAAGAAAGAATGCACAAAAGGAGGAAAGGAAAAGAGAAAGAGCAAAAGGAAAGGAGGGAAGGAAGAAGGAAGTAGAGCTGATTGACAGTGTAACTGTCACCGGGGGGCTTCTAAAGAACTGGTAATGTTCTATTTCTTTTTTTTTTTTTTAAGATTTTATTTTTCCTTTTTCTCCCCAAAGCCCCCTGGTACACAGTTGTGTATTTTTAACTGTGGGTCCTTCTAGTTGTGGCATGTGGGATGCCGCCTCAGCATGGCTTGATGAGCGCTGCCATGTCGGCACCCAGGATCTGAACTGGCAAAACCCTGGGCCACCGAAGCAGAGCGCAGGAACTTAACTACTCAGCCACAGGACCGACTCCTAATGTTCTATTTCTTAATCTGAGTAGTGGGTCATGGATGTTTCTTTTAATATTATTCTTTAAACTGTACTTATATACTTTTTGCTATATATAAGCACATTCATATACTGTATATGATATAAATGTATCATATGTTTCACAATTTTAAAAAATAAAATACAAGAAGAAAGAATAAGAAGGTAAGCAACTCAGACTGCTAAATACAACCCTAGGCCCTAACCCCAAGCTTGTCACACATGACAGCTTCAGCAACAACTTTATCCAGTCACATGCTGTCCCAACTAACATCCTCCAGCTGCCCTTGGAATGTGTAGTAGGGTCAAGGTTGGCACACCTGAGGCCTTTCTCGGGAAAAATTCCATTACCTTCTCCTGCTGTGATCCCAGCTGTGACCAACAGATGGCGCCATTTCCTCCCTACCGACTCTGAAACGGCTTATGCAGAAAAGATGTTACTCAAAAGCTGTGTGGTCCAGGGATAGGAAGATTGTGGCCATCATCAGACACCTCAAGCCAAAGAAGGGTGAGGGCTGACTACTATTAAGAAGAACTTACTACATTTAAACCTGGTGAGGACTGAAAGAACAGTCAGTTCCCAGCAGGGTTTCGGTCCTATTTGGGGCCAATTAATTCTTTGTTGGGGCTAGGAGAGAGCTGTCCTGTGCATTCTAAGATGTTTAGCATCCCTGGCCTCTACCCACTAGATGCCAGTAGCATGCCTCTCCCCTGAGCTGTGACAACCAAAAATGTCTCATTTAAAGATAAAGAAACTGAGTCTCAGGCAGATTAAGCAACTCGCCTAATGTCAAACAGCCAGGAAGTGACAGAATTGGGATTCAAATCCAGGACTATCTCCAAAGCCTTATGCTGCAACTTTGGCACTCCTGGAACCTATCTTTCACTTATTCATTCATTCATTCATCAGTTCCTTTAACAACTACTTACTTAGCTCCTATTATGCGCCAAGCTCTGGGAATAGAGAGGAATGAGACAGTCAATCCCCACATTCATGGACCTAGTTGTCCAGTGGGGAATAAAAACAATAAACAAGCAATCATACAAGGAATTATTTAATAACAGTTATGATAAGCGTAGTGAAGGAAAAGCTTAGGGAGCTACGCCTATGCTAGGCTGTGGGCAAAAATGGCCACAAGTCCTGCCATCCCTGAATCCGTGCCCTTTTGCAATGCAACTTTGCATCAAGAGATGAGTCCATTTTCCTCCCTTTGAATCTGTGTTGCCCCTGTGACCTTCTTTTTTTTTTTTTTTTTTTTTTTTGAGGAAGATTAGCCCTGAGCTAACTACTG
Source organism: Equus caballus (assembly GCF_041296265.1). Lineage (NCBI taxonomy): Eukaryota > Metazoa > Chordata > Mammalia > Perissodactyla > Equidae > Equus > Equus caballus. Next base: position 53,921,149 of record NC_091697.1, on the reverse strand, counting down.
CCAGACCTCCTCTTTTTTGCTGAGGAAGACTGGCCCTGAGCTAACATCCGTGCCCATCTTCCTCTGCTTTATATGTGGGACTCCTGCCACAGCATGGCTTTTGCCAAACGGTGCCATGTCTGCACCCGGGATCCAAACTGGCAAACCCTGGGCTGCCAAGCGGAACATGCAAACTTAACCGCTTTGCCACCCCGCCGACCCCTGTGACTTTCTTTAACTAATAGAATGCAATGGAAGTGACATTGTTATGTAACTTCTGAGCCTTGGCCTCAAGGGGCCTTGTAGCTTCTACTCCCATCCTCTTGCTGCCCTGAAGCCACGGTGTAAGGAAGCCCCAGGTTAGCCTCTTAGCTGTCCCAGAGATTCCAACTGTCCCAGCTGCCCCTGCCATTCTGGCTGAGGCTCCTGACATACGAGTGAGGCTATCCAGAACCAGCCAGCACCCAGTCAACCTGACTACTGACTGCAGCAGCTGCAGAGGTCACCCCAGGCAAGACTGAGCCCAGCCAAAATTGCAGAATCATGAGCAAATACGTGGTTGAAGGTGGTTTGTTACCCAGCAATAGACAACCTATACAAGGCCCTAACCTGGGTGTGGGGATGGGGAGTGGGTCGCGGGAGGCTTCCTTGAAGACACTAGGTTCAAGTTGAGACCCGGAGAATAAGTGGGAGTCAGCCTGGTAAAGTGTAGGGGAAGAATATCCAGGCAGCAGACAACAGTTTGAGGGCCTTGTACCCTCACACACAAAAAAAGAACCACGTATGTCTGAGGACCCAAGGAGGGAAAGGGCAACACAAGGTGGTCTGAAGACAGAGGCAAGCCCAGCACTGCGGGCAGTGACCAATGAGTAGAGTGCTTTATTTACAACCCACCACTGATCTCCATTCCCGAACCAACTGTTATTGACATTCTGTATACACCCATGGGCTGTGTCAAGCATGGACATTTCATTCACCCCATATATTGAAGAATTAAAAAGTTGAAACTACAGATGGATATTAACCTGCCTCCCAGAAGCTTGGGAAAGGTTGTGTCACAGTTTTCTGGGGATGAACGATATGAAGATGACAAGGCAGCCTGAGCACAGGGAAAAAAATGTATTTTTAATAGCTGTGATGACCATCTAAGCTATTATGGCCCCATCTTCACTGATCTAAGCTCATACTTAAATGGAAATTTACTTGAAAAGCCCTTTCTTTGCATAATGGAAAGGCAGGCTTGTCCAATTCCATTTCCCCAAGGTAATAGTCCTAGGATGTAATGGGAGGCCTCTACTAGCCCTGCTTATCAGGGGCTCCCAGCCTGGGTACCCCCCTTCTCAGTGTCCTTCATGCCTATTACTCAGTAAGGTCCCCCTAAGGATGCCTCACCTCCAAGGTCACTGCTGGGAACTGTTAGGAAGAAAGAGAATTGATCGGGGTGACATCACTGTGTTGTTCAGCCTCTTTATCTCGGGAAGATGATCCAGTGGGAGCTCTCTCTGCAGGGGCAACAGGCTAAGCCTGATCGCAGCAGGCTTCCCATCAGGCAGGCCTGCATGGTGGCTTCCTCCAAGACCACAGGATTCCTCACTCGGGCGGCCCATGGTTCCACTGGGCTGAGGGAGGAGGGCAAGCTGGGCGTGGCTCTGTCCTTACCCAACCTGGCAACTCCTGTTTTCTCTCCTGTACTGCTAGGCCTTACCAAAGAGGGGGGCATTTACATTTTTTTAACTACAAAAGTGAATATTTACTTAGAATAACGAAAGAAGTCACACGAAATTCACATTTAAGAAAACCGACAAATTACTCACAAGCATTACAAAATCCTGGGGGAGGGGAGAACCATATGTTTTTACTAATTAACAGCTTGACATTCCTCCATAATACATTTTTTCCCTACATTTCAACCTACAAACCTTTTTTTTTTTTAAAGGTTTACCAACCCTGGCCCATAAGAGCTTCCTTTTGTTTTTCTTGTTCTTGTTTTCTTGTTGAGGTATGAGATAATACAGTAAAATGTGAAAACTACACATTTTGACCTGTGAAAAGTAATATGATCTTAGGTGTACAGTTCAATAATTTTTTTACAATGCGTACACTCATATAACTACCACCCAGATCAAGATATAGTACATTTCTGACAGGTGTTCACTCTTAACCCAGTTTTATTATGGATAATATGATTTTTTAACATTGACTGAAGTCCAGGTATTAGGCTTTCTGTGCATAATATCACTTGACCCTCACAACAAAGTACTATTATCATTTCCACTTTATAAATAAGAAACTGAGGCTTTGAGAATATAAATACCTTGCCAAAGGTCATCCAAAGAAGCAGGTGCCATAGTGGCACTTGAACCAGGTCTGCCAGACTGCAAGACCTACATGCCTAACGACTGCCATAGCAGGGGGCACCTACTGGCATCACTTCAAAGTAACCTACTGACTGCCCCGTTTTTGTTTCATTGCGCTTATGTTCACCAGGAACCTCTGGGCTCCCCCTTAAAATTTGGATGGAACAATCTCCACTCTGAGCATCTGAGCTCAGTGCCTAATTTCTGTCCCCTGGGGAAGACATCAGAGGACCCTCTACCAGCCCACTGTTTCTGGAATCCACACTGGCCACTCCAGTGGCCTTGTGGGCCCTCCCTGAGAAAACAGCACAGCTCTCACACTTCCCCAGGGTCCATGAGTGTAGACAGCACAGCTCAGATCTGAGAATACTCTTTATCTGGAGTCAGAGAGGAAATATCATGGACTTTGGAGTCAGACAGTCTTTGGTTAAAGTCCTGCTTCGGCCACTTCCTCGCCAAGTGACCATGAGTAATTTATTTGATCTCTTAGAATGTGAGTTTCTTCAACTTGAATAGGAGGCTATTAAGAGAAGCTTGCTCCTAGGGTTGTTTTGAGGATGAAATGAGACCATGGATGCATACAGCAGGTACACAAAGGTTGTTGTGTTTCCAACAGGCACAGAGTCCGATGTCCTTTCACATTTGCCAGATTACCAGCTGGGTCCAGGTCAGGAAAGAATCAACCACTACAAATTTAGTAGAGTGGTGGCAAATAAAAACAAGAGGTAAAGGAGAAGAGAGCCAGGAAGATGAAAGATCTGGGCAGAGAGAGACTGAAGTACCAGCTGGATGTCCTAAACTGGCATCTCAGACTCAGGATTGAGCCTTTGCAGGGGCATCATGGCTGCTGGGCATTTAGGCCTCCCAGACAGCTCACAGCTTGCACCTGCCTACTCCAAGGCCCACCTCGTTGTTGGAGGCTAATGAAATCCCCCTTTATCCCTTCTTCCCTGCTCTGCTTTCCAAGCTGAGGGTGGTCCCAAGCTAAGTTTGGTAAACACATCTCTACAGTGGTGACCTCAAGCTGAGGGGGCATCTGGCTCAGTCCAGGCTCCTTCTGCCGGGGGACACACAGAGACATGCACTCCACCTTTCAACCCCACAAGCACACGCGCGCACACACACACACACGCACACACACACAGGGCCTCAGCAAGAAAAAGTGAATCTTCTCTCCTGCTTCTCTAACTTGAGAAGGCTGACAAAAAGGCTAAACTCACTCTCATCCATACTGCCCTAAGAAGAAGAAAAATCATGAGTTCCCATTTATTAAGCAGCACTGGGGGGTGAGGGGTGGGGAGGTTGTGTGTGCGCTTGCCCAGTAAGCCTACTGCTATGCCTAATTTTCTCCAACCCTCACAACAACCCTGGGAGGGAAGTGTTACTTCCTCTTTTTCATACATGAAGAAGCTGGGGCTGGGAGAAGTTAGCAGCGATGGCACAAAGCCAGTGGATGGCAAACCGAGATCTAAACCCAGGTTTATTTCTAAGATCTTGTTTTAACTAGTATATTTCCATTTAAATTAACCTTTTGTAGTAAATGCTAATGTTCCAAACTTAGAGATGAAGAAACTAAGGCTCAGAGAAATTTAGCAACTCACCTGCAATCACACAATTATTCTTTTGCCTCATTAACTCTCTGCTAATCCCACATCCCTGTCGACTGCCCTCCTGGAGCCTGTCATTTGTTGCCTCAGATTGGAGTTGACTGGGTAAATGTCTCATCCCTTTGCCCCTCACTGGTGCCTAGTGTGTGCCTGTCTGTTGGCCTCCATGCTTAGTCACTGCTTGGTAATTGAAACTAATCCCAAATGGCTACCAGAGCCTCTCCTCAGCCCCTGCCTCTGAAGGTCCCTTGGGCCCAAAGAAGTGTGATGACCTCAGATTGGGCCAAAGGCAATAACCAGGAGCTGCCGGCATCCAGCCTGGGGTAGCAGCCAGAAGGCCCCAGGACAAGTCTGATTTAATCCCATAATGGAATGTGACTTAGATAAGGCTTTTATCAACTCTTTCTGGGCTGTGGGGGAAAAAAAAGACTATCTCAGAGCCATGCTTTCCACTGTCCTGGGGCTGCCCACGGATTCCAGAAGGCCTGGCCTCACTGGAAAGCCCAGGGGAAAGCAGAGGTATCAAGGGACACTCGGAGGTATTTGACTCAAGTTTTCACGACTGAGGGAACAGGAGGGAGAGGAGGAGGCTGGGGAATCCACAAGTTCAGGCGAGAGGACATCAAGTCCTAACAATTAGAATCATAACAATAACAATATTAACGGCTATTATTTATGAGGCGTTGTACTAAGCATTTAAACGTCTGAACAATAGCTATCATTATCATTCTTATTACAGAAATGGAAATCAGACTCTGGCAGGTAAATTACCTGCCCAAGGTCCCACAGTTGCTGTAGTGGGAGAGCTGGGATCTGCACCTAAATCTACCCAATGCCCTCCAGCCTCACCATCATGCTGATTGCTGGGATACAATCACTCTTGCTCACAGGCTTCTTCACTCCAGGAATCTTTATTTACTAGCACCTCACATGCTTCCCCACTTCCTGGAAGAATTCCAGAAAGCTTTATGTAACCACAAGCTGCAGCCTCTGGATCACCCCAAAAGGGAGGAAATAAAGGATAAAGCAGGGTGAGCTGACCAATCAGGAGCAGAGGGGCTACACCTCCCCCACCCCCAACCCAGCATCACCACCTCCCAACCCCCAGGGGCAGCCACACCAAAGGCAAAGTGGAGTCTGGCCTTCTGCCAACTGCTTTCTCTATCCTTCCCCACACCTCCCCACCCCAGCCTCCCCACCCTCACTTCTCATTTTTTCCTAGATCAACTTTACCTTACAGGCCCCTACTCCACTGGTCTTGTTCATTCAAGAACACTTCTAAGTACCCACTGTTAGCAGTAGCCTAGGGACTTACCTCCCTGCCAGAAAGGAACACACAAAATGCAATATTAATAGTAATAACAGCTAACACTTACTGGGCACTTACTATGTGCCATTTTTCTTTCATTTTGAGCTTGAAAATGCAGGCAGAATGAGCAATAGCTTTTACATCAATTACCAGACTAAGTCAGACAAGGGGAGGGATCTAATATTCCAGGAGCTTACTCTATGTGCTGGGCCCAGTAGCCCCTCGGAAGACAGGGGAGTAGAGTAACAAAGAACATGGACTCTGGGCTCAGGCCAACTGAGGTCTGAGGTCAGCTCCATTACTGACTAGCTGTGCATTTATAGACAAGCTAATACTCTGACTCTCAGTTTCTTCATCTATAAAATGTAAATAATAGCAGTTCTTATCTCCTGAAGTTGTTGAGAGGATTAAAGAAATTATGTGTAGGGGCCAGCCCAGTGGCACAGCAGTTAAGTTCACACGTTCCACTTCAGCATTCTGGGGTTTGCCGGTTGGGATCCGGGGTGCGGACATGGTACTACTTGTCAAGCCATGCTGTGGTAGGCATCCCACATATAAAGTAGAGGAAGATGGCACAGATGTTAGCTCAGGGCCAGTCTTCCTCAGCAAAAACAGGAGGATGGGCAGCAGATGTTAGCTCAGGGCTAATCTTCCTCAGAAAAAAGAAAAGAAATGTTGTGTATAAAGTGCTTAGGATTGGGGCTGGCCCCGTGGCCGAGTGGTTAAGTTTGCGCACTCCGCTGCAGGCAGCCCAGTGTTTCGTCGGTTCGAATTCTGGGTGCAGACATGGCATTGCTCATTGAACCACGCTGAACCATGCTGAGGCAGCGTCCCACATGCCACAACTAGACGGACCCACAACTAAGAATATACAACTATGTACCGGGGGGCTTTGGGGAGAAAAAGGAAAACAATAAAATCTTTAAAAAATATATAAATAAATAAACAAATAAAGTGCTTAGCAAACTCCCTGACCCATAATAAGCAATCAATGTATAGCAATTATTATTAATCATTAAAATAACATTAGGGTGAAATGGCTAAATAATTCTAAACTTTTTTTAAAGTTTTTCAGACCTAAGCAGGAATATTTTTTTTTTAATTACATGGTTGTAGTTGATTGGGACTAACAGGTCAAGCCTTTCCACTTATTCTGCCTGCTGCTTGGAAGCACGCTTGGAAAGAGCTGTTTGGTTTGAGAAACAGAAATGGCTTGAGGTGAGCACATATAGATCTAGGTATTGGGGCTTGGGCATGAATTGCCACTGTGAGAGCCGGGGGCAGCATTTTTGGATTTGTTTGCTTCATGTAGTAGCTTGCTAAGCCTGCCATAACAAAGTACCACCAACTGGTGCCTTAAACAACAGAAATGTATTGTCTCACAGTTCCTGAGGCTGGAAGTCCAAAATCAAGGTGTCAGCAGGATTGGTTCCTTCTGAGGGCTGTGAGAGAAAATCTGTTCCAGGCCTCTCTGCTAGCCGTTGGTTTCCTGGCAATCTCTGGTGTTCCTTGCCTTGCAGAAGTACCACCTTGATGTCTGCCTTCATCTTCACACATTTTCCCTCTCTGCTTGTCTATGTCCAATTTTTGTCTTTCATAAGGACACCACGAAGTTGTATTAGAGGCCTACCCTTCTCCAGTATGACCTCATCTTAACTAATTACATTGGCAATAGTCCTATTTCTCAATAAGAACACATTCTGAGGTACTGGGGGTTAGGACTTCAACATAGGAATTTGGGGGAATGTAATTCAATCTGTAACATTTTAGCACTTCTTGACTAAGCTCATGACCTTAAACTTTGAGAATTTAAGAATTTGTGGGTATTCTTTCCTGAGGGCATGTTGAGTTTCTAAGTCTTTGGACGACTCCTCTCCACCCTTCCCATCTACCTACCCTGCAGTGCTTCTACCCCAGAATTAGAATCCTCTTAAAAATCACCATTTTACTTTCCAAAACTTTCAAACTGCTTTTCAGTCCTGTGATGACCATACTGAGGGCTCAGTGTTTATTCAAAAAATTATTTATTTGAATAGGCACTAAGCTCTGAGAAAACCATAGCAACCAAGACCCAGTCCCTACCCTCACAAAGCTGCTGAGTAGATACCAGAGCATTTACTTTATTTTATTTTATTATTTTTTTGGTAAGATTAGCCCTGAGCTAACTGCTGCCAATCCTCCTCTTTTTGCTGAGGAAGACTGGCCCTGAGCTAACATCCGTGCCCATCTTCCTCTACTTTATACGTGGGACGCCTACCACAGCATGGCTTTATGCCAAGCGGTGCCATGTCTGCACCCGGGATCCGAACCAGTGAACCCCAGGCCGCCGAAGTGGAACATGCGCACTTAACTGCTGCGCCACTGGGCCGGCCCCTAGAGCATTTTCCTTTAAAATCTGGCTCCAGCAATAAACCTTGTCACGTTTTCATGATGATCATTGTAGCTAATAAAACATTTATGGATTTCAACCTATATGCCAGGCACCAGGCAAAGAATTTTGCACATACTACTTCATTTAATACTCAGATCAATGATATGAAGTGGGTACATTTTTATCCCCACTTTACTGATGGAGATGAGAAACATTTAGAATCATACAGCCTCCAAGGCACTCTCAGATAGCCTTTCCCCTCTTTTCCCTGTTTCTTAACTCAGTCTAAGTCCTCTAACCCCATCCACCCTTAGATCCTCAATATTCTTTTAGAAACCACATGATCATGTAATGCAGTTTTTGAGAACTTACAGGTGCTGTTGAAAATCAAACATTTTTGAGACTTTCAGCATAATGACAAAATATCCAAGAAAATATAAGAAAAAGTTTTCTCAGCTAGTTTGTGGCTGACACTGCCTAATAACTGGTCTGACCAATTTGTGCTTACTAGTTTACTGAGATAAGGGTGTGTTTTGAGTGTATAAGCTCATTTCTAAGATGACTTGAGTTTTTTAAAAAGCTTTTTTTTTTTTTGAGGAAGATTAGCCCTGTGCTAACATCAGCCACCAATCCTCCTCTTTTTGCTGAGGAAGACTGGCCCTGAGCTAACATCCATGCCCATCTTCCTCCACTTTATATGTGGGACACCTGCCACAGCATGGCGTGCCAAGCGATGCATATGTCCGCACCCCAGATCCGAGCTGGCGAACCCCAGACTGCCAAAGCAGAACGTGCGAACTTAACTGCTGCGCAGCCAGGCCGACCCTAAAAAGCATTTTCCCTCATAAAGGGACAACACTGCCCTTATCCTAGTGTAGTCTCTTTTGGTGGCAAGGAAAAAAGACGTACACCTGCTAGTGCCAATAAAAGGTGAGCACTAGTTGTTGGTTGCAGACTGCATAGACTCCAAGGACAGAAAATTAGCACGGGTAGGCCTCATCAAGAAAAGGACCATTTCCATCATTTTACTAAAGCTAAATGACCTCTTCTTTGTATTTCTCTCTGTGCCTCTCCATATCAGTTTCCTCAGCTCACCCATCAACTGTACACACCTCAAAGTGGTGGTACTAGTTCTGGAGTCTACACGACTCCCCACAATTGACTGGTTCTCTTCTCAGGAGAAGAATCTGATTTGTCCAGCTTAGGTCAGGTGTTCACTTATGGTCAAATCAACAATGGCCAAAGGGACAGAGACACATGGTACCAAGATGGCTGCCCAGGTCTAGCCTTTTGGCAGGGAGTATGAGTGGGAACAGTTCCTGGAGAAGTGGACCACAGGATGACAAATTGAAAGCATGTATACTTGAGAATTCTGAAGACTATAGTGACCTAGTTGACCAGACTCCCTGTTTTATTCCAAAATATTAGCTAGCAGATAAATTTGGGAACAATTTTAATAACACCTACCATTTCTTAAGCTCTCACCCTGGTGTCTAATTTAGTTTTCACAATACCCCTTCCAGCTAGGCATTATCATTCCTGTCTTACAGAGGAGAAACAGGGGGCTCAGAAAAGTTAAGTGAGAAGCAGTCAAGTCACAGTGAGCTAGGATTGGAACCTGGGTCTGTTTGACTCCTAATCTTGTGCTCTTAACTTCTAGGAGAAGGAGGCTTATGCGATTGTGGTAAAAAAGCAATTTTAAGCTGCTGATAGAGCTTAAAACCATCACCTCAAATATGTTTGTAAGGTCTACAAACTTCCTCAAATTGTATTTACCTCGATGACTCATGTGAGCCCCTAGAAACCCATGCAATAGTCAAGGCAGGCTCAAATGAAGTGCTGTGTCCAAGGGCACAGGTGGGACTCCTAGCCCCAGGCTCTAGGCTGTAGTAGCTGAAGATCTGATCTGCTATCTGCAATTGTTCTGTCATCAAGGGCAGTTTCCCATCCCCTGGTTCTCCTGAGTCATTAAGGATTATGTGGGTTAAGAAGCTCCTGTCTAACTCCCCACCCTTAAACACCCCTTCCCTGGCAAGATTTGGCCTCTGTTGCCCCTTTGCAGGTAATAGGAGGTGGTACCCTTCCAAGTCCAAAAAGGATAGCATAATGAGGATTCCTGGTTCAGGGAGAAAACTACCTCCTTTACACTTGGCTTCTTTTCCATTAAGATACAAAGTTGCAAATCAATCAGGAGAAAATTGCCCTCGGGACCGTTGAGCAGACATCTTTGCTCAAATCAGACCCTGGATGCCTATGTCAAAAACACCTCACACTCTCATTCATTGCCAGCCAAGTCTCTAGGGTGGTCCAATTGATTTAGGAGCATTCGCTCAGATCTAACATTCACTGCGCATATCTGCCGTGTATTGTAGCTGCCAGGCCAGCCATCTGATTGCTACTCTTACTCACTGGTCCAATGGGCAAGGTGAATCTACAATGTGATAAAGAGAATGCCAGGGAATGAAAGACAGAGCTGCTGTCCTCCACACTCCAGGATTCTGAGCTAGGAACACTGAAGGTACTAACAACTCTCTAGGTTTTAAAAAAGGAGTCGGGGAAGGAGCTATCATTGAGCATCTACCACATGCCAGGTGTTTGGCATACATTAGTTCATTTAATCTTCACAACAACTCTAGTAGGCGGATGCTATTAATACCTTCATTTACAGGTATAAACATTATTTTAGCTATGGAAAGTAGAATTTCTTAAACATAATAATAAATTATGAATAGATTTTATGGTTGGGCGGTTATCTTTAAAACTAATTTCTCTCACAGAAGGAACCTGGGAAGAGCTCTCTGGGCAGGGTGGTTAAATGGCTATCACTCTCTTACTGCTCTGCCCACTGTCATCTTCTATAAACAACTTTAAGTGCACTTTTGTGGTCAGACAGATCTGGGTTCCAATCATGGCTCTTATAGTAATCAGGAAAATGAATTCACTCTAAGTATTTCAAACAGAGGGAATTTAATACAGAGAATTTAACACCGTGGCCACGCAGATGACAGAAGAACTGAGAAGCCAAGCAGGGGAAAGTGAGGTAACCCAGAGATTAGCAAGAGCAGGAAACTGCTACCATCCCTAGTCTGGAGGCCAAAGGATAGAGATGGACCCAGAAGCTGCCAAGGCTGGGGGTACCCTGGCTCCTCCTGTCCTCAGCCCTCCAGTCTGTGCCAGTGGCTCCCATTGGGCAATCCCAGCCCACATCCAGCTGACAAGGAAGTCCGGGAAGTGTAGCCTGTTGGGAGGTGGGGTAGGTCGAGGGCTAGGGGTAATCCATCTGTGACACAGAATCAGAAGGGGAGAAATGTTATCAGAGGGCAGGTAAATGAGCGGTCCAGCTGTTACTTAAAATTCCTGCTTTATACAATAATTTCTATCTCACAGGGCTGTTGTGAGAATTCAAGGAGCAAATCTAAATAACGTGGTCCCCAGCCCTTAATATGCAGGCAGCTGTAACTAATTTTTCCCTAAATGGGGAAACCAAGATTCCGATGGATTAGCTGATTTGCTCAAGGAAAGAGCCTAGGGGCTGGGAGGTGGATATGATCTTGGGCAGGTCACTTCATTTCTTTGAGCCTCAATTTCCCTACCCTACCAACTCACTGGGTTGCTGAGGGTATTCATTCTTTCTGCAAATATTTACTGAGCACCTGCCCTATTCCAGGCTCTCTGGGTGCAGGTAAACAAGGCAGACCCACACAGTCCCTGCTCTCCTGGAGTTCACAACGTGGTGGAGAGAAAGACATTGACCAGAAAACTGTACAGATCACCATGTAATGGCACTGTGATAAAGACCATGAAGAAGGAATGGGAGGGTGGGTTACACAGTGGCCTGACCTTGCCTGGGGAGGTCAGGGCGTCTTCCCTGTGACCAAAGTCACTGGATCTAAAGGATGAGTGGGAGTGGGCCTGGTGAAGAGCTGGGGCAGAGTGCCCTGCGGAACAGCACGAGGAGCTCTTTGGAATGTTCAAATGTTGACCCAGCCATCGTGCTCCCAGCCTCACCAGATTCAGGCCACGAAACTTGCCAGCGAGGACCTCCCGCATCCCAAGCCCCGCATCCCGCCTCTCGCAGGGGCTCCGGTCCGCCCAGGCGGGGGCAACGGCTCTTGCCAGCACAGCACCGCGTCAGGCCGGGCCACCTGACCCAGGCGCAGCTCCCGCGCTTGGCGGCTCCGCGCCCCCGGCGGCCGCTGATCGTCCGCTAATGCGTATCGAATTTCTGTTGAATTCGGCCCGCGCGGCCCGCGCAGAGAGCGCGGCGGCGGCGCTGCCAGAGCCTCTTAATTCCTTTTGCATCGATCCCGCCGTTAATGACATAACCTTCTCCCCTAATTAACTGACAACTGCATTAGGCGGCGCGCCTCCTCCGCACGCCGCCTGCGGCTTCCCCACCGCGGTTCCACCCGCGCCGAGGAGCCCGCGCCAGCAATGGGTCTAGGGCGCTGCTGTGACCGCCCTCACTAAACCCAGGGCCCTGCCACAGGCGTGGGAGGGGGCGGGTAGTGTTTCAGGATTTGGATGCCCTGCCATCCTTATCAGTCAATAAACATTTGCCATTATTTATGTTGTTGTTGTTTATTGTGTGACAACACCGGGCAAAGCACTTAACACGCTTTAGCTGACGTCCATTACAACGACCCAAGAGGCAGCTAGAGGAAATTGGGGCTCGCAGGTGGAGGAACATAGGCAATAACCAAGGATATGCAGCAAGTTACTAAGGGAAGTGGGACTCCCACCCCTCCTACCCAAGCTTGGGCCCTTAACTCCTAGGCACCTACCCTCTATACTAATTACCTTAGTGTAGCAATTTAGACTATACTAAGTGTGAAGTGCTTAGCAGACTAGTTGGCAAGTAATAAGCACTCAGTAAATTTTAGTATGGCAGGATAGTTTATTGAAATGTTAATTTGGGTTTATCTCCTTTGCCTCCCCTCTCCTGGATGCCCATTTCAATTAAGTGGTCAGGTTTTTTCATTCCTTGGGCAGCAGAGAAAGCAGAGGCAGCTGCCTGTGGTCTCTTGCCAAACACAAACACATGGGTCTCCAACTTTGTACGTTGTTTAATTTACAAAGAATTTTTCCTCCTCCCCCTTTGCACATGCACATGCACCTTATGTGCTGGAACCAGGGCAGGACTTAATCTGTTTTATTTGTAAAATAGAAATTTTACCTTTAGTTCTGTTTAAGATACATATTCTAACCCCTACTACCTGCAAGCATGATACATTAAGGGTTTTGTTGTAATGGTATTTTTTTTTCTTTTGAGGAAGATTAGCCCTGAGCTAACTGCTGCCAATCCTCTTCTTTTTGCTGAGGAAGACTGGCCCTGAGCGCACATCCGTGCTCATCTTCCTCTACTTTATACATGGGACTCCTACCACAGCATGGCTTGCCAGGCGGTGCCATGTCTGCACCTGGGTTCCGAACCGGTGAACCCCAGGTCTCTGAGAAGCAGAACATGCAAACTTAACCGCTGCGCCACCAGGCCGGCCTGTGTGGTAACGGTATTAATCTAAGCAGGACTTTTTCTCATACATTACAGATTGCTAAAATGATCTGGCTCTCACTGTTTTACTATGATTCTCTCTTCACCCTGGTTTCCATGCCTTTATTTTCATTTTTTTACATTGTGCATTTTTATAAGCCACCTCAAATTTCTTCTGGGATGTGGCAGAAAGTGAAAAAATACATTTAAAAATAAAACAGATGAAATAGCAGTTCGAGTGTCTGGCCAATATTTATTAAGTTGAATTGGCATTTGAAGGTGAGGAAACTGAGGGTAGGGATTCACTTTTCAGTTCATGAGATTGTTCCAACCTTGCAGTGAGACTTCAGGACTCGAAACTCTGTCCACGCTTCGTCCACTACTCCCTCTTTTTCCTTCCACTTGCTTGGGAGTCACCTTCCCACCCAAGTTCCTCCTGCTGCCCACTTCCTGCAGGGGAAACCTTGATTTGACAAGTCCCTAACACCCACATTGAAGTAAATATTAGTTCAATACATGCCCCATGCTACCATTTTTTCTTTCTCTCTGAGAAACCTATCAAGCACCACTTTTTATCACTAGGGCCTGTCATTTTCTAGATCAAGAGACTGAAGCTTAGCAAAATTAAGCAGTTTGCCTGAATTCAGCCAGCTGATAAGTAGTTTTGCTGAGATTCAAACCCAGATCAAGCCAGGTCCACTTTCTACTGTGTTCTTTTCACTACAACATACTTTCATTGAACAACTAGAGAGCTGCATTCCCTAAGACTTGACATGTAATTCCTGAGGAATTAAGTGTGTTTGATTTGGCCTAGGAGGGAGTGCATTTCTGGGTTCCTTCACCACAGATCTTCCCCCATGGCAAAGAGGGGGGTTGGGGAGCCAGCCTAAATCAGATGGTCTCTTTCAGAAGACACAAGGAGGCTTTGTGATGGAGGCTGCTAAAAGGGCACAGGCAGAATCTGCCTGGGGCAAAGGTTGGGAAATGAGGCAAGGCTCCTAAATGCCAGGCCAGCCACCATTGAGAGGGAGGAATGAGATGACCTCCCTGCTGACATCCCACCGTCTGACACGCTTATCTTCCGGGCTTCACTCCCCTCCTGAGAAATACTTTTATTGCCCATCTCTATCTGTTGAGCTTCTCTTCGTCCTTGAGTTCCTACTCAAATGTTGTCTCCTCCATGAAGTCTCCCGTGGTAAATTAACTGTCCCTCCCTCGGGGTCTCACAGGCCCTGGATCACATGCACTTTCACAGTATGCACAGAGCCTGCTTCAAATCCAGTAATTAGCTGTGTGACTTTGAGCAAGATTTAACTTCTAGACATCTGTTTCTCCATCTGTAAAATGGGGATAATAGTGTGTGCCTTCAGAGGGCCGTGAAGATGTTTAATTGAATAATGCCTGTCAGATGAAGAAAAACACGACCTACGTATATTCACGGCCTAAATGTCTCCTCTGAGGAGCATGGAGAGAGAGAAAAGAGTCTGTGGGGGTGGCTGCTTTCTGCATACAATACACAAAGACAGAAGGGGAAATAGGACTTTAAGTTTTGCTGTGTATTTTTTGCAAAAGACTATGCAAAAATTACTTAAAATTTTTTTCAAATGTTGTAAATGCCAGACTGATACCATGTGGAGATGAGGCCATGAGACAGCTCACGTTTATTTTTTTATTTTATTTTTATTTTTTGAGGAAGATCAGCCCTGAGCTAACATCTGCTGCCAATCCTCCTGTTTTTGCTGAGGAAGACTGGCCCTGAGCTAACATCTGTGCCCATCTTCCTCTACTTTTACATATGTGGGACACCTGCCACAGCATAGCTTGCCAAGCAGAGCCATGTCTGCACCCAGGATCCAAACCAGCAGACCCCAGGCCGGCCACAAAAGCAGAACGTGTGAACTGAACCGCGGCGCCAGCGGGCCAGCCCCTCAGCTCAGGTCTAAAAAGGATACACATGTAAAGCTCTTAACGCAGTGCTCTTAGTGTTGTACACGTACCACAGGCTCCAATAACGATGTCTTGCACTGTTATTTGTCTATCTGTCTCTACCACAAAACTTGTCTTCATCTCTGTGCCAATCTACTGCCTGCCCTACCCAGCTCAGAAGATGTGCTCAGGAGGAAGAAGCCTCTGTGGGAACCCCAAAGCCAACCAAAGTCTGGGAAGACCAAGACTCTCGGGAACAAATGCCTTGACACTTCAGCTGACCACAGCAACTGGTAACAGGGTCAGCACAGGGAGGAGCTATTTGCTGGGATCCCTCTGTGGGGCATGGGTTCTTCCTTTCTGTTTGTCACTGTTCCCAGCCCAGACACAAGCTCACTTCATCCTCTCACCCACACACATTGACCTCTGTGCCCTGGGATGCCACTGAGGGGTCAAGGGGCCATGGAGCTCAACATGGCCAGGGATGCCAAGCATGCCAGACCAAAATTCTGGACACCAGTTCCCCAGGACTCCTGCTTGCTCCACAGAGTCTGGCTTTCACAGCAGCAGCTCTGCAGTTGAATGTGTCTTCTGAGGCGACTGCTTCCCTAGGACAGTGGAGTGGGAGATGAGTGACAGGATCACCTGGGAGCACCTCCCCTCATAGAACTCCAGTCACAGCAGACTACTTGTTATCCCCCCAACACTCCTTGCCCTTTCCAGTCTCTGCATTTGCTCACTCTAATCTCTGGGGTGCCCTTCCCCCATGTCTGTCTAATAAACTCTACTCACTCTTCAAGGCCCAGCCCAAATACCTTCTCTTCCAGGAAACCATCTCTGCAGCTTGAAAGACCTCCATTTGACCTCACACCTCTCATCCTAGCCTCGTAATTTAGGATGTGGGGGTCTCACCCCAACACTGGATAAATGCAACATGGATCAAAGATTGTGCCTGGGAGGGGGTTGGCCTGGCGGTGCAGCAGTTAAGTGCGCACATTCCACTTTGGTGGCTCGGGGTTCGCTGGTTTGGATCCCGGGTGCAGACATGGCACAGCTTGGCAAGCCATGCTGTGGTAGGCATCCCACATATTAAAAAGTAGAGAAAGATGGGCACACATGGTAGCTCAGGGCCAGTCTTCCTCAGCAAAAAGAGGAGGATTGGCAACAGTTAGCTCAAGGCTGATCTTCCTAAAAAAAAAAGATTGTGCCTGGGAGTCAAGGAGATTGACATTTGATTTCTGGATCAGCTACTTATTATCCTGTAACCTTGGACAAGTTGCTTGGCTTTGCTAAGCCCCTTTGTAAAATGAGGAAAATAAAATAGGATGGTTCTGAAAAGTAAATGCGATAATGCTCATCAAGCCATTAGCATGGTGCTTTGCACACATTAAACTCTTAATAAATGTTAGCTATTAGAATTGTCTCTATCCTCCTCAACCCCCCTACTCACCCACAGTATGTCAGATAAGGCCTTGACCAGCTCAATATCTGAAGGTGGGATTTTACCAGACCAAGTGTCCCAGGTTTCAGATGTAAATAGGCTTCCTCCTGAGAGAAGCAGAGATGCTGAAAAGAGACTGGAATTTCTGAAAACCAGAGATCCCAAGAGAGGAATGAGGGTGAGGACCTATGACTATTGGTCAGATGGGCTATAGAGGCAAAGATAGAGTGTTATCGGCCAAGGAAATGGCAATGCTTTTGTTGGGGAGGAAGAGCCTTTTCCTCTAACCTCTTATGTTCAGTTCTTAGGGGCCCGTGAATTAAGCTAACAAGCTAACAGGAGAAATGGCAAAATTTTTATTAATATATACCTGCATGAGAGTTTACAGAAAAGAAGTGAAACTCAAAGAAGACTTGCGGTTAGACTTGGGGCCTTATATACCCTTTTGACAAAGGGAAGAGCGTTTGGGCTCCAAGGGACAATAAATCATGGGGAAATGACTAGGAAACATATGTGAGGGGGGCAACTAATGGAAGATAAAGGCTATTTTGGTAAGATCTGATTATGCAACTCATCTTGGTGTTCACTTGGTGTTGGTCTTGAATTAGTCCCTGCTTTCAGGCAGATAAGGGGAGGGCAGAGAACTCTTCCTGCATCTGTGGATTCTCAGTTGCCATCAGGTCAAAACAATCCTTATGCCAAAGTGCCATACTTTGGAGTGGCATATTCTGATCCCCTTCACTGTCTTACTCTTCAACAGCCAGAACCAGAAATCTAGCAAGCCCCACAGTAGCAAAGTCTCCTTCTGCAGCCATTAAAAAACGTCACTCAGGGGCCAGGCCCATGGCCGAGTGGTTAAGTTCACGTGCTCCGCTTCGGCAGCCCAGGGTTTCACCGGTTTGGATCCTGGGTGTGGACATGGCACCACTCGTCAAGCCATGCTGAGGCGGCACCCCACATAGCAGAGCCAGAAGGACCTACAACTAGAATATACAACTCTGTACTGGGGGACTTTGAGGAGAAAAGAAGAAGAAAAAAAAGATTGGCAACAGATGTTAGCTCAGGTACCAATCTTTTTTTTTTAAGATTTTATTTTTTCTTTTTCTCCCCAAAGCCCCCCGGTACATAGTTGTGTATTTTTAGTTGTGGGTCCTTCCAGTTGTGGCATGTGGGATACCACCTCAGCATGGCTTGATGAGTGGTGCCATGTCAGCGCCCAGGATTCGAACCAGCGAAACCCTGGGCCACCAAAGTGGAGCACGTGAACTTAACCAGTCAGTCACGGGGCTGGCCCCCTCCAGTACCAATCTTTAAAAAAAAAAAACAAAAACTAAAGAAACTCCACTCAGTTCTAGCTCCCAGGGTGGTTCTCAGACCCAAATGAACCGCAGCACCTGGCCTATGTTCCTACATTCCCATCCCCTCAAGGCATGCGGGAAGGAAACTCAGAGAAGACACTCCTAGGCCAGGGAGGAAGCCACGAAAGAGGCAAGCTTCACACATAGCATGGGGACAGATGGAAACTAGACTTTTGGTAGTGAACACAATGCAGTCTATAGAAAAGTCAAAATATGATGTACACCTGAAATTTATATAGTTATAAACCAATATGACCTCAATAAAACAAATTTTAAAAAATTTTAAAATAAAAAGCAAAGCTGGACCTCAGGTGATTAAGATCCACTCCAATTCCCTGACAAGAGTCTATGCCTTTTGCAGGTCTTGGTGAGCCACACTGCCTTCTCTGAGAACTGCCCTTCACTAATAGGCCTGGGATCCTGTAATTACTTTGGTAGCAGGTGGATTGATGTTTCTTTTACCCAGCTGATAGGCCTGGGATGGACCCTCAAACCAGAAACACTGCTCTAGAACCTGTACACGGACAATAAGATTTTCTGTGAATTTGGAATTGGGATGGGAGATCACTTAGCTGAAGTCATGGGACCTGGAAGGTTATGCAGAAGTAGGTCTGCAGAAAGAATGAAGTAGATGGTCCAAGATGTCTAGGCCTTCAATAGATGGGGTTCAAGGTTGGTTGATGACTCATCAGTCCCAGCTTCCCCAAGGCCTGACTGAACTTCTTGGCACTGGGTTGCATGATATTCCCCTTTTACTACGTAATTCCAATGTTTCTGTTACTTGTAGTCGAAAGACCTTTGACTAAGACACTGACTTTCTTTGACTCCATCACTTGTCCAAGGTCCCTCAGGGCCTGAGCTCTGGCTTCCATCCTGGAGTTCAGACCTTGAATAGTGAATCTCCCATGGGCAGCCCCACCTAGAATTCAGCCCACAATTAGAAGGAGAACCAGTACCATCACTCACCACTGTTCCAGGGCAGCGAGAGAAATACATGGTACCCACAGATCCCCTCTCAGAAGTAATAATAGCTGCCATTTATTGAGTGTTCATCCTGTATCAGGCATTATAATAAGCGTTATAATTATTTCCAGTCCTCATAACAACCCTGACTAGTTTTAAATATTTTTACTGTTATCTAACTTAAATATACATGGATATCAAAACAAGCATAAATTCCTCATACTTACAAGCTTTTATAGAAATAAGAAGCCAAAAAATGGCCAACCAAAACCATTAAAATTGATATAAACAATAGTTGATATTGCTAATTAGTTTTTTGGCTTAAATTGCTGATGTACTTATTAAAAACAAAGCAAAACAAAAACTGTAACCCTTTAAGTTAGGTATTCCTATTGGCATCCCTGCTGTAGATGAGGAAACGGTGGCTCAGAGGGGTAAAGAATATTTCCCAAGGTCAAACAGCTGAGTGTTACAATCAACCAGGATAACTGAAGAATCCCAACCGCCCAATCTTGAGGCCCAGCTGCCAGAGTCCTGGGCTGCCCCTTCACTGAAATGGCAGCTCATGAATGGGCAGGGACAGGTCTTGAAAAATACTCCCAGTCTGGCACAGAGCAAGTGATTATTAAAGGTTTGTTGAATGAATGATTGAATGGGTCAATTTGAAGATAGTTGTTTATTTGTTTGTTTTTTGGTAAGAAGATTGTCCCTGAGCTAATACCTGTGCCAATCTTCCTCTATTTTTTGAATGTGGGATGCCGCCACAGCATAGCTTGATGAGCAGTGTGCAGGTCCGCACCCATGAACCGAAACCACCAACCCTGGGCCGCCAAAGCGGAGCACATGAACTTAACCACTATGCCACCAAGCCGGCCCCCCAAAGATAGTTGTTTAAAGACATCTGTACCACCCAAACCATGCAGAGGCCTGTAATTCAGCACTCTCCACTTACCACTGCTGCCAGCAACCCTTCCCATTTCATTACCCAGAACCTAGACTAATGGCATTAACCATCCCAGCCAGCCAGGATACCATTAAAAGCTTCAGGCCAGCCACTGTGGCCCCACCCTGGGTCTTGGCTCTGGGCCCTGGGCTGGGAGAGTGGTCTGGTTGTTTACCAGGAATTTGGACCTTCTTCAGAGAAAAGCACAGATGACCTATTAGTCTAATTCAAGCACTTAGAAGTAATGACTGTACCATTCACACCCCGAGCCGCAGGCTAATGGAACCAAAGCAAATGGAGAGGCCTTGACTGGTTCAGAGATCTTCCTGGGAGGGGAGGAAGGAGAAGGTCCACCCAGTGTCCCGCTGAAGTTTGCAGGGAGGCAGGTTGGCTGGGCATTTCCTGGGCCAGGGTGGCCAAGCGGATACAAGAATGTACAGGGATAGGCTTCCCTATTCCACCCATCGCTTTGGCAGCTCCTCTGCACATCCTACCCACAGTCACCTCCTCACTACCTTAAAACTTGGCTGGGAGAAGAATAGGAAGACAACCAAATATCCATCAATACAGAACTGGTTAATAAAATAAACTATGTATGTAGGAATAAGCATTCGTACAAGTCCATGTTATGCAGCTGATACAAAGAATGATGTAGCTCAAGTTCTACTCATGGATGCTGAAAGATGTCTGTGACTTACACTTTGACATACAGTGTCTGACTCCACTGACATAAAAGTATACATACCATAGATTCTCATGTGCACAGACGTGCAGGCAACAGTTTGGAAGTTTGAGAGTGAGATTTTAAAGATTTTTACTCTCCCCTTTATAATTATCTGTAGCGTCCAAATTCTGTACAAAAACCTTATACCATAATTGCTACCTTTTTGAGTTCTTACTATGTGTCAGGCACAATGCTTTTACATGGATTATCTCATTTCTTTTGAGGTGGGCTCTATGCTTTTTCCATGTTGCATATGTGGATAATGAGGCCCAGAGAGGTTAAGCCCAAGGTCACATAGCTAGTGACTGACAAAGTCAAGTGTTCCTGGAGGATTAAATGAATTAATGCATGTACTTGCACACAGTAGGGGCAAAGTAGTACTTGGCACACAGGAGGTGCTCAATAAACGACGGTTATTATTACAATTATTGTACAGCATGCATCATTCTGCATTTTGTTTTTTAAAGATTTTATTTTTCCTTTTTGTCCCCAAAGCCCCCTGGTACATAGTTGTATAGTTTTAGTTGTGGGTCCTTCTAGTTGTGGCATGTGGGACGCCACCTCAGCATGGCCTGACGAGTGGTGCCATGTCTGCACCCAGGATCTGAACCGGCGAAACCCTGGGCCGCTGAAGCGGAGAGTGCGAACCCAACCGCTCAGCCACGGGGCCGGCCCCTGCATTTTTGTTGTTGTTGTTGTTGTTTTGTTTTTATTGACTATCTTGTCTATTCCTCTGTTCTGGTGTGTGAAAGACTTGAAAAACAAGATCTGAGTCTTCTTACCTCAGAATCTCCTGCACCTAGTGCAGTGCCTTGCAGAGCCAGCACTCGTCAGATGCTTATGGAAAGAATGAGTGAATGAATGGACAAATGTCCACAGCCTACATATTCTTCTAACTACTTTGCATGGATGGCTGTTTCCTTATCCTAACAGGATTGCAAATGAGATCAAGAACCAGTCTCCCCTTTCCTCTGGCCCCTATTATGGCCTGGAGCAGACCAATAACACAAGCAGATGCTCAATAAATGCTGTGGTTGACTAAGGACACTCCCCTCTCAGCTGCTGTGGCAGATCCCAGGCAGTATCCCAGAAATGGCTGGAGCTGGGACTGAAACCAGGTCTACAGCCACACCTAAGCTATTTTTGCTTCCAACTCCATGTCACACATACAGAAAGGCTAAGAGACTTGCCCAGGGTCACAGAGCAGTTGGTGGCAGGGTTGCTGTATCTCTTGATCACCTGGCCTGTGCTCTTTTGTGTGCAACAGCTCTGGTTCTATATAAATTCACAACGTGAGAAAATGGGAAAAGAGCAGCATAGTTTTAAGTCAAAATGTTTAATCATGATCCAAGAGGCTGAGGGGTACTTTGGGACAGTAGCAAGAAGAAAGCAAGGCCCAAATGCTCCAGCTCTTGATGCTCAAATGCTCTGCAGGATCCCAGGGCAGGGCAGGCAGCAGGTTCCCATCCCCCAATCATAGAAGGAGACAAGGCGGGCAGGAGTCTTGCTCCAGACTTCCTTACAATGGGGAATGTCTTTCTAGGCTGCCTCAGAAAACCCAGCCCTAGCTACCTGGAGAATGCAATAGAGAATGACTGATTTCTTAGAGCATGGGTGATCCTGGTGGGCAGGAGGAAGGGATCAGGAGAAAGCTCGGTAGAGCTGGTCACCACCAGAAGATATGAATAAACCGGGGCCACCAAGTCCTAAGGAGGGGCAGCCTGAGTCAGAAGCGGGGGGAATGAGAACTCAGCCAGTCAGCTTCTACTGTGGCCTCATCTGGAGTCAACTGGATGTACGGGATGGTGTCAGGGTTGCCACGTTGTTTACTGTGCCTCCTTCCTGATGCTCTCCTTTCCTTACCCCTTGTAGTATGCAGGTCAGGCTGGATGGGGAAGAGAGGAAGAGGGCCTCTGGGGAAGTCCAGCTACCAGAGGCTTGGGAGCAGAATCAAGGTAAGTGGGCAGGAAAGAAGAGAGGGCGCCCAGGGCTGTGGCCTCATAGCAAGGTTTTTATTCTGTGGAAGAAATGGAACGGAGTCAGCTCCACCCCCTTCACCACCTCAGCATCAGTCAAGGCCTGTCCCCCTCCCCTGAGGTGTCCATTAGAGTTCTATAATATTCATGATCACAAGGGGGTCCATCCCTCCATCCCCTTGTCTGGGTTTCCCCAAGCTGGTCTGGTAAAGGCATGAGGGGTGTAACAAAGGGGGCCTTACCTGGTGTTGCATCACAGAAAAGGTAGAGTCTGCCCAGTCCTGGGAGAAGAGCTGGCTGTGAAAACGCATCTTAGCTGCAATGGCCTCCACTGAGGAGAGGAGAAGGTAGATTGGAAGCAGGCAGTTGTTGGAGGTTTCTCAGGCTCCCAGGGAAGGAAAGGGAGCTTCAGGAACTCTGGGATATAGGACGGTGAGCGGGCAGCAGTAGGAATAGGATATTGTCTCATTCTGCTTGCTTATTCCTTGAGCTGAATAGTATCCCTGGGGCCCAGACAGGTTGAATAAGCAGCTTGGGGGTCACTCAGGGAGTGGGAGAAGGAAGAAAGGCCAAGTCTGGGGGGAGGTAAGCCTATCCTGAGGAGGGAGCTGCTCTGCAGGAGACAGATGGAACCAGTGTGGACCACAGAGCTGACCCTTTTCCTCTCCCTGGGTTCAGCTGACCCAGCCGCAGGGGCTGGGAGGAGGTGGAGTGCACTCACTGAGGCAGGGGTTGTGAGAGAAGGACTCTTCTAGCCGCTCACACTCCTCCTGCAGGTTGCCACTGCCTCGGCAGGTGCAGCTTAAGGCAACAGTGGCGTTGACATTGCTGACAAAGTTGGGAGTCATGGAAGTCCCTGTTGGGTAAAGAGAGGATTGTCAGGGCCTATGCCAACCCCAACTTCAGCTCCTGGCCTCTCCCACTTGTCTCAGGACCACTGTATCTGGGTTCAGTCTCGAGAGCATTCTCACCCCCAGGGCTGGCCAGCCTGTGGGCTCCCTACACATGCCCCCAGCCTCACCAATCAGCCCTGTGTATGCTCGCAGACATCTGGATTGCTCTGTTGCACAGGTCCCTAGGATGTCCATGGGATGGCAGTGGGTCTGAAAATCTGCCAGGCGTGATCTGAAAGAAAGAAAATTTCAAGAGTCCTCATTGAAGCTCTGGCCTGCAGCCTTCACCCTTGCTGCCCCTTTGGTTGACATGCTCATCTTCATGCCAAGTCCTCCTGTGCTTTCAGAACCTGGCCTAGGGCTTCCTTCTCAGTGAAGCCTACTCCTGTCACAGTTAAATGCACTATCACCCCACTCCCCACAGCACACCACTCAGAATTTAGGCTCTACAATCCTTAGCTACAAGATCTCAGGCAGCTTCCTTAACCTCAGTTTCCTTGACTGTAAATAGAGATGAAAACAGCACTACCTCCTGGATTTTTGTGAGAATGAAATAAGAGAATGCACGTACAGCATTTAGCACAGTGCCTGTACTTACTAAAAGTTCAATACATGTTAGATATTATTATTAACACTCATCCTACAATAGGTAAAGCTGGTTATCTTCGGGTGATGGAATTATGAGTATGCTTTTCTATATACATTTCTGCAGTTTTCCTTACATTTTGCTTTGTGTTAGACTGGTCTTTTACTTCTCTATCACCCCCACTCAACTGTGCACTCCTTGAAGGAAGGGAAAGTATCTTAGTCAACTAGCCGAGCACTTGTTACGTAATAGTAATAGTAGGAGCTACCAGCACAATAATAGGCAGTAGAGCAGAGCGGTTAGGTACACAGACGCTAGGCCAGACTTCCTTCATTTCAAACCTCATTAACAAACCTGACTGACTACCCAGATGAACTTGAGCAAGTTATTTAACATTTCTCTGCTGTGGTTTCTTCATTTGTAAACTGAGGATGATAAAAAAATAAAAAATAGCATCTATCTTGCAGAGTTCTTGTGAGGTTTAGATGATTAATATGTGTTAAGTACTTAAAACAGTACCTAACCCATAGTAAGTACTCACTAAGTGTTAGTATTATAATTCTTGAGAGCTCTGACTATGCAATATTTTACAGAAGAGGAAAGTGGGACTCAGAGGTTAAGTAACTTGACCAAGGTTACAGAAAATTAAGTGGTAGAACCAGGTTGCAAAACAAGATTGGTGTGACTCCCATTGTCAACGAATATCACTTAAATGAATGATAACTTCAATTTGGAGAGTGTTTTGTCCCGAGAAGGCAGAGGAAAGCCAGATGAGAATTTTGCTGGAGAGTATGTATCAAACACCTTACAAATCCTCATGTCCTTTGATTTGGTAATAGCCCTTATAGCAACACACCCTCAGTAATAATTAGATTTGTGCACAAAGATTAATGAGCAAGAATGATACTTATTGCAGCATTATTTATAGCAATAAAGAAAGCAACCTAAATATCCAACAATAAAGGAATTAAATAAAGTATGGGGCATCCATAAAATGGAATATGACGAGGGCACTTAAAAATCAAGTTGTCAGGGGCCGGCCTTATGGCCGAGTGGTTAAGTTTGCGTACTCCGCTTCGGTGGTCCAGGGTTTCACCAGTTTGGATCCTGGATGTGGACATGGCACTGCTCATCAGGCCACGGTGAGGTGGCGTCCCACATAGCACAACCAGAGGCACTCACAACTAGAATCTACAACTATGTACTGGGGGGCTTTGGGGAGAAGAATAAAAAAAAAAAGAAGATTGGCAACAGTTGTTAGCTCAGGTGCCAATCTTTTAAAAAAAAAAAAATCAAGCTGTCAAAGGACTGTAAATGACAAAAAAGAAAAACCACCACCATTTATTGAGCACTTACTCTGCACTAGTAAGCTTAGCACTCTACATAAATTATGTAATTTAACTCTTGCCAGAATCCCATAAGATCTGCAATATGATCCAGTTTTTACAGAGGACTAAGTGCAACCTTAGGTTAAGTGATGAGCTCAAGGTCACACAAACCCAGTATTTAAATTCACATCTGTCTGACTTCAAAGCCTTCCTTCACCACTATTCCATATTGCCTACAATGGAAAATGCTCATAAGATATGCTCCATTAAGTGAAAAAAGCAAGATACAAACATATCCCCAAAATGCCAAATTTTCTTTGTATACAAAAGAGACTGGAAGGAAATACTCCCAAAAGTATGGTAGATTATCATCAGGTGATGGGCTTTGAGTGATATTTTTATACTTTCTGAAGTTTTTCCTCAAAGAAAAAAATATATATTCTTCTTGAGAAAAGTTTCAGAAAATATAGAAGGTAGCTATGTGGCAAAGTCCGTCCACAGTCCCTGGAGGGTCAGACCCAGCCCTGCACAGGAAGACGGCCTAGGAGTGGTACGCACCGCCCTGGCCCACCCTGCCCGCCCGCACCTGCAGCCGCACCTGCACAGTGGGTCGGAGAGGCAGAGGCGCCGCAGCTCCAGGCAGTTGGGGGCCCCTGACGGCAGCGCGCAGTTGGGGGCGATGGTGTTTCTTCGGCGCTGCCCACAGCCCTGATCGGTGGGCGCGCACGGGCACAGCAGCAAGCCTTGTGCGTGGGCCTCCGACGCCTTCTCGAAGAAGGAGCGGAGCTGCCCGAGGCAGGTGTGGCGCTGGCAGCGGGACCCCGAGCATGCCTCCCCATAGGCCTTCCGCAGCCGGTCACACTTGTCATTAAGAGTGCACAGCATGGCGAACTTGAGGCAGAGGTCCGAGTCTGGCGGGAGAGGGGCACCAAGTCACGAGTCCTCTCTGCAAACCTGCAGCCCAGCTTCCCTAGGAACCTCTGCAACCCTCCGATTTAACAAGATGGTAGTAGGAGAAAAGGGAAGACTACCCCATAAGGCCATTCCTAGTCCAGGGCTTTCCCTCTACCCACAAACTATCTGGGCATTCACGAGCCTCCCCCATCGCAGCATCCTACTCCTCAGCTTGACTAGGTTAAAAAAAAAAAAAAAAAAAAAGCCATATACATCTAATACTCATTTATATAGAATTCAAGCAGCCAGAAAGCTCAAATAACCAAAATCCTTTCCTCAATCCTATGCAGTGAATGAGATCTCATGGTGGAAATCATGACCTAGAGGCCCCATAACATTCTAAAGCACTTTCTGAACTGTCCAAAACAGATGCAACAAATTCTATTTAGGATTTTTTTGTTTTGCGTCTGTCTATTCTGCTCAGTTTTTTGTTTTGTTTTGTTTTGTTTTTGAGGAAGATTAGCCCTGAGCTAACTACTGCCAATCTTCCTCTTTTTGCTGAGGAAGACTGACCCTGAGCTAACATCCACACCCATCTTCCTCTATTTTATACGTGGGACACATACGTGGCTTTATGCCAAGCGGTGCCATGTCCCCACCCGGGATCCGAACCTGTCGAACCCCAGGCTGCCGAGAAGCGCAACGTGCGAACTTAACTGCTGCGCCACTGGGCCGGCCCCCTATTCTGCTCAGTTTTAATGTCACCTGCCTGTCTTTCATTGATTGATGTATGCATAAAAGTTACCCATACTCTGAGTCTTAGGAAACTACTGTGATATTTCTATCAACAGAATATTCCAGCAATGGAGTAACTGGAACAAGTTATTCCCAGATTCCTTGTAACTAAGGGTTTGTTATGTATAAATCTTTATGCTTTTCTCTCAAAATTCTAATTCTAATATATAGAACAGACGGTACAACAAAACTCATGTCTTAAAAAGAGGGTGCCTGTGTGTGTTCCTTTCCAATTAACACAACAGCTTCACTTTCCTGAAAAACGTGCATCATTGTCCTTGCCAGACAGATGGCTCCCCACCCTGAGTCACCCCTCAGGAGTCATACTCTCTCGCCTCATTTTCCCTGACCAACACCTCGCCCATTCCATTACAATGGTTGAAAACAAGCAATTTCCTAGTCTTCAGGGACAAAAAAATATTTCCTGGCTGCCTCAAATGAAGATAAATACTCCATTTCAGCACATGTTTTTCTGGGACTGCTGCCACTCCCACCAAACCCTTTGTAGAGACCCACCTTTTGGAACTAGGGAGCCCTAATGGGCTCTCTTCGAATGCTTCCCTAATATCTATTGCTCTTTGTTGACTCTGGTGAGACCAGAGCATGCCCCACAGCTCAGACTCCCACCCTGACACGGTGCTTCCTTAGTTATCTGGCAGGTGAAGACTCTTCCCTGACAAGCACCCCAGCTTGGTCCCCTACCAGCCACCCTTTCTCTCAGGGTCTAGGCCCAGCCCCCACGTCCCAGCCTCGGCTTGCCGTCCACACCTGGTTTGAGCATGTTCAGTTTGCTGAGATTCATTTTCCAGGGTTTTCTGGTCACTGTGTCTTCATAGGGGGAGACATCCAACTCATAGTCACCTAGAGACAAGGTGGGGAGCACCAGAATCCTGAGGACTGGGCTGGGGGGGGAGGGAGCAGGAGGAGCTGAGGCTACTGAGCCAGACCTCAAGGCCCCGTGAAGAAAAGGAAAAGGCAGTCTCTACCTAACTAGCTGCAAGCTGTGCAGAGGTGAGAAAAAAAGAGGGCTGTAAATGCACATGCTGGGATCAATGAATAAACTGGGTTTAATGATAAGAATAATAAAGCTACCAGCTGTTGAGCACACTGTGTACTGGGCACTAAGGTAAAGGTGGAAAAATATATATATATCTATTTTTCAATCTCATTTAATCCTCCTAGAAGCCTTTGCGTAGGTGAAAAGAAACTGAGGATGAGAACGGTTAAGTTACTTGCTCAGGCTCACATACGCCAATAAGAAATGGAAACCTAGACTCTCTGATTGCAGAGTCTCTGCTCCTAACCCCTAGACATATTGCCTGTGGGTACATAAGCAGGCAAGGGGACTCTGTCTTGTTTTCTCTTGCTTTTGGGGAAGGCACAGTGGTGGACTCTGACCACTTGGCTATGGAGATGTATTGCATCCTAAGGAGATGAAAGTGAGGCCAGGTCCCGAACTGAACCTGACTGAGAAAAGCAGAGGAGGAAGAGACAATGCTATCAAAGGAAACACATCTCTCTCAGTCACCCACATGGGGCTGTGGGCTCCTTAAGGAGACTCCTAGGTCTTATATATATAAAATCACCACACAGCTCATACATGTGGTAGGTGCTCAATAAATGTTGGTTAATAAATCCTGTTGGAAGAGAGAGAGGTGAGCTTGCAGGTTTGTCACTCAATTAACTTTGTGAACGCATCCTGAGGAGGGAAGGAATATGGAAGATGTTCAGGAAACAGGAGAGGATGGTTTGGATACTTGGGAAGTCCTGGAGTTCCCAAGGGAAAAGAGGGAGGTGAGAGGATACAGGGAGAAGCCTCAGGGGAAGTTCTGAAAGAGAAGCGATTAGGACAAAGACTGGAAAGCAAGGAACAAGGAGTGTGGTAAATCGTATTACTGTTTCCAAGTATTTGCGGCTCACCCTGTGGGAGGATTATACACCTCCACCTGTTGTCATGTGACTTTCAGGCCCCCTAGGAGAGGAGTATACTTCCCCACCCCACTGTACGGCTAAGCCACTTTCTTTGGCCTGTGGATTGTGAGCAGAAGTGACATAAATCACATCTGAGCAGAAACTTTAAGAATGTTCAGATGGTTCTGCTGTTGTTCTCTTCCCTCTAACAGCCTGGATTCCCAAATGAATTAGACAGGTAGGGCAAAGACACAGCTGACTCTTGGAAGCCTGCAGCAGAGTGTAACATGAGCAAGAAACATATTTTTGTCGTTGAAAGTCAGATATTTAGGGGTTGGTCAGTTGTTACTGCAGCATAACCTAGCAAATTCTTATTAAAAATGCAATTGGTGTCTAGAAGTGGAGGGCTGCAGTGACCAAAAAAAATCGAAAATGTGCAGTACTGGCTTTGGTATTGGTCAGTGGATGGTGAATAAGCTGTTACTAGGGGCTGGAAAGAGAGCAGCTGCCATCATGCAGTGGCAAAGCACTTGGTAAAACTGTTGCCTGCAATAACTTGGAAGGAAGATGATATACTGAGTGAGCCTATGCTTTAACGGGAAGAAGCTGAGAAGCAAAAGGTTATTAGTATGTCTTGATTGCTACTGGCTACATTTGGCAAGGTACTACAAGAAAGACAGAAGCTCAGAGAAGAATTGGCCAGTTTGCAAACAGGGAGGAAAGAGAAAAGAGAGAATCCAGAAATTCCAGGACTCGTAGGATTAAGAAATGTAACTGGTTCTCATATTCAAATGGTAAAAGATAAAAGTGAAAAACGCTTTGAGTAATAAGGTCAATTACAACTCAGCCTTGGGGCAAAGACCAATTCAAGTATGTGGCTATCATGCCCTTTGTGGAGATCTCTCATTGATTAAGATGGTATCCCATAAATCCTGCCAGTTGGACAAATGTGCTCAGGGAAAAAAGACTAAGGTAGTGGCTCTTCCACAGAAGCCTGATAAGGGCAAGGTACTTCTAATTAGGTCTAGAAAGAGATGCATGTCTTGAAAAGGATTACAGGAAAGGCTACTGGCACACGAGGTGACAGAAATCAAAGATATAAAAAGGAATTATGCTTTAAGAAAGTTGTACTGCTAAGAGCCACCAGCCTGGATTTAAAAAGATTTTGACTATTTAAGGGGCTGGCCCCGTGGCGGAGTGGTTAAGTTTCCGCACTCCGCTTTGGTGGTCCAGGGTTTCGCTGGTTCGGATCCCAGGAGTGTACATGGCACTGCTCATCAGGCCATGTTGAGGTGGTGTCCCACATGCCACAACTAGAAGGACCCACAACTAAAATATACAACTATGTACTGGGGGAATTTGGGGAGAAAAAAAAAAAAGACTTAAAATACCCCACTATTCCTCAGGTAGCAAGCAAACTGAGAATGCTGCTTAGTCCCCAAGGAGGCTGTAGTCTCCAATGCCCTTTTCAGATGTGGCCAAAGAAAATAAAGGAAAAGGAAGGACCTCCCAGAGGGCTGGGCCAAGAGCCCTAGAAAACAATGGATAGAGTAACTCTCCCATGGAAAGGTCTTACTGAAGAGCAATCTCTTACACCCAAGGGAGATGGCCCTTGCAACATTTGTGTAGCAGGACTTCAGAATTACTGTAAATCGGTGTCTGCTGTGTGCCTCCCGTTCCTCCCCTTTCTAACCAAGAAGATTTGTTGTGGTTCTCCTGTCCCTGTTTCATTATTGTATATTGAGTGTGTATGGTGGACAGATGACGGTTTCTAGATGAACAGGAGCCACATCCAGACCTGATATAAAAATTATCATGATGGGGCCGGCCCCACGGTGTAGTGGGTTAAGTTTGCATGCTCTGCTTCAGCGGCCCGGGTTTTGCAGGTTCAGATCCCAAGCATGGACTTAGCACTGCTCATCAAGCCATGCCGTGGTAGCATCCCACAGAAAGTAGAAGAGGACCGGCATGGATGTTGCTCAGCAACAACCTCCTTCAAGCAAAAAGAGGAGGATCAGCAACGGATGTTAACTCAGAGCCAATCTTCCTCTCTCTCTCACACACACACACACAAAATTATCATGAGATCCTAGACTTGGAGCCTGATGTGATGTTTGGATAGAACTCTTAGGGCATCTTCCACGGAATGTGGGTAGGTATATTTTGCTTGAGGAAGGCAAGGAAATGAATGTTTTGATCAAGCGGTAGACGATGGTAGATTGTATTATTGTTTCCAATTATTTTGCCGTCCCTGTAAGACTACCTATCCTCACTTATTGCCACCTGATTTTCAATGTCTCCCTGTGGGATGAGCATATACTTCCCCACCCCAGTGATGTCAGGCTTGGCCATGTGATTTGCCTTGTCAATTAAAATGTGAGCAGAAGTATTTTATGTAACGTCTGAGCAGAAGCTTTTAAAGCCATCACATAGTTCTGTCATTGCTCATTTCTCTCTGCCATGAGAAGGGAACACCCCACATAGAGGCTGTACCTTCAGCCTGGATTGCAGAATGAAGAGAACACATGAAACAGCCAACATGGAACATGAGCAAGAACTAAACTTTGTCTTGCAAGTCACTGTTTTATTACTGCAGCATAGTTTGGTAAAAGCTGACTAATACAGAGCGGGGTCTCTGGAAAGAGTCAGAGGAAGCTCCTCTCTTTGACTCTCCAGTGACTTCCCTCTCTTAGCATCTCCTGTTTGGTTAATGAGTCTCCTTTCTATTAAAGGCTGGACCAGGATGCTGCCTCTCAGTCTCTCTGAACTTAGGGATTACATTGTATTTGGAGCATATTTATGTGTTAAAACCATTTTCCTCCACCTCCTTTCCATACCCTTCTGTTCCAGGAGCTTCCCAGGCTGGGCCTCAGCCTGGCTCAGAGCTCTACCATGAGGCAGCTACATGTAGCCTAGTAAGAAAGAAGGAAGTAAGGAGAAGAGAGGGCAGTATTATAGGAGCCTAAAAGGATACTGCCAATTCCTCCCTCCACTTCTTGCTGATGTCAAATGCAGAGTTTCATTATCATCCCGTCAGAATCTACCATGTGGCCCTTATGCTGAAGGACTGAAAAACAACCCCCAAAAGACATCTTCTCTAGCTTAATCCACTCTAGGATTGGGGCCTCACCAATGCTGCGGGCAGGGTGAACGGTCCAGTAGATGTCCAGGCAGGCAGCTTGGTTCTTCATGCGCCGGTGGCATGTGCAGCTCATCAGAGAGCTATTCCTGAGGTGCTGTGCTACCTCCACACAGTCTACAGGGACGAAAGGCTCCTCTGCGGGTGATGCGGTGTTTATACTAGAGATGCAGGAATTCAGGTGGTGGTAGGTAGCATTGCAAGTGGGATTGGCCTGGCACTTCCTCCTGGCCTGGATACAGTTGATCATTAGCCGACCCTCTGTGGGGAGGGGATCCCCTGTGGGGGAATAGAGACCAGGTGAGGCTCACAGAAGGTCAGAGGAGCTGGCTGGGAGAACAAAGTTGTAAGGTAGGGTGGGGGGATTCCAGATGAAACTTTGGGCAGAAAACTCTTGGGATGGCACAAAGGCCTTTAGGAATAAGTGGGGAGAAGGAAGTCCAGCAGGAGCAGAGAGTCTGCAGCTGTCACAATCTGGACAGAACAGATCAAGCCCAAGAAGAGGTGGGGATTTGAAGAGAGGCTGCTCGGCCAACTGGAAGTGGAAGGGGGACAGTTGTTTGAAGCTGAACCTGATGACCCTGCCAGGCACAGGGAAGAGTGCCCTGGGCAGAGCTATGCCATGGGCAGGGCTAGCGTCATAACCAGAGAGTTGAGAATGTGCATGGGGTTGCAAATGAGTTAGCAACAACTTTGAGTCTTCCATTAAAAGTCACTTAAAAATACCTTTTGGTGAGAACTGGTTGGGGTTGGGGTGAGGAGCTTTTGTTGATTCTGTCACTCAGGAACACCAACGTTAGTTATAGCTTGGCCCTGAAGGAAGGCCCTGCATCCTAAAACTTAGGGTCACTGTTAAGGGGTGAAAGAACATCATCATCCCCCTGGTTTTTCAAGGCAAAACATATAGGAGTCATTCTTAATTCTTCTGTTTCCTTCATATTCTACAGTCAGTCCAACAAGTCCTGTCAACTCCACAAAATATCTAAAATCTGTCTACTTCTCTCCACATCTATCACTACCTCCTTAACTCAAGCCACCGTCAACTCTTGTCTCAACTATAGTCAAAACTCCTTATTGGTCTCCCTGATTCCATTTTCCAAATTCCTTCTCCCATACCATTCAGCCATCTTTTTTTCCAGCTTTATTGAGATATAATTGACATATAACATTGTGTAAGTTTTAGGTATACAATGTGATGATTTGATACACATATATATTGTGAAATGATTACCACAATAAGATTAGTTAACATATCCTTCACCTCACATAATTAGTATTTTATTGTTATTGCAGCCATCTTTTTTAATACATTTTTTTAGGTTGGAAAACATTTCTGTTGAGGTAAAATTCATGCAGCATAAAACTAACCAACTTAAAAGGTACAATTAAATGGCATTTAGTACAGGCACAGTTTTGTAGAACCATCACTTCTATCTAATTCCAATATATTTTCATCACTACAAAAGGAAACCTGTAACCATTGAATAGTCATTCTCCATTCTCCCTAGTCTCTGGCAACCACTAATCTGCTTTCTGTCTCTACAGATTTACCTATTCCAGATAGTTCACGTAAATGGAATCATAAAATATGTGATCTCTTATATCTAGTTTCTTTTACCTAACACACTTTTTTCAGGTTTATCCACATTGTAGTATTGCATCAGTACGTCATTCTTTCTTATGCATGAATAATATTTCATTGTTAAGGATATACTGCATTTTGTTTATCTATATATCAGCTGATGGACATTTGGGTTGCTTCCACCTTTTGGTTATTGTGAATAGTGCTGCAGTGAACAGACATGTACAAGTATTTGCTTGAATACTTGTATTCAGTTCTTTTGGGTGTATACCTAAGAGTGGAATTGCTGGGTCATATAGTAATTCTACATTTAACTTTTTGAGGAACAGCCAAATTGTTTTCCACAGTGGCTGCACCATTTTACATTCCCACTAGCAATGTGCTAGGGTTCCGATTTGTCCACATACTTGCCAACTCTTGTTATTTTGGGGGGTTTTTGTTTTCTTTTTTTTATATAGCCATCTCATGGGTATAAAGTGGTATCTCATTGTGGTTTTCATTTTCATTTCCCTAGTAACTAGTGATGTTGAGCATATTTTCATATGCTTCTCAGCCATTTGTATATTATGTTTGGTAATAAACTTTTTATTGAAGTATAACATACAGAAAAATGGACAAATCAAAAATGTACAGTTCAATGAATTTCAAAGAGAGCACACCTATGTAACCAGACCCCAGATAAAGGACTAGAACGTTACCAGCCCCCCAGAAGCTCTCTGCCAGTCACCATCCCCCCAAGGAAACCAGTACTTTAATTTCTAACATTAGAGATTAGTTTTGCCTGTTTTTCAATCATACAACATGTGCTTTTGGTATCTTGACTTCTTTGATCAATATTATTTTTATGAAATTCACTCACACTGCTAAGTACAGTTGTAAACAACTTATTTTTGTTGCTATACAGCATTCCACTGTGTGAATATAATTCTAATGCTGATTGGCATTATATGAGATTATCTCTTAAAAACTGTAAATAAGATCATCTCATTTCTCTGCTTAAATCCCTCCAACAGCTTCCACTGCACTTAGCTGAGATCTAGTTTATATTCCCTGGTTACCTTGTAAGACCTGGTCCCTGCCCTGCTCTCTAACCTCCTCCTAGCTCTCTGTCTCCAACTTTCCGCATGCCACACTGGCCTTCTTTCTGGTTGCCACTGAACAAATATATGCCCGCCTTAGCGTTTTTGCCCTAGCCTTTCTTTCTGTTTTGGAATGCTCTTCCCCCAGATCTTCACACGGCTGGCCCCTTCTGGTAAGTCAGTTTGCAACTTAAATGTCATCTCAAAAAGGCCATCCCCAACCAACCAATGTAAAATAGCCCCCTAGCTACTCTAACACATTGTTACTCCAATTCTCTGCATAGCACTTATCACGACTTATTTTTTGACTTGATTTTTTATTGATTATCTCCCCCTCTAGACTTCCACGTCTATCTTACTACTCTGTCGCCAGTGCCAAGAACAGTGCCTATTATTTGTAAGCTCCCACTATTTAAGAAATAACCAGATAACAGAGACATTCTGTGAGTCACCTCTGTAACTTCTCTGGGTCCCTTCCCTCTACTTACAATCAGAGTCCCCAAATTAGGAGGGGCCTCAGGGTTTAGTTAGTCCAACCTCCTCTTCTAATCATATGATAATCAATTAGATTACTTATTAAAATTCAGATGTCAGAACCCCATCCCAGAACTACTGGATCAGAATCTCTGGTGATAAAGCCTGGGAATCTGAATTTTAGCAAGTTAGCTAAAGTTTGAGAATTAGTGCCATATTCAATGCATAAATAAAGACAGGCTCAGTAGCACTGATTTTTGCTTTTGCTTCAGTTCCAAAATGCCTCAGCATAGCATTGTTACTCTTTATTTAAAAGTTTGATATTTTGTTCATCAAGGATTTTGGGGGGCATTAATTTTGATTTTTAAAAATATTGCATTAAAATATTCTTTACCTTGACTACTGAGTTTCTTGGCACCCCCTTCTGTCACCTCACCTTAGTCCTAGCCCTGCCTGGGACAATTTACTTCACTTTCTGGACCTTTTCCAAATGTAAGATGAGGAGATTGGATTAAACCAGAGTTTCTCAATGGAGGGGATGGGGAAGAGAGAGGTTAGGTCCCTTTTGGGGGTATATTAGAATTTCCAAAGGGAATGTGTGGTTCAAAAAAGCGTATTTGATAATTTTATATGTGGAAGATGAAAACGAAAGCTTTTGAAATTTCAAAAAACATTTAAGGAACATATGAGATTTTTATCTTTACCAAAGGGAGAAACGGATTTAAACAGTTTGAGAAATAGTAAGTGTTTAAGATGTTACTTCTGGTAGGGACCCAATAAGCGCTTTCTGAAAAAAATGTTGCAGGTCCACGTCTCATTGCTTTAACTGGACTAAATATTGAGTCATAACAATTTTCAAAAGGAAACCTCTCTAATTTCTTAGCTGATAGTTCACAAAATTTGAGTGGTGGATTTAGGGGCATTTGCATCTCCACAAAAGAAGGTGGGAGCCTTGTTAAATTTCATCATAATAGGGTGGAACTTGTTCCCTTAAATTGGTTAAGGTGTCCACATTGGAGGAAAAGGTGTTTAATGTTTACCCCCAATCCTGACATGCAGCCATACCTAGGGTTAGTGAAATTTCCTGGGCAGTCAAATCAGATTAATGATGTCTTGATGCCCTGATTTACTGATGGAGTCAGTCTGGACAGACCAGTCCTTTCCTTCCTTCTTTCCATATCTGTCTCACAGCTAAGATTGGATTTCTGTAGTACTACCTTGTGGACCGAGGTCATAGGGTCAATGTGTGGTCACTGCCTCAGGATTCCCTCCAGTCAGGCTCCAGGCAGGAGCCCCATACCTGAAGAGGGGTTTGTTGGTGGTGAGCAATATTCGCACAATACAACCAAATAATAACGTTGGCAAATTGTGAGCAGCAGTTTACAACCCTAATTTGTGACAAGTCAGTTTTAACAAAAAACTTCTCTTTCTTACTCTGTACCTAGTGACCACTTCCCCAGTCCTTACAAGGGGAGGAAGAGTTGAACTCCCTGTCGAGCAAATGGCAGTCCTGCTTCTGATTCTTCCTACCTCCTAAAGATGCTGTCCTTGTAGTAGCCTGGCTGCAGTTGTTTTGTGACTGTGCTGAGGCACCTCAAAACACAGAAGAGGGGGCACCGAGGACGAGGAGATGCTTGGGTGACCTGACCATTGCTGGTACTCAATCTACAACAGTTCAGACACTGCTCTAGGCAAGAAACCCAGCCCCTTCCTGGCACCCTGGGCTTCCTCCTCCAGTTGCCCAGGCTAGGACAGAAAGGACGCCCGGGACCAGGCAGCATGCGGTGTCTGAGCCCTCTCAGGACAGCGGGGACCCAGGCCCCGCCTTCCCGCTCCCCTCCCCCGCGCCTCCCCGAAGCCCTGGCCGGAGCGGGCTTCGGGCTTCGTGTACGCACAGACGACACTCACCGGCTCCGAGGGGCACCGGCAGCGGCAGCAGCAGCAGCAGCAGCAGCAAGAGCACGGGCGGCGGCGAGCACGGGCTCGGGGGGCGCGCCATGACGGGGTGCAGACGCCCGGTGGCCGCCCCCGGGGGCGCTCTGCCTGCGCGGGCGCCGCGCTCCCCTCGCTCCTGAGGCTGGAGCTCTGCGAGTGGGGCTCTTCGGCCGGCGCCTCCCACAGCCGCCTCCCGCCCCTCCTCGCAGCGCGACGCCCACACTCTCCCACCAGGGTCCTGGGCGCCGCCCTCCAACTCCGAAGCTGACGGACGCGCCACGCCGCTGCCTCTACTGGACCGAGCAAGCGGCGGGGGTGGGGGCGAGGGAGGGCAGGCGCCCCGGGAGCGCTTACCCTAGCCGGCCCACCTGCCGTCTGCTGCCAACTTCGTTTAGAGGAGGAATTCTTCGCAAGACATTGTGGAAGCTGCCGCTGAAGACTCGCCATCTCGAGGGTCCAGATATTTATCCAAAAAAGCATTCCTTTTCACTTTCTGGAACTCCCTCCCCACCACCCCCAACAGTCACCGCAAATGAAATCTTGTAACAAAATTCGAACCAGCACAAGGGCACTTGCATTTCTAGTATCTTTTCTTTTAGAATTTGCACATGTATGATTTCATTTCCCCCATAAGTATCTTCAAGGGTAAGATTCAGTTGTCATTAACCCCAATATTCTGCCAAGATGGGTGCCAGACAGGTGAAATAGCTTTGCTGGGAGCAGATCTGAGGCAGATCCCGGGACCGTTGCCAGACTAGACTCCAAAATTCAGCCCCTTCTGTGTTATCAGGGAGGAAAAAGGATTAAACTTCCCTCAGACTAAATAGCAGAGATTTCCCTGGACGAAAAAAAAGATCATTGAGGAAGGTGGCTGGAGAGACCATTTAGGAGCCTCATCATTTTCAGATGATGTTTCAGAGGGCAAGCTACTCTACCAAGATCTCTCGCTAGATAGAAACACAGCTGTGCCCAGAACCCAGGATTTCTACCCATAAGGATAAGGATATTTGTTGGGCCCAGGGCAGATTCCCACCTGGTCCGAGGGTAAAGATACAGGCAGAATGTCTTGGAAGAATGGGAACTAACCAGTACTTAGAGAAGAGAGTGATGAACGGAAATGCAGGGTTTCTTCCCCTAACCCTCCAACCAAGCCCTCTCCTTACCTCCACAGCCGGCCTGGCAGAAGGCCAGGAGGGAGGGTATCGAGAAGCTCAATATAAACCTGTAAGATTTATTGGCTGCTGCTTCTGAATATGGCCATCCTGCTGTGGCCTCTGGGGGGCATTTGCCGATGTAATCAGCCCAGAAAGAGAGTCATTCCAGCCAGGGGTGTAAATCACCCTTCACAAAAGCTAGGAGAGAGACATGTGGCCCTAGATAAGGAAGGAGACTGATGTGGCCTCTGTGCCCTTTCCTCCCTTCTCCTGCCCAGGGGGAGCTGGTTCCTGAGCTGTAATGCACTTTAAATGGAGTTTGTGCTTCATTTTAATCTATATTTGCCCTGCCAGTCTTATAGGAGAGCTGGGAAAGTGAACATCTGGGTACTCAGCTTTTGTACAGGGCCTGTTTCCCCCCAGCTCCACCCTACCTCTATGTACCTTTCCCAAGCCCTCTCCTCCAGTAAAGTTAGGAAACCTGTAGCGGGGGAGCTGATAGCCCCCCCTTTCCACTTCACTCTGGCAATAGTTTCAAAACAGAATTTACAAAGAGAACAGTAACAATTTCAGGTGGTTGGGATGCTAGGAAAGGGCTGAGACCTATGAATCAACAAAGACAGGGGGTAGTCAAGGGGTGTCACCTCTGCTTTCCTCCTCCTTCAGCAACCAAGCCAAATCAAGTTCGGGGTAGGAGGTAGGTTGGGAAAAGGCACTTTCTCAGGGTGCCTACTCAGAGTATCTACTCAATGCTATCCCCATGGAATGGACCAGGAAGGCAGGAACAAAGTCAAACTGATGGGCTAAGAGCAATGCCCAATTCCACCTGTAAGAGGTCAGCCTTATTGTGAGAGTAAATGAGATGCTTGGAGCATATTTCTGTCTGGGTACTGCAGTGGAGAGCCTGACATCATTGGGCCTTTAATGAGGATTGGTAACTAAGGCTAGGGGAGGGTTGGGGAAACCTCTGCAAATAAATATGACTCCAAGACTAATATTGACAGCTCCTCCAGCACCCCCTCTCCCCACCAACCATGTTCTCTGCGACTGCCAACACCTGCTAGATAAGCAGCATTGCCGTTGGGAACCTGGTGGATAATGACAAATGAGCCAGTCCCTTCTACAAAGATGATGTTACTCAGCCATCGTTCAATTCAATATGTCTTTTGAGACTGATTATGGGTCCAGCTTTGTGCCAGGTGCAAAAATGATTAAGACACAAACCCTGTCCTGGGAGGGCCTTGCAGTCCACTGATTGGGGCTCAAAGGTCCAAAGGTCCTGTATCTTACTCCACTTTCATTTGTAATCTTGGTTTTCTGCCTTCTATCAAGAACCTCTTTCACTGTTGAGCTTTAATTCCTGCTGCTATCCTAGCTAATCTCAGAGTATTAGCAGTATAGTGAATAATAGTTAAGAGCACAAGCTTGGGGGCTGGCCACGTGGCCAAGTTCGCATGCTCCGCTTCGGCGGCCCAGGGTTTTGCCGGTTCGGATCCTGGGCGCAGACATGGCACCCTCATCAGGCCATGCTGAGGCGGCATCCCACATGCCACAATTAGAAGGACCCACAACTAAAAATACGCAACCATGTACCGGGGGGCTTTGGGAAGAAAAAGGAAAAATAAAATCTTTAAAAAAAAAAAAACAGAGCACAAGCTTTACAGACTGCCTGGATTCAAATGCTATTTCCAACACGTGCTGGGTGACCTTAAGCACGTCACTTAACTTTCCTGTGCTTCAGTTTCCTCATCTGTAAAATAACAACAGTAGCTACTTCATATAACAGTTGTGAGGATTAGACACATTTAAATTGAGTAATGGGTTTAGCATAGTGCCTGGCACATAACAAGCACTGAATAAATGCTACCCCAGGTGGCATGCAGGAGTTAACTATTCTGTGAACTTAGCCAGCCCCCCACACCTGACCTGCTGCTTTGGAGCTGGAAGCTACAGTACTTCCTCCTTTGGCTGAATATACTAGCGGGCCAGAGTGTTTGTAAGGATGGGAACGAAGAGAATTATTTTCTACCTTTTCAGTTTCTTGAGGGCAGGGACTGTCACATCTGAATATCTGTGGTACTTAGGAGTGACAACCCTAGATATATGTTTAAAGGCATTGGTGTTTCCCTAACATTCTGCCTTAACTAAATGGGGAAAGAAAATCCTCCATGCCTCCCAATTTATACTCCTGATAAGGAAAGGGAAATGCTCCTCCCCTCTCTGTAGCAGAGGTCAGCCAGCTCCTAGGCTGAGATTGACAACCAGAAGCAGTTTTCAGTCCAAAAGATTTCCATTCTTTATTACTTGACTTCATGATGGACAAATACCAGTCAGAGCAAGGACACCGGTGCAGAGCTAACCCCCTAAGACGGCCTTGTGC
Organism: Equus caballus; assembly: GCF_041296265.1. Taxonomy (NCBI): domain Eukaryota; kingdom Metazoa; phylum Chordata; class Mammalia; order Perissodactyla; family Equidae; genus Equus; species Equus caballus. Next base: position 53,880,554 of record NC_091697.1, on the reverse strand, counting down.
CGAGGTTCTGAGCTAGGGTCTTAGTGTCTGCCCTCAGCCTCATTTCCCAAACCCAAGCAACCCTATGACCTGGATTTCTCAAGAACCTACAATTGAGGCTCTTACATATTTAACACCTAATACAGTGCTAACTTAGGAAGACACATTGTTCATTGATGAGGATTTGGTAACAACAAAATTCATTAAGGAGCCATACTGCCTGGGTAAAAATCCAATTCCACCATTCATTAGCTGTGTGATCTTAAACAAGTCACTTAATCCCTCTGTTCCTCAATTTCTTTATCTGTAAAACATGCATAAAAATGACTACCTGCCTCATAGGATTGTTGTAAAAATTAGTTTATATATATAAAATGAGTTCATAAAAAGTTTTGTATGCAGTAAGCAGCTGAAAAGTGTTAGCTACTGTTGGTATTGTTCCTTAAAATAACATGAATCAAATCACACGGTACCTATATAGTTGGAGAACATTAAAAGAAATCATATGGGAAAATGTTGCCCTTTAGGCAAATACAACTTTTCACAAAGTAGATAACTAAGTAAGTTCTAGTTTTTTGTTTTGTAACTCAGAATTTCCACTTAACTGAGATAATTGAAATGTGAACACATGTGCACCAATCTCTTCCCAGGTGGGTCCTTGGTTCTACCTTTCTGGGGAAAATTATCAGGAAATGACCCAATAGGGAAGGCAGTAAGTCGGGGAGCCCTCCTCACACTTGGAAGTGGAGGTGCTTCAAGCAGTTTCCTCCTCACACTAACTAGAGTTCCTTCTTGGGGGTCGGGCAGTGTGTGTGTGTGGGGGGGGGGGCGCTGGGACAGAGGAGCAGCATCTTTCCCTTGGCCATCCCCACCTAGTGTAGCAGCAGCTTTTCTCTCCCTTTTGCCCCCAGCCCTTCTGAGCTCTGAGCTCAAGGGCTCAGGGAGAAGGCCAGAGAGGTAGCTTCCCTCTGGACAGACAGGCATGAGCTAGGAGAGCTATGACCGGAGGCGGTAGGCTTCAGTGGCTGGCTTAGAGAATACAGCAGTGCCCTCTGCTGTGAAGCATGCATGTGGCACTCCAGGAGCAGAGCACTTGCAAACCGTGCAAAATCAGAGCAGCTACTGCCCTCCTTCCCTCCTGCTCACTTGTAAAAATTCTCTCTGCTCCAGAACCCAGCAAGATGTCATTTTTGTCTCTATTCTATCTCAGTCTGGGCTTCAGAGCCCTTGGTCCTTTTCTGGTCCTGTGCTATGACTACTACTAGGATAATACCAGAGAATGACAATGTTCAATCAATTCCACTGCCACCTAGACCAAGTATGGCTGTATCTTACTATGCTGACAGAGCCTACTCGCCTTAAAGAGCTCTAAGAAAGGAAACCCTGAGCTATTGTTGAAGACTGCAGTTCACAAAGTCTCCCTTAAGTCCAACTGATCTTGCTTGGTACTTTTATATTCTTTGATTCCTGTCTTCACATAGCACAAATCTCTACTTCCAAGCATCCTAAATCCTAAACTTGTCTTTGTGAGATGTGAAATGGAGTGGGGAAGAGTCTGGGAAATGGGAAAAGTTAAAATCCCATTGAGACTGTAGATAAGGAACCTTCTGATCTCAACTCAGACCTATCAGCCGCCTTAGAGAATGTCAATCATTGTGGTTTTCTGAGCCTAGATACCAGAGTGCTGAGTCTGGGGCACACTTTCAGCTAACTCATACCATGGAATGATCTAGGAAAGGAAAGCCTGAAATATTGCTGAAAAATGCAGGTTAAAAGGTTTTCCTTAACTCCAGAGCAGTGGTTCTCAAGCATTGGTGTGCATCAGAATCACCTGAAAGGGAGATTACTAAACCCCAAATTTCTAGGCCCTAACCTCAGAGGTTCTTATTTAGTAGGTCTGGGGTGGGGCTCAAAAATTTGCATTTCAAACAAGTTCAGATGATGCTGATGGTCCAGGGCCCAAACTTTGAGAACCACTGGTCTAGAGAAAAGCATCATGGCCTCAGCTCTGAACAGAGATGGTTACACCTTTATGTCTGAAGGAGACTGACCTTATACAGATCTTCTAGGGGCAGACTGGGCTCACAATCACATCCCTCATTCTGCAATGTTTATTTTCCCATTTAAGAAAAAGAGAGAAAGGGAAACAAAGAAGGAAAATACAAAGATGGACAACTCTCTTGCATAGCCAGAAGCACAGGGAGAGAAAGAGCTGGCTGGCTTGTGAGAAGATATGAGTAGTTGGGAAGAGAATGCAACTGCTTCCTGAAGCAACACAAATATGTATGCAACCCAAGGCTACAGCCTTATAGAGCCAGCTCCAGGACTTAACCACAAGCCAGCAGCTTTACTGAAACCTAACCAATCGCCAGGCCTGGGATTCCATTAGTTTGGCAGCCTGTTGATTTGCAGACATCTTTTAACAATCTTGGGTTAATACATAGAAGATAGCCTCTTTCTGCTCAGAGTTTCTACAGTGTCTTTTGACGACTCCCAGGCAGCCAGGGGCTGACCCGTTATCATGGGCTCACGTCTTTCACCAGCAAGGCAATCTGCTCCTGCAGCTGCCGCTCCCCTTCCCATGCTTTGTTCTGGCTCCGACACCTCAGCAGCTCAGCCTTATGGTCCTGGTGATGCATAGGGCAGTAGCTCTGTGGTTCACATAGCTCCTGAAAGGTAAAGGACAGAGTAAGGGATCCTCTAGACTCCTGAACTCTGCCTACTAAGTATAATAAGGAGGCTAAGAAGGAGCAGCAGTTTTTTTTCAGAGGGATTTGCACACCCTGGGAGTTGCATGTTAACGTTGGCTCCCCCAAGTCTGAGTTCCCCTGTTGCCCCACATGCCCTTTCCTTTACCATATATTCTGGAAAGAAATCTCTGTAGCCCCCTTTGAGGATATATAGCTCTGGGTAGTACAATGCAGGATACCGGTTCAGAGCCCTGTCCTCTTCTCTCAGAGAGCGGCACCTTTAGAGAAGATCCAGAGATGGGTGGGGTAGAAAGAAGCAAGGTTAGGATTTCATTGGCCATTTACTGGGGATGGGGAGAAAGACTAGACTATTGCTAACTCCAAAAAGGACCTCCAGATCTCACTATTCTTGCAAAACAGGTTCAAGTAGCACACTTTCTCCTTTCCTCCATTGATGGCTCATTCCCAATCCTTTTTTCTTCACTGCTCCACATTTTTAAATTGTAGAAACCCTTTCCTTCCACCTCCCTAACATTCTTCAAACTGCAGTAGAAAGCATTTGTTCATTTCAGTCTCTGTCTGAACTGCTCTGGGAAGGTTCCCTGGTTGTAAGTCTCAACTCAAGATCCATTTCCACCACCCGCCCTACCCCATGTAGACACTCACATTCGGGGACCCCTCTCTGAGGAGAATTCACAGTGGAACACGATGATTATTCTTTTCTGGGTGTCCAAAGGGACAACGGGCTTCTTCAGAAAGAAGTTATACAGTTCTTCCTGACTGTACAAGTTTAAGGCTCCCTGTAGAAGAATTTTAGTAAGTACTTCCTTAAGGGCCTGTGGACAGTTCCAAAACTTAGAAATAACTGGGATACCATCTTGGGATGTTTGGGCCAGGAAGGCTAGACTAAAAGCACTTTCAGGGCAGAGACCTAATTATATCTCTCTATCTACCCCCAGGGCCTAGCGTAGAGCTTGGTATGTAGTAGTGCTTGATAGATGTTTGTAGAACTGAACCACCCTAAAGTGTGGAAATCATTGTGAGGAATGTCTATGAGCAGTAAGTGTTTGCCAAGTGTTTCTCAGTCCTTGGGTTAATGCTTTTATTTCCAGGTAGGAGCCCTTGGCTCCTATAGAAAAAAGGGAGATTGGTCTAGGAAGGAAAGAGAAAGTAAATTGTTCAAGATGTACAGAATTGGAACAGGAATGAGGACTTCAGCCTTGATGTACTCCAAATGTATAATCTATGCCCTGGTTTTAGAGTTCATAAATAGAAAGCTATTTCCAGCTCCTCCCTACTAATGACCCCAATGTAACCTCACCTGGATGTGTCCTCCCAGGTACTCATATGGATAGCGGCAATCAATGATATAAAACTTCTCAATCAGACCCTGGAACTTCCCCGACAGCAAGGCAGCCACCTGCACAGAAACTGTGATTGAATACCCTGCCCACTGTCACTCCGAGGGAGAGAAGAGCCAGTCACACAGTTTCTTATTTGCACTCCCTTTAGTCACCCAGGACTCCACTGTATTCCCAACCTCCAAAGTCCTCCTGTGTTTGAAATGTGGCAATGGCTCAACTCCACTCCACATAAGAGGATGAAATAGAAAATGGCCTTTTTGGAGAACCAAAATAGCTGGTATTGCCAGGACACCAGGGAAAACCATATTCAGGCTACTCATCTGGAGGCAGGCATGGCTGCAATCAGCCTCTCAGAAGACACCCAAGGGGCCCAGGTAGCAGCTACAGAAGCCAATTTTGCATGAAGAAATGGGAGATGGTTCCCCACCCTCCACTATAAAGGAAGAAAGCAAGTCTTTCAGAAAAGGATATGGAAGGAAAGGGTTAATACCCAGAGGAGGAAACTTAAGCTACTTGTAGGAGTGTAAATTGGTTTAACCTTTCTGGAGGAAACTTTGTGAATACATATAAAAATAAATATAGTTACACTTTGACTCAGCAATTTCTTTTCTAACATCTTAAGTAAACAGGAAAGTACACAAAGATGTGGCACAATAATATTCATCTCAGCATTGTTTTAGGTTATGAAAATATTACAAATAAATATTCAATAATAGGGGTTTGGTTAAATAAATTATACATGTCAGTATAATAGAATATTACATAGCCATTAAAAGGATAATACAGATATCTTTTTATTGATATAGAAAGATGTTTACAATGTCTCACTAAGCTAATTGCAACACTACATGTTCATTATGATCCTATTTTTATAAAACATACGCCAGAATAAAATGTGGAAGGCCATAGGAAAATATTACTAGTTGTTATCTCTGGTGGCAAGATTATGGGTAGGGTGACTAAATAATTATTGCACAAACCAGGACACTTTTGAGAATGAAAGACAACACTATTAATAATTACCCTGCATTAATAGGCATAAAAGGGATTATAACATGTAAACCAGGATGTAAGGTCACCCAAATTGGGTGATTTTTCCTTTCTTTTCTTTCTTTCCTTTTCTTTCTTTCTTTCATAACAATTATATATCATTTGTTTCATTAAAAACAAAAGTGACAGAAGAATGGGATAAAAGGGAGTCCTTTAATCCAGCTTCAGCTGAATGAGGAGCCCATGTGAGTAAACACAGTGACAGAAATACAAATGAAAGTGGGGATTTTAGGGACAGAATAGACCAGATGGTAGCTTACGTAACCAGTTACCATCTCCAGAAATCTGCTTACTGTTTCTGGGTTGACGTACTTCAGATCTTGGTGTCTCCCTGACACGGTTGGCAGCACACATACCTAGAAATACCCAACAGCTGAAATAACAGCAAGTTTTCTATACCCAGATTTGAGATCAAAGACCCATATATCATCCTTCTTTCCAAATGACCTTTAAAATCCCAGATGCCTTCAAAAATCAATGGTGTCTATAATATGCATATGCAGCAGTTCTAAGAACTGATTCTAAGGGACTAATTAAGGATGTGTACAAAGTTTTAGATTTAGCTACAAATATGTCTATCTTGGTATAGTTCACAAAAGAAAACTGTAAAAGTAAATATCCTATGAGAAGGGACTCATCAAGAAATTATGGGCAGCCAAAAAAATGAAATACTATGCTATTTAAAAATGATGAAATGATGAAACAGAACTGTTCATTGACATGAAAAGATGTTCCTGATACATCAAATGAGGAAAAAACCCCCAGTGGATCACAAAACTATAAACCATTTTTTTGTGGAAAAACAAAAAATATATCTGTGTATGTGTGTTTGTGAAAAGACAGAGAAAAAAGTCTGGAGGAATATATACCAAGACGTTAAAAGTAATAATACTGTGGTTGATACCCTTTGGGGTAGATTTCATTTTCTACCTTTTCTGTAATCACCAAGAATTATTTACATAATTTTAAAAGATATTTTTAAAAAGAAAAAAGTAAGGAGCCAGCCCAGTGGCATAGCAGTTAGGCTCATGTGCTCCGCTTCAGCGGCCCAGGGTTTGCCGGTTCAGGTCTCGGGCACGGACTTACCCACTGCTTATCAAGCCATGCTGTGGCAGGTGTCCCAGATATAAAATAAAGGAAGATGGGCACAGATGTTAGCTCAGGGCCAGTCTTCCTCAGCAAAAAGAGGAGGATTTGCGGCAGATGTTAGCTCAGGGCTGATCTTCCTCAAAAAAAAAAAAGATAAAGAAAAAAGTAAAAAGCCTCACACTTTCCTCACTGCTCTAGATTTTCCCAGAATGAACAAGGAATACTTTAGCATCTGAAAGTCTTAGGGCCTAGATCTACCACCACGCACCTTCAGGATATCAAAGAGTACTTAGTGAGGATGCATAATTATACCTAGTGTCTTCTGCAAGCAGAGAAGAAAAGATTCAGATCCAAAATGACTCACCGAAATATAGAATGGATGTAACCAAACTCACCTTGGAGAAATCACCAATCAGATGCCCCTGGTTAGAATCTTCCTCCAACATGTGAGTGATATTAACGTCACAGAGAGAGACTGTCTTCTTTAGACCTAAGCCCTGAAGATGACAAGATTCCTCTCACCCCCAATCCTCATGTTAAAGGTTTAAAAACCAGGGGATGGAAGGAGTGGAGACTCATTAAAAATATGCATACCCTTTGATCTAATAATTCCACTTGTTTTCCTAAGGAGATAAAGATATGCACAAAGATTTGGCTGTAAGGATGGATATCTCAGCATGTTTATAATATAGGAAAATTACTAATAAATTAAATATTCAATAACAGGCTCGTGGTTAAACAAATCATATTTGACATATTATAGATTAGTATTATACCATAAAAAGTATATAGTAGGTTAATTTCATTAACATGAAAATAAGTTTATAATATCATTAAGTAGGTTACAAAATACGTACTTTATAATACTACTTTAATAAGAGAAAAAAATATTTGCATAGAAAAGTTTTTTGGGGGCCAGCCCTGTGGCCTAATGGCTAAGCTTGGCACACTCTGCTTTGGTGGCCTGGGTTCGGTTCCTGGGTGCAGACCCACAGCACTTGTCAGCAGCCATGCTGTGGTGGTGACCCACATATAAAATAGAAGAAGACTGGCATGGATGTTAGCTCAGGGCAAATCTTCCTCAGCAAAAAAAAAAAAAAAGTGTCTGGAAGAAAATACATCAAGTGTTAACAGTAATTATCTCTGGCCTGTGAGATTATGGGTATTTTGCAACTGCTTCTTTTTGCTTATTTGCTTTTTCTATACTGTCATATACTGATTTTATAAAATAGTCAAATATATTTAGATTTTTTTTTTAAGTAGGGGTGGGGGTTGAGGGCTAAGTTTTTCAGAGGTTGTAATCCACGAAACCAGTGTGCTCTATGATGCTGTTTCCAACAGAATGCAGGTAAAAACAGCAGTAAGTATCCTTACCAACCTAAGTTCCTTGTATTCTCTCAGATCTTAAAAAAAAGAGGGCTGGGAAGACAGCATGACAACGTCATTTCCAAAGAATAATATAACATAGATATTTATTGATAAATATTTTACATATGGATGCAGATGTAGAAAAGGGAAAAAGAAAGATGGAAAGAATAAAGAGATAAAGTAAAAGTAGGGGCTGGCCCGGTGGTGTAGCAGTTAAGTTTGTGCACTCTGCTTTGGCAGCCTGGGGTTCACGGGTTTGGATCGCAGGCACCAACCTGCACACCACTTGTCAAGCCATGCTGTGGCAGGTGTCCCACATATAAAGTAGAGGAAGATGGCATGGATGTTAGCTCAGGGCCAGTCTTCCTCAGCAAAAAAGAGGAGGATTGGCAGCAGATGTTAGCTCAATCTTCCTCAACAAAAAAAAGTAAAAGTAATGAGGAAGAAGACAAAAAGGATATACTAAAGCAATCTCCATACTAGAAAAGTAGAGAAGACAATGAAATAAAAGATTAAACAGATTTTCATCTTAAAAAGTTCTTACCTTCCTGAGCTCTCTGTGGCTAGAACAATACTTCTTCTTTACTTTATCTGGTATTGGGTTGTCCTTGAATTTTACCACCTGCTTCAGTATTGGCCTGTTCAAATTCTCTGGCAATGAAGGAGAGCGATACAGCCTGCTTCTGTTCAGAGATGCCTGTTTGGGAATATCAAACCCCTAGGTTCTTACTCCTCAAAGTATGTCTGTAGCCCAGCAGCATGAAATCTCCTGGGAGCCTGTTAGAAATGCAGAATCCCAGGGGCTGGCTGGATGGTGCAGCAGTTAAGTTCGCACGTTCCGCTTTGGCGGCCTGGGGCTCGCCGGTTCAGATCCCGGGTGCGGACATGGCACCGCTTGGCAAGGCATGCTGTGGCAGGTGTCCCACGTATAAAGTAGAGGAAGATGGGCACAGATGTTAGCTCAGGGCCAGTCTTCCTCAGCAAAAAGAGGAGAATTGGCAGCAGATGTTAGCTCAGGGCTAATCTTCCTCAAAAAAAAAAAGAAATGTAGAATCCCAGATGTTAGGCCTCATCCCAGACCTACTGAATTAAAAATCTGCATTTTAACAAGATGCCCAGGTGATTTCCAGAAACACTCAAGTTTGAGAAGCAATCCCCTAGGTAAGCAACCTGTCTTCCCCTCCTTATTAACATTTTTCTCCTCAGACTGCATGTTCCATCTCCCCTAGATGTTTTAACTCTAGCCAAACCAAATTCTCCAGCTAACTGTCTTATGTGTACCAATTCTGGTAGGAGAAAGCAAACACAAGCTAAGTTCCTCCAGTCATGTGATAAAAAACAAACCCAAGTCCAATTTCTCTATAGGATCCTAAGACACTGACAACAAGATTTAAGGACCCCAACAAAACCAGTCCACATTTTATATAATCAATATTCTACACTTCCTAGGATCCCTGCCAGTTATCTCCCTATGTCTAAACTGCCCTGCTGCAAGCCACTGAGGACTGGACCACATTGCTGGTTGAGCACACCTATTTAGTGGCCTAGAACATGTAAAAATAATCTGGGTCCATCAGGCTCCCTCTTCTGGGATTCTAACTTGGAAAATGGAGAAACAATTAGGCAGCAGCAGATGCCAATGCTTAAAAGGAAGAAGCCAAGAGATAAAGTAAAGGCCATGAGGCCAACGATGAATGGATAGATGAACCAAAGCTATGGCAGGAGAGGACACATAGTAAAGGATTCAGGAGCAGGCTACCCAGCCTCCGTGACAGACTTCCCTTCCTATAATTTCAATTTTGCCCTGAGAAGAAGGGCAGGGGAGAGGCAGATCAGGATTTCAAATTTGCTGGCCTTGGTGCAATCTTTGTTTATTCTAACCAAAAGAGGGTCTCTAGAACACGGTGTAGGGGCCGGTCCAGTGGTTTAGTGGTTAAGTTCCCCTGCTGTGCTTTAGCAGCTGAGGGTTTGCGGGTTTGGATCCTGGGTGTGGACCTACACACTGCTCATCAAGCCATGATGTGGCGACGTCCCACATACAAAATAGAGGAAGATTGGCACAGACACTAGCTCAGGGTCCATCTTCCTCACTGAAAAAAAAAAAAGAAACATACCGTAATTGTTAAGCTAAGGGCTTATTTTAAAGAGTTTGGAATTAATTAGCTACTAAGTGAAATATATCCATTTTTTTTAGTGTTATATCTAAGAAATCTTTGCCTAACCCAAGGTCACAAAAATTTTCTCCTGTTTTTTTCTTCAGATGTTTTACAGTTTTAGGTTTTACATTTAGGTCTATGATCCATTTTGTGCTAACTTCTACATATGGTGTGAGGGATGCATTGAGGTTTTTGTTTTTGTTTTTCATATGGATTTCCAATTGCTCCAGCACAATTTGTTGAAAAGACAAACTTTTCAACATGCAACTGCCTTTGTATCTTGGTCTAATTATCAGTTGACCATATATGCATGGGTCTGTTTCTTGAATCTCTATTCTGTTGCACTGACGCTTTAGAGTTTTGGTAGCTATTATGATGGTGACAATGAAGGTGATAAACATCTTTTCGGGTTTCATATAGTCCAAGGATAAGAAGCCAGAAATAAATGATAGTAGGAAACTACTTTAACAAACAGACACAGCCACTACTGTTCTGACAGACTCTTTCCAATACATTTACATGAAAACAAAGGGAAACATCGCAAACAGGGTCATGGAGGGATGATGATGATGATACTTTAGCTTTGTCTAGTTAGCTGGAAGTTTCCCAGTTCCTAGAAGCTGGTGTAGGGAGACACTAGGACCAGCTGGGATAGATCACACTGGAAATCAATCTATTATTGGTTTTCTTTTGTTGTTGTTGTTGTTTTTTGTTTTTGTTTTGAGGAAGATTAGCCCTCAGCTAACTACTGCCAATCCTCCTCTTTTTGCTGAGGAAGCCTGGCTCTGAGCTAACATCTGTGCCCATCTTCCTCTAGTTTATACGTGGGATGCCTACCACAGCATGGCTGCCAAGCAGTGCCATGTCCGCACCCGGGATCCGAACCAGCGAACCCCGGGCCGCTGAGAAGCAGAACGTGCGAACTTAACCGCTGCACCACCGGGCCGGCCCCCTTGGTTTTCATTTTTTAAGGAATCGTTGGCCTTTCCAAATCTGGGGGTTTTAAGCTCTGAAAAGGCCAGAAAGAAGAAAAGGAAACTTGCTAAGCTTGATTCTACCTGCAAATTTATAAAAGGTTTAATTGAATAATTGAATTATTATTTTGTAAACTAAGGAGGCATCACCATTTCCTCATAGCCTATACACTCATAGGCCTGGCTTCTGTCTGCACTACTCTACTGCTCTTGTCAACAATCTTCATGTTGCCACATGTTGCTTCCACCGAGTTGGCTACTCCCTTCTTCTTTGGCTTCAACAGCACCTCCTAGCTTTTTTCAGTTCAGCTCTAGGGTAGGCGACCCCTATACTAAAAGAACTGTGATGCTTCTCTCTCTCTCTTGCTCCTTCTTAGTCTTCTTTGTCTGGCCTCTTCGCCTACCAAACCTCTAATAGATGTTGGATTCATCAAGGCTAGGTCCTGGTCCTTTTCTCTTTTATCTCCTCACTCTTGCCATAGGTGATTTTTTTTTCTACCCATGAATTAAAATTTTCTCTCTATGCTGATAACTCTCAAATTTCAATCACCATTCTTCAAGACCTCTGCTCTTACTTCTAACCATCTGTATACACATATCTGCTTAACGCTTTTTGAGTACCTACTAGGTGACATAGCAGTGAAAGAGAGTGAAAGAGACAGACAAACAAACAAACATACTCTGTACTTCACAACTAGAGTGACCAACTCATCCCAATTTGTCCGGGACTTTCCTAGTTTTGGCATTAAAAGTCCCATATTCTAGGAACTTCCTCAGTTGCAGGCAAACCAGGACAGTTCATCAACCAGTTCTCAACTAAATATCTTCTGTTTGAGGAGGCCTTTCCTAATTACCCCCATTTAAAAGTTCCCTTCTATTAGTCTCTATCTCGGCCCCCATTTTGTTTCTATCATTACACGTGGACAATTTGCAATAGTTAAATTATTTTGTCTGTTATGGCAGTCATTTGCAATTTGGCTACCAAGCATCCTATTTTAGCAAAACCTCAAATTAGATGGGAGGCAGCCCTACCTTCCAATAAAGAGGCCAAAGGGGGAAGATACTCCCTTTTCCATTCTCTTATAGCCAACTAGATATTCCTGCCTGATTTTTGAACCATGAGGAGTAACACAAAAGCATGGTATTGGTTGAGACATTTTTATGCATCAGAGTAGAGAATATAGTAGGTGACAGCAAATGTCCCTGAGCAGCAGAGTCCAGCAGCAGGTCAGATTATGTTCTGTGGCAGGGTGCCAGTAACGGTGGCACTGAGTGTCCAGCCAGCAAGTGGTAGCATCCCAAGCACAATGTTCCTACAGAACTTCGGCCAGGCCTTACCTTGTTTTCTGGCCTTCCTGGTAATTCTGAGTTCCCCAGTACCCTCCAGAAAATCCCTTTTCTACTTGAGGTAACTAGAATCAGTTTCTGTTATTTGCAACCAAGAACTCTAACTAGACCATCTATTAACTTGATAAACATGGGTGATTTTTTGTTCTCTGATGTCTCCCTGACAAGAATTTAAACTCCAAGAGAGCATAAATCTAGTCTGTTTTGTTCCCATTGTATCACCAGTGCCTAGCACATTACCTGACAGTTAACAGGTACTCAATAAATATTTTTTAAATGAATGAATTAGAAATCACTAAGGTTATACCAATCTCCAAGGAGTTCACTGCCTTACACGGTACCTACTTTCATTTAGCATCAAAAAGGCAAACCAATAACAAAAATCCCCACCATTTTTCTAATCTAAAACCTACTGCTATGCATACTCTTATACAGAGGACTCACAACTGAAAATGATCTTATGAGTCACAATCCAAGAAAATGAGCCCATAAAGGGATTTAATATAAAGACTAACAAAATAAATACCTAACAGCCATATGCTGTTCTTCCATGTAAACATACAAAACTTTCAGAGTATTTCCTGGCGTCAGTCTATTTTAAATCCACTCTCCTATACCATCTATATGACACAATTCAGAACATATCTGAGACTATGAAAGACCTTCAATCAGCATAGATTCAATTATGTTCACTGTACTGTACTTATAATTTCACAAAAGCATATTAACACACCATAGACAAATTTCCACCAATAAAATTTAAAATAAAAGGATTTTCTTTTTAATCAACATTAAATTCAACTTACTAAATAACACTGGTTGAGATTTGACCATATTAACTGCAACACTTTGCAAATTAAATACGAAGACTAACTAAAATATATTTGTAAAAGCAACACTAAATGTTTATTTTACATTGTTCTTTTTTTTTCAGAAGGCCTAGCAAACTTTTCTCTATGCTAACTATCCCTAACTTGCTGTTTTTCCACAAATCTACTCTCCATTATCAGCAAGTCATCAGAAATGTTTGTTTCAGGAAGGTCACTGTCAATTCTCCCAATACACATCCTGCTCCTTTCACATTATATCTTGGTTCTGTTGTTTTCCCACAAACCAACGAAATTAAAACAAAACAAAATTTAATACTATGTTATAGAACAGTAGCTCTCAAACTTTAATGTGCATCAAAATCACCTGGAGGGATTGTTAAAGCACAGATCATTGGGTCCCAGCCCCAGAGGTTCTGATTCAGAAGGTCTGGGGAGGGCCCATAAATCTGCATTGAGAAGAAGTTCCTACCTCTTACAGCTGCCGCTACGCCAGGGACCATACTTTATAGAGGGTTCTAGATCTGCACGACCCACTATAGTAACACTAGCCGCAGGTGGGTATTTGCATTAATTAAAACTAAAAAAAATTAAAAATTCAGCTCCTCAGTTGTACTAGCCACAATTCAAGTGCTCAATAGCCAGCCACATGTGGTGAGTGGCTATTGTATTGGACAGATATAAAAAAACATTTCCATCATCTCAGAAAGTTTTACTGAACAGCATTGTTCTAGATAATTGATTCACCATCCTTCTTAACACTTTAGTTCATTCAAACACAGGGTATTCAACTTTACCGATCTTACACAAAAAGCGACTAACACTATTATATGTCCCTAGGATGACTTTTACTTCCCAGATATCTTCAGCAGGAAACACCATAATATTGCTAAAAACATAGGCTCTGGAGTCAGGCAGATCTTAGTTTAAATACCGGCTCTGCCACTTGCTAACTTTATGACCTTGGGTAAGAGACTGTACCTCATGGCCTAATGTTCTCCTCTTAAAGAGAGATAATCTTTCAGGACTGATACGAGAATTAAATGTGATGATGGATGTAAACTGCTCAGCACACGGTGCCTGGTACATTCTAAGTAGTCAATAAATGGGAGCTATTATTATTACCTGGCTTTCATTTTTCCTTTCCACTCTAGCCCATTACTACCCTCAACATTAAAGTCCATGCTACTTCTCTACACTCGTACAAAGTTCACTGACAATCCATGGAGAGTGTGACTTCTCAACTCCTCAAATATTTACACCAAGCTTCTCCTGCATTCCACATTAACCTCTCAACAAACTGAGATGAAAAAAAATCTGCAACCATCCTCTATCACTCCGTCACCAAGAATTCAAATGTGACATGTTCTCAAATTGATTAAAATCTCCCCTGATTCTCACAACTTTCTACACCAGTTCCTTTCTATCTCGTCAGCAATTTTCAATCACATGACTGTTTTTACTTTACTGAGTCTACGCAATGACATTTGGCTCCTGATCCAGGCTTTGGTTCATCATCATCTACTTCTCTGCTGCCTTCACTATCAACTAGGCTTCCTTGACCCGTTTTTCATCTACCATTGGCAACCTCCAAGCCTTACTTAGTCACTCCTGGAGTTCCAAAGTGCCTTGCTTCCAGGAAAAAGCATTCTTGTAGGAAGAGGGTATACCATGCAGGTTTGTCTTATAGGACCTTAAAGATACCATTTTATTAGCCTTTTACTAATTCCCTTCCAGTTTCCAAAAGTTGACTATAACTTTATCCACACTCTTCAAGATCCTCGTGTAACAATTTCCTCTGAGTCAGATTACTTAAACTTTCACTTTGCTAAGGACGTCAAGGTCATTGAGCATCCCTGATCTATCAGTCTTCTTCATAACTACACACATTTTGATTCTTACGCTATAATAATTAAGCACTTATACTACATTACACTATAATAATTAAGGACTATTAATTGGCAAGTATAATTCTAAATGCTTTATGTGTAATTAACTCATTTAAACCTCACAACAACCCTATGAATAGTTACTAAAACGATTTCTTTTTTATAGATTAAGGAATTCAGGCATAGGGAGATCGGATAACTTACCCATACAGTTACAAGCGGCAGAGCCAAGCTATGAACCCAGGCGGTCTGGCTCCACAGTCTATACTTTCTAGACCACTATGCTCCATAGACTCCCATGATCTTGACTTTTCCCTCTAATCTCAAATAATTTAAAAGTCACCCTCCAATCCGGGCTGGGAATGGTCCACAGATAGGGTTAGTTAGCTTTCGCTATTATGTTTTAATTTTTTACAAGGAGAATATCTTCAAGTATAATTTGTGAATTAAAAAATGTATAAAATGGGGCCGGCTCCGTGGCTGAGTGGTTAAGTTCGCGCGCTCCGCTGCAGCGGCCCAGGGTTCAGATCCTGGGCACTGACATGTCACCGCTCGTCAGGCCACGTTGAGGCGGCGTCCCACATGACACAAGTAGAAGGACCTGCAACTAGGATATACAACTGTGTACCGGGGTGGGGGGGGGGGTGGGGACGGTTGGGGAGATAAAGCAGAAAAGAAAAAAAAAAAGATTGGCAACAGTTGTTAGCCCAGGTGCCACTCTTAAAAAAAAAAAAAAGGAAGATTGGCAACAGTTGTTAGCCCAGGTGTCAATCTTAATAAAAAAAAAATGGGGCCGGTCTGGTGGTGCAGCGGTTAACTTCGCACGTTCCGCTTAGGCAGCCTGGGGTTCTCCGGTTAGGATCCTGGCTATGGACATGGCACCGCTCTGCAAGCCATGCTGTGGTAGGCGTCCCACATGTAAAGTACAGGAAGATGGGCACAGATGTTAGCTCAGGGCCAGTCTTCCTCAGCGAAAAGAGGAGGATTGGCAGCAGTGAGCTCAGGGCTAACCTTCCTCAAAAAAAAAATGTATAAAATGACCTACTACAAAGCTACAGTAATCAAAACTATGGTACTGGTATAAAGACAGACATAAGACCAATGGACTATAATACAGAGTTGAGAAATAAACCTTCACATATATGGTCAAATGATTTTCAACAAAGGTATCAAGACCATTCAATAAGGAAAAGATAGTCTTTTCAACAAATGGTGATGGGAAAACTGGATATCCACATGCAAAAGAATGAATATGGGACCCTGACCTAACTCTACACACAAAAATTAACTCAAAATGGATCAAGACCCAAATTTAAGCAATAAAACTATAAAACTCTTCAAAGAGTTTCTGTTTGGGGTGTTGAAAAAGTTCTAGAGATGAATAAGTACATTCTCAACAACAGGAAGATACTTAACGCCATCAAATTGTATACTTAAAAATAGTTAAAGGGTAAATTTTATGTATATTGCAGTTTACCACAATAAAGAAATGTATAAAATGAGTAAGTACATAAAATTGACCCCTCTGTTTGCGTCCTAGATTTCTCCTTTCTGATTCTTGAACAGTGCTATTCCTGTATGTATCCACTACTTCATTATGTCTCCTCAGTAGCTAGCACTCCTTCTTCAAGAGCTCTTTCTCTCTGCCTTTAAACTTGGAGTCATTAGCCTTCATTTTCTCCTCTATGCAGATGGTCCTGAAATGTACATTTCTAGTCCTGATGGCTCCAATGCCTCATTCAGTATTTCCATTTAAATTTCCTTTGCCACCTCTAACTCAAATGTTCCAAACAGAACACCTTAGTCTCTTTGATTTCACCTTTCTTTGCAAATTCATTATAGCACCACCATTTCTCTAGTTACTTAAAGTTAAAAATAGTACCCTTCTAAACTCCTAGGTCCTTTTTTCATATCACTCTGTCATTCATAGCACTTTTGACAAGCTATCATTATGACAAACTGGTTTTAATACTTTATCATATTCACAACAATCCCATTGAGGAGGTATCCTTTTATTATTATGCTCTCCATTTTATAAAGGAGAAACTGAGCCCTAAGAGTGTTTAAGTGTCTTGCTCCTGGTCATGACACTAAACAAGAGAATAAGACTAGAATCTACTATATCACATTTGCCTTGCATAATGAAAAAATTTAAAAAACACATCCCTACACATATTTGTCTCAAAGAAATGAAGTTGATTCAGAAATGCTAAATGCCTCAGAAACTATCTTTGACAAATCAGTATGTGATCAATAAGCCATAGGCTTCAGATATTCCTCCCAGTGATATGGGGAGGATAAAAGAAGACAAAAAGATACACTGTAAAATACCTGAAAAATCATGCTAGGTATATTCCATCCATTACCACTATTCTAGAGGCATCACTTACACCAGATTACATTGATGGTGATCAACTCAAACTACTAACTAGAGCCTTCTCACCCAGCAATAAGAAGAATCCCACGGTAACCTTATACCCTATCAGTCAGGTAACACTTAGAGTGTAAAGACCGTATCTTCTTGATCTCTGCAGACCTACCACTTAGTACAGTGACTGCAACATGTTAGATATACAATATTGTTTATTCAAGAATGAAGGAAGATGAAAAATGCAAAGATACCATAAGAGAGCACTTTACCTTGGCCTCTTCTTGATCATCCAGGGAAAACTCCATCAATTCATCTGAAAACTCCTCTGTCTGGTCTTCTAGTTCTGGATTTTTATCCAGTTTTGGAACTCTAGTAATGGGGCTGCCCAGATATTTCATTTCATTTTCCACCAAGTTTCCATTGTCCTGTCAAGTATACTGACTATTAAAAACTACCCAGGACCTTTACCTTATACCATATACAAAAATTAACTCAAAATGAATCAAAGACCTAAATGTAAGAGCTAAAACTATAAAACTATCAGAAGAAAATATTGGGGGAAAGTTTCATGACATTGGATTTGGCAACAATTTCTACACAGGCAACAAAAGAAAAAATGGATAAATTGGACTTCATCAAAATTAAAAACCTTTGTGCATCAACGAATACTATCAACAAAGTGAAAAGGCAACCCTCAGAATGGGTGAAAATATTAGCAAATCATATATCTGATAAGGAATTAATATCAAGAATATGTAAAGAACTCCTATGACTCAACAACAGAAACAAACAGGACTTGAACAGACATTTCTCCCAAGAAGATATACAAATGGCCAATTAGCCCATGAAAAAATGGACACATAACTTGTAGTCATTTTGTTGTTGCTAGTGCCATTGAGTTGATTCCAACTCCTAGTGATCATGGGTACAGCAGAGTGGAACCCTGCCCTGTCTTTTTGCACTATCCTCTCATCTTCAGGCGCTATATCAAGCAATGCCCCGCTACTATTCATAGGGTTTTTGTGGCCAATTTTTTCGGAAGTGGGTGGCTAGGTCCTTCTTCCTAGTCTGTAAGCTCCGCTGAAAACCTGACCACCATGGGTGACGCTGCTGGTATTTGAAATACTGGTGGCATAGCTTTCAGCATCCCAGCAACATGCAGCTGCTACAGTATGACAACCAACAGTTGGCTGGTGTGGTTCCCTGACTGGGAAACGAACCCTGGGTGCAGCCGTGAGAACGCTGTATCTTAACCACTAGACCACCAAACTAGTCATTAGAGAAATGCAAATCAAAACCACAATGAGATACCACTTCATATCCATTAGAAGAGGTATTAAAAAAAACCTCAGAAAATAACAAGTGTTGGTAAGGACATGGAGAAATTGGAACTCTTGGGCATTGCTGTAGGAAATGTCAACTGGGGCAGCTGCTATGGACAAAAGTATGACAGTTCCCCCCAAAATTAAACATAAAATTACCATATGATCCAGCAATTCCATTTCTGGGTATATAACCCAAAGAACTGAAAGCAGGGATTTGAACAGATATTTGTATACTAATGTTCATAGTAGCATTATTCACAATGGCCAATAGGTAGAAACAACCCAAATATTTACTGACAAATTAAGGGATAAACAAAATGTGGTATATGCACACAATGGAATATTATTCAGTCATAAAAAGGAACGAAATTCTGATATATTCTACAACATAGACGAACCTCGAAGACATTATGTTAAGTGAAATAAGCCAGATACAAAAGGACAAATGTTGTATGATTCCACTTACATGAAGTACCTAGAGTAGTCAGATTCATAGAGACAGAAAGTAGACTAGAGATTACCAGGGGCTGGGGGGAGGGAGGAAGGGGGAATTATTGTTTAATGGGTAGAGAGCTTCTGTTTCAAATGATGAAAAAATTCTGGAAATGCACAGTGGTGATGGTTGCACACAACACTGTGAATATACTTAATGCCACTAGACTGTACACTTAAAATGGCAAATTTTATGTTATGTATATTTTACCACATTAAAAAAAAAATCACACACACAAAAGACTATCCAGTAATTTACCATGTTCCAAGTCTTCCCTTCCTCCAAGAAATAAAAAACATGAAACATGATCAACTTTATCTACTTAGGACAGGATATATTAAAATGGCTTTCCCATAGGATTGAGATTAGAATCCAAATCTCTTGAGTATCCTGAGTCCATAGTCTATTAAAAGCAAATGAGTGCTTGGGTAACTTAAGACTCTAGTAGCTAAATGGACAAATGACACAATCATTCATCAGAGGAAATATACATGGCTAATATTCACATGAAATCACTACTAATTATTATTATTATTATTATTTTTTTGGTGAGGAAGCTTGGTTCTGAGCTAACATCTTTTGCCAATCTTCTTTTTACTTGGGGAAGATTGTCACTGAGGTAACATCTGTGCCAATCTTCTTCTATTTTGTATGTGGGACACTACCACAGCATGGCTTGATGAGCTGTGCATAGGTCCATGCCTGGGATCCAAACCTGTGAACCCTGGGCTGCTGAAGTAGAGCATGCAAACTTAACCACTATGCCAGCAGGCAAGTCCCTGAAATCACTACTAATTATTTTTAATGTTGAATAAAATTTTTTACCCAATTAGTAATTTTTTAAAAATCGTAGCAAATCATTTATCCAAATGAGCTATGGATTGCTCATTAAAATGTAAATTCTTATAAACTTTTTTGGAAAGGAATTTGGCAATATGTATCAAAAGTCTTGGGGCCAGCCCAGTGGCACACGATTCAGTTCACACATTCTGCTTCGGCTGCCCGGGATTCGCCAGTTCAGATCCCAGGTACGGACACGGCACCGCTTAGCAAGCCATGCTGTGGTAGGCGTCCCACATATAAAAAAAAAAATAGAGGAAGATGGGCATTGATGTTAGCTTAGTGCCACTCTTCCCCAGCAAAAATAGGAGGATTGGCGGCAGATATTAGCTCAGGGCTAGTCTTCCCCCCACCCAAAAAAAAAAAAAAGCCAAAAAAAATAAAAATCTTAAAAACATTTATATCCCTTAACCCAATAATTACAATTCTTGGTACTAATCCCCTAAAGAAAGAAAAAAAAATCTGACATACAGGCAAAGATTTATGCTCAAGAACTTACAAGAGACCATTATTTATAAAAGCAAAATTTGGATACCACTAAGTGTCCAACAATGACCAAGTAATTAGGTAAATTATGGTCCATTTATCAGAATAAAAGCATCTGTTAAAAAATAAAATTTATTAAGAGTTTTAATATTAACTTTAAAAGTAGGATATAAAGTTATATGTAGGACATGACCTCAACTTTGTAAAACTTTACACACAATTAAAAGATTGAGAAGCAATAAGTAAAATGTTAACCGTGGCTTTTCTCTATGAGGTCGCTATTTTCTTTTTTATACTTTCCTATATTTTTAAACCTTTTTCACAATGGGCACACAGTACTTTTAAAATCAGGGGGGAAACACTTAAAGAACAAAAAAGAAATTTCTTAAAAGGCCTAACAATTTTTTCTCCCCTTTAAAATTTAAACAAATAGAAAGATTAGAGGACATACGTCTCCTCCCTTTCCCTAGTCAAACGTTATTTCTCCAACCCTTTTGCTCAGTCAAGCCAGCTTAGAAAAACTGAAAGGGTCATAAATCCAGACCTGCTATCCTATACCTCACAACACTTCAGCTGACCCTTGATGACAATGTCCAGTGACTCACCAGTAGAGAAAGCGGAGACATATAAGGCCCCTCTGGTCTCTTTCGAAACTTCAGGTTCCTGGGTGCCCACCACTCTAAAAGCCTCGAAGTGTTGTTTTCCTGCATAAGAAAAACTACATTTGCTGGAGGAAGAGAAGTGCTGGCAGGCCCTGGTAAAAACATTTCATCTGGTGAAGCCATGAATAGCCCTCATGAAACACATTAAAGGTAATCAAGGTTGACCCTATATCCTGAGGATATAAATTATGCTTTGGATTTGATGTACAGTATGTAGATTTGCTTTAGAGGATGCTAACTTTATGATTAAAGCAAAAGGAATAGAGGAAAAAAAGAGCTGACTGGGGACAGGATGGTGAGATTTTTAAAAAGTGATTTTAAAGGGAGGTTAGAAGGACAGTATTAAATCAAGAAAAAGCTGATTAGAACAGCCAAAAACATAGGCATAACTTAGTCAATGTGAGAAAAGAAGAACAGCAGCTATCCTTTATAGATATTGACTTGGGGGAAAGGGTGGAAGGCAGGGACGAGAAAAAGATGGCTAGAAAAGGGGATCAGTTGAAGGGATTAGTTAGAGAATTATCTTAATGATTAGGTGGCTCTGAAGGAGGCCCTGAGGCTTAGACAAAAAGGTCCATGGCTTTCTTAGAACAGGGGCTAAGAAACTAAGAGGGAAATAAAAAGAAATTAAGAAATCCAGACTTGTATGTGAAACCATGCAAAAAGTATGTGAACAAGTTACGTACATTATCTCTCTCTCTTTAAAAAAAAAAAGAGAGAATTTATCTCTAAATTCCTAATACTACAGTACTAGAGATTTTTGTCCTTAAACCAATCAACTGAACATGAGTAATAATGGCCTGCTGTGGAAGACTTGGAGGTAGGTTTTTATCCTAGGGTCAAACTTTAAAGAGAAAAAAACAAAACATACCATAAAGAATTTTTTTCCTATAGTGATGCAGTTTGTTTGTCTAGCGAACTGAGGCATACACAGCTCTAGGTCTCATAATGATACTGATGAGTTGCTCCACTCAAAGAAAGAAAACTGCTAACGTATCTAGGTTTCCATTAAACACTCACATTTTCCTTATTTGTGGATGAGCTACATATCACATCTTTCTTCTTCTTGCTGTGGTCCAAGGCATTTGGAGTGCTACAAAGCAGCTGTGCCTACAAGAGACCATTTTTTGAGAACATCTAGCATCTTCAAGCCACAGCTGAGCTGGAAAGCCTCTGCATCCCACCTGAGAAACAAACCCCACCCAAGAAAGAAGGGCTACTTACTGGGCTGCATTTTATAACGTTCTGGTGATGATTCCTATAGATCAAAAGAACTGCAGTTAGTTAAGCCCCAAATACTGTTTGGTTATTCTTCAGTGGCTCGGGGCATCCCAACTTTTCCTTTCTTCCATTCTAGGAGTCCTATATCTAGTTACGTCTCCTCCGATAACAATACATAGGGTGCTCTCTGTGGTAAATATCAAGACATTAAGTGACATAACTATATATATATACACACGCATCAAAGATGATGAGTTTGTCCTATATCTTATGTAGACAAATTAAACAATTTAATAATTTTCCAGCATTGACTATTGGGAGCTAATATTTACTTTTTATGAATTTCTATCCTCCCTCCCAGGATTTTATCCAGTCTACATGGGTTAAGACATTTTAAGCAATTCAAAGAAAATACAAGCAATACAAAGTGAAATTTTCACATGTATTGATAAAAATAGTCATGGAAAGCCTTCCCTCGTGCACCAATGTAGCACCTAATTCACCTCAGCATCGAAGGATAAAGTTCTAAAAAGATTAACACAGTCAAATGGAAAACTTACAATGAGTTTAATAAGTTAAGAAGTTGAATTAAAATTACTTTTCATTCCTCGAGTATTCTCTGATTGAACATTTTAAGATCTTCAACAAAGAATCCTCATGAGTAATAATAACAAATATTATTAAATGCTTGGTATGTTCTAAGGATTAAATTTCCCTACAATGGCTGTTTATCAGAAGTGTTATTATTATTTTTTTAAGATTTTATTTTTTTCCTTTTTCTCCCCAAAGCCCCCTGGTACATAGTTGTATATTCTTTGTTGTGGGTCCTTCTAGTTGTGGCATGTGGGACGCTGCCTCAGCGTGGCTTGATGAGCTGTACCATGTCCGCACTCAGGATTCGAACCAACGAAACACTGGGCCACCTGCAGCAGAGCGCGCAAACTTGACCACTCGGCCGCGGGGCCAGCCCCCTAAGATTTTTTTTAAAATTTTTTTCCTTTTTCTCCCCAAAGCCCCCCAGTACAGAGTTGTATATTCTTAGTTGTGAGTCCTTCTAGTTGTGGCATGTGGGATGCTGCCTCAGCGTGGCATGATGAGCGGTGCCATGTCCACGTCCAGGATTCGAACTGATGAAACACTGGGCCGCTGCAGCAGAGTGCACGAACTTAACCACTTGGCCACGGGGCTGGCCCCAGAAGTGTTATTATTATCTCTTTATTATTACTTCTTTATCATGAACAAAGAAACTGAGGTCCCATGAAGTTAACAGACTTGTCAGAGCCACAGTTGGTGAAGCAGTAAGCCACTGGAATCCAGACTCTCTGATTCCAGAGCCTACACTCTGCACTTTTAACCACTAAGATATAGCACTACTCACATGCAGATAACAGACTATGCCTAAGTGCAGTATTCCATTTTCCTCCATTTTTAAAGATAATACTGATTTATGTGATGGTTAAAATGAGTAGCCTTCATTTTCACAACACTATTCAGACCCAGGAAACTTAAAAACCTTTCAAGGGAAGGATCTAGGCCTTCAGGCCCACTTATACCCAAAGTGACACATTCTATACTCTGCATAGTCTAAATAGGATAAAATCCCCGTGTCAGTATTCAGCATGGGGTTCATTTAGCCAAAGAACTTACATCGCAGATAATTGTATCCCCTGAGGTCCTGAAGAATTCAAGTGACCTGCAAACAGATATGAAGAGTTATTCTTGTCCATGTATCTTGTCTTTCCTTCTGATATCTTCATTACCAGTAAGTCATATTAATTTCAAAAGCTGACCTTTTGAACACAAAGTCTCTTGATAGGTACCAATTTCATGGTACAAGGTAGCAGGGTACAAGGTACAAGTTCGTGGAAATTTAAGAATTTACACGTGTCACTGAAAGAAGAAAAGTTAGGAAGCAGTACACTATGTTAACCTACAGAGATTTTTTTCATGAGTAGAAAAGAAAGCTTACCACTCAGTAAATCTAAAATTAGAACAAATACTAAAATGGTTGACTAATAAAACATATTCCTTTCAGGCACAGGCCTTATAAAAACACATAAGAATTAGTTAACAAATTTTTCTTTCTTTTTTTTTTTTGAGGAAGATTAGACCTGAGCTAACTGCTGCCAATCCTCCTCTTTTTGCTGAGGAAGACTGGCCCTGAGCTAACATCGGTGCCCATCTTCCTCTACTTTATATGTGGGATGCCTACCACAGCATGGCTTGCCACGTGGCGCCATGTCTGCACCCGGGATCCGAACCAGCAAACCCCAGGCAGCCCAAGCGGAATGTGCGCACTTAATTGCTGCATCACCTGCTGACCCCAAAGTTTTTCTGTATGTGGGTTTCTTTGCCTCTGCTGAGATTAGACTAGGGCATAAAACTCATCTTAACTACTACTTTCATTCTCACAATCAATCAGTCAACACATATTCCTTCCTGTCTAACTTTTCAAATGCAAAGCGGCTCCTATTAGTGTGATCTTTCTCTTCCCATTGGTTTAATCATTCTCCTCAAAAATCTTCTGGGTACCCAAAAAATTCCAACTTCAAGGCTCGCTACCTATCTTTATCACCTTCCATCTCTATCCTTCTACCCTGCCCTCCCCCTTAAAAGTTATTCTTTCCCTTGAGGCCTTTACCTCCCTTCTCCCTACCAGTTTCATCATGGTCTGCAGAAGTGGTAAGCTGAGTGGCAGACATCTCTCCACTGCTAAGATTCGAAAGATCAAGGCAACATTTTGGGGTTCCTCTGTTGAGACAATAATACATTAAGATTCCCATTAAGTTGTAATATCCTTAAAAGACAAAGATCGTGTTATCCTCTTGTTTTGAAACACCTCTCAATGACTATCACATAATCTGAACAGTGTCCAAATAAATCTAATTGCTTTTGGAAATATCTCAGACTAGGATGAGAAAATTCTCTTACCTTTTCTCTACTCCAATAATCTGTACCTCATTTTCTCCTCACCCACATATTGAGACAAGATAATTTTTTAAATTAAGAACCAAAGTTCATTGGCCAAGATAGGTCTTGACCCCACATCTTCTGCCCTTGTGCACCATGAGTACATAAATTTGATTTCTCCCTGCAATCTTTAGTACTTCTCAGGTCCATAACTCTGCAACTTTGTTTGCTAGCTGAGGCATCAGGGCATGACCAAAATTTAAAGTACAATAACAGTAACACTAATATTGATACCACTAAAGTGACCAACTCACACAATGCAAGAGTTTTCAAAGACTTTTCCCAGACATCACATCATTTGATTCTCGCAAGATTCTCATAAGATAGGATAGTATTATTATTTCTATGTCACAGAAAAGAAGCCTGAGACTCAAAAGGGTCACATAGTTAGTCAAGGGCAGAGCTGAGACTTAAACTGTCATCTTTGAGCCCGCATAGTTAAAAACAAAAACAAAACCTAAAACTGTTTAGAAAAGCAAAGGAGATAAGGTCTGAAAAGAAAAGCTTTACCCAGACAAAATGCTTAGGTGTCCAGAATCACCAAAGAGTTTGTCCACTGGCGTTCTAGGGAGATCTGGACAGACGGTAAAGGAAGTGTCTCTCTCCAGGAGCAGGTTTAATATCTTCCTCTGATTGGATCTAAAACTAGGTCCTGAGCCAGGGCTTCCTGGCTCTCTCGTGAATGAGAAGAGTTCTGCAGACATGGTCTCCGAGCTCTCACTAAGAAAAACAATAAAACCTAGCTAAGAGGCGAACGTCGTCTATATTGTCTAGCTGTCACAGCCTCCCCCACCCTTCCCAGCAGCGGCGAGCGGATCGGTATCGCAGGAGGGGCATCCCCAAACCGTGAATCACAACTTGGCTTGATGGTTAAATCGCACTTGCCCGAAGCGGCTTGGCCTTTTCGTCGGGACCTGAATTTACCGAGAGGCAATCTCAGGACCTTAAAGAGGGAAAAAACCCTTTGGTTCCGGGCCACACAGCTCGTGACTCCTGACCGGAAGGAATTCACCTCTCCTAACTCGTGATAATGCCTATTAGGTCTTCCGAACTTCCGTTTGCCGGGCCCGGACCGGACCCTGAGGGACCATGGGGTCTCGGCGATTCTGCAGCGGAGACGACTCCGGGCTAACCTCAGGTTTGAGTCTGAGACCTACCTTCAGGAGAAAGGGAGTGGATGGGGATCAGACACAAGTGAAGACTGGAGCAGAAGTAAAGGAAATCTGGAGAAAGGAAGCGATTAACCAGGCTACAATTCTGCTTCTCGACTGGATAGGCCAGGGTCAGGATTTGCCGCTTCTCTCCGCATAGAGTCGAAGTTACAGCTTGCGTGCGAGGATATCAACTGCCACAGACCTTGACCATTCAAACCTTCCGCCCTCCCAATAACCTATCCCGCTCGCCTCTAAACTGCGTCAGCCAATCTCCGCGCGTCCGCCCAGACCCCCTCGGCCAATCGTTTGTCTCGTACATCACCCGGGGGCGTGAGTTTTCTCGGGCAGGAGCACTATTTGCCCCGCCCCGCAGCCAGAGTCGGATGCCGATTGGCGCACCAGCGTTCAGCGAGCGACTAGGTAAGCCCCGCCCCACAGGGAGCCTGGCGTACCATTGGCTCTCCCTCTAGCCAATCGCCACACCCTTTCTGAGCTCTCCTTTCCCTCTGCTCGTCCAACCCCGGGAGATTTAAATTGCACCTGGCCAGCGACGACCACTGGTTAGGATAAGACCTGGAGACGTTTGTTTACTTGGGTGTTTTAAACATTTCTTTTTCCTTGCTTTTTTCTCTTGTCGTTAAGTGGACCTTTCCCTCTTAATTTTGCTAGCCTTCCGCTGGAGATGGAACATTTGCTCCTGGTGTGGCAGACGTTGGGGCGAGACAGGTGTGCGTATTTATGCTGAGGGGCATTGGCCCCTTCCAAGAGCTTTCCTTGTTCGGTGTTCCTTTGAGAGCGCAGCATCTCAGAGACGCTAGGTTATGTGGGGTAAAGGAAATTCATTTTTCAGGGAAAGTAGGGGAGTTGAATCATCCCTTGGCATAATCCTTATCACAGTCCCAAGGATCCCAAACTTTGGTTGTTTTTGGAAATTTGCACTAGGTGATATTAAGAACTTAATCTTGGAGTTTTGCTTTTAAATAATCCTGTGGAAGTGGTGGTGGGTATAAATGAAACAAAATTGGCCATGAGTATTGAGTGATGGGGAACTGGGCATCCATTATATCAGTGCTCTCAAAGTTTAATGTGCATACTAATCACCTCGGGATCTCGTTAAAATGCAGATTCTGACTCAGTAGGTCTGGGTTAGGGCCCAAGAGTTTGCACTTCTAACAAGCTCCCAGCCGATGCTGATGTGGCTGGTTCTGGGACCATACCTTGAGTAGCAAAGCATAATGTTATTCTCTTCTCTGTATATTTGATATTTTCCGTAATAAAAAATGTTTAAAATAACCTTGGAAGCTCTTTAAAATGCAGGCCCCCAAAATAATTCAATAGGTCTAGAGTGGGGCCTAGGAATTCTCAAGGCCTCCAGGAGCTACCCATGCAGATGGCTTGCAGATCTCACTTTAAGAAACAAATCAGAAATGCAGCCTTTATCTTTGAGAAACAGTAAATCAGAAATACAACCTTTATCTGGTGGTAGGATCTTGGTGGTGGTAGTGGCTGAGAGGTGCAGTGTAGTCAGCTGGGTTTTACCCTTTTCATCTGTAGAATCTGCTTCCCCTGAAAGAAGGTGTGTGAAGAATCTTTGTCTCTAAGATAGAGATGGTGAGTGTGGGAGTCAGCACAGAGTCCTGCCATGCCAGGTGAGTTCAAAAATCAGGCTAGGGATTATGGGAGTGTGGGATGAGTTGGTTTCTGCTTTGATGACTATAATCACACTTCATGGGACCACTGTATACTTCCTCGCAGGTGGGAAGTAGAGACAGATGAAACTGTCCTACAACGGCGGCAAAAGCAGATAGATTATGGCAAACGCACGCCTGGTTACCAGTGCTTTCTGCAGCAGGTCCCCAAGTGAGTACAGTTGTAAGTGGTCATAACAAGAACATCAACCAAGTGGCTTTAGTTCAGTGTCGGGTGATGGAAAGATACTAGAATCTGAGTGTTCTCACCAAGTTGGAGCATTACTAAAACTAATTCTCCTGCAATCTAATCTCCAAAATGAGTTTCCAAGATTTTTTTCAAATAGAACAAGTCATACTTGGCCCATAAGACTTTTTAAAGCTCTACCATGCTTGCTATTGAAGTTTTTTCCTTCCAACCATTTTTATCTCATGCCTCCAGCTGACTTGGCTAACTGCAACATATTTGCCTAATTACATGTACGTTTACATGCATACCTTCAAACCAAATGTATGAACGCGTAGAATGCATTTTAAAGGGATATCAGATACTATCTTCTTTTATATCTATTTTGACTTCTGAGGGAGTTGGAATATCTAATTTATCCTTCCCAGAAGAAAGAATATTAGCAAGTTAGGAAGTTTGGTGTTTAATCTGATTTGATTTGTTTTTTCTGTTGGATTGACAGCATTGATCCTACCTCATTCTCAGGGAATTCCCTAACGAGTCTCCTGATTCATTGTGATAAAGCAGTGAGTTGTGCCCCTCACCTTGACCTCAGTCTAACACATATTTGTCATTGCCAGAGCACAGCGACAGCCAGGACTTCACCCTCAAACGCCAAACAAGAACAGGAGATACAGCCGTCGCTCCTGGGATGCCCAGATCAGGCAGTGGAGAAGAGCTCTACATTCCTGGGACCCCCCCAGCCAGCCTCTGCAGGGCAGGGGGGCTGAGGGGTGTGTACACTATTCCTAGTTCCTGCTGTGAGTGGTGGACTGAACCCTACCTCTCCCCACTTCGCAGAGGTTTAGCTTTCGCTGGTTGAAAAGGGGGTCTAAATGAGGTACATGTTCCTCTGACTCTGCTGCCTTCCTAGGCAGGGAATGGAGAGTCTCTTAAAGCCAATGGATTCCACCCCTTTGGATGACCTACTGGATGACTGGCTTCAGACCCTGGAACACTCGGAGAATCTTGACGGAGGCCAGGAGGGAACCCAGGCAGTATCCTCTGCTGAAACCCATTAGAGCAGGGTCAGAGAGGGGTCTGGCCCATGAGGTCACAATGAAGATGGGGTTCAAGGTAGTAGCCCAAGAACAAAAGAAGGAAAATGGGGCAGCAGGAACAAATAGGATGTGAGTAAAAAAACCTTGAGAACTAAAAGTGGCATAAGGAGATTTAATTATAGTTAGTAATGGGGGGGGGTTGGGCTGCACTAGGGGCTATTTTATATTTGATGAAAGGGGTGTAATCGTTCTTTGAAATGAGGCCTGAAACCTGACTTACAGGTTTGCTTTTTTTTTAACTGTCTCAGTTTCTTTCAATGTTTTGCAAATGGAGCCACTGCTAACTTCTTATACTCCATCATTTAACTTTAGTAAGCATGGTTAATAATAAAAAGGGGGATCAGCGAGTGGTGAAAACCGAGGGCTTTAGAGCCTTAAACTGCTTTGTAATACTACCTTTGCCTACCACATGGGCAGTCATTTAACCTCTCTAGCCATTTCATCTATCAAATAACGAGATTTTGCTTCACTCGATGATTGTAAGCAAAAATGAGTATACATATTTAAAGTATGTAGCACAGTGCCTGGCACATAAGTGATGCACAACAGCAATTATTGGAAACCATGTCTCCTATAGTTCATGGTCCCTGCCCCTGCTCCTTCTTTTGCCAAAGGGCAAGATGCAGAGCAAGGAAATGTGCAGTGCATCTTCCCTCCACCCCCATTTTCTTCCTAAGTACCTCCCTTTCCCTTTACTCTTATTTTTCAGTTTGCAGACCTGGTGGCTCCTGCTTCCTCCCTTCCCTGGCTCTATGAGGAAGATCCCCACCACTGCCTCTACTTTCTAGTTTATCATAGTTACTTATCTGTCCCAGACTTGAGTGGGGAACAAAATATTTAGGGAAAACCGATGTCTTTCAGGGGACTTGTTGCTAAGTATAATAGTGAAGATTATTTGCATTACTGCTACTTTCCAATAGATTAAAAAAGAAATCTAAAACTCTGCCCTACAAAGAGATCACAACACGAAGCCATTGTTTAAAACCTCTCCTTTTTCCATCTTTTTGCCCGTCTCTCTAAACCTTTGATAGCTGAGACTTGAGTTTACATAACAGCCAGAAACCATCTAGCTGTTCCCCAACCTCTTCGCCTTCTAACGTCTACATTCGGTCTCTTTCAAAAGGACTTAAACTTTGGCTGAGGTGGGAGGTGGTAGTGGTGGAGATTTAATAAAAGGTAGTTTCTTCTTCCTGAAGAGGAAATGTAGCGCCATCAACATCTTTACCTCATCTGCGTGTTTTCTCCCTCCCTTTCTGTCTTAACGAAAAAGGTCCAGCTGTAACCACCGTATTCCCCGCCCCCGCCCCCCCCCCCCCAAGCAAGCAACTGAACCGCCTATGATGTCATAATCACAATCCCATTACCTCATCCTGCTGGGGGGGGGGAGGTGCGTAGAGGGAGGAGAAGGAGTGAACAGCCTTGAGCCCTCCTCAGTTTTACAAAGTGTTTTGGGTAGGGGCTAATTACAGAACCAAGTAGGAACGGCCCCGCGACCGTTATAAATCCCGGGTTTATAAGGTTCGAGCCGATCCGGCAGCTGGAAGAGGGGCTCCTGGGACTCAGAGCAGGCCTTAGTCGGCTCTTGGACTACACTTCCCAGAAGCCTTCACGCCGCGGACGGGTCCTCTGCCAGGGGTAGGGGGATTCCTTCAGTAAGACGGCCGTAGAGTGCGGGAAAGGAGAGCAGGTGAGAGGAACCTTGGTCAATGCTGTTATGCTACCCGAGCCGAGTAGAGTGCTGTACTTGGGCCCAGGTAGGAATGGAGGGCGGGGGCGATGGCTTTGTTTACCTTCGTCCGACACGGCCTCCCCCGCGGGTTTCGAGATATGCCTCCAACTGGGCCCGTCCACCTTCTGCAATATTTTGGAGGGGGTGACACGATAGTGAGGAAGCCACCCTCATCCCTAAATCAAAGAGCTGGGCTCGTTCCCGACAGCGCTATCCAAGAAAGACTTTGAGAGAGAAACGGCGCCGGGCTGGAGCCTCCGCGGGCGGTTCAGGGGGATTCTGTGAACCGAAGCGATCCCCCACACTCCTGAGGGGCCCGTTGGTTCGTGCCGGCGCCTTTTAAGGGCACCGTGGGGCGAAAGGAGCGCTCAGAGCTGCTCCGGCCGCGGCCCTGGGAGCTGGAGGAGCCGCGGTAGGTGGCGGAGGGCAGGTGGCGCTGGGGCCTCGGGGCGGGCACCTCAACCGTCCCTCCCTCCTTCCCCCTTTCCCCTCCCCCAGCCCGGCCGCCCGCGCGGTACGGCTTCGCTGGCCGCCTCCGCGGGGAGAGCACGGGACCCGGTGGGGGAGGGGGTGGCGGAGTGCTAAGTCCCAGACCCTCTCCATCCCCTTGCGTCTTGAGTTCGCTTCCCGCGGCCAGATGATGGAAGCTGATTGGGAAGAGGCGAGCGACAGCCCCCCTGAGCGAGCCCTGGCGCCCCCCCACCAGGGGCCAGCGGACCCCCCATGCCCCACCCCGCGGGGACAGGCAGGGCAACCTAGGGAGAGGTTGAAGATTGGTGGGGGGCCTAGCTTTTGCTTCTTCATCGAGGTGGGGGGGAGGGGTGCTCCTCACTGTCACCCCTTTCCCCACCAGAGCCATATGGAGGAAGAGCAGTCAGATCCCCACTTACCTGTTCATGCACCTCCCTGCCTCCCTCATGTTTTCTTTCAGTCTCCCCCAGAGGTCTGGGACTGGGACCTGGGGGGAAGGTCCCTAGGGGATTTGTGACTCTCCTCTCCTTTGGCCTGACTTGATCCTAGGTTCTCCAGGTTTCAACACAACCTCAGCATCCCTGAAACCCGAATGTCAGGGGTTACTGCCATCCAATAGGAGATGGGGTGGGAGTCCAGTCTTTATTTTAGGGGGCTAATGGTGGAGAGAAAGCCTGGATTGAGAGTTGGGCCTGGTGGGGTTTTGGGCAGGGTCTAGGCCTGCTGCTCTGTGAAGGACTGAGCCCCGTGCCAGTTGTTAAGCTGAGAAGTTTTAACTTGTTTAGTGAATGTTCAGGGCCGTCTCTGCCCCTCAGATATACAAAATGGAAGGGGAAGGAAGGCGGCAAGAGAGAGCTTCTTACACTTTTTTCTATGCCTGCCTGAGAAAGAGGAGGCCCCTCGTGGAGCTGGTTTGCCTTCTTTTGTGTCCTGGTTTGATTCCTTATGGCTTCCGTTCTGTTCCCCCTCTCTGCCTGGCCTGTTTTAGGAAACTCAGGCTGAGAGTATCAGTTGCGTGGTGGTAGTTGCATTGTTCCAATTACCGCCGTGTGTGGCCACATCCCAACAATTAAAATGCAGAAAAACACAAAATCACTCTCTTCGCTTGATCCCAGAGAGAGCTGGGAGTTTGCTGTTTGGCCAAATGCCTCATGAAAAGCTTGAAAGAGTTTGCTTCACTCCCTGCTCCTCATGGCTGGTCAGCCTGAGGCCTGAGGTCTCTGGGATAAAAGTGTGCAGTTAGGTTCCCTCTCTACTTGATCTCTGAGGGTAAAGTTAAGAAACCAAGAGCAGAAGTGATATAAGGTTTAGCTTCTCCCTCAAGAACATAGGGGAAGCAGTTGAAGGGAGCTTTCAGGAAGCTGGAACTTCGTTCAGGGTGGTAATAATAATTATGCATGAAAATGATAGTTAACTAGAATGATGATTGGCTTCTCACACCTTTCTTCCAAAAAACTCCAAGTACATCCACGTGTATTTCTTTGCTCTTCCTTGTGGCGTGCCTCCCTCTGAAGTGGCAATGGGGTAGAGATGATTCCCTCCTTTTTGCAAAAATAGAAAGTGATCTGCCCCCAAGGTCACAGAAGAGCCCTTTTGGGCTTCTCTTGGTATGCAGATGAGGAAGGTTGGCATCCAGCCAAATAGATAAACTTGATCTTAATGATATCATCACTTGTGGCATTCTGAGGCTTCATAGAGCAACAAACAGGAGGATTGAGAAACAGCAGTCTATGTGGACTCCTGATTTGTACAGATCAGACGGTATGCTTTTTACATTTTAATATTTCATGTTGTATTGTCCCTGTGACAGATTAAGATTATTCTGCCCATTTTACTTATGGGTAAACTGAGGTCAAGAAAGGTTAAATGATTTGACAAAACTGTCACAGCAAATAAGATCAAGATTTAGATTTCTTGATAGTTCTCTCTACTAGCAAATGCTACATACATTCTCTGATCAGGTGTCTGCTTGGTGGTCATTTCTGGGAATAGGCAGTACAGTATCAAAACACTGCGTTAAGCTCCCCTTTTCCCTTGAGCAAGGCCCCTCAAGCAGTTGTGTGGGCTTGAAGCCTGTTTTCTGAATTAGTTTGCTTCTACTGAAACTGACTGTGAGAGTCTAGATTAATTGTGTCCGTGGTCTTTGAGTCAGATCCGGCTAAAAACTTAGTTGAATGAAGTCATAGAGTAGTTGTTTTTAACATCTATAGAGTTGAAATGTAATTGGAATTACCCTGGGACCATTTCCTTATCCTCTCACCAAAGGTTGTATACTCTATATTGTTCTGATTGGTCTGAAGAAGAAAGTCATTCCTACAACCACTGCTCTTCCCTGATACCTATTACTATTTCTGTTGTTTAGGAAAAGGGTACCTCTGTTTGCTTGTGCCTAGAGGATAAAGAAAATATTGGGCTAATCAGGATAGAAATAACCATTGGGAATCCCTCTCATTTGAGCTGTTTTTGAAGTGGTGCTGGTATTCTGGGTAGACAGAGCAGAGCATGAACCAGTTAGGAACGGCAAATAGGTTTCAACTTGCTTGCTAACTCCAGTTCATTTTACTGGTTATCTGGAGTGCCAAGTTCAGGATGTTTCTGAGGCTATGTTTAGGCTTAGCAGGAGAGAGCTGTGATCAATTAATGATGTCTGCCAGAGGCCTGGCTTAGGGATGCTGTGGTATGTGCCATGCATTTTCCATCTCTGGACCAGGTACATCTCTAATATCACTTGGGGCTGGTCCCTCTGTAATTGGCAGACTCAGCAGGCATGACTGGAGAGGGAAGTCCCAATGGTGCTAGAATGGTGCTGCAGTGGCAGAAGACGGCTCACGAGTGAGGTCTGGAAGAACGACAGGGAAGACATCCATCATTTGCTCCAAAGTGTGCAAGTCAAATCCTGGGGAGAATCATGATAACCCTGATCACTGAGCAGCTACAGAAGCAGACTCTGGATGAGCTGAAATGCACACGCTTCAGCATCAGTCTGGTAAAAGACCAGTCTTTCTGCTTCTCCACGACCCCCTCCCCCTTTTTTCTGAGGCTGTTTGTTGCTAATACTTCACCCTCGTCCTGTGCTGTTATGAGTCATGGTACTTGTACTGGAAGAACCCAATAAAGGCTCAAAACCCAGCCCAAAAGGAAGGGGGCAGGAATTTTAGAGAAAGGACAGCAAATCTTGGGTGGAGAAGGGTTTGAGATGTTGGAAGATGTGGATTATTTTACTTGCTAACTTTGGAAAGACAAGAAGAGAACACTTAGGAGTCCCTAACATCCTTATAGCCCATGGTTTGCAGGGGTGAGCTGAAGAGGGCTTCCTAGAAATCTGTGTGCTGAACCTGAATCATGATGGCTATTCTCTCTCCCTTAGCCTTTGCCTGATCATGCAGACATCTCCAATTGTGGGAACCCTTTCCAGCTTGTGTCTGGTAAGGCATTGTGTGTGCATGTGTGTATGCCCATCCTCCATCCACACATTTCTTTCATTGGTTTACAGTGACCAGGGCTAGCTAGCCTACATCCACAACTTTGTTGCCAGGGTCACCTTCTGAGATTGGCACTTGTCTCCATTTTACTGCACCAGCATGGAATTTATCTGTTTAGTTTGCTCTTATTCTAGCCTTGTGGGGACTTTTGTCATCTAATTTTTTTGAATAGGTAATACATTCGGATGGTTCAAAAATTTTAAAATAGCAGTAAGTTATACTGAGAAAAGTCTCCCTTCTCCTGTCCACCCAGCTCCCACCACCTCCCTAAAAGTACCTCCTATTATTAGTTTCTTGTCTATCCAACCAGAGTGTCTTTATATAAATAGAAGCACATTTAAATGTATATTTTTTATTCTTACTCTTTTAACACAAAAGGTTGTATACTCTATATGTTATTTGGTACTTTTTCTTCTACTTAATATAGCTAGATCTTTCATATAAGTGTGTTGTGTTGAGCGTTTCCTTGTGGGTGGCCAGACGCAAAGGAACACGAGCAATCCTAGGGTTTCCGAAGCACAGGTGCCATCAAAGGCCTTCCCCACCCTGTTTGCCCTCCTTAGGAATGAGAATTGTCTGTTACCTACTTGATTACCTCTTACTCCTTGGCAACTCTAACTCCTGTCTTGGTGCTGTTGACACATAGCAAGGGGAAATGCTAAGGCAGGAGAGCATTGATCTGCTATTCACAACCCCCGGCTGCAGGGCGAGGGAGCAAAGTAAGGCTAGATGGAGTGGGGTGAGGACTGAGCAGGGCACACACACACACATTTGTTTCCCTTGACTCATTCTACCTTTGAGAGGGAGTGGCAGGCAGTATATGAGACTATATTTTCCATTTCAGGTGGTTCCTCGTAATGGAGGCAGTATAGCATAGTGGTTAAAAAACTTAGCCTTAGCATCAGACAGACCTGAGTTTGAATCCTGCTTTGGTCGTTTGATTCCTACGTGACTTTGGGCAAGTTACTGATCTTCTCTCATCTGTAAAATGGAGATAATAATAGTACTTACCTCATGAGGTTTTTGGGAAACCTCACATAAAGTGCTCATTACATTGTGTGGCACCTAGTAAGCTCTTAAAAATGTATCAGCTATCATTAATATTATTTTTATTATGAATGCCTTCCAGAAGGTGCTTCCTGGAGGGGCCTACCCCACTGTTCCTGTGCTGAGTTCCAGGACAGCCTCAACCTCAGCTACCACCCCTCAGGCTTAAGCCTGCACCTCAGACCACCCAGCCGGGGAAGTTCCCCAAAGGAGCAGCCCCTCTCCCAAGTCCTAAGCCCTGAGCCCCCAGACCCAGAGAAGCTTCCTGTGCCCCCTGCCCCTCCATCCAAGAGGCACTGCCGCTCACTCTCAGTGCCCGTGGACCTGTCTCGCTGGCAGCCAGTGTGGCGGCCCGCCCCCTCCAAGCTGTGGACTCCCATCAAGCACCGGGGCAGTGGTGGAGGGGGTGGGCCGCAGGTGCCTCACCAGAGCCCCCCAAAGCGGGTCTCCAGCCTCAGGTTCCTCCAAGCTCCCAGTGCCTCTTCTCAGTGTGGCCAAGCTCACAGACCCTACAGTCCTCCTTTCTTCAGCCTGGCCCTGGCGCAAGATTCTTCTCGACCCTGTGCCGCCTCCCCCCAAAGTGGCTCCTGGGAGAGTGATGCTGAGTCCCTGTCACCTTGCCCACCCCAGCGCCGCTTCTCCCTGTCACCCAGCCTGGGCCCGCAGGCAAGCCGCTTCTTGCCCTCGGCCCGGAGTTCCCCCGCCTCCTCCCCAGAGCTCCCCTGGCGACCTCGAGGCCTCCGCAATCTTCCCCGAAGCCGCTCACAGCCTTGTGATCTGGATGCCCGCAAAGCTGGGGTCAAGCGGCGCCATGAGGAGGACTCCCGGCGGCTTCGGCCTTCCTTGGACTTTGACAAGATGAATCAGGTGGGACCAGCAGGACTGGGGCAGCTTGGATGGGAGTAGGGAGATGCTGTTCCATTTTCACTTTTGAGCTGCCCTCTGCTCCATGCTTTTCTGGCGGGGGCTCCCTTGGAGCTCCTTTCTGTCTGAGCTTTTGCTCGGGTAATCTACCATCCCAGTTTGCTCAGGACTGTCCTAGTTTTAGCACTAAAAGTTCTATGTCCTGTGAAACTTCTCAGTCCTGAGGGTTCCAGAGAGACTGGGGTGAGACTCATGTTAAACCTTCCAGGGACCCCAGAATGTCCTGCTAGAGGAACTTTCCCTCCTCTCTGAGAATGCATAAGCCACAAAAGTCCCATCATCAGTACCCCGGCACTCCTTGCGCTTAAGGCTGGTTTTGCCACTTGTCCTTCACTGCTTCAAGTGGACCAGCGGGGGCTTAAGCAAAATGGGCTACTGCATCATTCATCTGTTCAACAAATGTTTTGTGACTTCCCAGTGGGACTTGCTAGTTGTTGTATGCACTTGCCCCTTTTTTTCATATGCTTCCTTCTAGACTACTGAGTCACAACCCTCTTTGAGAACTTATTCACTTATTGATAGAGTCATTCATCCAACCAATCAGCCAACATTTATTGAATACCTACTATATACTAGGCTCTGACTAGGCACTGATAATACAATAGTGAAACAGGCAGACAATATTCCTGCCCACATGAAGTTTATAAACTTATCTTGAATTTAATAGAAACTATGGGCCCTTTCCTCAAAGAAATGTAGGTGTACACTAAATTTTCCAAATTTTATTAGGGAGTTCACACACTTTACCCTAAAGCCTAGGACTTCTGCCTTCAAGGGTAACCAAGAGAGAGACTTTGAAAGACAGCTTGAGCCAGGGTACTCTTGGGAAGGTAGTGTCTTTGTTTGCCTTCTTAACTTTGTTGTTTGTTTGACAGAAACCATACTCAGGAGGTCTCTGTCTCCAAGAAACAGCCCGGGAAGGCAGCAGCGTCTCTCCACCATGGTTCATGGCCTGTAGCCCCCCACCCCTCTCTGCTTCCTGCAGCCCCATTGGGGGTTCCTCCCAGGTGCTGAGTGAAAGCGAAGAGGAGGAGGAGGGGGCCGTGCGGTGGGGGCGGCAGGCGCTGAGCAAGCGGACACTATGCCAGCAGGACTTTGGGGACCTGGACTTGAATCTGATTGAGGAGAACTAAAACTGAGAGGCTACTTCCTGGGGCCACACAGACTGACTCTCTTATGGCTACTAACAAGTGTGGAGGCCCCAAGGCCAGGGGCCCAGCCTGGGAATAGGGGTGAGTGGAGGGCTCCCACTCAGGGCAGCCGGAAATCTTCTCGCTCCAGGAAACTCGACCATGCCGAGAGACTGGCCGGGACAAGATAAACGGAGCTGGTGGCGGGAGGGACAGCCCCAGAGCAGACCCTTCCCATGGCGGCCCTGAGTGTGAGTATCCCTGCCACCGAGAAAGCAATGGGCAGGGAAGGAAGGGGTCTGCTGACCCCAGCTCGGGGAATTTCACTAGCCCCTTTGCTTCAAAGGGCACTTGTGTCTTAGAATTTGGCCAGGGTGGGGGGTTCATTCAGCCTCCTTGGAGAAATTGTGTGAGAGTGTGTGCATGCATGGGAGTGTACTCAAGGAAAGGTGTGTTTGCATAGCCTTAGGGAAGGAAGGCACTTGCTCCTTGACAGCAGAGCATCATGATACCCCCAGGATCCTGAGTTTCCATGGGACAAGGGGCTTGTTCAAGGAGTCAAGAGAAGGGCATCGAGTTTTTCTTTTTTCTAAGTAGCTCTGAAACCAGGCTTGTAATCCATAAGCACCACTGGCTCTACAAAGGATTCTGTTTTGGGGTACAGCAGGGTCTTTTAAGTGCTGTGACCTCATCTAATGGTCTTTTCCTCAGGCCCACCCTTTCCCCTAGATAGATCTAGTATTGGGGGCGGGAGAGGGCTCTCCACATTGTTTCTGAGCTGGCCTTTTTTTCTCATCAGATTGCCTATGCTGTGTACAACCTGCCTCTCTCGTTCTCTGAATAGATGCAAGCACATGTGGGCAACTGAGGCAGAGTTGAAGGGCTCCATCTCTCTCTTTCCCTCCCTACTGACGGGAACTTTTTCCTGTCACTCTCTGACCTTTGAGGGTCAAGAACAAGGAATGAAGGCCCTGTATTGGTCCCCAGCATCTATTGAGGCCAACCTGCAGCAGGAGAAGTGGCATTTGGTCTGCAGCGGACATGAGTGAGCTCGCCTCAGCACTGCCCTTTGGAAGCAGACTGTAGGGAAACCTGTTGTTATATGATTGAGGCCGAGCCTCTTTTCTCACCTGCTTGAGAAAGAGGAAGGGGATATCAGCATTTACTAGTTTGCTTGTCTTCCACTCCTGCCAGGAAATGTTTATTTGCCTCTAATTGGCCCTGAGAGACCTCAGGGAGGTTGGGGCTCACTGAGGGATTGGCTGAGGATGTGGAAAGCAAAGGCCGTGAGAAGCAGCTGGGAGTTTGTTGTTGTTGGATTGAATTTCGTTTTTTGTTTCTCACCCACAACTTGAGCCAGGGCAGCAGGTCCCAGTGACCACAGTGAGGCGTTTAAGGACTGCAGGAGCCTTGGTAGGACTGGCACCAGTGGAGATGCATACTGAAGCTGCTGCCACAATAGCTTGTGAGGGTCTGTCCAGCTTTGGTTAGACTCTGCACAACCAAATTGGACCTGTCCTTCCTGTTTATTGGAAGAAAGGCATTTTTCTCTTCAATTTCCAGGGTGTCTTAGGACCCAATTCCTTATATTAGGGAAGAAGACCAAAGTCTATGTGTTTTCTTCCTCATGGAATTGAACCTGTCGGTTGCTGGGTCTCCCACATGTCAGATAGGAGCATCAGTGGGGCTCCAGCCTCTTGGCCTCCACTCCAGAGGAGATGCTCATTTCTTCTCGAACCTCTGGCCCTCAGAAGTTCTACCTTTCCAGGGCTCCTCCCTTTCTTCTGCTAGTTACCATGTATTACCAGTGAGCTACCAGGTCTGTAGGGGCCTGAGAGAGGCTCTCTGGAGAATCCAGGGAAACTGTGAGCCCAGGAGTTGCCCATCCTTGTTTTCACCCTGCCTCTGGCTCTTCTCCCTCTTTAGGCCATAATTTCTCTGGTGCCAGGTTCTTTTCCTCTTGGGACATCCTCATCCCTGGGCTCTCTGCTGCAGATTGGCTGTGCCAGGTTCCAAAAGACCACTGGCAGTGCCAACTGGGTCACTGCAGACCCTAAGCTGAAGAAGTGAAGGCAGTAATTCTGGCCTCCACCCTGGCTTCTCCAAAGTCCTTGGGCACCATCCTTAGGGGAGAAAGTCTACAGATACTATATTTGAATTCCATTACTTTAAGACTGGAAGGTTAAACTAGCTGGAACTATCATCTTGCTTCCCAATCTAAGCATCTGTGGCCCTGGGACAAGCCTTTTCAAGAAGTGGTTCA
Organism: Equus caballus; assembly: GCF_041296265.1. Lineage (NCBI taxonomy): Eukaryota > Metazoa > Chordata > Mammalia > Perissodactyla > Equidae > Equus > Equus caballus. The sequence continues at coordinate 53,840,278 of NC_091697.1, read as the reverse complement.
TTTTGCTTTACACAATAGATCTGTTCCAACAGTTCTGTGTAAACCAAATGCTATTTTTCGATACATTTGGACTGCTGACCATTTAAAAGCAGCCTGTGATTGCTTCTTTTGTAAAGCAAGCAACCTCCCTCTACTTTAGCAGTTTTGACTATTTGGATTTTCACATATTGGGCTTACCCAGAGTGGAGCACACCTACAGGGCTGTGGTTGATGCTGGGTAGACATCTGCATCTGTGTTGTGTGTGTGGTGTGGCTGACCAGTAGGTGAGTATTCCTGCGTGTGTGAGTGAAGCCACTCCCAGGCTGGTGCTCTCGTCCTGTGCCCGGTGACTGCCCAGTGGCAGCTCCAGCTGCCCTTCACTCCCACCTGCTGCCAAAGTCCCTGTGCTAATGGGATTACAAACACAAAAAGTGGAAAAAAATTTTTCGTAAACTTTGTTTTATATTAAAAAAAAAATCCATAAGTCTGTGTGTGTTAAACATGAGGTCCTGCCTCTGTGGCTGTGTTTGAAAAAATAAAGTTTTATTAGAATAATGCATTTTCCCAAGCAACCTTGTGTACTACAGTGTCTTCTTCCTTTCTCCACAAAGAAAGGCAAGGAGGAAGCAGGGAGAAGGCTGCCTAACTCTTCCACCCCTTCCTCTAGGACAAGGCTGGGCCTTTGCCCTTTGAGGGCAGTATCTGGTCCCTAGGCCGTTTGCAGCCACAGCAGTCATATCCCATGGCCTGGGTTTCTGTTAAGGCCTTGGTTATTTCTGGCAGTCTGATTTGGTTTATTTCCCTGGTACTTATACCCATCTCCTTTTCCCTGCCGTCACTCTCACTTCCACCAGGCTGAAGTTAAGTACAGGCATACATTGGAGATATTGTAGGTGCGGTTTCAGGCCACTGCAATAAAGCAAATCACACAAATTTTTTTGTTTTCCAGTGCATAAGAAAGTTATGTTTACACTATACTGTAGTCTCTTAAGTGTTCAATCGCATTATGTCTAAAAAACAATGTTTGGGGCCGGCCCGGTGGCGCAGTGGTTAAGTTCACACGTTCTGCTTCGGCAGCCTGTGGTTCGCCGGTTCAGATCCTGGGTGCAGACATGGCACCGCTTGGCAAGCCATGCTGTGGTAGGCGTCCCACGTATAAAGTAGAGGAAGATGGGCATGGATGTTAGCTCAGGGCCAGTCTTCCTCAGCAAAAAGAGGATTGGCAGCAGTTAGCTCAGGACTAATCTTCCTCAAAAAAAAAAATTAAAAAACAATGTACATAATTTAAAAATACTTTATTGCCAAGATATGTTAACCATCACCTGAGCCTTCAGCAAGTCATACTCTTTTTGGTGGAGGGTCTTGTAAAAAACGCAGTATCTGCCAAGTGCAATAAAACGAGGTATGCCTGTATTAATACATTCTGAGAAATGCTTGATGGTGTAGTCAGGAACTTGTCTAGATTGGTTTGTAGGCTTTGAGAAGTGGGGAGAAGGCAGGATGGGAGACTTGACCAGGAATCTCTTATTTTAAGAGTTTGCACATGTTATGTCCTGGAGAGATGGAGATTTAGTCATCAAAATTCAGATTCCAAAGATCTAGGCAATTTCTCCATCCTAAAAATACTGCTTTTGGAAAATTATCCTAGCAGCAGAGCTTCTCTTTTCCCCTAGAAGGTGGTATTTTCCCTGATGCTTCAATTTGGAATGTTCGTTTGCTGAAAGAAGCTGTGTGGCTTATTCTCTCCCTTTAGATCTTTCTATTTCACCCATTCTTCTCCCTATGTTAGCATTCTTCCAATGTGTGTGGGTGAAGGGTAGTTGCTTAGAGATCTAGGCAGAAGCCTCTGTCCTTAAGGCATAGCCTTTCTTTACCAGTTGTGGTGCTGACTTGCCAGGTGGCAAGAAGAGTCAAGTTGCTTAGCCTCCGTCCCAGTTTCTTGATTCAAATTGGTAGTTCTCATCGTTGAATACCAATGAAGTGTGCAAGAAGACAGGATTGGCTTGACTACCTGGAGCAGGAACGTTTGAGGGGATGAAAATACACTCTGAAAAGAGTGGGAGTTGTCACCTGCCCTGGAAACAAAGGAGGAGCTTTGAAGGGGGTGGGGCAATGGTGTGTGGTTAAAGAAGCTCAGAATTGTAGGTTTTTTCTTTCCTTAAAACTGCTGTTTTGCCTACTGTTTGAGCAGAGGTAGTTTGGACATCTAAAATGACTTCTCTCCCCTGACCCCCAATTTTTTTCCCTTTCTGTTCAATTTTTTTGTTGGGCTTTTCTACTGTTTATTTTCTGTGAGGCGAAATGTGATTTCATTTTCCATTCCTAAAGTCCCACTAGTACAGGAAAGAATATAAACTCCATGAGGGCAAAGGTTTTGTTTCATTCAGTGTTGTGTCGCCAACACTTAGAAAAGTTACTGGCATATGAAAAGTGCCTGCCTTCTCTGTTGAATGAATTTCCATCTTTGCCTTCCCATACCTAAGCTTAGGCACATTTCTGTCTCTGGTACTGTGAGAAGCCAGCTTTGGACACTGGGGCAGTAGTTAGAGCTCCATATAGGAGAAAATGCCAGCAGTGAATTTTGGTAGAAAAGCTGCAAGGCAGCTGGGTCCTGTATGGGTTCACCCTTGTTTCCCCACTACCAACCACAACTTGTGGGCCAGGTGCTGTAAGAGGTGTCTCTTGGTGCTTCAGAAAAACATTGAGTCAGGCCTCAGGTTGGCTATAGGAGATAGAAATTCCAAGGAATAGGGAGAGAAATAGTCCGAGGAAATGTTTCCTTGGTGCTCCACAGGGTTAGTTCTAGAATGATTTCTCTAGATGTTTTGTATTTTTATTGAAGTCAATAGTTGGTCCCCTTTTGCCCCCATCATTTGCTACAAGAAAAGTAGGTCAAAGGTAAAGACGAGGTTGTGAACAGATTACTGGGTAAGCGCCTAAGTCTTGGAGAAAGAACGAGCTGCTGCTTTTTCCAGTCTGTAGGTCAGATCAATGAAAGAAATTGCTACTTTTAGGGTAACAATCTTGGATTATTACTAGACCCTTTATCTTTCTGGTTTGTGTCTGCTCCCATATATATTCAGTCTCTGTGTCCATAAGACCATGGAAACTGTGCTAGTCTCTGACATTACCGATGTTAATGATCGAGGTTTCCAATTGCCTGGTGTGAATAACAATCCAGGCAAAAAAATTCAGTATCTCCCCTTCTCTACAGCCCCTTTTCTAACAGGAGCTATCGATCTCCCATGCCTGTATTAAATGAATTCAGATAGGAGTAGTGGGGTTCTTGGCCCACAGCCCCACCACTTCAGTGGTAAGGTGAGATGCTATTGAACCACAGAAAGGAATCTCTACTTCTGGTCTCTTTCCAATTCCCCTAAAAGTTGAATTGAGAAACACCTGACTTAATAACATTGGCCCACTTGGAAGGGGAAGAGGAGCTCTACGTGTTTAAGTCAAAATACCAAGATGTTGGAGGTATGTTGGCCTTCAGCCAATGCAAAGAATGGCATTATCATATTCAATGGATGTAACACATTGGTCAATTGGAAGGGAACCTATGAAGTACTGGTAGTATAGAATGGGGTGGTACCATGTTATAGGCCAGTGAGAAGAAAGATACTGTATCCCAAGGACCAATGGGGAGAACGTTTCCTAAAAGATAACGACAGGAAAGGTATCAGATTATTTTTGGGATAAGAAATCAACAGAGTATTGGGGCGCTAACTTCTAAGCTCGAAACATCCGCTCGCTAGGTACCTTGCCCCACAGCCCCGATGACCGTAAAAGTATTTCATCTTAAGAGGGTAAGCTAAAGCTTCCTCAGATATGGGACCCCCTGAAGAAAGGTTGGGACCAGGATGGTGCCATGGGGGACTGAAGGACCCGCCCACTTCCCTACCCCGGCCGAAACTGCAATTCCCCTCCCTGCCGCAGGGGGCACTGCAGGCCCCGGGGAGGTTGGGGCGGAGCGCTGCGAGGGGCCCGGAGCTGCCGCCCCGCTCCGGAGCACGGGGGGCGCTGTGCGGGGCCCGGGCTGCGGCTCCGCTCCCGGCCACGGGGGGCGCTGCGCGGCGCCGGTGGTTGGTGGTGGCTGTTGGGGGGGGTGGGGGGGAGTCACGGCCGCGGGTGGTGCGGAGGGAGGCCTTGCGGGAGGATCGGGCGCTCGGCGGCGGAGGTGGTGGGAGGCGGAGGGCGGGAGCGCGGGTCCGGCCGGCCCTGGCGATGGCGGACGCGGCGGCCTCCCCGGTGGGCAAGCGGCTGCTGCTTCTGTTCGCGGACACCGCGGCCTCGGCCTCAGCCTCGGTCCCCGCGGCAGCGGCGGCGGCGGCAGGCGGAGATCCGGGGCCTGCGCTGCGCACTCGGGCCTGGCGGGCCGGCACGGTGCGGGCCATGAGCGGGGCGGTGCCCCAGGACCTAGCGGTGAGTGGCGGCCGAGGCGGGCACTCGAGGCCGGGGCTGTGGGGCCTGCGGGCGGCCTCCCCGGGGGCCTTTGTGAGGGGGCAGTGGGGTGGGGGTGACCCAGTTCCGCGCCCCCAGATCTCCTCAGCGCCCCCCGCCGGCTCTTCAGCACCTCGAGCTCTGGCCGGCATGGCTTCCGCGTCGGGGTGCGCGCCCCGTTTCCTCCGGGGGGCGGCCAGGGGCTGCTGCCTCCACCCGGCAGGCCCCGCCTCCTGAGCGACCCCTTTTTCAGCGTCTCCCCCCAAACACGCTTTCGGAGCAGGCTCCCGAACCCTGGGCTCCGGGGCCCCTCAGAGTTCGGCCGGTGCTGCCGCTGCTCCCTGGAAGACGCGGACCTGTAGTCCCCAGCCTCTCCCAGGAGACCTGCGCCCTGTTCCCTTCCTCCGGGAGCCCCGAGTGGGGCGGGAATGTGGGCAATTGTGGGAGGCACAGAGGCTGCACTTGGAGCTGCTGGGGCTTTTTTATCTGGTTACTTCCTCCTTGTCTGAGCCGGGCTCGGCCTGGCGGTCTCCAGAAAGGCCAGCTCTCGGGACTCTCTCGGGCTCCTCTCTCTCTTTGCGCTTCTGGGTGACAGGAGCTGCAGTTGTGGCTGTTTTTGATAAGTTTGGGATCTGTCCTAGCAGCCGAGTGGGGCTGCTGGGTGGTGCTTTTTTGCTCCCAGCTCGGCTACTCCCCCAACCTTGGGAGAGGTTTTGTTTTGAAACTTTGTGTTGGGGCTCAGCCGCGTTTGACTACTTGCCTTGGTGTATTTTGTGATTAAAGTTGTTCAGTAATAGAACTTAACTAGCCTTCGGGACCACGGTGTGTTATTTTTGTTAATGTGGCGGCAGAATATTGTCTTTGAGCTTTGGCAGGGCTCTTTTAGTTCCTCATTCTGATAGCGGCCCTAGCTTCTCTGTTGAGATAGGGCTATGAAATTAGGGGGATTCTTTTGGAATGTAATAGATCAGCAGGCAGAAGGTAAATTTTCTTGATGAACTTGCTTCTGCAGATATTTTCTTCGCTATAAACGGGAACGCATTTTGTGAGATTTAGTAGTAATATTGTAGGTTTCTGTTATTCATTTTTCTACCTATTGATCAATGGTGTTAAACCCCTTTACCCCCCGCCCCCAAGCAAGCGTTATGGGTTGTTTGGTTTATGGCTGTCTTAGGCGTTGCTTCTGCTACTTAAGTTCGCTTGATTTGATCCTTCTCCATGCTCTATAAGAAAAGGCTGCTTGGACATTTATGAGTCTCGGGCGGGGGGCGAATTTGTAAAAAGATATCAGGAATATAAGGGAGTGAGGAAGATGATTAAGAACGGGATTTGGATTTAAATTCCTCTGCGCTTTCTTTAGAAGATTGCTTTCTAGGTAGGGATGAGGAGAGGTGTCCTTCTCAGATCCAATAATTTACTCTACCCCCTTGAATGCAAAACATAGTTAAGATCCACCGTTATGTGCATAATTTAACCAAAGGCCTAGTCTGTCCTAGCTTTTCAGTTGGAATTTTCTATTCTAGTTGTTTCCATCAAATGAATTGCTAATGTGCTGTGCACCTGAAATGGCTACCCATTCACTTTGTTGTTTGCTGGACTCCCTAAGGGCAGAGGTTTTTGAAGCTCTCTGAGATGCTGGACACCTACTAAGCTAAATACTGAATAATTTTACTGGGTCCGTGGAATTGGTTTCTCAAACCAAATGAAAAGTTGCAGGGATTCTTGGAAATTAAAGCAAAATGGTCATTACAACTGTGTTGAGGTCTTGCATAGACCTGTGTACATACAGAAGCAAAGACAGATTTGGGTTTTGAGAATACACTTAGCTTGTCTTGTATGTCTGTCAAGGGACACAGTTGAGAAAACGGCCGCAACAAAACTTTTAGAGCCTTTAGAATTTTTCACCAGCTTGCAAAATTGCTCAAGAATTGCTCTTGCTATGGTGAGGTTCTGTTAATGACAGTGACTAGTATAGGATCAGAACTAGCCGTTTGTTTTCCTTTTTCATTAGAGATTTCCTTTGGACCCTAGGCATGTGGGCATTTCCAATTTGCACCACACACCGTAGTAAACACAACCGTCTCCCAATCAAAAGTGTTCTTCCTGTACTCAAGGGTGGAGTTTGCAAGCAGCTGGCCTGTGATTGGGCAGATTTTCATTCAGTTATGTTTAAGATGTTTTCAGGCGTGCTTGGCTTTGAGTAATGCATAGCAGGGCGCCCCCTGTTAAGGATGAGTAATTGAGGGTTGGATGAATGAGTTTTTGAAGTGATTGAAAACACTTCTCAATTGTAGGCTCCATTAATATCCTCTTTCTAAATACTTTTTGATCTAGAAATCTTTCAAAATATAGTCCTGATCCCTTTTTATGAACCCTTTTTTTTGAAAACAGTACCAAAGCCATGTGCTACCTTAAGATGAAATATGGACAAAGAGAAGTCAGGATCCTGTTGACTGGGAGTTTTGGTTGATAAGGGTTTGATAGGTGGCCATCTTCATCAAAGCTATGCTGACAAGTAACTACTGAGATTTTTAGATGAAGTAGGAATAGAAAAACAGCCTTTTTCTCTCTCATGGAATTGAGCTTTATTTGTATTTTAGAATAGGCCTGTTTTTTTTAAAAAAGTCTTATTGCAAATTAATTTAATGGAGTTTCATGCATTTATCTCTAACTCTTCTTTTCTAACTCAATGTCCTCTTTGTGTTCCTGAATCGTTATTGGTCTATATAAGTTGCAGAGCCCTTGGGACCTTCACATATGTAGGTATGGTAGATAAAACAAACACACAGACCAAAAAAACATGGATTTTCCCTTTTTTTTTGTTGTAAAAGAAAAACTTACGTTTTGCGAAATGTCAAACAACCAAAACTCCATCCTTCACCAGCTCCCACTTAGCAAAGAAGGCTTTGCTCATCTTTCTTAATACTGGTACAAAACAAAAAATATTAAAACATTCATCCATATACAAAAGGTTGCTTTTTTTAAGCAAATGATATCATACTGCACAATATCTGCAGCCTGCTTTTTTCTTTTTTCCATTTAACATTATACCGTGTGCATCAGTACCTATAGATCTTACTCATCCTTTTAGATAACTAAGTTATATTTCATGGAATGGATGTACCATAATTTATTCAGTCATTTCCCCTTATGGTGGACATTCTTGTTTAAAAGTTTTTGGCACTACAAACAATGCTGCAGTTAATGTACTTGTACATATATATATATATATATATATTTGTTTGTTTTATTTTTGGTGAGGAAGATTGTCACTGAGCTAACGTCTATGCCAGTCGTCTTCTATTTTGTACGTGGGATGCTGCCACAGCATGGCTTGATGAGTGGTGTGTAGGTCTGTGCCTGGGATCAGCAAACCCTGCACTGCCAAAGAGGAGTGTGCAAATTTAACCACTACACCACGAGGCCCGGCCCCATATATTTTTATGTAATTGTGATTTTATTTCTCTGGTTTAGCCATCCATGAGTGAGGTTGTTGGATTAAGGAGTATGTGTATTTTTGTTTGATTAGGTAATGCCAGGTTATTTTCTAATAAGATTGTAGCATTTCATACTCCCACCAGCAGTGACACACAAAGTGCATGTTTCCCCTCACCCTTGCCATCACTAGTGTCATCATTCTTTGTCATTTTTGGCAATGTATGGGTGAGAAATAGTGTCTAGCATTTTCATGACAACTAGTCTTTTTTCTGTGTTTATTGGCCTTTTACATTTCTTTTATGCCTATTTGAAAAAAATGGAAGTTGTCTTATCACTCTGTACAAGTTCTGCGCATGTTAGGGATATTAACCCTTTTACCTGTCAAGCGTGTTGCAATTATTTTCTCTCATTTGTCTTTTGATTTTGTTTGTGGGTTGCTTTGCCATACAGAAAAATAAAATTTTTATATCATCAGATCTCTTAGACTTTTCTTAATGGCTTCTGGGTTTATTTGCTTGGGAATGGCTTCCCCATCTTGAGCCTATATAATATAAATATGCTTCAAATTTTCTTTCAATATTTTCATGTATTTTTACCATTAGATCTTTGGTCCATCTGGAATATTTTTGTAAATGGCATGTGAGGTAGGGGGATCTAACTTTTTTCCTACTGAGTAACCAATTGTGGCAGCACCAACTTTAAACCATCCGTTTCTTGCTGTATGGTAGAATTGAATGATGCTTTTAGTAGTATTGGTTTTTTTTTTTTTCAATGTGTGTCTTAGCTATCTCAGCTGTCCAGAACTTGCAAGAGGAATGAAAGCGTATCTGCCTTATTTTTTTACCCCTTAATCTTTCGTCTTTATCTGAGGGAAAGGTGGACTCTAACATACTCTTTTCCTTTGATTTGAGATAATGTAATAATTGTAACAGTGTCTGGGCTAATACCATGTTTCTTCTATCTGGGAGTCTTCCAAGAGGGGTGAAAGCGTATCTGCCTTATTTCTTTACCTCCTCCTCCTCCTACCTTTCCCCTCTGTTTCAGGTTAGGTGGACTTTAAAATACCTCTCTACTTTGTTTCTAGATAATATAATAATTATAGTCAGGTCCAGGATATTACCATATTTCCAGTGTACCATCCATTGTTTATTCATTCTCAACCTACGTTCAAACAAACATAGAACTTCAGCCCTAATTGAAATAGGAGTTTATGGCTTTGTGTGTGTGTGTGTGTGTGTGTGTGTGTGTGTGTGTGTGTGTTTGTGAGAGGAAGATCCTCCCTGAGCTAACATCTGTGCTAGTCTTCTTCTACTTTGGATGTGGGATGCCTCCACAACCTGACTGAGAAGTGGCGTAGGTCCGCACCCTGGATCCGAACCCGTGAATCCTGGGCCGCTGGAGCAGAGCGCACGGAACTTTAACCACTTGGTCACAAGGCCAGCCCCAAGGGGTTTATGGCTTTTAATGATTATCCTTAAGTATCCTTTTCTTGCTTATAATTCCAAAAGTTAAATAAAAGTCTGAGTGATATCATGATACCTCATGATATACTTTAAAATAGAATATGTTTTCCAGTGTACGGTTTAGAGAACTTTGTATAAAAATGAGATTGTACAGGGGGCCAGCCCCGTGGCCGAGTGGTTAAGTTCGCCCGCTCTGCTGCAGCAGCGCAGGGTTTCCCCGGTTCGAATCCTGGGCACAGACATGGCACCGCTCATCAGACCATGCCGAGGCATAAAATCTGTAAAAAAAAAATGAGATTGTACAAAAGAATATATAACATTTAAGTGTGAGCATACTTCTAAGCATACTTTTCATCTTAACTCCCCTCTTAAAGCAGAAGGTCTATTTTTGAAACACTGAGCCACCTTTGAGTTTTTTAGGCATTCAAGTGCTTCCTATAGTTTTTTTTTAAGTTTGTCTTACTTTATGTGTTTATGTGTGTGTGTAATTTTTATTAGGTCTATCTTAATTTGTCTTTGCATTCTATTTATTTCAGGGCTGTGCAGTATGTCCACCAGTGATCACATTATATACTGGTCATTTTGTCCAGCCTCCTCTCTCTATTACACAGTCAGATCTTTTCTCTTAATTACCCGTTTATTTCTAAGAGTTGCTTCATTAAGTCCTCACCTTCCAAGGCTTCATTCTCGTCTTTGGTACTCACTTGCCTAGTTCTCATCCCCAGCTTGTTCTGGTTGATTTAGTTTCCCCTCCACCCTCCTAAATGGTGGCTAAGTAAATAGCATTTTCTGTTACTGATTTTCTCAACAACAGCTGGGGTGGGTTCCTGTAGGCTTTGCTTCCAAGAGGCCTGGGGGACACAACACCTGTTGCTGCTTCTCAGTTTTCCACTGCCTTTGACAGATTGGTTGTTTTTAAGCTCTCCCCACCCCACTATCCCTATTGCCAAAGTGTCTTTTATCCTTGTTCTGGAGATGGGTAAAACCTGCCTGATTGTTTAGTAGTGACTCATATAGTGTGACCTCTCTCGGTTTTGCAAGGACAGAAACTCCGTTTTTTGTGTGTCTCTTCAAGGGTAATCAGGCTCTAGGGGACTGATTCTCACTAACCAAACTCTCAGGAGGCTGATTTGTAAATCCACATGTAAGGTTATTAATTTACAGTGGGAGATATACCTATCCAGAGATCTGCACAGAGCCCCCTCCTGGTCTACTCAAGAGACCAAATTGCAAATAAGAAGAATCCTTGGTGTGCAAAGAATCAAGACAGGGAAAATTGGATGTTGCCTAAAGGGTATTTACAGCAAGCAGCCCTGCTTTGGTGATCTTCCATTGCTTTGTTCCCCCTTTACCCTTTGCTTTTTTTTTTTCCCCCCCTGAGGAAGATTCACCCTGAGCTAACATCCATGCCAGTCTTCCTCTATTTTTTTAGCATGTGGGCCTCCAGCACAGCATGGCTGCTAACAGAGTGATGTAGGTCTACACCTGGGAACCAAACCTGGGACCCCAAAGCAGAGTGCACCAAATTTAACCACTAGGCCACCAGGGCTGGCCCTACCCTTTACTTTTAATGTTGTCATCCATCAAAATCCTATAAAGAGAAAAGAAAGCCTGTGCATTCTAGGTTCTTCCACATCTATAAAGCCTTTCTGAATCCCTGGCATGTTATTTTTTTCTTTGTTCTTTTAGCATTTTGTAGATACCTCTTTTGGAATATTTATCACAGTTTTTCTTATAGATATATAACAAGATGTATAGCTCATCTCCCCTACTAGATTGTAAGTTCATCAATAACAAGGAACACATGCATTTTTCTATTATTTTGAAAGGCCTTCTCTGACTGCCCTATCTTAAAAAGTAGAATATTTAGAAGCCAGTTTTAGGTTAACTTTCACTTCTGATTTATTGTGGAATTTCTACTCTATGACCCCCCTGTTATAAGGTATTTATAATTGATGTTTAAGTTTTTTTCTTTTATATATTTTTATTGATATGGGCTCACTACTAAGTTTTTTGTCTTGACATTATTGGAGTCATATTTGGGACCCCAGTCCAAGGTACATTGTCCATAGGTATTGTGATTTACATCTGGATTGTTAGATTGGAAGCATTAGATGTTTTATTTTTCTGATTCTTAAGTAATGTGTGCCTATTATACAAAATTTAGAAATTATTTTAATAATAATAATAAAATAGCCTCTGTAGTGTCACAACACGTTAGAAACTGTTGTTTATATTTTGATACATTTTCTTCTAATCTTTTTTTAGAATTGTTAAGAGGTGAATTCGTACTGTATTTTCAATTTTGAGTTTTACTTTGTCTCTTAAAAATTATTTTCTTGTATTACTAAAACTCTTTTGTATTGTGAGTGATTTTAATTTTCATGGTGCTCTTCTGTATTTCCCACATGTAAAATGTATTGCTTTTGTAACTGAAAGGAAAACAATAAATGCTCTGTAAGAAAATCTTATAATTTTTATTGGCTGGATAATTTATTTAACTGTTCCGTTTCATTGGATACTGAAATTGTTTCAGATTTTAGGCTTTATCAGTAATGCTGTGATGAGCATTTTTATAAAGTCTTTTCTGTGTTTAGGGTTGTTTCCCAGTATTATTGCTAGTAGTGGTATTATGGAGACACAGAGTATGCACATATTTAAGTTTCTTGATATATAGCTTTTTTTTTTTTCTTGTTTTAAGTCATATCAATTTATACTCTGACCAGTAGTATGAGTTTGCTTAAGGAATGCATCTTTATCAGGAGCCTGTGGTCTGCTAGGCATTTTATGCTTTTATTTCATTTAATCCTACCAACAATCCTTTGAGGTACTTACTGTTCCTATTTATAGGCAAAGGAAGTGAGGCTCAAACAGGCTAAAGTAACTTGCTCCCGGCTACACAGCTAAGGAATGGGGAAGTTAGGATGCAAATCCAGATCTTTTTGATTCCACAGCCCCTAAAAGCACTGTGTATATATATGTATATATATGCTTGAATTTTTATTCAGGTTATCTGTATGGTACTCAAGTATTTAACATTTAATTTATTGAGGATGTTAGAAAGTAGGAAAAAATTGGGAATAATTGTTAGAAAACTATCTCTTGATCAAAGGAACCATAGAGAGAAAATTATTTTTTGTTTGAAAACAGCAATATTCTAGACATGCATCATTCCCCACCTTGGCTGTCAAGATATCCCACAGTTTTGTAAGATCATTTGTAACACAGTTCATATTTTGTTTAGAAGATAGGTAGGAGATTGAAAAAGAAAATTTAGGAACCTTGGGAGTTAGTCTTCCATTTCCCTTACCCTCTCTAATTCACCACCACCATATCCCATTATTTTTATCTCTAATTTCTCAAAGACACTTTCCATTCATGCAGTCTTATTAGTTTAGGACTTTTTAATCTCTTTCCTGGGTTATCATTGCTTTGTAATTGGTCTCCCTGCCTCCGGTTTCTTCCCTCTGTAATTTTTCTTCCATTCTGATCCCAAAGGTAATTCTTTCCTTTTTAAAAAAATGTAAATTATATAAGTAATATATGAATACATATTCTAAAGAAAAAAAAGAAATGCTTACTGATAAAGCTAAAATATTATTTCCCTTCCTATCTCAAGCCTCCTTCTTATCCCACCACCCCCCTAGAAAATAATCTGCAACTTGCTTTTTTCCATATAGTGTATCTTGGAGATCTTCCTACATTAGTCTATCAGATATATCTCATTTTTTAAAACTTGTCTACGTTATTCCATAGTATGAATAAAGTGTGTTTAGCCTTTCACCTAATTATAAAATATTTTGTAATTTCTATTTTGATTTCCTATTTAGAATAATATTGAGAAGTTTTTCTCCCCAGATGGCATTATCTTTCTAAAACATATTTTACTATGTCTTGACCCTCCCCCCTTTAAAACTTTCAGTGGCTCTCCCAAGGCCTGTAGCAGGCAACATAAACTCACATGTGTCCAGGGACCAGGCTTCTGAGAAACAGCTGGGTGACAGACCAAAAGGTGTAGGGGGGATTGGCAACTGGAGAGTGCAGACACTGCCTAAAGATGTTCAAATGCACATTAAAAACAAACCAACAAAAAAACACTCTGTTGGCGAAACAAGACACTTTTGCCACCAGGTTTCACTTTGTCATCCATTAACATGCTAGTCAGAGCCCTTTACCGCCTTCTTAGTAGCCGCCTTCTCCTCCTGCTAGAATACTCAATCTGCCTTTATGTTTCTCTGCCTTTACACCTGCTGGAACGTCTTTCCCTACCTTCTCTGCCAGAAGAATGCAGTTTGTCCTTTAAGACCCAGCTTGTATACTTCTACCTCTTCTGTGAAACCTTTCTAGTTTCCCACGGCAAATGCCTTCTGTAGCCTAATACAGCATGTGCAAATCTTTATTATTGCCTTTATTACATAGCTCTGTAATAATTGCTGTACTTCTCTGTTGGCTCATCCAGGATGTGAGTCCTTCCTACCAAGTGCTACCTTGTTCACTTTGATATTCTTGGTCCTGGCAAGTGCTACTTGTATATGTAAGAGGTGTTCTATTTTTGTTGAGTGAGTAGATAAGCAAATAATTTTATTAGTTGTAGTAAGAATGGTCTTGGGGAAAACCAGAATTCAAATATGATTACGTGATAAACCTGAAGACTTATATTACTCAGATTACTACCATCTGATTTTATCAAACTTAAGGGAACTTAGTTTTTTTTTAACGAATTTATTTGATTTTAATATAAGGAAAATGAATATAAGTCACATATAGACCATAAAAGGAATGTTGAAGTGAAAGTAAGAGTTTTACCGTTAACTCTCCTTAACTGATGAAATATCTTACATTTCGTCCTTGGGTTCTAGCTGTAGTGTGTATAGTACTCTTTGCTATGTTTACTCTAATAGTAGAAATTTTTTACAGACTTTTTAAAAAAAATCAACTCAAACTGTTTTAGTCCTGTTCTGTTCAGATTATCAACCTGCCTTGGTCATCTTTGACTCAGTCGAACCACTACCATTGATTTTTGTTAATTTATGTCCCTTCTTCCTGTCCTGTGGCCTGGCCACTACCATTTTAAGAGTTCACTTTTTGTGTACTTTGACCTGAAATGTTCTAACTCCTTCCATTTCTCTAGCTAGGAGGTAAAGCGCAGTGCTAGGGGCAAAAATAAGCCTTATTGTTGGAAGAACATGTTTATGTGTATCTACATTCCATATTGCTTTCAAAACAAATTCATATTGTTATCTTGGAGCTGTTGCTTGATCACAGAATGTATAACAGTGGTTGTTGTCAGGTTAAACACTTTATTCCGCATCCTTTGCTCAGGCAGGTTAAGAGATAATTGTCCTTAAATTAGGTGAAATTTGTCTCCCAAGTATTTCAGCTTTTCCCTGATGTTTTCAGATATGTGATGATAGGATTCCTGAATATTAACTTTTTAAAGGCTCAAGTTCTTATACAAAGAATAAAAACAGTCACAGCTTTAATACAATGACTTCATTTAGTGTTCTTCTTGTATTTGTGTATTGGTTTGACTTAGAATTTTGTGACTCATATATTGATTTTTAAAGTGTCTGGAAGATTAGAGCTGCAGCATGGCGTCTAGCCGTCAAGTCACCATGGATCCTCAACCTCTGGTGTTCTAAGTGATGCTGGATAGAGTACTGTGTCACTCAGGGACAGACTCAGCCTGGCCACTGAACACTACACGCTGCTTTCCATGGCTTGCTAGGTCTTGTCTGTCCTCTAGCCATCGCTGCCTGCTGACATCAGTTATGTAAGGGCACTACTATTCTCCCAGTCTCTGGTTCAAAATCCAACTCATTTTGAATTTCCCCTTACTTTTATATCCAGCCAGTCATCAAGCTTGATGATAGGACTCCTGGATTCTCACAAGCACAGTTCACTTCCTTCCTAGTCACTCCTACTCTAGTCATGTAAAAACACCCCCTACTTCCCCACACCCCCAAACTCTAACCCATCTACATCCACTGCTAGCTAGCTGAGTTTTCCAAAAACCAACTGCTCTGTTCCTGTCTTGACCTTGAGTAGAAACCTTTCAATGGCAATTGCACATACACACACACACACACACTCACACTCACACTCACACTCACTCATACACACACACACACACCCCTCTGCTTGGCAGCTGGATGGAATCCTAATTTTTTTTTTTTTTTTTTTTTTTGAGGAAGACTAGCCCTGAGCTAACTCCTACCAATCCTCCTCCCCTATTTTCTGAGGAAGACTCGCCCTGAGCTCACATCTGTGCCCACCTTCCTCTACTTTATATGTGGGACGCATACCACAGCATGGCGTGCCAAGTGGTGCCATGTCTGCACCCGGGATCCGAACTGGCGAACCCTGGGCCGCTGAAGCGGAATGTGCAAACTTAACCACTGCGCCATCCTGCCGGCCCATGGAGCCCAGATTTTTTATCCCAGTGTTCAGGGTCTTCCACATTGACTCTTAGTCTTCTTAGCCTCATCTCCTCTCTTTCCCTACAGTGTTCTATAGCTCCTGACCATCCTGGAACTTGACTGGAGCTTTCCTTGGCCTCTGCCCGCATCAGTCTCTACACACCTGAAGTGATCTCTCCTGCCTCTGAACATCCCCCATACTCTATTTTACTTTATTTCTGTTTATCTTATGGCGTATTATTGCCCAAGTAGTGCTTTGCAAATGACCAAAGTGCTTTGGAATCTATTACTTTAATTTTCACAACCAGTCTGTGAAGTAAGACTGTTGTGTCTTATCACAAGGGAGGAAACCAAGACCTGATGAGGGAAGAGTGGCTTACCCAAGTTTTGCAGTTACTAGAGAGTGGAACTAAGACTCAAATCCAAGCCTTCTAGGACATAAGCCCCAAGCTTTGTTCATTTTGCTGCTACCACTACCTTTCTTGGTGCCTGAGTCTGCGCTTAAATGTTAAGTTTGAGTACCTGTCTTTCCAGTTACCTGCAAGTTACGCAAATTGGGTTTTATTCCCCTAGAGCATATATATATATATAAATATATATTTATATATATATATATATGAATGAGTCCATATTGCAGTTCAGTGTTCTCTGTAAAAATCATCCTTCCCCTTTCTGAGCCTTGTTTCCCCATCTTTCTTTTTTTTTTTTAAGGAAGCTCAGCCCTGAGCTAACATCTGCCAATCCTCCTCTTTTTGCTGAGGAAGACCAGCCCTGAGCTAACATCCGTGCCCATGTTCCTCTGCTTTATAAGTGGGACACCTACCACAGCATGGCTTGCCAAGTGGTGCCATGTCCGCACCCAGGATCCGAACCAGCGAACCCTGGCTGCCAAAAGGGAACGTGTGCACTTCACCGCTGTGCCACCACACTGTGCCACTTTTTTTTTTAAGTAGAAATGAAGCTTACTTGGTATATTATAAATAATAAAACTAGAGCTTTATATAATGAATTTACTTTCTGGAATAACTTCAGCAATGTACTTCAATTAATAAGTATTTATTGCCTGTGAAGAGAAGAAGCCTAACGCTAGGTTACTGAGCAGTGGTTCCACACTTTTCAAGTATAAGTATCCTGAATTTTCATATTGTTCTAACTATAATTTTATGCTGACTGAGAACATAGATACCAACAAAAGCTGTTATGAATTCAGTAACAATTTTAGTGGATTTGAATTTTATTTATTGTATCATCTACATTTATTTGAAAAATAATAATACATACATGTACAAGACCTCTAGTATTCAGTCTACAGGAAATGCTTGATGCCCCTAGTACTTCCAGATCTTCCTAGTAACTCCATGGTTCCCAGTTGGGGAGTCACTGCTGTTTGATTCTGACATTGTCCTGTATCACTCATTATTGCCTTAGGAAGCTTCATGTGAGAAATTTCTTATAGGGCCAAGTGGTTGTAATAACATTGTTTCCTGGAGTAATTGCTTTATGTTTTCCTCTTAGACAGTGAGAACTATGCAACTGACCTCTCTATTTTCAGACTGGCCTTTAGGAAGCTCAGAGCCAAATTTATCACCTCATACAGCTGCATAGATCCTTATTGCCGGCTTAAGTTTTCTGTTTTTAAACTTTGATAGTGACTTTCTGTTGTAGTTTGCTTGGCCCTGATTTTTTAATTTATATTTTATCATTTTATTGCATATGTTTCCCAAAAGCCAACTAAAATTCTTTGAAAGTTAAGTGGGATATAAATAAATACTCAAGCCCTTCTTTTGTCATCAGCTATATTTTAGGCACTGGACATATCCATTCTAAATATTGATACCTATATGCATATGTCTTGCTCTTTATGCTGGATTGAACGTGATCAGAAATCAGAATTTATATGGAAAAGCCAAACCTAAGCATACTATTTATTAGAAAAATGTAGGTTCATTTAATATGAATTGCTTTCAAAACTCCCTACAGTGTCTACTTAAGTATATCTCAAAAAGTGGAGTGTCTCTTCTGGGAGGAAGCAAAGCATTGTTGTGACGACAGCATGCCTCTACTAGCAGATCTGAGATCGCTGCTGGCAGTGGTACTTAAAAAATCCACACACAGGACTAGAAGGGCAACTGTTTTTTTTCAGTGTTTATCTTTTTGAATTTTGTACCATGTACATATATCACTTATTCAAAATAATTAATAAAAGGAGTTCACAGTCATTTTCCGTGGAAGTGTAAAAAATTTCTCTTCTTACCTGTTTGACTATCAGCTCCTTGAGACCAGGAAATGTGCTCGATTCCTCTCTGTATTCCTGAACCTGGCACAGTGCCTTATACATATATGCCCCCAGCCAGTGTGCATAGGTGTGAACTGGAAACAAAGAACGGCAGATTTCAGTAGAATCACAGCTAAAACTTACTCACTGTGAGTCCCTCATGCACCCTTAATTCTGTTCCCCCCTTTCAGAATGGGGCTGAGACCAGCTTCCTGGCTCTGAAGTAAGATTGATTTTAATTAAAATCCACTAAAACAATTTAAAAACAAGTTAGTAGAATTTCTCCTAGTTGTTCAAAACGGGGTTTATGTTTGTTTATACATTGGAGTGTGGGGTTTTTCTACATGTGACCTTCAAACTGTTCCTTATCTCTTCTTGCAGATCTTTGTAGAGTTTGACGGCTGTAACTGGAAGCAACACTCCTGGGTTAAAGTTCATGCTGAAGAGGTTATTGTGCTCCTGCTGGAAGGGTCTCTAGTATGGGCACCTCGGAAGGACCCAGTCCTTGTCCAAGGTGCTCGAGTCTCCATTGCTCAGTGGCCAGCCCTGGTGAGTGACGCTGATTGGCTGGGAACTTATTTGGGCTTTACTTCGACGCTGTAACTGTGGTATTTCTCTAATAGCTGAACTCTATAGAATTCCCGAAACTCTATGATTTGTCCTTAACACACTTTTACTCTGAAGTTACCAAAGCAAAAATTGGGAGAGATCTTTTCTCCTGTGTCTTCTGAAACTTTTTATATTAGATAATATTTGATACTTTTTGTTGCCAAAGAATTTTTTCACCTGTAGTCTCTTCTCACAGTGAGGTTATGAAACAATGTTTGTAATCCTTAAGGTCTTTTTTTTCCATAGGAACTCTATTTTATTTTTTTCCCAGCTTTATTGAGATATAATTGACATAACATTGTGTAAGTTTGTGTACAACATGAGGATTTGATATACATATATATTGTGAAATGATTGCCACTGTAAGGTTAGTTAACACATCTATTGATTCACATAGTTACCTTTTTGTGTGTGTGGTGAGAATGTTTAAGATTTATTCTCTTAGCAATTTTCAAGTATGAACAGAGTATTGTTACCTATAGTCACCATGCTGTACATTACATGCCCAGAACTTCCTCGTCTTATAACTGAAGTTTGTACCCTTTGACCACCTTCATCCATTTCCCTCACTCCCTCTTCCCCTGGCAACCACCAGTTTACTCTCTATATCTATGTGTTTAGTTTTTTAGATTCCATATATAAGTGAGATCATACAGTGTTTGTCTTTTCCTGTCTGACTTATTTCACTTACCATAATGCCCTCAAGGTTTATCCATGTTGTAAATGGCAAGATTTCCTCCTTTTTTGGTAAGGAAGATTGGCCCTGAGCTAACATCTGTTGCCAGTCTTCCTCTTTTTTTTTTTTTAATCCTCAAAGCCCCAGTACATAGTTGTATATCCTAGTTGTAAGTCATTTCGGTTCTTCTATGTGGGATGCTGCCACAGCATGGCTTGATGATTGGTGTGTAGGTCTGCGCCCAGGATCCAAACCAGCGAACCCCAGGCCTCTGAAGTGGAGTGCACAAACTTAACCACTCAGTCACAGGGCTGACTCCAAGATTTCCTCCTTTTTCTGTTTATTAAATTTTTTTTAACTTTTTTTTTTTGAGGAAGATTAGCCTTGAGCTAACATTCATTGCTAATCCTCCTCTTTTTTGCTGAGGAAGATTGGCCCTGAGCTAATATCCATGCCCATCTTCCTCCACTTTATATGTGGGATGCCTGTCACAGCATGGCTTGATAAGCAGTGCATGAGTCCGCTCCCAGGATCTGAACGGGCGAACCTCAGGCTGCCAAAGAGGAGCACGTGCACTTAACCGCTACGCCACTGGGCCGGCCCCAAAGAGTTCCTCCTTTTTAATGACTGAATAATATTCCTGTGTGTGTGTACATACCACATTTTCTTTATCCAGTTATCCATTACCAGACACTTAGGTTGTTTCCATGTCTTGGATATTGTGAATAATGCTACAGTGAACATGGAGTTGCAGATAGCTCTTCAAGATAGTGATTTCGTTTCCTTCAGATAAATACCCAAAAATGGGGTTGCTGGTTCATATAGTAGTTCTATTTTTAATTTTTTTTTCTGCTTTTTCTCCCCAAATCCCCCAGTACATAGTTGTATATTTTAGTTGTCGGTCCTTCCAGTTGTGGCATGTGGACACTGCCTCAGCATGGCCTGACCAGTGGCGCCATGTCCGTGGCCAGGATCCGAACCAGTGAAACCCTGGACTGCCACAGCAGAGCACGCGAACTCAACCACTCAGCCACGGGGCTGGCCCCTATTTTTAATTTTTTGAAAAACCTCTATATTGCTTTCTATAGTGGATGCACCAATTTACATTCCCACCAATGGTGCACAGAGGTTCCCTTTTCTCTATATCCTTTCCAGTACTTATCTTTTGTCTTTGATGATAGCCATTCTAACAGATGTGAGGTGATATCTCATTGTGGTTTTGATTTGCATTACCTGTTGCCCATTTGTATATCTTCTTTGGAAAAATGTCTATTCAGGTGATTTTCCCATTTTTTAATAAGATAATTTATTCTTTTACTATTGAGTTGTATGAGTTCCTAGTATATTTCGCTATTAACTCCTTATGTATGATTTGCAAATATTTACTCCCATTCATTATGTTGCCTTTTTATTTTATTGATCATTTCTTTTGCAATGCAGAAGCTTTTTAGTTTGATGTAGTCCCACATGTTTATTTTTGCCTTTGTTGCTTGTTATTAAGTTTTGTTTTCTGAAATCAGACAAAATATACTATAAAGTTTAATTCTGAGCATATCCATTTGTTTCTACCTATCCTATTAGCAAAGTATAGGCATAAATGGTTACATTTTTTAAAATCTTAATTCTCCTGTGGCTAACCAAATTAAATAAATAATACTCAGAACAAATCTCTTTTACCTATTGATTATACATATCATCAATTACTAAACTGTCTTTTTTCATTTGTTTTTAAGGCCACTTTCCAATTGAACTTTTAGAAGAAGCTCAAATGGATGTTGTCCCCTGGGTGACTTTTGTAGGCTATTTATTTGTGAAACAGTAATATGAATTTATCCGTGCATATTTATACCAGTGATTATTTTAGAAATCTCACTGAGATTTCAGGAGTTGTAGAGATGATAATGGTGTAACTCTTTATTCTGGGAATTTACTGTACTTTTAGTCCTCATGAAGCCTGGCAAGAAGATTAGTCAGATCCCTAGAGAGGAGGAGGAATTTCTCATTCTTCTTGTCCTTTTTAGCTGTAAATAAGAAGTATTGAGCTGACTTTCTGCTCTAGTTTGCTTGCTGTGATTATTTGAGGGGCAGGTGCTGGGTTGGGAATATTTCCAAGGACTTAAGCTTTAGTTTATCTGTATTTACTGAGGTGAAAGATATATTAATAATGGATATTTTCTCTGAAGTTAGAGATTTGGTTGAACTGTTATATATGTTCTTTTGCAAGTTCTAATAAAGTTCTTGTCATTGTACTTCACAGACTTTCACTCCCCTAGTAGATAAACTCGGTTTGGGTTCTGTGGTTCCAGTTGAATACCTTTTGGATCGAGAGCTTCGTTTCCTGTCGGATGCTAATGGGTTACATCTGTTCCAGGTACTTAACATTTACTCTAGTCCTAAGCTTATTTCTCGCCTTGCTAATTTCTTTGTTGATTGTAAATATATGGTGTTTCCCCTTTTGTTTTAGCATTGAAACAAGTCCTTCCTCCCAGTGATACGCTATGCTTTTTAAAGTTTCTCTGTTCCCTTGAAAAGTGGGCTTGGCGGCTGAGGCTTCTTTCCTCTTCTATAGACCCCTACCCCACCCTAAAACCGCTTACGACTTAAGACCACAATTCTAAGGGTCTCAGAAGAGGTGGCTTCCCAGAGGTAGCTGCTTTTATAATTTGAGTCTGAAGGGGCCTACATTTATGTCAGTGGCAGGGAAGCTGGGAGTTTGGGATGATTCTGAGCAACATTAAATATTTAAGAGCTTATGTATATCTTTAGTTACAACGAAAAAGGATAAGTTAGTAATTTAAGCAAATTAGCATCTGAGTTAGAGTTTCAGAATTTATGAATAGTAATATTTGTTTCTCACTTGTAAGGGTTACTGTCCAAAGGTTAAAAATTAGGAGACTTCTAAGAGTTTTGCTCTCTTACTGAGGCAGCCAAGAACAGTATTTCCTAAACTGAAATATTAATGAAAATTTCTTTGTTGATGTGTCTTCCTCTCTCATGAGGCCTCACACCCTCTCAGCAACTTTGCTTTATTCATCTTTGTGAATATGAGTAGGCACTCAGTAAATGTTGAATAAATATCAAAATAAACAAACAGATTTACCTGGAATAAAATGTTTTGTGGTCAAATAAGTATGAGAAACACTGACCTAAGAGATTTTTTTCTCCTACATGTCTTCTCAGAGCCTTTAATATCCTATTGTATGTAGAAAGATATAGTATGTAATATTTCCTAAACCTAATTGATTCTATCATCCTTATTTTATGCAGAGCATTTCATGAGATTAAGGTCCTACAGAACATTCTTTGGCAAATGCTATTATAGAACTCCTTAGGAGTACGATTTTTCTCATCTAGTTACATATTATTGCTACTCATTTTAATATTCAGTTGTTTTCTTCTTTTATCTTTGCCAGATGGGAACAGATAGTCAAAACCAGATTCTTTTGGAACACGCTGCACTGAGAGAAACAGTTAATGCTTTGATCAGTGACCAAAAGCTACAAGAGATATTCAGCCGAGGTAGGAGCAGGATTCTTCTGTCCCTGAATTTTGAGTCAGGTGTGTGGTCAATGTTGAAAGTGATAGAATGAGGAGGATACCATGCAACTCTAAACATTTGTGCTTGTCTTCTTTTTGTATGTAGAGTCAAGAGTATCTCCAGTTAGCTGGATCTCTAGAATAGGTTGGCAAATTAGGCTCTCACTCAGACCACTGTTTTCTCTTTGTATTATGTTTCATAATATACAGTTTTGTCTTGAGTTTTGTTGTTTTTTTCATTTCTGAACTATTCACTAAGGACTAATCTTGTACCAGACACAATGTTGAGATACTAGGGATATAACCATGAGCTAGAAAATCTCTGCCCTTGTTGAGCTTACTGTCTGTAAGTTTCTCAAGTTCTAAAGACAGTTAATACCAGCAAATAACAACTAAGAGTGCAAGGTGGATTCATAAGGAAAGTTGTCCATAGACTCATGCACATTAACAGCATGTTATTTTTTAAGAATGAAAACAAAAAAGAGAATTATTAGCTTTTTTCAGTTCAGATACAGATTTTGCCCAAGATTCTACACAAAGGTAGATTATTGCTTCATTTGTCCTTCCCTTCATGTTGTACATCCATTCCTCTTTCCTTCTGAGCCTCGTGATAATAATCATGATTTTCAGTGAAATAGGGTCCTTGATTCTCTTTTGTCAAACTAAATCTAAACAGGTAAAGGTAGGAAAACTAACCTATTTAGGGAAGGAGAATATCAGGATAAAATGGGGCTGTTTAATAATCAAGGAAAGGTATGGAGGAAAAAAGAAATGTGAGGAAAAATTAATAGCAGAGAGAAGAAGATCAAGCAGACAGAATGAAAAGTGGAGATGTATATGAGTATATATAGAAAAATTAAGCTTAAATATAGCTTTGAGAGATAATAATTTAAAATAAGTAATGATTTAGCCATATAGTCTCAAATGTATAAGATATGCAGGAGAGAGAAACTGTCCTTCTTGGCTGGCCAACTGAAATTGCAGGGTAACATTACCTGCTGATAAAGTAATATCTTTGAAACTATGTGTTCCTAGGAAGACAGGTGCTATATTTGTTCAGACTATTATAGTGCAGAGGCTGGAAACCCCATAAATTGAACTCTCCACCTACTGTTCTTGAAAGTCAGATAGCAGAGTATAAATGGTCATATATCATTCCTGTGGTCACTTAACAAAATAGTACATTCAACTTACTGACCTCTCACTTTTTATATATATGTCAGATAGATCTGAGTAGATTTTCATAGTACCTGTAGTTTTTGATTTCTAAGTTTCCTTTCTCTTCTCTATGTTATTTCTAGAATTGGAAGATTGAGATAAGGTGGAATCACAGTGCTGAGAGATTCCAAGGAATCTCTTAAAAAAACAGAATTTACAAAAGTCACTGGGAAAAACTATTTATGTTTTAAATTTAATATTAAAATATTAAATACTGACTGATCTCTCCTTTAGGTCCCTACAGTGTTCAAGGTCACAGGGTCAAAGTATACCAGCCAGAAGGGGAGGAAAGTTGGCTCTATGGTATTGTAAGCCATCAAGACTCTATCACTCGTCTTATGGAGGTGTCTATAACTGAGGTGAGGCTCCATGTTATTTCATCTGAGGGCCATCCATCCCCTTACAGAGGGTGGTGTAGAGAAAGGGAGCACTTCGCTAGTGTAAGAAGACATGGGTTCCATTTCTGGCTCTGTCACTTAATGACTGTATGACCTTGAGAAAGGCTGTTCAGTTTTCTTAGTCTCAGTGTTCTCATCTGTAACTTAGAGGTAATTAGGTAACCCTCCACTGACCTCACAGCACTGTTTTGGGAACTGAGATAATGTATTTGAAAATGGTTTGAAATTGGTAAGAGAACACACAAATGTGAAGTGGTATCATATTCATAAAGGTTAGCAGTTAAAAATCTAGTCAGTTAGCATTTGCTTCTGTAATACTTAGCCACTCTCCCTGAGAGGCTGAAGAAATGAATTTTTTCTAATGAAGTAAACAGAAAAAACATAGCATCTAGAAATACCTGGAGAATAGTCTAGGAAAAACAATAGATGAGTGTTTTGAGTCAAATAAATATTTATTTATGATGTCTTTGAATTGGTTTCAGACTTGCCCTAAGCAGTCACATGTAATGCAGTTTATTTATTTGTTTATCATTTATGCTTAAATGATATTTAAAAAATATTAAATTGGGGCCAGCCCTGTGGCTGAGTGATTAAGTTCCTGCGCTCCCCTTCGGCAGCCCGGGGTTTCACTGGTTCAGATCCTGGGCACGGACATGGCACCACTCATTAGGCCATGTTGAGACGACGTCCCACATGCCACAACTAGAAGGGCTCACAACTAAAAAAATATACAACTATGTACTGGGAGGATTTGGGGAGAAAAAAGCAGGAAAAAAACAAAAAAGGAAGATTGCCAACAGTTATTAGCTCAGGGGCAAATCTTTAAAAAAAAGATTTAATTAATCTTCATTTAAAAATTTCAAATGATACACAGATATATAAAGTAGATATTGAAAGCCACCCCTTCTCCTAGGCAAATATCACTCCCTCAAATGGTAACCATAATCAACACTTTGGTATATATTTCATATTCTTCCAAATATGTTGTTTGTGTGTGTATAATATTAATATATTACCTATTTATATGATAATTATATAAATCACACTTCATTAACTAATGGGATCCTACGGTACATACAGTTCTATAACTTACCTTTTTTACTTAATTGTAAATTATCTTCTTTCTGCGTAAGTATATATAAAAATCTGCCTCATGCTTTTAAAATAGATGCATACTATTCCACTGAATGGATGTATCATAACTAATTTAATCTAAAATTGACAGACATTTAAATCTTCGCCAGTATTTTCACTAATATAAATAATGCTGCAGTGATTATCCTTGAACATATATCATTGCACACTGTTTCACATTATTGGAATAAATTCCTAGGTGTGTAATTGCTAAGTCAAAGGATATGCACATTAAATCTGACAATATCTGTCAAATTGGCCCCTCCCAAAAGCTTTTGTTCTTTAATAGTAGAGAGGTGAGTTTTGTTTAGCATAGTGCTTTTAATGATTATTGGTACTGAAGTTTTTTGGTTTCTGTAATGAAATGTAACAGAGTAAGAAGGTTTTAGAGATGCAGAATTTGAAATTAACATCCCTAAAAGAGACACTTGGGCATTGAACACAATTCTGTCATTCATTCTAGTAGGGGAGTAGAAATAAAAGAGATGGTGCTGGCCCTGTGGTGTCATGGTTAAGTTTGGTGCACTCTGCTTCAGTGGCCCAGGTTCACGGGTTTGGATCCCAGGCGTGGACCTCTACCACTTGTCAGTCATGCTGTAGCAGCAACCCACATATAGAGTGGAGGAAGATTAGCACAGATGTTAGCTCAGGGCTAATTTTCCTTAAGCAAAAAAAAAAAGATGAAGATTGGCAATAAATGTTAGCTCAGGGCTAATCTTCCTCAGCAAAAAAAGCAAGAAAGAAAGGGAGAGAGAGAGGAAGGAAGGAAGAAAGAAAAAGAAAAAATGAGAGAATATGAGATAATTAGATAGATTAGAAAAATACATGGTTACATCTTTGGTGGACAAGGCATTAAATCTTTTTTCCTCCCTTTTTCATATTTTCTGCTATCCTGCTCCTACTGTAGAGTGGTGAGATCAAGTCCGTAGATCCCAGACTGATCCATGTGATGCTGATGGATAATTCGACGCCTCAGAGTGAGGTACAGTAATAGACTGAGACTCCGAGCAGACTCATGACCTTGCATTATCTTGTTATGTGGATTCCTTATGTGTGTGTGTTATCCTGGATGCCCTTTGGATTTCAGCTCTAGCCACTGTACATTTCTTGCTGTTCCCACAGTCTTGTCTAGTTAAGGGAGGCTACTCTGAAGAAAGAGACCTAGTCTGAGCAAACCTTTTTAATCATGGCTGTGTTGCCTAGCCATTTTAAAATCCATGGCCTAACTATTTCTTCTTACATTCTTTTAGGACAGGTATGTTTGAAAGATACAGCAGACAGTTAAAGCTGTAATAAGCACTGGTAGTATTCATGACCTATCCAGTAATAACAAATGGAGAAGCTATATCCTCTTTTTTTTTCCATTTGGTGGTAGTGAGCTCCAACTGGTTCTGAAATTCCATATCCCAAGAAGAAGCAAATCAAACAGGTGCCCAATTCAGTGCTCAGCACACAGTGGATTACTCCATACTTACCATGAACCAGGCCAACACTCACTTCATTCTGAATTATCATGGTCCCCTGCCCCCCAAAAAGATACTTTATAAATCAGGGCCTGAACCAGTCAAGGAATCTTGTGTGAATTTCCTTCAGTAGGACATTGACTAGGACAACCAGCTGTGCACATATTCCTCATAGTCTTTTAGCACCTCTGTAATATTGCTGTCTTGGCCACTCCTGCTGAGCGTACAGTTTTCCTCATCATCTTTATCCAGTCATTCTTGACTTGATAAAACAAGATCAGGGTAGGAAAAGAAGCATCAGGGTTAAATTTAACAGCTCATTACAACATATTGTGTTACACAAATAGGATAAATCTCTTGACTGTGTTTAAATGGCTAAAAATACCTGTTAGTTTGATGGTGTACTGGGTCCCTTTTTCATTTTCTTCCTTATTCATTAAGCACCTATTATATGCCAGGTACTGTTCAGCTGGCCAGATAGTGCTGGAGAGTACTGGTCTCAGTATTCTAGGTTGTCTACTCACGTGTGAGTAGCTTGCCATAAGTAGGACATATAAATAAGTTGTTGCTCAGGAAGGTTGCTATGAGCCAAGCTCTACAAGTTGGCTGGATGAGTTAGAAGTGAGATCTGTGGTTTTCAGCAGCAGATGTTGATTCTTCCCTTTTCAGCTTTGCCATAATGTGACTATCTTCTTAGCTAACAAAGTACAATTATTATTGACAGTTCTGCCAAGTTTTCCAGTAACCCTTCTTAGAGATCCATAGTCACCTTGTCTCCTTGAATGAGTGAGCAAGAAAGGAGAGATTTCATTGATCATGCAGAAATAGTTCACAACAGTGAAAACTGAATGATGATAAATGTTGAAGAAAGGATAAAAAAAATTTGAAGGAGCAAATGAAAACAATTCTTAGCAAACAGAAGCAATTCTTGAATGAAAGATTTAGAAACTTAGATTGATATTACCAAAAGTATTGGGGAAACAAATAAATCTTGAGGTTTGGTTAAGAGTTGTAGAAGGGGGGCTGGCGCAGCGGTTAAGTGCGCACGTTCCGCTTTGGTGGCCCGGGGTTCACTGGTTTGGATCCTGGGTGCGGACATGGCACCTCTTGGCAAGCCATGCTGTGGTTGGCGTCCCACATATAAAGTAGAGGAAGATGGGCACGGGTGTTGGCTCAGGACCAGTCTTCCTCAGCAAAAAGAGGAGGATTGGCGACAGTTAGCTCAGGGCTAGTCTTCCTCGAAAAAAAAAAATGAGTTGTAGAAGGAAGTTAAGGGAGAAAACATGGAAATGAAGGCAACAAAAAAAGGAAAAGAAGGAAAGAAAGAAGGAGAAAAATATAGAAACTAGAGATGACAAGAAGAAATATAAAATTTGAAAAAGTTTGTTGTAACAGCTATTATAGTGATTATAACAAAGATACAGATCTGCACAAAGAATCTATAAATATTCAAGGGCAGTAAGAGTAGATTAAGTTGGTGAATATTAATGGCTAAATAACTGTGAGTCACTAGCTTATTGGCACCTCAACACATTTTATCTGAAAGTTAAAGCTAAAAAGAATACCCGCTTGTGGTGGGATACCAGTCTAGGAATGTTCTAGATATAAGTCCTTGCTGCACAAAGTTTGCTTGAGAGAATGTTAGCTGTGTCCCAAGTCACCTGCCCCTTGTCCTTCTCAAAGAAGGAATTTATTCAGATAGGAATTGCCCCTTCTGATCCTGTATCATTTAAGATTATCTGACCTCTTAAATAAAGCACAAGTAAGATTTCATGAGATAGGCTAAAATTATTGGAAGAGCCAAAAGATTTGGCAGTTTATGATAACCTGGTTTTTTTGCTTTCCTCTCTCTAATGCTTTGAAATGAGGTCTAGAGATTGATTGCATCTTTATAGTATCTAAAAGCAAGCCAAACCTATCTCTCTTGGGCTCACTTTTCCTTTGGTCACAGACTTGCAAATGTTGGTTTTCCTATTGTTAAATTGTCACAAGTTTTTAGAGACTTTTTATTTCAATACTTGAAATGCCAGTTTTCTGTCAAACAAGGAGATAAATGTGAAATAAAGCAGACTTTTTTTCAGCAAGGGGCAAATGAGCTCCTAGCCCACCTCCAGCAGTCTATTTTGTAAAAGAAATTCCACAAATTTTTAAAACCCTCAAAAAAGTCCATTTGAGGAAGTAGTGCATTTTGTTTAAGGGAAAGTTTGCCAAGTGAGGTCTAGTAACCATTATCTTGAATATGTACATATAAACTGAGTCACAGGAAGATTGGAGCTTTTTGACAAAGGGAATGTAGAACTGGCATTGGAACTTGGAAACTTGTGCCTGCTTTGATTGTCTGCTTCTAGAGATAGGAAAGAGCTAATGGTTTATGGTTTTCACAGGATGGAAGGTCCATTTTAATAAATCTTTTTTGAATTTTGTTTTGTAGGGGGGTACGTTAAAAGCAGTAAAATCTTCCAAAGGAAAGAAGAAGAGAGAGAGCATAGAGGGGAAAGATGGCCGGAGGAGGAAGAGTGCTTCGGACTCTGGGTGTGACTCTGCATCAAAGAAATTAAAAGGAGACAGGGGTGAAGTAGACAGTAATGGGAGCGATGGAGGTGAGGCGAGCCGAGGGCCCTGGAAAGGAGGGAATACCAGTGGAGAGCCAGGGCTGGATCAGAGAGCCAAGCAGCCACCGACTACATTTGTCCCCCAGATTAACCGCAACATTCGCTTTGCCACTTACACCAAAGAAAACGGCAGGACTCTGGTGGTGCAGGATGAGCCTGTAGGTGGAGACACACCTGTACCTTTCACTTCATATTCTACAGCCACAGGTCAGACATCTTTGGCCCCAGAGGTGGGTGGAGCCGAAAACAAAGAGGCAGGAAAAACACTGGAACAAGTTGGCCAGGGCCTGGTGGCTTCAGCAGCTGTGGTCACTACCACCAGCTCCACCCCAACCACGGTGAGGATCTCAGACACTGGCCTCGGAGCAGGGGCTGGGCCGGAAAAACAGAAAGGCAGCCGGTTGCAGGCCCCAGGAGAGGTGAGTTGTTTCAGGGGCAGATTTGCAAGATTTGGGTTCACTCTTTCACCCTACTTTGTTGTTAACACATTGAAAGGCATTTCAAATGCCATAGGGAAGGAGTATTTCTGAGATGTGCTTAAATTGTACTCTGTGGATAGTCTTTTATTGCTCACTGGACAAATGTGTATATTTTAATAAGTTTATCAGCTCTTAAAAGTCACCTGAACAATTGGGCTAATCAAAAACAGATTATACAATCCAATTTAATGAGATGCTAAAATAGATCTGGTGGGGAATCTTTTTAAATTATCTATTTAGTTCATGTAGTGGTTGAGCCTCCACCAGGCCTATGAGAGGCAAGGGTGATGAATTACAGTGTTGGTAACAGTGAACACTATAATTAAGCCTATGTGAAAGCTACTATCACCAACCCCTGTTTTCATTTCATCATTTTCTATGATATTTTCCTTTGAGGCTGGGCTTCTTTCTGTGATTTGATATGGCTATAAAAGCTTTTTTCTTTTTTAATACTAACTTAATCTTTTAAAGCCTTACCTGGGAAATTTGATGGAATTAATCACAGTAGTATCCAGTTTACTATATTCTTTGTCTGGTATGCATGTATTGTTGCTAAAATGGAACTTTTGTTAAATACATGTTAGCATCAAGTTGACTCCCCAATCAAATTTGAAACAATATCAAAATCAGTTCTTACAATCTTTTGACTCTTATTTTGGTCACCAAGGTATCATTTATGATGTGAGTCATTTTTTTTCAAACTGGCTGTTAACTTAATCTGGAATATGAAATATAAAGATAAAATACTAAATGATTTTTTAAATTATGTATAGGAAACTACTGTGTGCTAAGTACTGTATATTATAAACAAAGAATTGAAATCCCTATTTGAAGGAGCTCACATCCTAAAATGGAATTATTTTAGGTACAACAGTGTCAGATAAAACAATGTCAGATAAAACAAATGGCATATACATTTCCTCTGACTTCTTCCTCTCCCTAGCAAATGCAGCTTGTTAATCCCTAGTGTGCAGGGATGAAGAGGGAGGTAAAATGTCCAGGCAGAAGAGGAAAAGGCCTGTAAATGCAAATTTCACACTGTTCATGGTTTGTCCTCTGTTAGTTGATCAGAATTCCCAGGAGAACTAGGTGAGGATCTTATGTGGATTTCCAGTGTGTGTGAGTCATCATATTGCCCAAATTAATTAAAATCAACTCCATGTCAACAGCAATGTGGATGTAAATGGGGATTACAAAATAGACCAAATTTTGTATGCTACAAGAAGAGATCCACTGAATGCTGTTACTCTTGGAATAGCAAAGCTGAATAGATGAAATATGGATTCAAAGGGCATTTTCCAAACAGGTTGGAGAAATTTCTCTGACTGTATCAGTAATTTTGCTAATGTGTCAGCCTCTTGGTATTCTCCTAGGATATGATTTAAAGTACAGAAATGGATGTTTCCATTATGATGTCAAATCTAAAATAGGGACACAGCCCCCAGGAAACCTCTTGCCCTAAAACTTGAGTTGAAATCAGTTTGTCATCACTTTCTTCTAAGCAAAGGGTTTGGAATTGAATCATTTGAAGGAAAATGAAGGACCTTCCAAGTTATTTTTCATTCGTGTGTGTATTTATTTTTAAAGGGTACCTTTAGTAGTGAAACCTGAGCTACCCACACTGGTTCCTTGCAGTCATGCAGGTGTCAAGGCTCCTGGCCAAATTCTGCTAGTGAAACAACAGCAAAGCCTCAGGGCTGTATCTGTCTGGTCTCTTCTTTTTTCTTGGGGGCGGGGGGTTTAAGTCAGTGGTTGTTGGTTAGTGGAAAGGAAAAGAAGAAAGAATAATAATCTTTAAGTTTTTAACTCCAAAATGCCCTGAAGCAGTCTCTGTAGCAAATGTCAACTGGAGGCAAGCCATAGGTGGCCTCCCTGGTTCTCATGCCTCTATGCAACCCTCAAGGACAGTCCTAATATAGACTCCTCTTGCATATTTAAAGAATACCTTAAATAAATGGAACCCCCTCCCCCCTTTTTTAACAATAGCTCTTTCATTTATTTGGAATATTTTTGTAGTTGTGGCAAAGTAACATCTAACACAAAAATTACCATTTTAACCATTTAAAGTGTACAATACTGTGGAATTTAGTACATCCACAATGTTGTGCAACCATCACCACTGTCTAGTACCAGAAATTTTCATCACCCCAAAAGGAAACCCCATATCTGTTAAGCAGTCATGGAATAATTTTTATTTCCATTGTTTTAAAGTGAGTGTTTAGGGATATTATCCTCTACTACCAGAAAGTTAATTTTTTTTAGGAATCTATTGTTTGTAAATCAAGTCCTAGGGACTGGATTTTCTTAAATTAATAAGTATTACATAAGGGCTCATATCTACCTGTGGATGTTTCTCTCTGTGTATGTATACGTGTGTGTAATGCATATGAAAGTGATCCTACCCTTCTTTATTCATAGCAGAAGTTAATACTTTCAAGGTAAAAAAAGGAAAGTGTTTATTCATTCACCATTTTGTTGTGCTGAATGCTTTTGTTTCGTGGGTATATCAGTATCTACACTTTTCCTACTTGGAGACTTGTTAGATCCTAATGATAACAAAAGCGTTCAGTAATTAGTGTGCTTTCTTTAATTAGCATTTTTAGGTCTAAATTCAATTGAAACAGATACTTGTCTTTTGGGTTGACTTGAATCCGTAAATAAATGGCCAAATTCCAAAAGGGTCCATCTTGGGAAGTTTCAGACTAACAAAGAAAATGATTTTCCTTAATGTACAATGGGCTTGTTATGGGGCTAAAGTCACTTTTGTAAGATGGATAATTTGCAATAGCTTAAATAAATCAAAGCTTTAACAATAGCCCCAAAGGTCACTGAGGTAGATTAATATTACAGGGTCAGTAGGTATATTTCAAAGTAAAAGCTAATGTCTGTTCAGGAACACTTTTCTCCAATTTCCTGGTGAAGTCTTCATTTCCAAATAGATACTGAGAAGCCTACACGGCCTGCTAGTGCTGTGACAACCAATTGGCTAACAACTGAGGGAGTGGCAGGATGAATTGACATCTTGCTATCTCTAGCTCACCTTGCTAAAGATGCCCTCTGTATGGTCTGTGGCAGGTTTCTGCCCTAATGCTGGTGAAATCTAGTCAGTAGAGCAGTTTTCATGGATTTGTAGGAAAGAAAAGTTGATTGATCCACAAGAAATGTTGGCCTAGGTCCAAAGAGGTCATAAGGTTGTCAGGAGAAGCCAGCATCACTAACTCAGGCTATCTTCTTTTCAGAATTCAAGAAATTCTGTTCTGGCCTCTTCTGGATTTGGAGCATCTCTTCCAAGTTCATCACAACCTTTGACTTTTGGAAGTGGAAGGAGCCAGTCCAATGGGATTCTAGCCACAGAGAACAAACCTTTGGGCTTCTCTTTTGGCTGTAGCTCTGCACCAGAGTCTCAGAAAGACACTGATCTCTCCAAAAACTTGTTTTTTCAATGCATGTCCCAAACTTTACCCACCAGTAACTACTTCACTACCGTTTCAGAAAGTTTGCCTGATGATTCCTCCAGTCGAGACTCATTCAAACAAAGCCTTGAGAACCTATGTAAAGGCAGGTCCACCCTTGGAGCAGACACTAAATCTGGCTCTAAGGCTGGCAGCTCTGTGGACCGGAAAATGCCTGCAGAGTCCATGCCCACCCTCACGCCAGCCTTCCCACGGAGCCTCCTAAATGCCCGCACCCCAGAGAGTCATGAAAATCTATTTTTACAGCCCCCTAAACTGTCCCGAGAAGAACCCTCTAACCCTTTCCTGGCGTTTGTGGAGAAAGTTGAACATAGCCCTTTCAGCAGCTTTGCATCTCAGGCATCAGGTAGCTCTTCCTCTGCTACCACTGTCACCTCCAAGGCAGCACCCAGCTGGCCCGAGTCTCACTCTGCAGATTCGACATCTTTAGCAAAGAAGAAAACCCTCTTCATCACAACTGACTCCTCCAAACTGGTACCTGGTGTTCTAGGCTCAGCTCTTACCACTGGGGGTCCAAGCCTCTCTGCCATGGGGAATGGCCGCTCCAGTTCACCCACCAGCAGCCTCACCCAGCCCATTGAGATGCCTACACTCTCCTCGAGCCCCACAGAGGAGAGGCCAACTGTGGGGCCTGGGCAGCAAGACAATCCCCTCCTCAAAACCTTTAGTAACGTCTTTGGCAGGCACTCAGGCAGCTTTCTGTCCCCCCCAGCAGATTTTTCACAGGAAAACAAAGCTCCTTTTGAAGCTGTGAAAAGGTTCTCACTGGATGAGCGAAGCTTGGCTTGCAGACAGGACTCGGACTCCAGCACCAACAGTGACCTGTCAGATTTGAGCGACTCTGAGGAGCAGCTGCAGGCCAAGACTGGCCTGAAGGGGATTCCGGAGCACCTGATGGGGAAGCTGGGCCCCAATGGGGAGCGCAGTGCTGAGCTGTTGCTGGGCAAAGGCAAAGGGAAGCAGGCCCCCAAGGGCCGGCCTCGGACTGCACCCCTGAAAGGTGATCCTGCTGGGGCTATACATGGGCTCTGGCACTAGCCTCAAATGTCTGTTGTGTTCTTGGGCAGCGGAGGCCCTCTTTTTGATGAAAGTTTTATAATCTTATAAAATTACATAGCCAAAAAGGTCCAGCAAAGGTTTCTCATCAGACCTCCTGATTCAGGGTAGGATTGCATCAAAACCAGACTGTAAGAGGGGTGTCTGTCCTATGTAATGATAATCCCACAAAGGAAGATCCTCAGTCTTCCTTGATAAAATGTTTGTTTAGGAACTCTTTCTGTGTTTTTTTTTCTCATCTCTTTGTACCTCCCTTTGACTCGTTCTTTTGAATTTACTTAAGGGGAGTTACTGAGTATTCGCATCTATTCTCAAATAGCAGCCTTTTGTGGACTGGAAGCAAAGAGAATCACTCCTCAGTTTGATTCTCTCTGGCACATATATAAGGCTTTAACACCTTTTCCAAAAGCCATTAATTTCTGTGGTATGAGGTTATGGTCCAGAAGTGTGTAAGAAAATTTAATGGTAAAAGTAGCTGTTGTCATTAGGAATTGGTATCCCATGGGAGTCCAAGAGTCCTTGATTAGTTAGAACAGTCATATCATGAAGGGCTAGAGGCAGATGGCAGCTACCTTCTGCCTTCTTGGGTTTTCTTCACCCATGCCCAGAGTTGTGTTGCTGTAATGGGGCACTTCCCACAGATTCTCCGTAGTCCTTAGCAACCAGTTGAAGCCTCTGTGCTCCCTTCGCTCCCTTTCTGCAAGGATGGACCTGATGGGTGCATGCCCAAGCAGTGCAAAGAAGAGTGGCCCAGGTCAGGACAAGTATCTGTCCCCAGGATCATGTTATTGAGTCTCATTTATACCTCTCATGACTAACCATTTCTCCTCCCTCCCTTGCTACAGTTGGCCAGTCAGTCCTGAAAGATGTAAGCAAAGTGAAAAAGCTGAAGCAGTCTGGAGAGCCCTTCCTGCAGGATGGGTCATGCATCAATGTCGCCCCTCACTTGCACAAGTGTCGTGAGTGCCGCCTAGAGCGGTATAGGAAGTTTAAGGAACAGGAGCAAGATGATTCCACTGTGGCCTGCCGGTTCTTTCACTTCCGGAGGTACCCAAACTACTGTCTGTCTCCTTCCAAGTCTCCATTAATGATACATAACTCCCACTCTTCCTCTGAATCTGTAAGCACATCTCACCAACTTTCTTTGTTTTTCT
The DNA here is from genome assembly GCF_041296265.1 of Equus caballus. Classification (NCBI taxonomy): domain Eukaryota; kingdom Metazoa; phylum Chordata; class Mammalia; order Perissodactyla; family Equidae; genus Equus; species Equus caballus. Next base: position 53,804,454 of record NC_091697.1, on the reverse strand, counting down.
TACCCCTTTGCTCTCAGGGTCTGTGCTGAGGCTCTGTCATAGTAGCCACTTAGTTGTTTGGATTGTGAAATGACATGTGGCTTTGTCGTTGGAGAATTGAACTTGAACAATCTCAGCCACCAGCCCCTGAGCTACGTTGAGTTACTCCTAACTTGGGTTCCATTTGAAACCAGTGGTATAAGCAGGACTCCATTTTGTATTATGGTTCTGCCTGACCACTTTCTCCTCTCTTCAGTGCTAGAGTCCCTTGAGTCCCCTTGAGAGAAGGAGAAGTAAGATTAGAAGATAACGTGAAGCATCTTTGAAGTAGAGATAACTGATGAAAATCCTAGAAATGTCCCCTGCTTTTACCAAACAGTTATTTAGTCACTTTTCTTCTCAATAAATCAACGATCTTTCAAAAATCTTTCATTTTTAAAATAAAGAAATCTGAGTGGTTTATCCATGTGGTATGGATTCACTTATTCAGCAAATGTTTATTGAGCACTTAATGTGTGCCAGCCATTGTTCCGGCATTGAGGATTAAGCAGTGCACAAAACCATCAAATTCTAGCCCTCAGGAGGTTAGCATTATAGTTGGGGAGGGAGACAGTAAATAAGAAAAAAAAAGGTTAAATATATGGTCTGTCAGCTGATAATAACTTTGAGAAAAATAAAGAAGGGAAAGAGGATTGAAGTATGAGGAGGCTAGAGAAGCTACGGTTTTAAAGAAGATTATTTATGTAAAGACGTGAAGGTGGTGAGGGAGTGAGCCATGCATTTCTCTGGGAGACACGTATGCCAGGTAGAGGGTACAACAAGAGCAACTGTCCTGAGGCTGGAATATTCCTGGTATCTTCATGGAGCAAGGGTAGCTAAAATAGAGTAAGCCAGGGAGGAAAGGAATTGAGGTCAAAGAGTTAATGATGGGTCCACATTTTAAAAGACTACTCTAAGGGCCTTGGCTTTCACAGTGAATAAGATCATTGACAGTTTTGAGTTGATGAGTGACACGGATGAATGTTTTAAAGGAGCATTGTGACTCCCTTCTTGAGAATAGATTACATTAAGGCAAAGGCAGAGAAAAATTAGGAGGCTGTTGGAATTATCCAAGTGAGAAATGATGGTGACTTAGTGCAGGGAATTAGCGATGGAAGTGATGAGAAGTGGTTGGATAAAGGGTATATTTTGAAAGTACAGCCCACATGATTTTCTGATGGGTTAGATGTGGAGTATGAGAGAAAGAAAAGAGTCAAGGATGTGTCTAGGGCTTTTGGCCTGAAAACTGGAAGAATGGATTTGCCATTTACTGATAAAGAGATTTCTTGGGGAAAAGCAGGTCTAGGGAGGAAAATGGGGAGTTTTAATTTGGGCATGTTAAATTTGAGATGCCTATTAAATTTCCAAATGGAGATGTTGAAAAGGCAGCAGGATGTACAACTCCAGAGCTGAGGAACAGCTCCAAGTAGAGATAAAAACTTATATTGTCACTAGGTATTTAAAGCTGTGAGTTTAATTGAGATCACTTATGCAGTCAGACTGTACAGAAGAGAAGTAGTCCAAGGACTGAGTTCTGGAGCTCTCCAACATTTAGAGATGGGAAAGATGAGGAGGAACTAGTAAAGGAGGCTGAGAAAGAAAAAGCCAGTGAAGTATTCTGGAAGACAACTGAAGAAAGTATTTCCAGGAAGGAATAATGAACTGTGGCAAATGCTGCTAATTGGGTCAGGTAAGGTAAGGACTGGAAGTGACCATTGGGTTTAACAAGGGGGAATGACCTCGTCAAAAACAGTTTTGGTAGATTGGTAGAGGAAAGCCTGATGGAGTGGATTAAGAGAAAATAAAAGGGAAAGAAACTGGTGACAATCAGTATAGATAACTCTTTCAAGAAACTGCTCTAATAAGCAAATAAATGGAGGAGAATGTAGGATCAAGAGGTATTTTGAGATACAGATTTTTAGAGGATTTTTGAGATAGCAAGTTCAAATACTGACAAGAATGATTCAGCAGAGAGAAAAATAGATGATGTAGAAGAGAGAATTAGTGGAGGGATGCCTATGAAAGAGGATAGAATGCAGAGCATAGGTGAAGAGATTGGTGTTTGCCGGGACCTAGTGCATTCATAGTAGCAGAAGGTCACATGGAGTATATAGGCCCAGTTGCAGGAAGGTATGGTACTGTGGTGGTGGGAGCTTCAGAAGTTCTCTTCTGGCTCTTTGTATTTTCTCAGTGGAATACTTAGCAAGGTCCTTCCTCATGGAGAAAGTAATATTGGAGGTTTTAAGAGAAAGGAGAAGATATGAAACGTATCTAGGAGAGGGGGTGCACCAGGAAACTGTATTATGACTGCCAGGCAGCATTAAGGTCTCACCTGATGTAGGTAGACATGAATTTAAAGTGTGACAGTGAGCATGGCTCTGTGTTTTTCTCTGGTCACAGTTCAGTGGCATTGGCGTAGGTGTAGTACAAGTGGATGGAGAAACTGGTAGGCATTCCTTGGGACAGCTTTTTAGAGAACCCAGGCCTCATTAAGTCTTAACAAGCAGAGATTGTATACTGTCTTGGTCAAATATGGTGAAAATTCTTAACTCAGCCTGATTCCTGTTAACTCTCATTTAATTTCTTTTAGGTCCTAGGATTTGAGGTGTATGTTAGTTTGTATTGCTGCTGCTATTTTCCATGTATTTGACTGTCTACCTTCCTATCTCAGGTTGATCTTCACTCGAAAGGGAGTACTCCGTGTGGAGGGGTTTCTGAGTCCCCAGCAAAGTGACCCCGATGCCATGAACCTGTGGATTCCCTCTTCCTCCCTAGCAGAAGGGATAGACCTAGAAACCTCAAAATACATCCTGGCCAACGTTGGGGACCAGTTCTGCCAGCTCGTGATGTCCGAGAAGGAGGCCATGATGATGGTGGAACCACACCGTAAGGCACCCTGTTGCTCGCCTTCCAGGCACTCCTAGTTGGAAACTTTCATTTTCTTTTGCTTAAAAGGAGGAGTAGAAGGAGTGGCAGGTGGCATTTTCTATGGATGAATTAAAGCTGATAAGACTTTTCTTTATAGCAAACTAAATAGTTGAGGCCCTAACTATATCCAGCAACCCTCATTCTTTCCGTCTTTGGCGCTTAACAAACCAAAAACTCCTTCCCTGCTTGCCTTTCATTTTTGTAGCACAGCTGCCGTAATATGCATTTTGATCCCTATTTGAGGTTGGTTCACTCTGAATGTTTTCAGTTTTCTTTGAACAAACTTGTATTAGTAAGCAATACTCTGTGATTTATGAATACATGAAGTGCTACTGGGTGCCATGTTTCACTCCTAGAACCCATATTATTCACACATTTATGATATTTCCATGTCTGTGAGATACTGTACTCTATTTCTAGACCAAGGAAAATTGTACTATGAAATTATGTGCCACATTTCAAGATAAAAATTCTCTTATTTCAAATTCCCCCAAATTGAAAATTTTATAGTATCTTAAGTAATAATATGTGGCATTCATTCTCTGTTAACATTTGTTCAGAAATAGTAGAAATTCCATGTAGTTTGTTTCTCTTACAGTTAGAGAAACGCAAACTTCATGAACCTTTGAGGTTTATAGCTGGACAAAATGGCTTGAGTAGGAATCAGTGGATCTGGGGTCTTTTGCTGTTGTTTAGGATGGTCACTGCCAACAATATTCCTCCTCTTCTTTTCACCAGAGAAAGTGGCATGGAAACGAGCAGTGCGTGGTGTACGGGAGATGTGTGATGTATGTGAAACAACTCTCTTCAACATCCACTGGGTTTGTCGCAAATGTGGATTTGGGGTCTGCCTTGACTGTTACAGGCTCAGGAAAAGCCGTCCACGCAGTGGTAAGCTAATATTGTCTTGTGCAGTTCTAAAGGTAATCTGTCAGTGGAGGAATGGGACTTGGAAAAGAAGTAGGAATGGGTTTATGCCCCCTCTTTAGCTGCTTAGCTTCATTCATTACAATTGCCAATACTCCAGCCTAACTAGGAAAACTAAAACAAGTCAAGAAGGGTTGTTCTTCATCTCCCTTTGTTTGCTTTTTTTTTAAATAACATCTTTATTGAGATATAATTCTCATGTCATAAAACTCACCCTTTTAAACTGTACAATTCGAAGGTTTTTAGTATATTCTAAAAGTTGTATGACCATCATCACTATCTATTTCCATTTTCATTATTCCCCAAAATTAACAGTCACTCCCCATCCCCATCTTCTCTCCACTTAACCCTTGGTAACCACCAATCTACTTACTGTCTCTATGGGTTTGTCTATTCTGTACATGTCATATATAGACAGTCCCCAGCTTATGGTCCTTCAACCTACAATTTTTCGATTTCACCATGATGCAAAAGTGATAATGCGGTCAGTAGAAACCATACTTCGAATTTTGAACTTTGACCTTTTCCCGTGTTAGCAATACGCGGTATGATACTCTCTCATGATCCTGGGCAATGGCAGCAAGCTACAGCTCCCAGTCAGTCATGTGATCACAAGGGTGAACAAACAGTACACTTATAACCATTCTGTACCCAGACAGCCATTCTGTTTTTCACTTTCAGTATAGTATTCAATAAATTACATGAGATACTCAACACTTTATTATAAAACAGGCTTTGTATTTGATGGTTTTGCCCACCTGTAAGCTAATATAAATGTTCTGAGCACATTTAAGATAGGTTAGGCTAAACTATGATATTCAGTAGGTTAAGTGTATTAAATGCATTTTTGACTTATGATATTTTCAACTTAATAATGAGTTTATCAGGCCATAACCCCATTGTAAGTTGAAGAAGATTTGTAAATGGAATCATACAATATTTGGTCTTCTGTGACTGGCCTCTTTCACTTAGCATAGCATTTATAGTTTCATCCATGTTATATAGCACATAGTACTAATTCATTCCTTTGTATTGCCAAACAATATTCCATTGTATAGATATACTACATTTTGTTTATCCATTCATCAGTTGATAGACATTTGGCTTGTTTTCACTTTGGGCTATTATAAATACAGATTATTGTGTGAACTTATGTTTTCAGTTCTTTTGAGTATATAGCTAGGAGTGGAACTGCTGAGTCATATAACAGTTCTTTGTATCCCTTTCAGGAACTGCCAAATTGTATTCCAAAGTAGCTGCACCATTTTATAATCCCACCAGCAATAAATGAGGGTTCCAATTTTTCCACATCCTCACCAATGCTTGTTCTTGTCTGTCTTTTTGATTATAGCCATTATAATGGCTGTGAAGTAGTATTTTGTTGTGTGGCTTTGATTTGCATTTTCCTGATAATTAATGATGTTGAGCATCTTTTCATGTCCTTATTGGCCGTGTGTTTATCTTCTTTGGAGAACTGTCTATTCAAATCCTTTGCTTCCTTTTATTGTTGCTTTATCTTATTACAGGCCAAGAATCCTCCTTGCCCCTTGACCTCCTCATTCTTTCCTCTTCAGAGAAATAATACCAGTTCTACACAAACTCTTTCAGAAAATAGGAGGAAACACTTATCAACTCATTTTATGAAGCCAGCATTACACTGATATCAAAACCAGATGAAGATAGAGCAAGCAAAGAAAACTACAGATCCAGTATCCTTCATGAACATAGATGTAAAAATCTTTCATAAATTTAAATCTAGAGATACATAAAAAGAAAAATACATCATGATCAATTGGGGTTTATCCCATTAATGGAAGGTTGGTTTAATATTTGAAAATCAGTCAATACAATTAACTATATTAATAGCTTAAAGACCATTGATTATCTCAAGAAATACAGAAAAATCATTTGTCAAAATTCTCAACAAACTAGATCATGTATTCTCTACAGGGGTGAAAATTGGTTCTTGGCAGAGGCAGGGGAATTCTAACATATAATGGTTTATGCCCTTCCAGAGGGTCACAGTACATAAACAGTTATACAGTATATCTTTTACTGAAAAAAGATTTATTGAAATTTCGAGGTGGGAAGTACAATTATCCCCTCTCCTCCCCAAATAAAGATCTAGAAGGTTTTTTAGAGGAGTGATAAAGAAATAAAGGTTGAAAAACACTGAATTAGGTATAGATAGGAACTTCTTACATAATGTGAAAGACTGAGTTTTTCCCCTTAAGATCAGGAAGAAAGCAAGGATGTCCACTTTTCACAACTTCTATTCAACATTGTACGGGAGTGACTAGTTAGCATTAAGAAGTAAAAGACAAAATCATAACAAAAAAAATATAGATTGGATATAGACTGGAAAGAAGCAAAATGGTTTTTATTATCAGATGACATGATCATCTATATAGAAAATCCCAAAAAACTACCAAAAAGCTACAAGAACTGGGGCTTGGCCAGTGGCATAATGATTAAGTCCATGCACTCTGCTTCAGCAGCCTGGGGTTCGTGGGTTCAGATCCTGGGCACAGACCTATGCACCACTCATCAACCCATGCTGTGGCGGCATCCCACATACAAAATAGAGGAAGACTGGCACAGATGTTAGCTCGGGGCCAATCTTCCTCAGAAAAAAAAAAACTACAATAACTAATCAATGAATTTAGCAAGATTGGAAGATATAAAATCAACATAACAAAAAACAGTTGTATTTCTGTATGCTGTCATTGAACAATTAGAAATTCGATTTTAAATGAATATAATTTATGGTCACATCAAAAAAACATGAAGTACTTACAGATAAATTTAGCAAATATGTAAAAGACACACAGTAAAGACTACAACATATTGCTGAGAGAAATTAAAGAAGACTACATAGATAGATAAATGTACCATATTCATGGATAGAAGATTGAATATTAAGATGTCAATTCTTCCAGATTGATCTATAATTAAACATACTTCCAATCAAAATCCCAGTAGGCCTTTTTGTATAAAGTGACAAACTGGTTCTAAAATTTATATGAAATGCAAAGGACTTACAATAACCAAAACAATTTTGAAAAAGAACGAAGTTGGAGGATTTATACTTCTTCAAGACTTACTATAAAGCTACAGTAATTAAAATGCTGTGGTAATGCAACAGAACCGAGAGTCTAGAAGTAAACTCAGGCATACATAGTCAACTGTTGTTGACAAAGGTACCAAGATAATTCAATGGGGAAAAGATAGTCCTTTCAACAATTGGTATTGGAATAAAATGAACTTCTATTTTTACTCAGATTATATAGAAAAAAATTAACTTTTAAGTAAATGATAGACCTAGACATAAAAGAATAGAAAATCTTCTTGTCCTTGGGTTAGATAAATATTTCTTGGATAGGACACAAAAAGCAAAAGAAAAATTGTTATCAAATTTGAAAACTTTTGCTCTTCAAAAGACACTTTTAAGTAAGTGAAAAGTCAAGCCACAAACCGGGAGAAAAGATTTTCCAATCGTATATTTGCTAAAGGACTTGTATCCATAATAAAGACCTCTTGCAACTCAGTAACAGGAAGACAACCCAGTTTTTAAATGCACAAAAGATTTGAACCAATATTTTGCCAAAGAAGATAGATCAATGGAAAATAAGCACATGAAAAAAAGTTATCATTCCTCATTAGGGAAATGCAAATTAAAACCATAATGAGAAACCACTATGCCTACTAGGATGGCTAAAATTTTAAAAACTGACAGTACTAAGTGTTGTCAAGGATGTGGAGGAACTAGAAATCTTAAAACATTGCTAATGGGAATGCTAATTGGTACCATCGCTTTGGAAAACATTATAGCCATTTCTTATAAATTTAAACATAAAATAACCATATGACCCAGCATTCCACTCCTAGGTATTTATAAGAGAAATGAAAAGGTGTCCATACAAAGACTTGTACTTGAATGTTTATAGCAGCTTTATTCGTAATAGCCAAAAATTGGAAACAATTTAAATGTCCACCAGCAGATGAATGAGTAAACAAAATGTCGTACATCCATACCATATGGAATACTACTCAACCATAAAAAGGAATGAATTACTGATACATACAACAATATGGGTGAATCTCAAAGTCATGCTAAATGAAAGAAGCCAAACACAAATGACTACATACTGTATGCTTTCAGTTATGTGAAATTCTAGAAGAAGCAAAACTTTAATGTTAGAAAGTTGATCAGGTGGCTAGGGGTTGAAGAGAGGTGTATTGACTGCAAAGGGCTCGAGGGAACTTTAGGAAGGGGATGGAAATGTTCTATTTCATGATTGTGATAGTGTTTATACAACTGTATACATTTGTGGAAATTCATCAAAGTACACACTTTAAATTGTTGGATTTATTATATGTAAATTATACATAAGTGAAGCAGATTTTTTTAAAGTTAGCTATCTTCTTTGGCCCATGAGAAAACTGGCCTTTAGGGTCTGAAACTCCGACTCACTGAGAGGGGTACATCTTGTGACCCTCATTAAAAGAGTGAAGTCATTTTATTTCCATTTCAGAGACAGAAGAGATGGGTGATGAAGAGGTTTTCTCCTGGTTGAAGTGTGCAAAGGGGCAGTCCCATGAACCAGAGAATCTCATGCCCACACAGATCATCCCTGGCACAGGTAAAGAAATTACTTTTTTAGATTCGGTAGGGAAAAAAATGTTTTACTCACACACCGTAAAATTTGGTGAAATGGTTTATCTCAGCCTGATTTTTTTTAAGCCTCACAGATTTCTCTGAGAATTTGAATTTTTAGATATATATGTTAGATTATATGTAGCCACTACACATACTTTGCTTCACCTTTCTGGTCGGAGAGGTTGGCTACTTTTCCAGATAATATTTTACATGGCTTTGGTTGGCAGGACCAGAATAGAAGAAGCCAGTCTCCACATTTTCAGAAAGACCTTTGGTTTTAGACTTATAAAATCCAGTTGAAGCTAACCAAATCTCTTGAATCCATGAAGAAGGCAGCTTAACAGTAGGAACAAATGGTCGCATTTGTGTCGCAGTCCCAGTTTACTTCTGTGATTCCTCCAGAAAGTCTGTATTTCCAGCTTCCACACTTCTATTAACATACAGGCATTGAAGATGGTGAATCTGCAAAATTACTGCCTGTTTTCTCTTCTACTTAAGAAAGTGTTGCAGGGGGCACCCCCTGCATCCTTTATACCCAGTACTTCCAAGCAGAAGGGCTCCCTCAATGCAGTGGTAGGATACCTGCTCCCTGCTGGTCCAAGCGTTGATTAAAGGTTTATGTAAAGTTTACATTGATCTTTTTTTTTGTTTTTTCACTTTTTCTTTTTCTTTAGGTATAACTTACAGCAAAGTACATAAATCTCAAGTACACAATTCAAAATGTTTACGTACTCTTGAACATTAAGGAACCTACCCCTAGACTTTCTCCTGGAGGACACCTTGTTAATATTTACTGGAGGAGGGAAGAGAATGTGGCGCTTAGTGGTTAAGAGTGCACAGAGCTTTAGGGCTAGATATACCTGGGTTAAAGTCTTAATACTTCCATTTACCACTTACATGTACTGGAGCGAACAACCTAACTTCTCTGAGTCTCAGTTTCATGATGAAGAATTGAGGGAAAAAGCTGCTACCTCATTGAAATGTGGTAAGGATTGAGGGAGATTAAATGAGGTCCTTAGCACAATGCCTGATGCATGTAAGCATTCTAATGTTTATTGTTATTATTGTCTTTTTTCCAGCTCTTTACAATATTGGAGACATGGTACACGCTGCTCGGGGCAAGTGGGGAATTAAAGCAAACTGCCCTTGTATCAGTCGGCAAAACAAATCTGTGTTGAGACCTGCTGTCACCAATGGGATGTCACAGGTAAAGTGATGTGAGTGGGTATAACTGAGTGAAACTTAAGTTCTTAGTACCAGGAAACGCCTCGTTTTCACCTCTGTTGTGCCAGGATCCTGTAGGATTCCTGGGGAATTAGGAGATGGGAAGCCTTTCTAGAGAGAACCCAAAAAGAGTTACTCAAGGAATTTTAATCCCCCTGACTAGTACGAATTTCTCTTCTTCATCTTTAAAACCAATTCAGGCTTGGTTAATAAATAGCACAAAGAGTGGGGCCGGCCCTGTGGCCTAGTGGTTAAGTTTGGACACTCCGCTTCAGTCGTCCGGGGTGTGTCAGTTCGGATCCTGGGCACAGACCTACTGCTAATCAGGCCATGCGGTGGCAGCATCCCACATGAATGAATTAGTATGACCTAAAACTAGGATATACAACTATGCACTGGGGCTTTGGGGAGAAAAGAAAAAAGAAGAAGATTGGCAACAGCTGTTGGCTCAGGGCCAGTCTTCCATGCCAAAACAAGGAAACAAAAACCACGAAGATTCTTTGCATCTTATCACGATTTATACCTCAGGGTCCTTGTATAGGTGAAGATTATTAAAAAGGTTACTAGGAATACAGTACTATCTGTGTGCATTGTCCCTGTCCTTGTTGTGTTAGCTACAGAGGACAGAAATATGACGATTGGCTTGTTGAGCTGGGATCATTGTACCCTGAAAGCAATCCCAAGCCTCCAGAGAGAGACAGTGGTTTTCTCATTGCTCTGTCAGAGGTGGAGGTCATGCCAGTTTGATGGTGACTATTTTGGACAAGAGGCTGTTTTAAAAACACACACACACACGCACACAACTAACTGCTTACATTTGGAGGCCCTTCCAGGAACACTGCTAATACGTGGTCAGTAAGAGGCTCAGGGATTAATCCTGAGGACCTCAAGATATATTTTCAGTAGAGTTGACATTAGAGTAAATCATCTGGAAAACTCAGTAATAGAATAATAAACATTTATTGAACATTTATGTGTGCCAGGCACTATGCTAAGCTCTTTGCATATAGTATCTCATTTAATCCTCGGACTAGCTCTCTGAAGTCAAGTTCTAATCACCAATTTGCCATCGCAGAAATTGAGCCTCAGGCATGCTAAAAACTTTTATTTTCAAGTCTTGTTCACTGCTCTTTCCACAGAACTTAGCATAGTTTCTATCGTGTCATAGGACTCAATAAATATATGTTAAATTAATGAATGAATGAAATAGCAGTTTATGGGACGGTTTCAGACTGTTTTTCCAGATCTATTTAGTGTCAGCATTATTACTATTTGCGTTTGTTTGTTTTGTTTTGTTTTCCAGTTTTATTGAGAAAAAATTGACATACATAGCGTTTTATTTTTTCTACACAAGGACAGCTTTCTAACCATGTTGGTCTTCTGTGCTTTAGCTTCCTAGCATAAACCCTAGTGCCTCTTCTGGAAATGAAACCCCCTTCTCAGGCGGAGGAGGAACTGCAGCAGTAACGACTCCAGAGCCTGACCACCTTCCTAAAGCTGACGGCACTGACATCAGATCTGATGAGCCTCTGAAAGCAGACGGTTCGGCATCAAATAGCAATAGTGAGCTAAAAGCCATCAGGCCCCCTTGCCCTGACACAGCCCCACCCTCCTCTGCCCTGCACTGGCTGGCGGATTTAGCAACTCAAAAGGCTAAAGAAGAAACAAAAGGTGAGATACACACAAGCCTCTGTCCTGCCTATGGGTGGAACACTTGAGTTATTCTGGGATTCTTCAAGCTCACACATTACCATCCACATTTATGAAACATGCCACTTGCTTTCTCTGGCTGATCACATAAAATGAGGGAATCTCTTTCACCTTCCTTCTAGAAGTGGAGCTTTTTTTTTTAAAGTCACATGCCTGGGCTCTACCCCAGACCTCTTTAGTCAGAACTGATACAAGGCTTTTAACAAGTTTCCCAGATGGTTCTGTTATACAGCCAGGGTTGAGGGCTAGACTTAGTTTTCAATGGGCACAAGAATCACCTGGGGAATCGTTAAAAATGCAGATTCCTGTGCCCCACCAAAACTATTAAATGAGGATCGCTTAGAGTAAGACCAAGAATCTCCATTTTTAACAAGCACTCCAGGTGATTCCAATACAAGTATTCTGGAAACCCACTTGAAGAAACACTGTCTTAGAAAGTGAGGGAGACGAAAGATGGATGGGAACAAAAGGAAGTTTGAAATCCAGATCTGGAAAAGAAAGGAAGAAGTAGGAGAGCTTCTCCTTGGCCATGAGACCTGCTGTAGTCATAGCTCATCAGGCTTGGCCCAGACAAACCGTACGTAGTTTGGGGGGCAGGGGAGGGGAGAGTCTTCCCTCCTTCCCAACTTGACTGATTTTTAGGAGTCAGTTGCCTGCTGGGTATTCCTTGCCATGCCTAATGCTGTTCCTGGTTATATTCTTACAGAAGCAGGGTCCCTGAGGTCGGTGCTCAATAAAGAGTCTCATTCACCCTTTGGGCTGGACTCGTTCAACTCCACTGCAAAGGTCTCTCCGTTGACTCCAAAGCTTTTTAACAGTCTGTTACTGGGTCCCACTGCCTCCAACAACAAAACTGAAGGCTCTAGCCTTCGAGACCTCCTTCACTCCGGGCCCGGAAAGCTTCCTCAAACCCCTCTGGACACAGGCATACCCTTCCCCCCGGTCTTCTCTACATCCTCAGCAGTAAGTGTCCTCTCTAAGGCTCTAGGCTTTGCTGCTTTTCCATGAAAACCATCAGAGATCTGATAACTGGGTTAGAGGGTATGTGGGTGACTTGTGTTCTCTGCATTGTCCAGCTGACAAGATCTCTCTTTACATGAAGTTTTGGGAATGTTTGTGATCCTTTTAAGTAGTGAACCTTTTGTGCCGTGTTAGGAAGTCAGTAGAAATTGAGACATTGAAATTTTGCAATCAGCAGCAGAAATCACTTTATTTTCTTGACAGACATTACATTTTTTTTTTTTACCTAGGCAGTACCTCCATAGCATATTCTCTTGAGTATCTAATAAACAGTTCAACCTAGCACATCTGAGAGCACACTCCTGATCATCTGCCTGTAAGCCTGCTCCTGTAGTTTTCCTCTCTTGGTCAGTGGCATCTCCATTCTTCCAATCGCTCAGCCAGAAATCTTGGAATCATTTGGGACTCCCCTCTCTCACATTTCATATCTAATCTGTCAACAGATCCTTTCAGTTTGATCTTCAAAATGTGTTCAGAGTCCACCCATTTCTCATCAGCTCCACTGCTTCCTCTCTTTTCTGAGCCAGCATCCTCTCTTGCCTGAATTTTTGCAGTGAAATCCTTACCAGTCCCTTTTATTTCTTCCCTTTCTACTCTACAGTCTATTTTCATCCTAGCAGCTATTGTGATCCTTTTAAAATGTAAGTCAAATCATGTCACCTCTGCTTAAAATCCTTCATGGTCTTCCTGTTTCTCATAATATAATCAGGGTCCTTTCAGTGAACTATAAGGCTCCAGTCCTATGTGCATCTTCCCCTCACTTCTTTGACTTCAGCTACCGCTCTTCCTCTTGTTCACTGCACCTCAGCCACACCCACCTCCTTGCTGTTCCTTGAGCATGGCTCGGCCTGCTCCATCTTGAGAGCCTTTGCCCTTATCCTTTCCTCCACCTAGAACTTTCCCATGTAACCAGATGGCTTGCTTCATCAACTTCCTCTGCCCCCTCCTGAAATGCTACCTCCTCAGTAAGCCTTCTTAGATCACTCTTTTAAAAAGTCCTTCCCACTCCCATCCTTCACTCAAATTGGTTTTCTCTGCACTTATTTTTTCCATAGCGCTTATTACCATCTGACTTACTGTGTGTTTTATTTATTATCTGTCTCACCTCTCTTTAAAGGCAGTTGTTTTTTTTAAAGATTGGCACTTGAGCTAACATCTGTTGCCAATCTTTTTTTTTTTTCCTTCTCCCCAAAGCCCCCCAGTACATAGTTTTCCCCTGGTTTATTTCCCAAACCCCCTGGTACGTAGTTGTATATCTTAGTTGCAGGTCCTTCTAGTTGTGGGATCATAGTTGCATATTCTAGTTGTGAGTGCCTCTGGTTGTGCTAAAGGCAGTTTTGACTGTTTTATTGACCACTATATCCCTAGTGCCAGTGTTTGATACACAGTAGGTGTTTAGTAAGCATTTACTGAATGAATGGATTCACAAAGTACAAAATTTAAAAGATACAGTGAAAAGTCTCCTTCCCACCATTATCTCCCAGCCACCTGTTTCCCTTTCTGGAGGTCACTGTTGTTTCATGAGTGTCCTTTCAATGATGTTATCATGTATATATAGTTTTTCCCCCCTTTTTACACAAATGTTCTGCACAATTACTTTTCTGTTTTCAGTTTATATATCTTGGAAATAATTTTGAACAAGTACATAAACATGTTTCTCATTCTATTTTATGATTAATGGCTGAAACTTAATGAACTATGGGTGGTTGAGCCCTGTACAATGTAGGTTGTTTCTCTTTTGGATAAGTGACTTAAAAAAAAAAAGATTACTTGGGCTCTATTTTTTACTTGCTTGACCCCCAATTCTCCTTTTTCTTTTTTAATTTTCCCTGGATGTATATTATTACGTGTACTCTATAGAGATAATGATTAGTAATACTTGAGGTACAGGATTATCCAGTTTACAAAGCCCTTCCCCTCCTTCAGTTCTGTGACCTCAGGGGTATGTTGCTTTCATCTCTGGGCCTGAGCTTTCCCATCAGCTAAAACATGAGAAATTCTCAGTGAGGTGGCAGCAGGGGAAGACTGGGCAGTAGGGGACTATTTTCAGAACATGTAGTTCCCCTCGGATACTCTGGTACACCTCTTTATTGGGGTGTGATCCCTGCAGTCTACATGTATATGCTTAAAACAAGTTAAATGTCAAAGATATTTCTTAGGTCTCAAATCTCTTGAGGCACAGGAGATCTTTCTATACTTTTCTTTCATAAATGTAGAGCAAAATATGAAGGATAGGGAAATTTAAGATGTTGACCTCACAGACTCACTCCCCCCTCCAATTACAAAAGACATTTCAGTAACTTTTATGAAATTTAATCAGGTAGATCAGAACTCTTTCTTGTAAATATAACTGTGAGACAATTCTTTGAATACTTTTTTCGTGGTGCTTCAAACTTACCTGATGGATTTGTGTCTGGCAGGGAGTAAAGAACAAGGCCAGCCTACCCAACTTCCTCGACCACATCATTGCCTCAGTGGTAGAAAATAAGAAAACCTCAGATGCTGCAAAGCGGGCCTGTAACTTGACTGATACCCAAAAGGAGGTAAAGGAGATGGTGATGGGGTTAAATGTGTTGGACCCCCATACCTCTCACTCCTGGCTCTGTGATGGGAGACTTCTGTGTCTCCATGACCCTAGCAACAAAAACAATTGGAAGATCTTCCGGGAGTGTTGGAAGCAAGGCCAGGTAAGCAAGAATAAGTAGTTCCCAGGGCTAGCTGTCTGCCTGCCTGTCTGCCTGCCCACCACAGCTACCAGGATAGTTCCAGTCCTCTCTGGCAGATTTTTTGCCAGGGAGATTTAGACAAAGGAAGTTTGTTGTAGACAGCCTTGCTACTTCAAGTTTTCTTGGATTTTTAAAAAGCAGAAGATTCCTAAAAATACATTGTGGATCCTTTTATTTCTAAGCTGTGTAGCTCTGTGTTCTTAAAAGGGCAGTTGAAATTCCTGTGAGGTGGCAATCTGGCATTAATGACACCTTTAGAGGAAAATCCTTACGTGTGATATGGGGTGAGGCGAAGGTGGATGTAGGTAGGGGGTACCTTTCTAAGTAAATGTTTCAAGGCCACACAAGTTTGTGTGATAGTGTGATAACATTTCCTGATTTTTATACTTTAGGAGGTGATTGAGGAAGGGGGAGGTTATAGAATTGTCTGGATAGTTTTTTATTCTAGATGTGGGGACGTATTCTCAAAGGTGCATTTGTCAGCTTTTTGTCCTCTCACCTCAAAATAGTGGTAGATACCAGGGCAGCAGAAGTGATTTCTGTGACATGCACCCCAGGGTGAGAACCAAGTATAATAATGGAGTAGAAGTAGTTTCCATTTGTTATACTTGGCATGTAGAAATCCATAGATTCTGAAACTGGGAAGGAACAATAAATCATCATGGAGAAGACAAGGTCGTCCCCAGGAAACCCTCCTATTCTGTCCGTTAGCCCTGAGCTAAAAGTATTTCCTAAATGCCTCCGATTGGGATATTTTTGTTTCCACAGCCAGTGCTGGTTTCAGGGGTACATAAAAAGCTCAGGTCTGAACTCTGGAAACCAGAAGCCTTTAGCCAGGAATTTGGAGACCAGGATGTGGACTTGGTGAACTGCAGGAATTGTGCTATAATTTCTGATGTGAAAGTTCGGGATTTCTGGGATGGCTTTGAGATCATATGCAGTAAGTAGCTTTGATATCTGGTTCAGTAATAGCAGACTAGAAAGTAAGCATCTATATGCCCAGCCCTGCCCCTGGAATGACAAATTACATCCTCTTGGCGGGAGGAACATTCTTTCCTGGTGCCAGCCAGGTAACTTGCATAGCAATCACATGGTCCCCAGAGCACACCTGGGCTTAAGCATGTAATTCCACAGGGTGTGTGGAGCACTTTCACTCAGTGGAAGGGGGCTTGAATCCCTGTGAGATGGAAAAATATAGCATGTACTAAAGTAGTGAGTGAGGAGAAGAAAGCCCACCTAGTCCATTATGGGGGTTTATAAGTCTGAAAATAAGAGCTTGGTCTCCTACAACATTTAGTTACTGGAAAATCAGGCAGCAGCCAACCCAGCAGATGTTTGTGGGAGTGCTTTCTGTCTTCCAGAGCGATTAAGGTCAGAAGATGGGCAGCCAATGGTGCTCAAACTCAAGGACTGGCCTCCTGGGGAAGATTTTCGGGACATGATGCCAACAAGGTTAGTGAACTACAGTGGGTCATCTTG
This sequence comes from Equus caballus, assembly GCF_041296265.1. Lineage (NCBI taxonomy): Eukaryota > Metazoa > Chordata > Mammalia > Perissodactyla > Equidae > Equus > Equus caballus. The sequence goes on along the minus strand of NC_091697.1, from coordinate 53,787,762 downwards.
AGAGACTTGTGCCTTGCTGAAGCCTTCACAAAGTAATCACAGAAAAGTGAACTTTGCCCCTTTTTTGTAGGTTTGAAGATCTGATGGAGAACCTTCCTCTACCAGAATATACGAAACGAGATGGCCGGCTCAATCTGGCCTCGAGGCTACCCAGCTACTTTGTAAGGCCCGATCTGGGCCCCAAGATGTACAATGCCTACGGTATGAGGGAGAGGCCATAGTTGCCCATTTTGGACACTATTATTTCCATTTCACCTATAGAGGGAGTGTAGAGATGATAGAGGGCAAGTGACAAGTGCTGTAGAAGTTAATAGTATCCAGGATGGTTTTGAATATGTTTGCTTTTGTCATATTGATTTGAGTAACATCCATATGGACCCAGTCCATAAGCTTGTATATCTCCAGTAGTTAGAAAGTTTCCTCTCAAAAATTCTTTTTTTTTTTTTTAAAGATTTTATTTTTTCCTTTTCTCCCCAAAGCCCCCTGGTACATAGTTGTATATTCTTTGTTGTGGGTCCTTCTAGTTGTGGCATGTGGGACGCTGCCTCAGCATGGTTTGATGAGCAGTGCCATGTCTGTGTCCAGGATTCGAACCAACGAAACACTGGGCCGCCTGCAGCAGAGCGCGCAAACTTAACCACTCGTCCACGGGGCCAGCCCCTCAAAAATTCTATCCGAGGAGACATGAGTCTTAGCTTTCAAGAGACTTGATAAAATAATAGTGAAGGGGCCAGCCTGCCCAGGCGCAGCAGTTAAGTTCACACGTTCCACTTTGGTGGCCCGGAGTTCACCAGTTTGGATCCCAGGTGTGGACATTGCACCGCTTGGCAAGGCATGCTGTGGCAGGCATCCCACATATAAAGGAGAGGAAGATGGGCACAGATGTTAGCTCAGGGCCAGTCTTCCTCAGCAAAAAAGAGGAGGATTGGGGGCTGACCCCATGGCCGAGTGGTTAAGTTCGCGCGCTCCGCTGCAGGCGGCCCAGTGTTTCGTTGGTTCGAATCCTGGGCGCGGACATGGCACTGCTCATCAAACCACGCTGAGGCAGCGTCCCACATGCCACAACTAGAAGGACCCACAACGAAGAATATACAACTATGTACCGGGGGGCTTTGGGGAGAAAAAGGAAAAAATAAAATCTTAAAAAAAAAGGAGGATTGGCAGCAGATATTAGCTCAGAGCTAATGTTCCTCAAAAAAAAAAAAAAAAAGTGAAGAAGTCTGAGTGCCATGCTACCGAGCCAGCTCTTTGTGAAGTCACAATAATGTCCTACATCACTGTGAAAACCAAGCTTTATTTGAAAGACACTAATGTCCATATCTGTTTTGCTTTTGAAGGAGAGGTCATTTTTAGAGAGTGGAATTGGTTCAATGGCCAAAGCTAATAATAGTGTCAACTGAGCTAGAAAACAGCCTTAAAACACTAGAAAAGAGATGAGGAGAATGATTTCTTGATAAACAGATACACTTCACTCTCTCAATGTTACTCATTTAAGAACATCTTTGAGTATTTTTTCACTTGTAGGGTCTCCATGGATTCTTCAGAATATTGCCCTTTCACCTTTCATATCTTCCTTTTACCTTCAGGCTTGATAACAGCAGAAGATAGAAGAGTTGGCACAACAAATCTTCACTTAGATGTGTCTGATGCAGTTAATGTGATGGTGTATGTTGGGATCCCCATCGGGGAGGGTGCTCATGATGAAGGTACGATTCCTAGAACCCACTGCTTCAGGTTGGTAAGGCTTGGCCTCAGGAGTAGAATTAGGTATCTTCTTCCTCAGCCAAGGCCAGTGGCTTGTCCTTAAATCTCAACCAGGCCTGATGCATAGTAGGTACCCAGTAGATGTTGTTAGACAAAGGGAGGTTCTAGCAGAGAAGAGTGCTACTTGTGTATCTTTGACCAGAATTATTCTCTTTATGGGAATGCTGCTGTTTTCCACTGAGTGTGTAGCCTCACAAAGAGGCTCGAAGAAAGGGCAAACTGGCCTACTTGGTCCATCAGCCAGATTAGCTGTGGGGTGACAGAGGGCAGAGCCAGGTCACTTGCACAGAAAGGAACCATAAAAATGATATTTTGCTGCATTTGCTCTCCCTGCCATCTCTCAGTGTGAAATTAATATGTGTTAATTATGAAAGTTTTAGAAAACAGACAATTTTTTTTCTTCTCTTTCTTATTCTTCTCCCCAAAGCCCCCCAGTACATAGTTGTATATTCTAGTTGTAGGTCCTTCTGGCTCTGTTATGTGGGACTCCACCTCAGCATGGCTTGATGAGCAGTGCTAGGTCCATGCCCAGGATCCAAACCGGTGAAACCCTGGGCCCTGACCTAGACAATTTTAAAGAAGAAAATAAGGGACTGGTCCCGTGGCCAGGTGGTTAAGTTCATGCACTCTGCTTCGGCAGCCCATGGTTTCACCTGTTCAGATTCTGGGCACCGACATGGCACCGTTCATAAGCCATGCTGAGGCGGTGTCCCACATAACACAACCAGAAGAACCTGCAACTAGAATATACAACTATGTGCTGGGGGGCTTTGGGGAGAAGAAGAAGACAAAGACGAAGAAGAAAAGGATTGGCAACAGATATTAGCTCAGGTGCCAATCTTTAAAAAAATAAGAAATAAAACAATGAAGAAGAAAACTCAAAATCTCAAGATTCAGGGATAATTAATGTCATTACTTTGGTATATTTCCTACCACATATTTGCTTTTGATGCTGCACACCTGCAGATCCTTCCATTATGTTGTCCTTTAAGGGACTGTAACAAACAAGCATTAGAAGCCAGCTATCTTAACTTGCCAAAGAAGCTTTATGCTTTGTGGCCTTAAATCTATAGAATTCTAGAGTTGAAGAGGTCTTGAGAAAGTACATAGAGTCCATCTACTTAGAGCAGGAAATAACCTACAATTTAAACATAAGGTATGACTACACAGTTTCAGGAAGAAATATGTTTTAAAGGAAAACTATACCTCCAAAAAATGCTGAGTCTCTATTAAGTAAGGAAGATTTAGTGTTATGCTTCCTGTGTATAGGAAGCTTAGACCAATATGAGTTTTGATTCTTTGATTTTATCTTATTACTCCAGAGAGATGGAGAATAGTGGAGACTAAACTTGTTTGAATTGGATATTTTGCTTCACTTGCAGGTTCTGAAATGACTGGTTCATTGAAATGTGTCATTTTGCTCTTTTCAGAGGTACTCAAGACAATTGACGAGGGAGATGCTGATGAGGTGACAAAGCAGAGGATTCACGACGGAAAGGAGAAGCCTGGTGCTTTGTGGCACATCTATGCAGCCAAGGATGCAGAGAAGATCCGGGAGCTACTCCGAAAGGTATGCCTCTGGGGGTGCTGAGACAGCCTGCCTAGGATTTCTTATGTGGAGTCCCTTGGTATTAAAGACCTGTACTTCTTGTCAAAATGCCCCAAAGACCTGAATTCACACTTGGAGGATTTTGACTAGAATAAAGCAGAAGCTTTGGCCCACTAGGGACATTGTGCTGCTGCAATTTGGATTTATGCTATTAATTATTGTTATGTATTTATTGATTTTTCCATCTTTGGGTTTTGGTCATGGCTTCAGGTTGGAGAAGAGCAAGGCCAAGAGAATCCCCCTGATCATGACCCAATTCATGACCAAAGTTGGTACCTGGACCAGACTCTCCGTAAGCGACTCTATGAGGAGTATGGTGTGCAAGGCTGGGCCATCGTTCAGTTCCTGGGAGATGCTGTCTTCATACCTGCTGGAGCCCCTCACCAGGTGGGTTCCAATTTGGGAGTTGGGCTCCACAGTTCCATGGGCTTCCGTTTTTCTGATTTTCTTGCTAATCTGGCAATAGATATAAATGGCTGGATTAGACTGATTGCGCTTAAACTGCAACTTATTTTTGCTTTTTAATTTTCTTCTACATAATTTTAAATGCTCATTTAAAAATTTTTGAACAGTGGAGCCTGTTAAAGAAAAAGTGAAAGTCTCAGCCCAGCTACCTGTGCCATATCCCTTTCAATCCCCTCGTCCTCCTTCTGTAAAGGTAGCCGACTGTTAACAGTTTGGGATAGATTTTTCCAGGTCCCTTTCTGTGCGAATACTAACATTTTTATTTATAAATTTATACTTAGAGTTTTTCTGTATTTGTTTTTATAAAAAAGGAGTATTATTTTTGAAGCTTTTTAAAATTTTAAATATATCATGGACATTTTCCATGTGTTATTGAATCTCTAATGCCTGATGTTTTCCCTCTGTACTTTTTTCCCCTCCCAGGTGCACAATTTATACAGTTGCATAAAAGTAGCAGAAGACTTTGTATCTCCAGAACATGTAAAGCACTGTTTCCGCCTGACGCAGGAATTCAGGCATCTCTCTAACACTCACACAAACCATGAGGATAAACTGCAGGTAACTAACTCCTCCTTCCCCCCATTCTGTTTTCTCTTCTCCTACTCAGCTACCTACACAGGAGGCACATTCTGCTTTCTGAGGGTATTCTCTGGGCAGTATGCTGTGGAAAGGTGACTAAGGGAACCATGTCTGGGGGTATGGAGTCCTTCCATACCAGGAGGTATTTAATCAATCCCCTTCAGGTTGCCTTTAGAGAATACTCATCTTTTAACCTATTCATTTCCACGGACAGTCTTCTATTTCTCTGCCCCTGGGAGATACAGTGTGTCAGTGTCAGTAACTGACTAGGCTGACTTTCCCAGTCACTGGGAAAAGCACTGTGGCAGTGTGTGCTAAAGCATGTTTCTGAGAAGGGGTATTTCCCCCAAGCTGCTCCTGACAGCACATTTCTGTGCAGACTCAATCCTTAGATCCCTCCTAGAGACTGCAATTCATGCCCTAAGAATTGTACTCACAGGGTGAGGATTGTTCTCCCCTTATAGATCTAAGCTGGACAATCAGATTAGGTTTTCCTCTGCTCCCGAAATGGATTGCAACTTTAAGGGCAGAATTTCATTGTTAATACACTTGGGTGCTTTAGGTGGCATAAAAAGAAAAAGAATAAGGAAGCATGATTCCCCAGGCAGAACTTCAGCAGTATAAATATATACTCTTCCAGCCTCTCACTTGTGGCCTGTTTTCCTCCATCATGCCTGTGACTCAGGTGTGTCTTCTTTGGTCAGTGACCAATGCGGTTGTAGATTTTTCTTGGCTGCTGGTAGATTAAATCACCTTAAACCCTGAGTCTGATCTGTTTTGCTATTCCTTTTTGAAAATTATTAAAGTTGTTATACAAAGTACAATCACATTGATAAATAGATAACATTGATATTATAGATATAGTGGAGATATTCAAGTACACATATTTCAGACCCCACCTCCATCAGGTCTCTACTTTTAACATGTCACCTCCAGCACTCCCAGTCCTCTGTCACTGCTTTATTTTTTCTGGTATATTTTTTACCATCTAACATACCATGTATTTTATCTGTTTATTTGTATCCCTGCTAGAACGTAAGCTATTTAAGCTTCATGAAGGCAGGGATTTTACTGTTTTATTCACTGCTTTTCCCTAGCAAAATATCTGACACATAGTGGGAACTCACTATATATCTTCCTACTTCACACATAATATATGTTCCTTTTAGACAAAGTGGAAAATGCATTTAAGCACAAAGGGAAAAAATATCCAATAATCCTACCTGCCCACTATTGTTTTAGTGCATTCGTAACCATGGAACCTTGGTTTCCCCAGTTTCTTACCTGTAAAGTGGGGAGAATGAGAGACTCTAACTCATAGGATTATGGTAAGGATTAAATGAAAGTCCACATAAAGAGCTTAGCAATAGTGCTGAGCACACTAAGCACATAGATGATGGTGATCATATAACCTTTCAAATGATTTAATCATTTTTTTAAATATAGATCTTATATCTTACGTGACTTGTAAATCATCTTTGGGATTGATTTGGGAAACATGCAGTCCTGGTTGAAGGGTTTCCTCACTAACCAGTAGGATTATAGTCAGTGTAGAACATACATTTTCGTTTCCAGAACACAGTATGGGGCTGCCATGAACTGACTGTGCTGATTGCTCTCTCCAGGTGAAGAACATCATTTATCATGCAGTGAAAGATGCTGTTGGCACCCTCAAGGCTCATGAATCCAAACTGGCAAGGTCTTAGGTGTGGAGAAATTCCAAACTCCCCTGTGAAGCAGGTCTTTCACTCACAACACATACAGGGAATGGCAGGGTTCTCTGCTGGAGCAGAGGCCTTCACTTGGAGCCAGTGTGGTCAGTATTACAAACTCTCCAGCCACTCTTTTCTACGCTGCCTCAACACTGAAGGTTGACACAGGAAAGTCACTGTTCACACACACAGTTTCAGACTCCAAGCCGAGGGTGCCACATCCCCATCCTGTGGCCTTTTGGGACTCTGCATTGCCTGAACATCGCTGGGCTTTCCTGCACATTCTCGTGATTTGAGATTCGTGGAAACCAGGAATGTGGGCACACCTTTCTTTTCTTTTTCTCTTGTGCCTAGTTAAGTGGGAATGTGTTTGGAGTAGGGGGAATCACATAACTGGTACAAGTAGGGGCTAATTGCATAAACCTGCCTGGTGGAGGCCTGACAGTTATTCTGCACTTGACCTCTGACACAGCCCATCCCAGGAGACGGGATGAAGCCATTCCCCACAATCTCTCCCATGAACACTGGAGTCTTATAGGACCCAGGGAGAACCCACTGCTTTTCCCAGGAGGCTCCAGGATTAGGAAATGTGTGTATTTAGTGAAAAATAGGTTTGTAGTGAAATAGTTACTATTTCATGAAAGTAGATATTTTTAGAATTTTTGAAATACCACAGTTGTTTTCCTGGATTATGAGGAAAGGCACATTACATTTAGTCTTCCTTTCGATAAAACTCTTTGAAGAAATATGATTTTTAGAAGTCAACTGCCCATTATAGCACAAAATCAGCCAAAGCAGAATTTAAAAGAATTGGCTTTTTAGGATTCTTTTAGTCCCCGTTACCCGCCTACCCCCATCTCAGTCCTATCTTGAGGGAACAGCCATCGGAGAAAGAACTTTGTCATGTCTGAGCTGTGGTGTATTCCACACACACAAACACTGGTGACTACAGGAACCATTTTCACCTACTACCAGCGTTCCCTTGGGACTCCTCTTAAAGTTCCAGATACAAAGGAAAGTTTGATTTCCTACATCAGGCTTTTTGGTTTGGGGGTTTTTTGTCCAGAAATATTTTCAGTAAAACTTTCCAACTCAGTGGAGTTTTATTAAGAATTTATTTGAAAATGATGGAATTCATTGGCCCATAGGTACATTGGAAAATGTATCTATCTTCTTTCCAGCTGTACTGTAGTGCCCTGCAGGCTTGTTTATATGTTCACAGTTACTTTTTTTTTTTAATAAAAGTCATTTACTGTAGAATACTTTTAATTTCACTTTCTGTATTTTAATTTTGTTGAAGGGCTGATTGGGATTTCCATGTTCTTATTAAAAATCTAACAAATCTGTTTGGAGTGGACTAAATTTTTCCTGTGCCAGCCATTCTAAAAAGCAAGGCCAGGTTGAGGGTGGGGTTGGAGGTGGAGGATGGTTCACTTTCACATCTTCATTACATTGCTGCCTCCAATTATTATGCTTTGCTTCCTGAATTTGTGCCCAATTGGGAGAGGGAAGTGCCAGGTCATTGTGGTTTGTGGGCTTGGGGGTGAGGGAAGGGGCCACTTGGGAAGAGAGATGGGTTTTCCATAGTTTATGCTCTGTGAATGGAGTGAGAAAGATGGGGTCCCACCTTCCTGAGGCAGTCTGGGGGGAAAAGGCCATGGGGGGATGGCCTGAACAAAGTTTGGGGCAATGAATGTTGGAGTTCCTCAAAGCAGGAGGCCTGGCTGCCCACGTATGAAACATATGGCCCTGGATCCACCTCGGAGTTGGTGGCAGAAGACCCAAATGGGATTTATTTTTGTTTATCAGACAGCAATTACAGTGGCTTTAGGGGTGATGAGGACAGACTGCATTCCAATTAGAAAAGGCCTTTTGAAGAGGAAGTTGTAAAGAATAGCAAGAGGGGTCATCAGAGGCTGCTTCTCTAGAGGCTGTTGGAAAACATCTTCCAAAGTGTTTGAGCCTGGAAATACAATTATCAGGGTGGAAATAGACCATTGTGTGGTTCAAGGATACTGAGTTTGAATAGGGCCGTAACTGAAACACAGAACTCTGAGCGTGTCCTTTCAGCCTGATGGGCACAGTTGATGCTGTGATCACCAAAAGGATTACTCCTCGGCATAAAGGGTAGAGGAATGCAGAAGCTTTGAAATGGGACAGGAAAGGAAAGCATGGGGGAAGGGTGGGTGCAGAGGTTGGAGTTTTGTTGCTTTGGTAGAAATCAAGAGGCAGGCTAGCCTACTTTCTGGATATAAATGTCTTCAGAATTAGGACATCCACTGCTGCCAGTGCTTGCTGATGGGGGTGGAACTGGAGCCCCCGATCCATCTCCAACCTGGACCCCAGGCCTCTCCCAGTCCCTCTGTTTAAAGAGAATCTGACTCCCCTGCCCCAGGGTATCCACCTTTTGAGAACAAGGCTCTGTTCCCCTGCGAAGCTTTGGAACTGACAACCTAAAAAGCAAATCAGATGGGGGTGGGTCCTCTTCCAACTGGGTTGATTGGTGATAGTCGGAAAGGGGTGGGGTGGGACAGGTGCAGCTATACCTTTGACTTCAGGAGTTGGGGGGGAGGGGGGGTGGGTTCTTTACAGGGCCTGTGATGGAGGAGGAGGATTTGCTAGTCAGCAGTTGGGAGAAGTAGCCTGTTTAAACTTCCTGGGTTCATATCTCAGCAGCATGACTTAGAATTTCTGAAACCCTTGGCAAATTATTGAACCTCCCTAAGCTTCTCATTTCCTCATCTTCAAAATGACGATAGTTATAGCCCCTGCCTTATAGAATGGTGGTAAAGATTCACTGAAATAATGCATGTGACGCTCTTAGCACAGGGCCTGGCACACAGTAAGCACTCAATAAGTCACAACTAGTATTCCTCGAAGGATTTTTAGGCCTTTCAGACTGATGTGGGCTGGGATATCAGGATGGAACCATGAAGGTCTAAGGACCTCAACCCAGGGCTTGGAACGCAAGAAAGTTGAACAAGCGATTAGAGGAAGGCAGGGCACCGAGGGTCAAAGGCGCATGCCCGGCGACAGCAGGTGCAGGGGGCGCGCCGCAGCCGCCACGGCCTCCCCTTTAAGAGCCGCCACCGCCCACGGTCCGCCGCTGCGGCAGGGACCTCCCCTTTAACGGCGGCGGCTCGGCGCTCCGCGGCCCCCGCGGCGGCTGCGGCTGCTACTGCGGCTCCTGCTGCCTCCTGCTGCCGCTGCCGCTCGACCTCCGGCAGCTGCATCCTCGGCCCGGGCCGGGTCCCCGCCCGGCCCCGCCATGGTGTCCTGGATCATCTCTCGCTTGGTGGTGTGAGTGCGGCAGCGGCGGGGCGCGGCCCGGGTGGGAGGGGGAGGGGGGCTAGGGATGGGAGCTGAGGTGTATTGAAGCTGGGGATGGACCACTCCGTGGCTTGACACAGCACAGTCACTTAAAGGCACATCGTCCCTATTTGGGGTCCCCAGAGACGTGGACGTGTGGGACCCAGGACTGGAGCGGAGAATATTCAGAGGAGCATGGCAGGCCTGGCTTCCTATCCCTTTTATTTTTAATTTCTCTGCTCCTTCGCCCTCCGTTATCCTGGAGGCTGATTTATGAGGGGAGGCGGGCATGTCCCTTCCCCCACCTAGCAGATCGGGGCTGGAGGAGCTCCTCAGACCTGGACCCTCATCTCCCTCGGGGGAGAGAGCTAATGGAAGAGTAGGGAGCAAGGCAGGGCCTCATTCCATAGCTTAGGGCCATAGGCAGCAGCCTTGGCCTCCCCAAAGAGCCCGGTCCCTCCTCCCTCTTCCACTGACTGTCAGGAGACTGAGGATAAGGGCACATGCTCTGAAGGCCCCCCAGGGAGGACATCTGGGTATCTGGAAGCAGAGATGCTTGGAGGACAAAATGTGGGAGGTAACCAGGAGAGGATGTGTGTGCTCAGCCTAGGATTGTGAAAGCCACGGAGGGGAGGGCTTTAGGTGTCCTTCATTCCAGGCTGTCAGCTACACCAAGGAGCTATGTCCCTGCCACCTCCCCCAGGCCCCAGGAGGGAACCCTGCTCCCACAACCCCAGACTTTGCCCTTGAGGATTCTGTCCCCCACCCCATCTTCACAGGCCAATTCAGAAGTATCCTGCCTCTATAAGGTGCGTCCATGTGGGAACAAGCAGTACCCACATGTTTTTAAGGGGCTGGGCCTGGCGGGGGCTCCAGGTGGGCCTCAGCCAACTCCTGCCCCAGCACAGGACCCTGGCTCTCTCTATGGGGGACTGATACCCCAGAATCCCCTCCCTGCTGCCTTCTTCCCTCTCAGTGCTCTCAAGTGCTTGTGTCCAGCTACCTCTAGATCCACCAGTTTCTCTCCTTCCTCTCCCCGATGCCACCCCAGAGGGAATCCAGGAGCCTCATGTCTCCATGTGGCCTTCAAAGTGGCTTTTCCCTCTTGTCTGGATGAGCTCCCTGAGGGGCATGAGTCTTCTCTCCTCTCATTCTCTCACCTGTGTCCTGTATGTGGTCTCTAACGGGGTCACCACCAGCCCCCGCTCCAGCCAGGGCCTTGAGCCCAGGGCCCTCCCCTGCACCTAATCCAAAGAGTGTTTACATGGGGGAATAAATTTCTTTGCCCCTCCCAGGACTTCCTGCCCTTATGCCCTGTGCTTCCCAGGGCAGGTCCTCAGGGCCACAGTGGTGCCTCTGAGTGCCAGGTAGAGTCCCCTGTTAGGTGGTGTCAGGTTCCCTTGCAGACCTGGCCCTACCCAGCCTGGCTCTGAAATAAGGAGGTAGGGAGTAAAGGCAGAAGGGTATGAATGGGCATAGTCTCTAGAGAAGGAAGACATCCCCACGGCAGTGACCAGACCCCCACTCCCCATGATATATTTGTGCATAACCAAGGATCATGGCTTAAGAGACCTTATTGGACCCTCTAGCCTCTGGGTCTTTCTCTACCTCAGGGGCTGGAGAAAAACTGAACAACAGAGGGGGAAGGGGCATCACCCTGTCTGGCTGAGGCCTCCATGCTTGTGTATCACTTGAGAATTGACTGCTTTGACCTTAACCCCTGACCTGAGTTCATCAATCCAGCTGATGCAGCACTGTGGAGTTCTGTGCCTTCTCCCCTTACCTACCCAGGGACTGATGCAGAGCTGGGAGGGAGAGTCCATGGCTCTTGGCCATGGGGCCCAGTAACCATGCCTGCCTCCCTAGGCTCATCTTTGGCACCTTGTACCCAGCGTATTCTTCCTACAAGGCCGTGAAGACAAAAAACGTGAAGGAATATGTGAGTGTATGACCCTTCATCTCCCACCCAACCCACATGGCAGAGATAGGGGAGGATAGTGGGTCACATTACAGATGGGGGTGACTTTGTACCAATGCTGTCAGCACTGAGACCTTGGTCCAAAGGAGGTTCCTCTGTGTTCCTTTCCCCCAGCCCTGGTGTGATCCACAGGCAAAGTTGAGATCTTAAATGTCTCTTCCCTACAGCCCTTCCAGCATGGTTGGCAGGCAGGGGTGGGGTCCTGGGTGTTCCCCCGAGGCCCCAGCCAATGCTGCCCTCTGTACCCTTAGGTGAAATGGATGATGTACTGGATCGTCTTTGCCTTCTTCACCACGGCTGAGACACTCACGGATATCGTGCTTTCCTGGTGAGGTCCAGCATCCCCTCCCTGCATCTCAGGGCCCAGGCCTCTGACTTTCTCTATCCAGCCAGTAAAATAGAAGATTCAGACCCAGGGTGGAGTTCCCCCTGTAGTTCCATGAGATCCTGGATGCCACCACCCACATCCAGGCCTGTCTTGATCAGAATAAGGACAGACATAATCTCCACATTTTTTCTGGTGGCAGCCAAAGCACCACAATAGATTCAAGAAACCTGCAGCTGCCAGACTTACTGTGACTTTGGGGAGGTCGCAGCTATTTAGGCCTCAGTTTCCCTATTTGTAAAATAGGCATATGGTTCAACCCTGTAAACTTTGGATGCTTGTATTTCAAAGGCATTTTCCAGGCACTGCTGTACTACTTGCGAGCACTTTGAGGACAGGAAATGTCTTAACCCTCTGTATATTCACAGCAGGAACTCAAAAATGTTTATTTAATGCCTTTTAAAAATGCCTTTTAGAAGAGAGGACTAACAGCACAGTACATTGGAAGTCAAGAGAAGAGAGTTTTACAGAGAGATAGAGACAAAAGATCATTGCATTTGTAGATGACAAGGGCCTATGGCCTTTGAGGAAAATTGTTTCAGCAGAGGAAGTTGAGTGGGGTCAGACTAGGAAAGAGTGATGGGTTAGAAATTGAGGAGAGTGAGTACAGATGCTTCTTGACACGAGCAAAGGAGAGAGCTTTGATGAAGGCTTTGTAAGGAGACCTGCCTGAAGGAGTTTGTGGCTTGAGGAGAAGGAGCCTGGTGGGGAATGGAGAAAAGTCCTTAAAAGCAAGGGGCATGTCCTAGCTGCGAGGGAGGGGACTCAGAGCACAGTTGGAGAAGCCCCAGTCTTCTTCATGGGGGGAAGGGCAGGAAGAGAAGAGAGTGAGGACGGACCCAGGAGTCCACCTGGGAGGTTAGGGAGCTCGCCTTGGTGCTGACCCCAGGACAGAGGAGTGGGGCCTTCTCTCAGCGTGAGAGAGCTGGGACTCTGAGAGAGAAGAGGCTGAGGAGAGCCGCTGCTGAGGGGAATTTCTGCCGGGGTCTCTTCTCACCTTCCCACTCGGGGTCTCAGTTGAGCCTCCCAGTCCCCTTGAGATTAGAAATGACCAGTTTCCTGAGCTACATGGGGACCCTAGTGCACTAAGGGGTTGGGGGCTGGCCAGGGTCATGCAGAGGGTCATATCCCGGGCTCTGCCACTTGCCTCTGTCCCCCCAACAGGTTCCCCTTCTACTTTGAGCTCAAGATCGCCTTCGTGATTTGGCTGCTGTCCCCTTACACCAAGGGCTCCAGTGTGCTCTACCGCAAGTTCGTGCACCCGACACTGTCCAACAAGGAGAAGGTTTGCCCCCGCGCGTGCCCACCCCCCCGACCCCCACCCCCCCCTCAGCTCACTTCCCAGCCTGCCCCAGGCCACGGCACCCTATGCCTGCAGCCACATCCATTCCTGGCTCTCCCCGTGGGTACCCAGAGCCTAAAGTGACCTGGCAGGGCCTGCCCTCCTGGAGCAGGCAGTGCCTTTGTCCAGGTGTGAACAAGAGCAGGGCAGGGCCTGGCCATCAGGGCCCAGCCCTCACCTCCCCTTCCTTCCCCTCCAACCTCTCAGGAGATTGACGAGTACATCACACAGGCCCGAGACAAGAGCTATGAGACCATGATGAGAGTGGGCAAGAGAGGCCTGAACCTGGCCGCCAATGCGGCAGTCACGGCTGCTGCCAAGGTGAGATGGGGGCAGACCCAGTTGCCCAGAGCCCCACCTTATTCATCTCATCCCCCTGTCCATGCCCCTTTGCTGCCATCCTGTCCTCAGGGCTGTGAAAGTTTGGGGCTTGTGCAGCTTGGGGTTGCAGTCCTGGCTCTACTACCCTCCAGCTAAGTGACTTCCACCTCCAAGCCACAGTTTCCTCATCTGTCCAAAGGGAAAGTATGGCCCCAGCCTGTCAGTGCTGTTGTAGAACTGGGTGAGGATGCAGTGGGGAAATCACTGAATGCCGTAGCTGCCCAGTGCTCTCTGGTGACCTCTATCTCCACCCCGCCCCTTCCTCCGGTTCTCCGGCGCGGTGGTAACCCTAGGGCCAGGGGGTGCTGTCAGAGAAGCTCCGAAGCTTCAGCATGCAGGACCTGACCCTGATCCGGGACGAGGATGCACTGCCCCTGCAGGGACCTGAAGGCCGCCTCCGACCCAGCCCCGGCAGCCTCCTGGACACCATTGAGGACTTAGGTACAGGCAGAGCCCGGGGCTGGGCAGGGTGACACGAGGGCAAGGAGGCCAGGTGGGAAAGACACCTGGCCCCTGTTCTTTCCTCCCCTCAACCAGGAGATGATGCTGCCCTGAATTTAAGGTCTAACACGAGCCAGGCAGATCCTCGGACAGAGACCTCTGAGGATGACATGGGGGACAAGGCCCCTAAGAGGGTCAAATCCATCAAAAAAGTGCCCAAAGCAGAGGTAAGAGCCCTGGCCAGAGCTTGGGAATGGGGAGGGGGTTGTGGCTCCAAGCCGAGCCTTCTGTCTTCCTCCCTCCTTCCCACAGCCACTGGCTTCTAAGACGCTGAAGACCCGGCCCAAGAAGAAGACCTCTGGCGGGGGCGACTCGGCTTGAGGTCCTGACCCCCACAGGCTGCAGAGCCCCTGCTTCACACTGTGCCAGTAGCCCACATTTCTCAGGCCCCAGGGCCCCTCCGATGGCTGTTTCCAGTGCCTGCCCGGTGGCCACTCCTCTGGAAGGGCTTAGAAAAGAGGAGGGAGGCCCTGCTGTGGGAGTTGAGGGTAGAGGCTGGACCAGGAGCTGAGGATTGAGCCACCCAAGGAGGTGGGGGCTCCTCAGAGCCTGAACCGCTATTCTCCCCGCTCCAGCCCTGCCACCACCCACCCAGTGCCTTGCTGAAGACCATGGCCATCCCCTTCTCAGAGGTCCTAACATGCCCGCCCTGTGCTCCCTGGCCCTGTGCTCCCTGGCCCTGTGCTCCCTGGGTCGGGGGTGGGGGGCATCACAGCCCAGATTGAGCAGAGTTGGCCTGAAGGCACCCGAGAAAGAGGGAGGGAGTGGGGAAGGCCTCGGAGAACCTGGGCAGAGGCTCCAGGCCACAGCTGTGAATGGTGGACAAGGGCTTAGTGTGTGCTTAAATGACCAGGATGGCCAGGCAGGCCAGAGCTGCAGCTGGGGGCATTGGGTGGGGCTCTGTTTTACATGTCCCTGCTCAAAAGAGGTGGGGTTCCAGGGGGTGTGTGTGAGTGAGTGTATTTGTGTATCTTTCTGGGTCTAGAGCTGGGGGATTTGGGGTAAAGGACTTTCCTTCTAGCAGTGACCTCCTCCCACCCTTAGCCAGCTGGCCCTTTCCCCCTCTCAACCCTCCCTCCCCGTCTCTGAGCCTCAGAGGACCCAGCCCATGAGAGAGAGGGACTCCAAGGGGCCTCTCACCTCCTCTGCCTTCAATCTCCTTTCGCCTCCTCCCATTCCTGCCCTGCCCCTGGGCTGAGCTCCTTTACCCTCAGGGCCCCTGTAGAGGCCGCTGCTGAGCCAGCTTCTTTTCTCCTCACCTGGGGACCCATCCTCCTGTCCCCCAGGGTCCTCTTCCTGTGCCAAGCAGATTGGGCCCCTTGTGAGCAGACCCCTGTCAGAGCCCAGCCTTTGCCCCACACCCTGCCCCAGCTTCTGCCGTGGCTTCAGTCAGGGCCAGGAGGAATGTGTGAAGAAAAAAAATTTAGGAGCCAAGGGGCTCCCAATTCCATGGAAAGAGGGTGCCCATTGGACCTTTGGCACTGGATGAGCCAATAAACCAAACTCTGGCACCTCATTTATTTCAGCCTTGTACTTTGTTCTTGCCCCACCAGTCCATAGGAGAGAAGGACCTCAAGTGAGAAGCGGGGCCCAGCTGTGGGACAGAGAGGGGAAGAGGTCAGACTCTGAACCCTAGGAGCTCTGATCTCCAAAGTAAGAAATAGCCTTGAGCTGGTTCAGTCTGGGAAAATGGTTTTGGGATTCAAGATAGAGCCAGAGGGGCCAGAACTGAAGAAGGGCTAGGGGCCCCAACCCTCAAAAGTTGTCTTGTTCCTCAGAATCCTGCCCTGAGATCCCCTCCCCGACTGGACCTTCTGTGCCAGGTGTAAGCTCTGGGGACAAAGACCCTGAAGAGGCCCCCAAGGAAGAGAGGATGGTATATGGGGGCTGCTGGGCAGGGCTAGGGGATTGTATGGCCACAGTCCAGAAAGGCTGAAAAATGTTGGAGGGGAGCTGTGAGCCAGAGACTCTGAAAGGAGGAGAGGGGTGGGTTGGGGGAAGAGGTAGAGATAGGGAACCAGCCCCCCGTGGTTCATGTCCAACCCTGGAGACAGGGGAAGACAGGGAAGCAAAGGCTAGGGCCAAAGAGGCATGCTTACGGGGCCCAAGGAGGGAGAGGCCGAGCCCTGAGCTCCTAGGCTAGGTTGGAGGAGGGACGGAGGAGGAGGCTGCAGGGCATGAGGTCGGAGCCCTTGGGAGGTAGAGCCAAGGCCACCAGAAGGGGCACAACTCACTGGAGATGAGGCCCTGGAAGGCAGAACCCAGGAGGAGGAAAAGGATGGCAGAGGAGCAGAGGCAGCATCTGAGGAGATGAACAAAGGAAAAGAGAGGAGAGGGAGGGGGGAGAGAGCGAGGGAAGGAGGAGGGAGGGAGACGGGAGCAGAGAAACAGCAGCTCAGCCTTGTGGAAGGAAAATGGAAGAAGCAGAGCATGGGATGGGTAGGGGCGTGTGGGGACCTAGCCCCGGGCTCTGAATCCCAAGGTGGGCAAAATGCCCCTACATCAGGCATTCCTCTCCATTTCCTGGCATCACAGGGGCACATCCTCCCGCCACACTTGAGCCAAGCTGGCCCAGAACCTCCTGAACTAAGCTCCCAGTGGAGGTGGGGTATGCAATGCTCTTTCCATCCTCCCTGGAATCCTCCAGTCAACAGCTCTCTGAAGGGCATGCCTTTCACCATTGGTCTCTGAGCAAATTGGCCCCTTTCTCTATCAGAGAGGAGGGGAAGTGTCAGGGTAGAATTCAGGGGAGAGATTCCCTTGTTCTAGAAAGATCTCCAGAGAGTAAGATGCTGCAGTCTCATGCTAGCAGCTACCATATGGCCAGGAAACCAGGTTAGGCCCTCTCTAACCTAAATCCCATTTCCTACATATCACACACACACACACACACACACACACACTCGCACCCACAAGGACCGGCGGCTAAGGAGGTCACTGCCAGATTCCACATTGCCAGGCTCTCCATGCACATCTGGGTTTCCCTGTGTCAACAGGAACATGCTCAGATTTCCAAGCTCATTGGTCCGTTGCCATGGAAACACTCAGTCTCCTAGAACTCGGCACAGGGCCTGGCCCCTGTGATGCAGGGGAGGAGAGAAGAGATGGAGGTGAGAAAAAGAACTGGGGAAAGGCTCCTGGGAGGAGGCTGGGGGAATGCAGCTGGGTCTAGGTGACCCCTTGCTGTCTCATTCCCTGGGGCCACCTGCCCTCTCCCCTCTGCCTCCATAGCTCTCTCTAGGTCAGGAGGGTGGGGAAGAGATGCCAGAACAGAGGTATATGGCTATAGCTACGTGGAGGGAGCCTGATTGCTGCCTGGGTCCCCACTGGACATTGAGAGATATTGGCTTTGGAGTGACAGCTGAGTTCTAGCCCTGTGTCCCATCTTGGAGACACTGGGCAGCTCTCCAAGCCTGAGGTCCCTGGCTAGAACGGCCTTGGGCCTAGAACTGCTTCAGCTGGCTCCCCCGCCTTTTCTTGTGTGTGCCCCGCACCCAGAGAACCTGCTTAAAATGGGATTTCCAGGCCGTGACGTCAGAGAAAAGCCAGCAGCCCCAGCCTGTGCCAGCTCTTCCTTGATCAGCAGAGCTGAGCCCAGCCTTGCTCAGCCTGGAGGAAAGGGGGGTGAGGCAAAGAAGGGAGGGGCTCTGGGGGCTCTGGGCCGTGGTTCCCATATCTGTGGCATCCAGGATAATAGGTAGACTGTTTCCAAGCCAATAGCAACTGCTGGCTTCCCTGCTGCCTTATATCTCAGCCAGTATATGATCATCTCCCTCCAAAATTCCCTGTTTTTCCCCTTCTGAGCTGGGCAGGCCTGCCTAGAGGA
The DNA here is from genome assembly GCF_041296265.1 of Equus caballus. NCBI lineage: Eukaryota > Metazoa > Chordata > Mammalia > Perissodactyla > Equidae > Equus > Equus caballus. The sequence continues at coordinate 53,769,911 of NC_091697.1, read as the reverse complement.
GGAGGGCACCTCAAGTCTTAGAGCCATTTGGGTTCTGCCTGAGAGCTTGTCCCATATCTATGCTGGAGGCAGCGATGGATGAGAGGGATGCCTGCAAGGAGGAAACTGCCCACAAGGTGGCGCAGCTCCCTCCCAATGTGGGATTCCCGGGCCCCTGCAGAGAACGATCTTTCCTGCAGCCAGTCTGCTTAAGGGCTGGTGAGCAAGGTTCTCATGCCCCACTCCCTGGAGTTGGAGGTTCACGAGGAAAGCACCCTACAGGTGGACAGTCCATGGATAGCAATAGCTATGGATTCTCAAGCTATTGCTTCCTAAGCCCAGCCTGTGTGCCCACCCCATGCCCACTCCCCACAGGAGAGATGGTCAGACCCACAGGAAAGTTATGCCCTTTGGGTGAGAATCAGGCACCCTCCTAGGAGCGGGAAAATTGCCAAGCTGACCCTGGGAGGACGCTGCAGCCCAAGGGACCCAATCTGGGCTTCTGAAATGGCATCTAGAGAGGCTGCTGGGGCTGATTTCAGGGTCAGATAGGGAGAGGGACCCAAGAGGTGGTAAGGGGCAGGGAACTTGGGAGGGGCAGATTGGGCCCAGAGGGAGGGAAGCTCACCCAGCTGCAGGATTCCCTGGATATGATCTCCTTGGTGGCCACAGGGGCGGTCCCAAGCCTGCCCCAGGTTTCCCTGTCCCCTGCCCTTCCCTTATTTTCATCTGGGGTACAGTGGGGTTAAAAAAGGAGACAAAGACCCTAATCCCCAATCCGTGGAATCCCAAGGTGGTTTTGCAGGAGCCAGGCCTGGGACTCCTCGATGACCTACCTTTCCCTGACCTCTTCCCCAAACTGACCGCACCAGCCCTGCATCTCTAATGAATTACCCTCTCCTTTTGTCCCAGCCAGATGAGTGATCAATAAATAATGCTGCCTGAAATATTGATGGCGAGTTTTACACCAGCATCCCTTAGCTGTGCCTGTCATTGGGGAACTGAAAAGCTGACAGAGAATGCATGGCCCCCCAGAGAGCTCTTTCCTGTCTCTGCCAACGGAGGGTCTTTCTTTGCCAAGATTTCTACCTGTTCCCATTTCAGCCAGAATCATGATTCATTCCCATCAACCAAGAAGAGGAAAGGTCCCCCAAAGACTGACTCATCCAGCCCACCCTCCCACCCCCAGGAGGGATGGGGTAAGCTAAACCAAGCAGAGACCCTTCTTGATACCTTGTCTCCTATGATGCGATTGAGATCCCGTTTCCTCTGTTCCATGTCTATCTTGGACCTGCCACGTCCAGCTTTCTGAGTGGCAACTCAGAAGGAGACCTACAGCTTCCCTGCCCCTACCTCAGCTATTTAGAGCTGAGCAGACTTCTCTGGCCCAAGTCACTCTCATCTGGTGGTGTTCTCCCCGGAAGAAGGGGTGGGGAGACGAGGAGGAGGAGGTGGAAGCTCTTGAGCCCTCTTGAGCCCAAATCACCCAGTGCCAGGCTCCTTTGCAGAAGCCAGATTTTCAAATTTTGCATGTGCAGTGCCTTCTGCCCAAGCACTCTTGTTCTCCTGCTGTGACTCCCCTACCCTGCCCTGTCCAAGACCCCGGGGCATCCTATTTTTCCTCCCTGACAGCACACATGTTCCCCAGGCAGTGGGTCTACCTGGTTCACCACTGTTTCCCCAACATCTAGTATGGGGCCTGGCATGCAATAAGCACTCGGCACATTTTTGTGGAGTGTTGAATGATGTCCCTGCAGCATCTTCCACTCCTGGAAAAACACCAACCTTCAAACCTTAGTGTCTCTCTGCTGAGCTGTTTGCCTGCACCTAGGGATGGTGTCTGTGCTAAATAGCAGCTGCCCAGATCAGCTCCCCTCGCTCTGACTCCCCCTGCATGCGCTCATGCTCACTTGCTCTCCTTTTCTCTCTCACACACACACAGATGGGAGTCAGCTTTCCAGCCACATTCAGTTCTCACTTTAATTCAAAAGCTAAAATGAGAAGAAGAGCAGCTTCACACTCCCAATTTAGCCTGGGAGAGAAAAAGGAGACAGCCTGGATGTTGCCAGGGAAAGGAGAAAGTTGGGTCTGGGGTGGAGAGTAGTGGCAAACATACCCAGGGCCCAAGAGAAAACGATGAAACCCTCACCATCCAGCTCCTAGAAATAAACCATCCAGAGCTTTGACCCCAGAGTGAGCCCTACAAAGCCTCTTTCCTAGACCAGTGCAGCATTCCGGGCATGACCCCGTCCAGGGGTGGGATTAGGTGAGGCAGAGGACACTCTGGTTATTAAAACTATCCAAAGAGGGAGAAGCTGCTGCTTTGATCACTGTGGTAGGAAACCGGGAAGTCTTTCTTAAATCTAACTTTAATCCCTCTTGAGATAACTGGAACGGATGATAAATAAAAACAGAGCCCACAAAAAGATACTTGCCCACTAATATTCACAGCAGCATTATTCCCAGTAGTCAAAAGGTATAAACAACCCAAATGTCCATCAACAGATGAAGGGATAAACACAATGTGGTCTATACATACAATGGAATATTATTCAGCCATAAAAATGGATGAAATTCTGACACATGCTACAAAATGGATGAACCTTGAAAATATTAAGTGAAATAAGCCAGACACAAAAGGACAAACATTATGATTCCAGTTACATGAGGTACCTAGAATAGACAAATTCATAGAGACAGAAACTATAATAGAGGTTACCAGGGGCTGGGGGAGGGAGCAGGCAGGGGAACTACTAATTTATGCATACAGAGTTTCTGTTAGGGATGATGAAAAAGTTCTGGAAATGGATAGTGGTGATGGTTGCACAACATTGTGAATGTACTAAATGACACCAAATCACATGCTTAAAAATGGTTAAAATGGTAAATTTTATGTTATGTATATTTTACCACAATAAATTTTTTAAAAAGACAGTGAGCCCAAAGTCAGACACTGAGTGCAAAGTCAGCTTCAAGAGACCATCATCCTGCCATGATGGACCTCTCTGTGGCTCCACCAGAGGTAAACTGGGTCCCAGAAGTTCCAAAGATGCCCTCCCTCTGCCCACTGATAGGAACAGAAGGGCTGCCTCTGCCCAGAGCAAAGCAGAGACCCCTCTGCAGATGTTCCTCGGAACCGGAGCTGACGCTCCCTCCCTCTCATCACCACGTGTCAGTGTGATAATCTGGATGGAAGCTCTTCCTCTTGGTTCTGGGTACCAGCTTCCTTTTCAGTCGCTCATTTTGACTCTGCCCTAAAACAGGGTTCCCATACGGTGGAGTAGACAGGGAGACAGTTGGAGGAGGAAAAAGAGAGGACTTTTCCATCCAGCCTCTCCAACTACCCTATTGCCACTGTACCAAGGGAAATGGATGCACCTTTGGGTGAGCTGCCTGTCAGTAAATTTGGGTGTCAGATTTTCTTGCTCTCTGCCTATGACGGGGAGGCCCCTGAAGGGAGCCTCTGTGTTAGCTGGTGCTGATGCAGCCAGAGCTCACCCTCTCTCCGGGAGAAATGCAGGGCTTCCTGGCTGGTCTCACCCCTAGCCCTCCTCGACCCAGCCTCCTGCAATTATTTAAAAATGGTGAGGAGTTGGCTCTCTGATTATCCAGGAACCACTTCAGTGGGTAGGAGCGACATTAGGGGCTCCCACCGTCACTATGCTTCCCCCACAATAGCATGGCTCACACTGTTGTAATTGCTTGTTAACTTGTCTGTCTTCCCCCACTAGACTGTGAACTGCAAAAGGTGTATCCCCTTACTCCTCTTTGTATCTTTAATGCCTAGAGCAGAGTAGAGGTTTGATAAATAATTGCTGAATGGATGAATTGAAATGATCTGTTCACATGTCTATTCAGCTTGACTCAAGAACCCCTGTAGGGCGAAAGCTTTGTCCAACTCATTCTGGGACCCCAGAGAACAGTTCTCGGTATGAGCTGGGATTTAGCCAGAGAGTTCTGAGGCCAGACTGTCTGGAATCCTGGCTCCACCATTGCCCAGCTCTTTGACCTTGAGCAAGTCTCCTGCCCTCTCTGAGCCTGTTTCCTCATCAATGAAATGGAGGTAAGAATGGTACCTACTTCGTAGGCATTGCGGGGACAAATGCCTGTCAAGCGTTTAGCACAGAACCTGTGACACTGTAAGTGTGTCTTGGGGGTGGGGTGGGGGTGGGGGTAGAGAATGCATCTAGAGATTAAGGAAAATCATAGAAGACAAGCACCATTACTGATCCCTGTGTCCTGGTGTTTAGGGGGTGGTGAGGTCAGTGCCAGAGTGGGGCAACCCTGGGGGCTGCCTGCCCCCTCCTCCCTCCCTCCCCCTCCCACCAAGTCTGCAGAATTGAAGCTCACCCACCACGAAGCTGAGCAGCCCCAGCGCTGGGCGGTGGTGAGGGGCCAGAAATAACCACTGTTGCTATTCCTGCCTTTCTGGGCTGGATGGGAACACTGCCTTTCTAATCTAAAGGCTGCTCGAGACTTCCTGCACATCAGTGGGCTCTTATGTAATGCTCCCCTCCCTCTGCCTGCCCATGAGCTTCCAGAGATTTCTGCAGCAGACTTTGCTGCACATTCAGCTGGGGGTGGAGGGAGCAAAGCAGTCACCACAGGCTGGATCGTCCTCTAAGCCCAGGGTCCTGCCACCCTCGGGCCTGGGAGAGGGACTACCCAGCACAGGGCAGAGGGACAGATGTCCAAGGACAGCAGCCTCTTCTGCATCTGCAGGGCACTCTGGGGCAGAGAGGACCCATAAAGCCCTACTTAAGTGTTCATCTACCTCTACCCACTCCCTCTTCCCTTAACAGACCCTCTGTGCCACCTCCCCAAGTTATTATGCCTCAGGGTCTTCCATTTCAGGCCCAACCTAACTCTCTCTGGCACATGACCCCTCAGACAGACTCTGAGGACAGCAGCCCAGCCCAACTCTCTCAGGCAGATGACCGTACCTGGGCCAAATCCTCCATGGTCTCTTCCCTGCGGTCCCTGGATCTCGTCCAGAACATGCCAGGCACCCTCTTCAGAGCCCAGGGGACCCTCTCTGCCTCAGGCCTCAGCATCACTCTGCATGGGCCCTTCTCCACCTATCCTGGGACTCAGGGGTCTCCTCTGGCATGCTGTTTCCTCATCTGTAATTGGAGTAGATGAGACGGCTTCAAACTCCGACACTCTGGGATGCTCCTCTCTTTCATCTCCCCTGTATTTCTTGATGTCTCCATTTCTCCCCACTCTCTCAGTGCACCTTCTGTCCCACCCCATACCTGGCCTCTTCAGGTTTCTTCTCACCCCTCAAGACCCCCCTCAGGGTGGGAGCAGAGCTGCCCCCAGACCCATTGAAGGCCAGGCCCTCCATGTTTCCTGCAGAGCCCATCAGCCATCGGAAAGTGTGACAGGCGCCCCAGACAGAATGAAGAGAGAGTCACTTCCTGAGCCCCGGGCTGGCCACAGCAGTGGCAAACCACCGATCTGAGCAGCACATGTGGGTGCTGACGTAGCCCGGGGCTGGGGAAGAGGAAGTGGCAATGGAAAATGGGGCTTGTTTTCCTTTGAGAGCTGCAGCCCGCTCAACCCCAGGCCAAGTGTCCGAGACATGATGGTTCCCACTGGTTTCTCCTGGAGCCTCAGCTGCCACGGGCAACCTCAGTTCTGCTCTCACCTCTGCCCCCTCCTCCTCTCCCGTTTGCAAGGAAAATCTGAGTGTAGATAGCTCAGACCTGCAGACCCTCTGGGGGCCTCTCATCTCTCCCAGGGCTTCTGGCACCAGTCACCTAGCAGGCAAGGTCTGAGAGTCTTAGACTCATCCCTAAGTAACCCTTGAGGCCCCGTGGGCACCCAGGCCAGGGTACAGGAGTGGCTCACAGCCTTCCTTACTCCTCATCTGGTTTCCTGTAGGCCCCAGGCCAGTTGTCCCATCTGGGGTATTGGTCACAAGTTGGGTGCTCACGAGCCCAAACTGAGATTTGGCTCCTTGGGAGGAGAGACCGATGTCACCATGTCTCCTTCCCTTCCTGTCCCCCCAGTCTCAGGAAACAGAAGTGTGCCATTGGCCAAAAGACAGACCAGGGGAGAGTGGGGATAACTCAGATGCCCCAGCCCTGCTGTTGAGAAGATAGGCCAGCAGCACAACCCTGAGTAGGGAGCAGGGTTTCAGGCCTTCCTTCTCACTGGCTGCCTCAAGGCAAACAGGGCGCAGGTCTGGGGAGCGTGCAGGGGCTTTGAGCCAGCTCCTCTCACTGCCCCTGGGTGGGAGCTGCCTTCCAGGGGCATACACCGTGGAGCGGGGTGGGATCGAGAAGGCCAGCTTCTCCTCTGTCTGAACTGTAGAGGGCAGAACAAGGCAGATGAAGGTGGAGGGGACAGCTTAGCCCTCAACCTTCTTGCTGCTCACACCTGAGCCTGAGGCCCCAGACTGATCGTAGCCACATCTCTTTCCATCCTGAGGCCTTTACACAACTGTCCCCTTTACCTGGAATGCTCTCCCCACCACACTCCTCTAAGCAGAACTGCTTTCCTCTTATCCTTTATATCTTTGCATAAACGTCACCTCCTCCAAGGTGCCCTCCCTCACCTCTCTAGTATGTTACACATACCGGAATCTGAAATTATCCTTTTTATTTGCGTAGCTGTTTAGTTCCTTCTACCCCCCCACCCCGAACAGCAGTTTCCAGGAGGGCAGAACTGCATCTGCCTTCCTCATTGTGGAATTCTCAAGACTTCACACTGCGTCTGAAACAAGCAGTGGACAAAAATCATTTTTAAAAGAATGAATGTTTTGTTCAACCTTACCTCCTACTACTTCCCAATAGGAACCCTCTCTACTCCAGTCCATTTTTCTCAGACAGACCACATGGACTGTGCTGGCCACCCCCAACCACCGCCTGAAAGTGCCTCTCACTTCCTCACCACAAAGTTTAGTCCTTCTTGTGTTCTTTCTTCTCAAAAATCTCTTCATCAACCCTGTCCTCCTCCCAAACCCCTGGAATCTCTCCCTCCTCTTATCCCCTCCGTTCTTTAGTGTAACTGACTTTTGGTGGCTAACAGGGCTGCTTCCTATTCTTAATTCTCTCCTAATATGGAATCCAGGCTCCCTTCTACCCAGCTGTAAGCTCCTTAGAGGTAGGGGCCTAGGCCTTAGGCCTTAGGCCTTATCCCCAGGCCTTGCCCACAGCAAGTCCTCAGAAAAGTTTTTTGTTGGTGTGGATAATGGGTGTATTAGTCAGAACCTCCTGGGTTGCAAGTAACAGCAATCGAAATGAGCCTGTGTCATTGTATGAAATAAAAGAGGAATTCGTTGGCTTGCATAACTAAAAAGCCCAGGCTGCACTTAGAGACTCACTCTCTGTATGCACATCTCTTCTCTCTGATTTCCTTGGCGCGTTGGCTTCTTTCTGAGGAAGGCTGTCCAGTCCTGATGGCAAGATGGCCTCCAGCCTTACATTCCATTGTCTTAGCTCCACCAGGGAAAGAGAATTCCTCCTTTTCAAGAGTTCCAGAAAAAGTCCCAGAAGTGATTCTCATTGGCCTAATTTGAGTCATGTGTCCATCCTGACTCATTCACTAGGGCTAGGGACATGGAACAGCCCTAGACTGGAACAGCCTAGATGGACGACCAGGCTTGGGTGACATATCTACTCCTAATCTAGGATGGGGTTATCTTCCCCCAACCACATGGATTGGGGTGGTTGCCCAAAGGAAATCACTGGCTGGGGAGTAGTTATGAAAAGAAAGGAGAATTGATGTTGGGTATGCAAAACAAAAGCTGTAGATTTAAGGATTCCCAGTGCCCAGCTTCAGCAAGGACCTGAAGATATTTTAGGTCAGCTTGCACATTAGAACCACAGGAGAACTGGCTTGCCCTGGCTGGGGAAGGAGGACATGCTCTTGGGGTCTGGGAAGCTCCCCATGAACAGAACAAGGTTCCTAGGACAAGGTGCCTACTCAGTTCTGGCACCCACAAGTTCAGGAAGATTGTGATTCAGTTGGTCTAGGGTAAAACCTTTCTTATTCATTGCTCCAAGGGTGATTCTGCTGCACAGTGAAGGTTGAAAAATTCTGCTCTGAGAAATGATGTTCTACTGCAGCAAGAAGGATATTCAGATTAGCTCTTCAGGACAATGTCCCCTGTGTTAGAATTGGAATGTTTCTCCCTTTCTGTACAACTTTTCAGAAAAGGGTCACTAGGGCTTGCTTGGAGGCTGAGGATGGGTGGGTGACCTCTGGGTGATGCTGTGGGTCAAAAGCCCCTGAAAATAACAATAGCTACTGTTTATCGACTGCCAACTGCAAGGCAGGCACTGTGTTTTGGGACTTCACAGATGGCAGTCCATGCAAGTTTCAGTCTTCACGACAATCCTTCCATGTAGGTATCATTAACATTAGCCCTGTTTTACAGTTGAAGAAAGGGAGATACAAAAAGCCTGGCCAGGGTACCCTACTGGGGAATGGCAAAATGGGCATTCAGACACAGGACAATCTGACCCTGCCTGGCCTGGCCTGGCCTCCCTGCCCTGCAGTAGGCCTCAGAGAGGTGCATCACTCCTGCCCCTAATGGACAAGTCGGTAGGCGGTGGGAGAGGGCCCACTGGCCCTAGGCACTTGGTATGGGGAGCTCAGACCTAGAGCAGAGGGACAAGGGACTCCTGATTCATTGCTGGGTTCCTTAAGCAGATTTTTATAAGAAAATATATGGGGGGTGGGGGTGGGGGGGATACAGAGGGATGCAGCCCAAGAGAGTTATCCTCCACCCCGCCCCGTTTAAACCCCCTGACCCCGACCTCCTGAGGCTGTTTGGGTTCATGGAGACCTTGACCTGCCCCCTTCACTCCTGGCGTTAGCACCCTCCTTTCACACACACACACTTTCTGTTTTCTTTTTAAATTCAGAAAAACAACACCTTCCCTGGATTGAGAGCTAGAGCAGGAGCATTCCCCTCCTGGAATCCCTGTTCTCTTTGGGGTGCGCACTTGACTGCGGGGGAGACGGGAGGGGGAGGGCTTCCCTGTTCGAGTCCCGCTCCCGGAAGACCTGCAGGAATCGTTCCCGCCTACCCTATCCCCACCCCCTCAGCCCCCCCGACCCTTGGCCTGGCTCGGGGAGGGAGTGTTATCCTGCCCAGAGTCTGGGCGCCTCAGCGGTGGCGGCTCCCGAGGGACTGCAGGGAGAGCCCAGGCTGCGGCGCCTGCTCAGTTCGCGCTCACTGCGTCTAAGGCTCCCCCGGACTGGCTCGGCGCCCAGCAAAGGAGCCGGGAGGGGGAGCAAGAAGGCGGCGCAAGAGCCCACTCCGCCGAGGGTTAGGGGAACTGAGCTGGAGAGGGGACCTGCAGGGGGCAGCACCAAGCCGCTAAGCAGGTCCTCTCCTCGCGCTAACCTGTGGTCCCCAGACAATCTTTAGGGAAGCCCCTTTTTCAGATTTCCGCACTGCCCACACCACCTCCACCTGTTTCGGATAAAGGTGGGAAAGTCTCCCACCACTACAAGAACCAGCAGCTCCTGGTGGGAGCAGGACTCGGGTCTCCCTTAGGGCAATCGTCCGCCACCCAAAGGTGGGCTCTTCCCAGGAGGGGCCCAGGGAACAGTCTTGCGGTTCTGGGTGGCGTAAAGGGATCCCCAGGCTCCAACAGCCTCATCCCATTGGCAGATGGCGGAGAAGCAGGCGGCCCACCGCAATGCCCAGGGTCCCAGGAACCATCTGGCTACTATTTCCTAGCCTCAGTTTCCCCGGTGACACCTGGAAAGGCACCGTGTCATTGGTCGAGGCCCGGGGTCAAGGACCCGCCCCTCTTGGGCGGCCTCTGCCCGGGCCAGTCCAGCCGCTCCTCCCCTTCGCTCCCGCCCCGCTCCCACGGTCCCAGAGGTGGGCGGGCGGGCCCCGGATGACGGCGGCAGAACCCTAGCCCGACTCGCCCTCGCCCCCGCCTCGGGCCTGGGCTTCCCCAGCCCAGGCCCCGTCGGGGAGCCTCAAGTCGCGGTGCGCTAGCGCTACGCGCCCCAAGCCCTCCCTGCCTGGGCGTCCCCCGCTCTTGCGCGCGATCGGGCTCCCGGCTTGGAACCAGGGAGGAGGGGGGAGTCAGGGAGCAGCAAGCAGCGACCCGGAAACGCCATATAAGGAGCAGGAAGGATCCCCCGCCGGAACAACCCTTATTTGGTCAGCGCCTTATTTGGAGCAGCCCGATATGGCCCGGCCGCTTCCGGCTCCGGGAGGAGGGAAGAAGGCGGAGGGAAGGGACGGGGGCAAAGTCGGGAACTCCGGAGCAGCTTGGGTCCGGGAGTCCCCAGGTGCGGCTTGAGCCATAGGCTTTCCCGATGCCTGGGCGCCCAGGGTGCAGGAGTCCGCGCAGGGCCCGGGATGCGGGATGGTGGTGCCCACCGCTCACGGCTAGGGGGCTTCACGTCACTCCGGGTCCTCCTGGCCGGTCTTGCCATATTAGGGCTTCCTGCTTCCCATATATGGCCATGTACGTCACGACGGAGGCGGGCCCATGCCGTTCCAGACCCTTCAAATAGAGGCGGATCCGGGGAGTCGCGAGAGATCCCAGCGCGCAGAACTTGGGGAGCCGCTGCCGCCGCCGCCGCCAGCTGCCGCCGCCGCCGCCAGCTTTCGCCGCTGCAGGACCGGCCCCTGCCCCAGCCTCCGTAGCAGCACCGCGTTCACACCGGCCGGCGGCGAGGGCGAGCCTGGGGACCCCACCTGCACTCTCCACAGTGTGCCCCGCGCCCCGCATGTGACCCGGCCAGGCCCCCGAGAGTGTGTCCCCCCAGCTCCAGCCCCGGGCTGCGCCCACCCGGCCCAACAGCAGCTCGCCAGCCCGCCCGGGATGGCCGCAGCCAAGGCCGAGATGCAGCTGATGTCCCCGCTGCAGATCTCCGATCCGTTTGGCTCCTTTCCTCACTCGCCCACCATGGACAACTACCCTAAGCTGGAGGAGATGATGCTGCTGAGCAACGGGGCTCCCCAGTTCCTCGGTGCCGCCGGAGCCCCTGAGGGCAGCGGCGGTAACAGCAGCAGCAGCAGCGGGGGCGGTGGAGCTGGAGGGGGCAGCAGCAACAGCAGCAGCAGCAGCGCCTTCAACCCTCAGGGGGAGGCAGGCGAGCAGCCCTACGAGCACCTGACCTCAGGTAAGCGGTGGCCTATGCCCAGGATTAGCCCCTTCGCCACCATCCTGGCGTCCAGTCCTTCCCCACAGCCTTTGCAGCGCTCCATTCACCGCAGTAGTGCTCCTGGACCTCAGGGATGCAAGTAGGGTTTCCCTTCTGTTCCTCGCATCCTCAGGGTCATATGTTAAAGGGATGCCTGGGGACATCCACCCCCACCCCCACCCACCTCGTTTCTAGCGGTACGCAGAGGAGAGAGCTTTTGTTTTGGATGGAGAGCTCTGGGGCTGCGTGGGTGGGTGGAGGCGGGGGGAGGGTTTGTTTTGATGAGCAGGGCTGTGGCCCCCCTCCCCCCAAAGGCCGTGCCTGCCGTCTGTCCCCAAGGAAAGGCTCTGATCTGTGGCCAAAGATGTCCCGGCTGCCCGGGGTAGTGGGCGCGTACTAGCCGCAGCCGAGGGAGTGCTGGCGGGAATTCCTTGCCCGCGCAGCCGCCGCGGTGCAGCTCTGGGAGCTGCAGTGGAGGGGGATTCTCCGTATTTGCGTCAGCTGTTGTTGAAATGGGCTCTGCCGCTGGAGCGGGTCCAGGAACATTGCAATCTGCTGCTATCAATTATTAACCAGCCCGGGAGTCAATGGTAGCCGGCCCGACCTCTTGCCTGGCGGCTTGGGTCCTCCTCGTCCTCCAGTGATTGCTCTCCAGTAACCAGGCTTCGTCCCTCTCTCTCTCCTCCCAGAGTCTTTTCCTGACATCTCTCTGAATAACGAGAAGGTTCTCGTGGAGACAAGTTACCCGAGCCAAACCACGCGGCTGCCCCCCATCACCTACACTGGCCGTTTTTCTCTGGAGCCTGCGCCCAACAGTGGCAACACCTTGTGGCCTGAGCCCCTCTTCAGCCTGGTCAGTGGCCTCGTGAGCATGACCAACCCACCGGCCACTTCATCTTCAGCACCATCTCCGGCGGCCTCCTCTTCCTCTTCTGCCTCCCAGAGCCCACCTCTGAGCTGTGCGGTGCAGTCCAACGACAGCAGCCCCATTTACTCCGCGGCACCCACCTTCCCCACGCCTAACACTGACATCTTCCCTGAGCCACAAAACCAGGCCTTTCCCGGCTCGGCAGGCACCGCGCTCCAGTACCCACCTCCTGCTTACCCTGCTGCCAAGGGTGGCTTCCAGGTCCCCATGATCCCTGACTACCTGTTTCCACAGCAGCAGGGGGACTTGGGCCTGGGCACGCCAGACCAAAAGCCCTTCCAGGGCCTGGAGAGCCGTACCCAGCAGCCTTCACTCACTCCACTCTCTACCATCAAGGCCTTTGCCACACAGTCGGGCTCCCAGGACCTGAAGGCCCTCAACACCACCTACCAGTCTCAGCTCATCAAACCCAGCCGCATGCGCAAGTACCCCAACCGGCCCAGCAAGACGCCCCCCCACGAACGCCCCTATGCCTGCCCAGTGGAGTCCTGTGACCGCCGCTTCTCCCGCTCAGATGAGCTTACCCGCCACATTCGCATCCACACTGGCCAGAAGCCCTTCCAGTGTCGCATCTGCATGCGCAACTTCAGCCGCAGTGACCACCTCACCACCCACATCCGCACCCACACAGGCGAGAAGCCCTTCGCCTGCGACATCTGTGGGAGAAAGTTTGCCAGGAGCGATGAACGCAAGAGGCATACCAAGATCCACCTGCGGCAGAAGGACAAAAAAGCAGACAAAGGTGTTGTGGCCTCTTCTGCCACCTCCTCCCTCTCTTCCTACCCGTCCCCGGTGGCTACCTCCTACACGTCCCCGGTTACTACCTCTTATCCATCCCCAGCCACCACCTCATACCCATCGCCTGTGCCCACCTCCTTCTCCTCTCCCGGCTCCTCGACCTACCCGTCCCCTGTGCACAGTGGCTTCCCCTCACCCTCGGTGGCCACCACATACTCCTCCGTTCCCCCTGCTTTCCCAGCCCAAATCAGTAGCTTCCCTTCTTCAGCTGTCACCAACTCCTTCAGCGCCTCCACAGGGCTTTCGGACATGACAACAACCTTTTCTCCGAGGACAATTGAAATTTGCTAAAGGAAAGGGCAAAGGGAGAAAAAGAAACACAAGAGACTTAAAGGACAGGAAGAGGAGACGGCCATAGGAGGGGGTTCTTCTTAGGTCAGATGGAGGTCCTCAGAGCCAAATCCTCCCTCTTTACTCAACCCCAGGGTCGGCGTGGAAGGTTTGTTGGCCAACAATTCTTTCTGCCCACTTTCCCTTCCTCCCCTACTCCCTTTGACTTCAGCTGCCTGAAACAGCCATGTCCAAGTTCTTCACCTCTATCCAAAGAACTTGATTTGCATGGATTTTGGATATATCATTTCAGTATCATCTCCATCGTATGCCTGACCCCTTGCTCCCTTCAATGCTAGAAAATCAAGTTGGCAAAATGGGGTTTGGGCCCCTCAGAGCCCAGCCCTGTACCCTTGTACAGTGTCTGTGCCATGGATTTTGTTTTTCTTGGGGTACTCTTGATGTGAAGATAATTTGCATATTCTATTGTATTATTTGGAGTTAAGTCCTCACTTTGGGGGGGGAAAAAAAAAGCAAAGCCAAGCAAACCAATGGTGATCCTTTAATTTTGTGATGATGCTGTGACAATTAAGTTTGAAGCTTTTTTTGAAACAGCAGTCCTCGGTATTAATCAGAGCATGTGTCAGAGTGATGTTCCGTTAATCTTTTTGTAAATATTGCCCGACCGTACTCTCACATGTGGCAAAATATGGTTTGGATTTTCTTCTTTTTTTTGAAAGTGGTTTTTTTTTTTCCGTCCTTTTGGTTTAAAAAGTTTCACGTCTTGGTGCCTTTCGTGTGATGCGCCTCGCTAATGGCTTGACATGTGCAGTTGTGAGGGACATGCTCACCTCTAGCCTTAAGGGGGGCAGGGAGTGATGAATTGGGGGAGGCTTTGGGAGCAAAATGAGTAAGAGGGCTGAGCCGAGCCTCGGTTCTCCAGAATGTAAGAAAACAAAATCTAAAACAAAATCTGAACTCTCAAAAGTCTATTTTTTTAACTGAAAATGTAAATTTATAAATATATTCAGGAGTTGGAATGTTGTAGTTACCTACTGAGTAGGCGGCAATTTTTATATGTTATGAACATGCAGTTCATTATTTTGTGGTTTTATTTTACTTTGTACTTGTGTTTGCTTAAACAAAGTGACTGTTTGGCTTATAAACACATTGAATGCGCTTTATTGCCCATGGGATATGTGGTGTATATCCTTGAGAAAAATTAAAAGGAAAATAAAATAGGTGTGGTTGGGTGTGTTTCCTGGGCTGAGGGTGGGGTGGTCTGCAGTAGCTGTCCCTCTCAAGGGGTTTGAAGGGCTTTTACAGAGACAAAGGTATTCCAACCAGAGTCATGTCCACTGTGTGTCACTGGAGTGAATTCTTTATGAGGACTGGGTGTGAATCTCCTCTTCTTGATCCTGGGCCTATTCCTCCTCAGTCTGGTGGGCTGCAGTCTTGTCTTGGTTAGTTAAAGCTAACGGCCAGTGATAGGGGTGGAACATGTGTGGCCAGAGGCAATGCTATTCTCCTGGCGCCAAAGGTTCAGCCAGCCCTGCCCCCCATCTCTATGCAGGGTTGGGAAAATCTAGGTTCTTGGGAATCCTTGCCATATGCACTTGGGGGAGATAAGGGGTGGGCACAAGGACTTTGGGAAACAGCAACAAAGCTGGGGCTGACTCAGCCTCTCCTTCCCATCCTCCATGTCCCCAGAAACCTAAGGATGTCGAAGAAGCCTAGAAGAGGTCAGGGCCACTAGTCAAGCCAAGAATCCTTCCAGGAAGAAATCTCATTACTTGCCAGCTGGAGCAGCAATCCTTGGCAGCTTCCTGGGACACGGGGCAGAGTGGGCAGGAGACTGGCCTGGAGTCTTAAGGTTCCCATCCAGACCAAGTCTGTTCCCATTGTGTAGAAGGTCTGAGGTGCCAGGTTCCTCTGGCCCCAGCTCCCAGAGGGTCCACATGGCTAGAGCAATCCTTGTGGGCTTATGAGCATCTGTCTACTCTGTGAGAGATCTTGAGCTGGCCACAACAATAATGCAGATTGTCATTTGGAAAGACAGAGATGTAAGCCAAAAATTATAAAATGGTGTTATGGTTTGTAATATGGGCAAGCATGGGGCTCTGTAAGAGCACAGAGAAGGGCACACAACCCACCCGGGGCTTAGGAAAGGTAGAAACATTGAGTCGGGAAGAGTAAGTAGGACTCAACTCAATTGACTTGCTTTGTGTGAGGCAGGGAGGGCACTGGTTGGTCTTTGCCCAGGAGAGTTGATGGATGGATTACTGAATGGAAGCACTAACTCCAATCCTTATATGAGTCTTCTGTGAATTGGTCAGATGGGTACAATAGATTTGGTGTCCTGGAATTCCTAAGCCTGGGCTCCCCTCCTAACTTCTGACCCCCAAAATCAAGGACAATGAAGTATGCCCCCTACCCAGTATGGTTATCAGGCCCTGAGTGAAGTCGAAGTCTCATTTGCCTCTACTCCTCCTTCTTTTGAGGGTCTCCCTGGTTACTCCTCCTCCCTCTAAGGGTCTCCTCAGTTACCTACCCACCTCTCTGGAGCCAGGAATTACAGCAATCCCCTGGCATAGGCCCAATTCTTTCTCTTCCATTCTAGCCCTCAAGCACCAATGCTCTTGACCTCTGCCCTTTCCCATGATACCAGACTCCCCAGCCTGGAGCAGGGGGAACCAAGCCACCTTCTCCAGCAAAGGGCACATCCCTGTGAGCCTCCTAGCAAAAGTGCCAGATCCTGATGGGACAATATTTGCATTGGCACACCTCTTCCCAGCCCCACCTACCCCTCCTCATCTCACTCTAGGCTCAGGAACGCAAGTCTATGCCTGTTACACATTCTTAAGAATTTCTCACCACAGACTCCCAAGAAACTAACCATGGCAAGAATAAAATGTGAAAGAAAGAGCAAAGAGACTCTGTTCCTTTAAAGTAGAGGGTCTCCTATGTGACTACAGTGCCTCAGAATCAGATTCCCGGCCCCATTCTCAGAGCGTCTGATTCTTGAAGTCTGGGCTGGGGTCCTGGAACTGACCTTGATAACAAACACACCAGGAGATTCTGATGCAGATGGCTTGTTGAGAAATTATGACACGCCTGCTAGATATTTTTTTTTTCTCCTATCATCAGGGTTTCTTTAGGTTCTGAGAGTGAAAACTCAAGTTTCTTTGCATGGTTGAAATAGGGCAAGACCCAAAAATTGCCCCATTTTACAGTCCTATAGTATAAAGAAAAAGGAAAGTGTTCATTTTAACTCCTGCTCCTGGGAGGGAAATCTGAAACCAAGGGCACAGGGCAGTGCTGATAAAAGCTCTCATCATCATAAAGGCTGAGGTTTGGGAAGGGACCCAGATAGTGTTGAACAATTGATTGCTACCTGGGGACACTGCCTAGGGCTTCAGGGATGAGGAGAAGGACAGAGGGGAGTGGGGTGGAAGAGGAGAGTGGGGCCGGGGAACTTGGCGAGCAGAGGACGGGTTTAGACTGTGATGTAAAAGAAAGAACTGAGTTCTAAGGACCCTTGACCCTTCCTCCTAGTACCTGAGAGGTACTCTTTTCTCTTTAATTTCAGGAATGTTCAGCCTCGTCCATTTTGAAAGATTCTAAGCACTTAGAAAGGCAGAGCTTAGCCTGGTTGTCAGGCTGGGTTTGAAGTGTGTTCCTTCTACATCCCCCCGCTTGGAGTCCCCCAACCCCAGGAAGAAATGGAGTTAGGAATGGGTACTCCAAGGTCAGAGATATTCCCTGCAGGCTCCCTCTCTCTCCTCAACCCTGCTGTTTTCCCTGGTCAGCCACACACAGTGCAGTTTGAGAGGGGAAGATTGGGCAGAGTGAGATCCCGGTGGTCCTAAGGGAAATGAGGCCAAGTCTAAAAGAATTGAGTGTCAAGCAAATAAGATTTCAACATTTTACCCATAAGCCTTTGGTGCTAATAAGATTTCTGCACTCAAATAGCAAATCTAGCCCTCCACTTCTGTGATGTTTCTTCCCATCTCCCTTTTCCCTTTACTAGAACCTAGCATACTTGAATTCTCTTAGGTCAAGTTGGTGGCTCAGCTCCTCAGACCCAAGTAAATCTACCTCATTTCCCTTTTCAGGGAGCTCTCTCCAACAAGCCTACTCCACTCACTCACTCACTACTTAGGCTTATTATTATTATTGTTATTACGACTTTATTGAGGTACAATTGATGTACAATAAACTGTACATATAAAGTGTACAATTTGATGAGTCTTAACATATGTGTACACAGTGAAGCCATCAACACATTTAAGATAGTGAACATATCCATCACCTCCAAAACTTTTCTCATGCCCCTTGGTAATTTTTCCTTCTTCCACCCCGTGTCCCTAGGCAACCACTGATCTGCTTTCTGTCACTATCTAGATCAGTTTACATTTTCCGAAGTTTCATGTAAGTTGAATAATTTTATGTATTCGTTTTGATCTGGGTTCTTTCACCTAGCATCATTATTTTGAAATTCATCCACATTGCTGCATGCATAAATAGTTCACTCCTGTTTATTGCTGAATAGTATTCCACTGCAATGGCTATAGCACAATCTTGTACCTGTGGATGGACATTTGGGTTGGTTCCCTTCGGGGCTATTACAAATAAAGCTGCTGTGAACATCTGAGTACAAGTCCTTATGTGGATGTGTCCTTATTTATTCCGAAGCCTCCCGATTCTGGCTCCTTCTTCCCACCATGTCCCCATTTACTCTCCTCCCTCTTACTCAAAGCAATAATCACCAATCTCCCCCTACACTCCCAGAGGCAGGGCTCAACCTCCTAAAAGATTTGCTTCATTTAACCTTTCCGCATGTAAACAGAGCCAGCCCCTTCATCATTTTTATTGCTCTACTCCAAACTCCCTCCAGTTTGTTTATACCTTCCTGGTAATGAGATGTCTGGGGCTAGCCAAGGTATGCTGTCATGATTTATTCTGCTTGGCAAATGTACGTAAATCCTTAGTGATACTTTTCTAAGGAGGAAGGGTACCTGCTGGATGGTGGGCCACGCACTGGTGAGGCACTCCTGCCTCAAAAGGAGGAAGGGTCTGAGATCAGAGGATGCGGGAAGGTGCCCTGGGAGACTAGTTCCAAGAGGTCATCTGTACGCTTTGCCTTTTTTACTGTTTCCTGTGGGCTCTACCTTGCATGGGTTTTCTGGAACACAGGCACCACTCACCCATTAGTTGTTGCAAACCCTATCCTACCTCATTCCCGCCTCTCAGTCCTGAGATAGTATTGTAACTACAACTTCTTTCTCTCCTCTTTGGGCCCAGAAGGCCTGGGACTGTGGAGCTGCCTGAGCGTGAAAAGGGCAGCTGAGGCCAGAGGGTGGGTCTTGGTCTGTGTTCCCAACTCTGATAAATTGGCATTTGCTGCCTGCCTGGGTATGTGCATGGGCGGCTACACTTATTTTAGAAAATTATCCTCAACAATTAGCCTTTCCAGACACACAATCACACGTGCTAGTGAGGATGTGGAAAAACTGGAACTCTTATACGCTGCTGATGGGCATGTAAAAAGGTGTAGCCTCTTCGGAAAATGACTTAGCTGTTTCTTATAAAGTTAAATATCTACGCTATGACCCAGCAATTCCACTCCTGGGTATCTACCCAAGAGAAATGAAAATATGTTCACACAAAGATAAGTGTGGGACTGTTCATAGCAGCATTATTCATAACAGCCAAAAAATGGAAACCATCCAAATGTCTATTCAACTGGTGAATGAATAAACAAGATGTGGTATATCCAAACAATGAAATACCATTCAGCAGTAAAAAGGAACAAAATAGGGATGTGTGCTGCAACATGGATAAACCTCAAAAACGTTATGATAAAGAAGTCAGATGTATATCATATGATTGCATTTATACGAACTATCCAGAAAAGGCAAATCTATGGAGACAGCAGATTCGTAGTTGCCAGGGGGCTGAGCCTAAGAGTAGGTTTTGACTGCAAATCAGCTTGTTATTTTGAGGATGTTGGAAATATTCTAAAACTGGTGTAATGTTTGAACAACTCTGTAAATTTACTAAAAGTCATTGAATTGCACACTTAAAATGGATGAATTTTATGGTATGTAAATTATACCTCAATAAAGCTATTTTTAAATCCTTTATACTTCAATAAAGCTATATTTAAAAACTCTTTTCAGGCCAGCCTGGGTAGCCTAGTGGTTAAGTTCAGTGTGCTTCACTTCGGCGGCCCGAGTTCGGTTCCCGGTGCCGACCTACACCACTCATCTGTCAGTGGCCATGCTGTCCCAGCGGCTCACACACAAAAAAAGAGGAAGATTGGCAACAGATGTTAGCTCAGGGAAGCTCTTCCTCAGCAAAAATAAATAAATATTATTTTAAAAAAATCTTTTCCATCCCTGTCTTTGAGTGCCCATTCACCAGGTGGGCTTCCCAGCGTTCATCCCATCCTTACAGACCTGTCCTCCATCCTGGGGTGACCCTCTTGGACCCTCTGTCCTGCTAGCTGCCCTGGCCTGAGCTCTGACCAGCCCCTCTGCTCGGAGGACACAGCCCTCTAAGATCATGGTGCTGATCTGCAAACTGGAGGCCAAAGGGCAGGCCCCAAGGTAGCGGGGGTGGAGGCCCTCCTAAGACTCTCACTCGGGACTTGTTTTGAGGGGAGGGATGTAAGAAATCTGGGGAGGCAAATGGGTGGAAATGAATGTATCCTGAAGTGTCTTGTCCCATCCCTGAGGCTCAGGTACTTCAGGAGACCCACCGCGGCCAGAGGGCTCCTCGGCTCCCAAACAAATGAGGAAGTTGCCCTTTCCAAAGAACCAGCGATGGGTGCCCTCCTCAGAGAACACAATCTCAGCCTTTTTGGAAGCTCATTTCTCCTCAGAACCAACTTCTCATCCTAGAACCTTTTCAGATCCAAAAACCAGACTCCTAAGAAACAAACTGTGCCTCATTTTTTGAACAAATTAAAGGAGCACCAGGGGCCGGCCTGGGGGCATAGTGGCAAAGTTCGTGCTCGCTTTGGCGGCCCAGGGTTCGCCAGTTTGGATCCCTGGCGTGGACTTCACACCACTCGTCAAACCACGCTGTGGCAGCATCCCACATAAAATAGAGGAAGATTGGCACAGATGTTAGCTCAGGGCCTATCTTTCTCATAAAAAAAAAAAAAAAAAAGAAAGAAAAAACAAGAAAGAAAGAAAAAAAAGAAAGAAGAAAAAAGGAGCCGCCCCGTGGCTAAGTGGTTAAGTTCGTGCACTCTGCTTTGGCAGCCTGGGGTTTGCTGGTTCGGATCCTGGACATGGACCTACACACCACTCATCAAGCCATGCTGTGGTGGCATCCCACACAGAAGAACTAGAATGACCTACAACTAGGATAGACAACTATGTAGTGAGGGCTTTGAGGAGAAAAAAAGAGGAAGATTGGCAACAGACGTTAGCTCAGGGCCAATACTAAAAAAAATAAAGGAGCACCAACTGTGGGCAAGTTGGTCCAGGGGATTTGGAGGGGTTCTGGGAGAAGGAGAAACAAAACTATCCCAGCCTGCCAACCACCTTTCAATCTCTTTAGAACCAACTTTGAATTCCCTCAAACTGACTTCTCAGAGACAGTGAATCTCCTCCAGCTGCTTTATCAAAACTGATTTTCAGGGCCTGCCCGGAGTGTAGTGGTGAAGTTCAGCATGCTCCACTTCAGTGGCCCAGGTTCTCAGGTTTGGATGTGGCACAGACCCACAACATTGTCAGCCATGCTGTGGCAGTGACCCACATATAAAGTGGAAGAAGACTGACACAGATGTTAGCTCAGGGCAAATCTTCCTCAAGCAAAAAAAGAGAGGAATATTGGCAACAGTTGTTAGCTCAGAGCTAATCTTCCTCAGCAAAAAAATAAATAAATAAAATAAAAATAAAGAAAAAAATTTCAGTCATCTCCACACCAATTGTCCACCTCAAACTGTCTTCTCAGAATCACGTATTTAATATCCCCAGGTCCACCTGACTTGGCCCTGTTGTAAGCCTTCTCAGATCAGTGATGAGGCCAAGGAGAACCTTGGGGAGCGTTCTCAATCTTCTATGAATGACACAGACAAAACTTTGATGGTCCTCGAGTCCCTATAAAACAGAAGCTTTAGAGTGGTTACTACTTCCAATCCCATTACAGCAGCCTCAGAACTGATTTTGTCTCCTCAGATTTGTGATGATTCCCCCAAATTGCCGCCTCAGCGTCATCTTTCATTCTCTTCGGAGCTAGATTTCACTTTTGGCTAATGAAACTGCCAAAGTCCTTAGAATTTTCTTCTCAGAAGCATCTTGGTTCTATCCAGAAACACTTTTTTCAATCTCCTCAGGCCCCACTGTCAGGCTCCATAAAGCAGGTCTTTTTAAGTTACTCATCCATGGGCCTCAGGTTCCCCATCTGTTTAACGGGAAAAATAATACTTATTTTCTCCTTCTCTTTAAAAGAAGCATGTGATTTTCCCCCGATTTCAAAATAAATATTCATTGTGAGAACTACAGCAACACCTCACTTTTTTCACACATGTGAGAGGAGGGAAAGCTCTTTTTTTGTTGGTTTTAATAATTTCTTTTTTTTAAAATTATTTATTTATTTTTTTGAGGAAGATTAGCCCTGAGCTAACTGCTGCCAATCCTCCTCTTTTTGCTGAGGAAGACTGGCCCTGAGCTAACATCCACGCCCATCTTCCTCTACTTTATATGTGGGACGCCTACCACAGCATGGCTTGATGAGTGGTGCCATGTCTGCACCTACGCCCCGAATGGGCAAACCCCGGGCCGCCAAAGTGGAACATGCACACTTAACTGCTGCGCCACCAGGCAGGCCCCAGGAAAGCACTTTGACACACAAAATCTCATACACTGATGGAGACTAAACTGGTACAAACTTTCCTGTGGGCAATTCAACAGCAGGCACCAAGAGCCTTACCAAAGTTCATGCCTTCTGACCTAGCAATCCTTCCAGGATCGCTGTTAATTACAGTATTCTTCATAATGGAGAAAAACTGGCAACAACATAAATGTCCCATAGATGATGGCTGAAGTATATTCTTACATGATGGACTACTAGGCAGTCATTATATATCATGTTCCCAGATAATTATTGACCTGAAGAAATGTCAACAATATAATACTAAGTGATAAAGTAATATATAAAACTTTATATGGCATGAGTCCATTTTTATAAAATACATTTATGTGCATACATGCATATGTCAAATGTTAATACTTGTTACTTTGGTAGGATTGTGGGAAATTTTTATTTCATTTTTTACGTTGAGCAGGCATTTTTATCATCAGAAGAAAATCATTCTGGGGCTGGCCCTCTGGCCTAGTGGTTAAGTTTGGCATGCTCTGCTTTGGTGGCCTGGGTTAAGTTCTCAGGTATAGACCTACACCACTCGTCAGTGGCCATGCTGTGGCGGCAACTCATATCCAAAATAGAGGAAGACTGGCACAGATGTTAGTCAGGGCAAATCTTCCTCAGAAAAAAAATCAAATCAAATCAATCAATCAGCAATTTAATAAAAAAGAAGAAAATCATTCTATTTATGAAAGAAAAAGAAAAAACTAAGACTAGGTAAGCAAATAATTTTTTTAGACTCTGGTGTGATATAGGGATCTTTGTGGAAGTTCTCTGATGGATCATTCTTTCCCCTTGCAAGGATGTGCCCCTTCAATTGTAAGGTGTTAAAGAATGCTAAAAAGTAAGGAAGGGAAAGATATTCTAGGGTCTCAGGGCTCTACATTCTTTGCTGAGTGGACACAAGTTGGCCGTTTCATATGCCTGTAGGAGGATTGTCTGTTGGGGGTGGCAGGATAGAAGCACAAAGGAGCTGCCACTACTTCTAAATTTGGGGACTGTGGGTTTTTCACAAGTCAGAAAGCGGGGCTGGTCCCGTGGCCAAGTGGTTAAGCTCACATGCTCCACTTTGGCAGCCCGGGGTTTCACCAGTTCAGATCCCAGGCACGGACATGGCACCGCTCATCGGGCCACGCTGAGGTGGCGTCCCACGTGGCACAACCAGAAGGACCTGCAACTAGAATATACAACTATGTACTGGGGGTTTTGGGGAGAAGAAGAAAAAAAGAAGATTGGCAACAGATGTTAGCTCAGGTGCCAATATTAAAAAAAAAAAGTCAGAAAGCGTTGTTATTTTATTGGCTCACCAAGCTCCCTCAACTATTTCTTAGAGAACTCTTGAGATCTTGCCCCATCACTGAAGTATCCCCCTATCCCCATTTCCAGTCTACAACTCACGCATACTACTAGGCTCAAGGCCTTCCTCTGAAATTTCTTTCTTCTGCTTGTTACTGAGTTGGTGTTAACCAGGTGGTCTTGCTGGTTACTCTTGGATCAGACTGTTTTGTGTACCCCAGTTTAGTGGGCACATTGCAGAAGGAAGAGCCCAAGTTTGGGTCACTGTCTTGGGGCCACACTCAGCCCTGGGCCATCCAGTCTACACTGCTCCTTCAGTAACTTAGTCTGTTATCCGAAAAAACATTAATCAAATACCTATTTTATGTCAGGCCCTGTGCACGTAGAGATAAAAAAGATAAAGTCTGGGGCAGTACAGAATTGGGTGGGGAAAGATTTAGAAATAAATAATTACCTTACAGCGTGATTGATATAACAGAGGTGTGTATAGAGCAGGGAGTGACTAATTCTGTCAAGGAGGAGGGGACGTAGGAATAGGGTGTAAAAGGAAGATTGGGAGTTCAGAGGACAAGAATTTGCAGGCAGAGGGAACAGCAAGTGCAAAGGCAAGGAGGTCAGCATGTTCACCAGCATGAATTCATGGTGGTGTGGCCAGGAAGCAAGGAGAGGAGGGGCAGGGAACCAGCCTGGAGGCAGGTCCAGGCCAGACTCGGAAGGTTGCACTTTTCCTAGAGGCAACAGGGACACAAGTGGCATTAGAGAGAAGGTCTGCGACTTAGTCTGACTGTGTT
This sequence comes from Equus caballus, assembly GCF_041296265.1. Classification (NCBI taxonomy): domain Eukaryota; kingdom Metazoa; phylum Chordata; class Mammalia; order Perissodactyla; family Equidae; genus Equus; species Equus caballus. Next base: position 53,745,839 of record NC_091697.1, on the reverse strand, counting down.
TCTGTGTGCTCGAAAGGCTGCACTGCCTCTTGCCTCCCTGGGAGGGTCCTGGTGCCCCCGCTCCACTTCCAGTTTAGTTATTGCAATGATAACAATAATTCAACTAGTCACTTCAGATTTTATACATGCTCTTTTATTTCAGCTTTCAATAAAGTATGAGTCACTTCCAACTCAATTATTTGATCTTAGCCCACTTTTCTTCAAATAAGATATAACTTCTAAATATGCTCCAATTTCATGGATAAATCAAACCTCATATTTTTTATTGCGTAAATTTTCAAACATTCACAAAAGTAGGAGGGAATAGTGCAATGAACCTCTCTGTATCTATCAGCAGTTCAACAACCGTCAATTCATAGGTGGTCTTGTTTCATCTTTACCACCTCCTCCCTCCCCACCACCACACAGTGGATTGTTTTGAGCAAATTCTGGACATTATACAATTTCATCTGCAAATACTTCAGTACACAACCTTTTTTTTAAGATTTTATTTTCCCTTTTTCTCCCCAAAGCCCCCCAGTACATAGCTGTGTATTTTTTTAGTTGTGGGTCCTTCTAGTTGTGGCATGTGGGATGCTGCCTCAGCATGGCCTGACCAGCGGTGCTGTGTCCGCGCCCAGGGCCGCCAAAGCAAAGCACACGAACTTAACCACTCGGCCCCAGGGCCGGCCCCTCAGTATATATCTTTATAAGTATTTTTTAAGTTCCTTTGGTTAAATCAGGACTTAAAAAAGACCAGACTTTGCATTTGGTTGATACGTCTTTCAAGTTTCTTTTCATTCATAATAGCTCATCTTGCTATTTATTTATTCAAGAAACCAGGTTATTTATAATGAAGAATTCCTCCACTTTTGGAATTTGACAGATTGTAATGTTGTTTATGATGTCTTTCTAGCTCATGAATTTCCTCTAAACTTGTTACACCTAGAGGTTGATCAGATTCAGCTTCACTTTTTAGGCAATGCTATATACTTGCTATTGCAACATATCAAGAGGCACATAATTTTTGGTTCTCTCCTTTTAATTTCCTAGATATGATTTTTAAATTGAAATGTAATTCAGTTAACATAAAATTCTCCATTTGAAAGTGTACAATTCAATGGTTTTCAATATATTCATAATGTTGTAAAACTATTGCCACTATCTAATTCTGGAACATTACCATCACCGCCCCCCTTCGCCCCCGCCCAAACCCTGTACCTGTTAGCAGTCACTCCTCATTCCACCTACCCCCCAACACTTGGCAACCACTAATCTACTTTTTGTTTCTGCAGATTTGCCTATTCTGGACATTTTATATAAATGGAATCATGAAATATGTGGCTTTGTTTACTCAGCATAATGTTTTAAGGTTCGTCCATGTTGTAACATGCCTCAGTACTTCATTCAGTTTTTGGCTGAATAATGTTTCAGTGTTTGGCTATACCACATTTTGTTTATCCACTCATCAGCTGATGGACATTTGGGTTCCTTCCACTTTTGGCTATTACAAATAATGCTGCTGCTATGAACATTATACACAGGTTTCTGTGTGAACATATGTTTTCAGTTCTCTTGGGTGGTCTCGCTTTTCGTGATGTTAAAATTATCTGGAGGGGTCAAGTATTATTGGTATTATAAAGCTCCCCTCAATCTTTCACCCAGTGGTTTTAGGACTCCCTGATGATTGATGATCCTTGTCTAAACCCATTATCTCATTAGAGGTTAGGAAATGATGATTTTGTAATCCTATCATTCCATTGGCATTTACTAATCAGAATTTGTTGACAAAGAATTTAGACTAAACCATAGTTGTAAAAAAAGACAGGATAGGGGCTGGCCCAGTGGCGTAGTGGTTAAGTTCGCATGCTCTGCTTTGGCAGCCTGGGGTTCACAGGTTTAGATCCTGGGTGTGGACCTGCACACTGCTCATCAAGCCATGCTGTGGTGGCATCCCACATACAAAATAGAGGAAGATTGGCGCAGATGTTAGCCCAGGGCCAGTCTTCCTCAAAAAAAAAAAAAAAACACAAAGACAGAATAAATACTTGACTGCTTCCTTTCATTTATCAAACAATGATATTTTGTACTTTCCTATATGGAACCCTAATAAATTCTGGGTCTCTACATGGTCAAGGCTCTACACGGAGTTGCAAATAAAGAATTATAATCCTGGAAATCCAATCTCTACTTGGGGAACTAGGGGAATCCACTTACTGCCCCACAGCAATACTTCATAAAATGCCTGCCTTTCCTTTCTAACCTGTCTCTTTCCTTTTTCCCTCCCCCTTCCTTGTTCTTTATTATATAGATCAATTTAGCCTCTCTGCCCAAGTCCTTCCTTTTCCCAGCCTCTCAGACTCTACAGCTCATTCTCTCTCTCTAACCAGCACCCCTCCTCCCCCTTCTTTTTTTTTCCTTGAGGAAGATTAGCCCTGAGCTAACATCTGCCGCCAATTCTCCTCTTTTTGCTGAGGAAGACTGGCCCTGAGCTAACATCCATGCCCATCTTCCTCCACTTTATATGTGGACGCCTGCCACAGCATGGCTTGCCAAGCAGTGCCATGTCCGCACCCGGGATCTGAACCGGCAAACCCCGGGCTGCCGAAGCAGAACGTGAGCACTTCACTGCTGAGCCAGCGATCCGGCCCCCCTCCTTCCTCTTCTGATTCTATACTACAAAAGATCCAGGAACTGGGCTGGCAAAGAGCAAACTCTCTAAACTGGAAAGTACGATTGGATTCTGAGCTGGAAACATTTTGGTGGATGGGTAAAAGGAGAGAAAAAAGGAAGAACACACAAACTAATAAAATCTTATTTCCATCACATGTATTTTCTGCAATGTACTTGCCTTACTATGGTGGAATAAAAAACAAATAAGTAAAATGTTTTAAAAATAAAAGAGATGGTAGGGAAGTAAATGGGCACTTTCCTTTTTCACTTTCCAGCTCCTCTCCTCTCCAGTTAGACTGCTGCATCCTTGACTTGCCGTTCCAGGGAAAGTGAAGTGGAACCTTTCCTCTGACTCAAGATTCCAAGCAGGGCTGTGGGGGTGGGACGATGGAATCTGCTCCCGTAACAGTGCAGAGGAGCCTCTGGGAAAGGCTGCTGGAAGCCCAACAGGCTGGAGAGGCTGCCATCTCGTCTCCCTGATTGAAATTGCTGGGCTCTCCACCCTCTTCTCCGAGAAGCACCTCCTCTGAGTCTTAAGGAGACCTCCTTCGGGCTGTTCAATTTAGACATCTTTGCATCTCTTAGGGGATTCTCAAGCATGGGGAGGGTAAGGAAGACCTCTCAAGGCTTCTTCCTGCCTCGGGAATCTGGATTGGAGACAGCCAGAGCTCTAAGACACAGGGCCCCATGTTACCCAGGCCCATCTGTCCAGGCCCTAAAAATACTCTGGTGGCGAGTCGGAACTGAACCAAATGAACGATCCCAGCCAGGTTTTCATCTGTGTGGTGAGCACTAGGAAAGTGTAGACGCAGGCAGATTTTCTGTGGTCTCAGCCTATCTCCACCTGGAAGAAGTAGAGAAGCCTCTGTGTCAGCGAGGCAAAGCGGTCAAGCCCACATGTTCTGGAGTCACACATCCAAATTCTAATCCCTCACTCTGCGATTTATAACTTAGTGATCACAGGCACGTTCCCTACCTCTCTGAGCCTCAGTTTTCACCTGTGGAAAATGGGCAGAATGGTTCCATCTCATCGTTTGTGGTGAGGATTAAATGAGACAATGTCTATAGAGAGGCTGGCCCACTCCCTCCAATTGGGAGCTATTGTTATTGAGGAGCTCATATACCTCAGTTTCTTCATCTTTAAAACAGAGATAACAGCGGGATCTACCTGAGGGAGAGGATTAAATGAGATAACACATGAAGGTGGTTGACACACTGTAAATAAACATTAACTATTAATACTATTAACATTCTCCCTGCTTTGCTTGTGGTCACAACCTGATAGTTCCCTTCTACTGCTTTCTCCTTCACCCTCTTCCAGTTGCCAGGACATGATTCTTCTCGTCTTTTTGGACAGAAGACCCACAGAAAGAAGAATGACACCAAGAAAAGAGCACATGAGGGGAGGAGGAGGGCATCCAGGGGTCTCTCTCCTTCCTGAGACCCACCTCTCCTCATCCATCGCACTCAAACCCAGGGCTTTCCTATTAGTGTCTCTCCTGAGCAAAGCCCTCACCCAAGGGTTCATTTTAGAGACTTCTATAATCTCCAGAGGATCAGTATTAATCTTCTCCACCTACAAGATGATTGGCAGCTCGAAGCCAAGTGCTTCCCAGCCAGGGAAAGAAATGGAAGTTTCCTTTTTTGCTGTGTCTCTCTCCCCCCTCCCTTTTGCGGGGGAGCTGAATGTGCTCACTCTAGAGGGACTGAGGGAAGCCGGGGCTGGCTCTAATGCAATTTTGCTTAGATGAAGCTGGCAGCTGGGAACCACTTTCCCTCGGCTTGCCCTCTGCCGGGGAAACTCCATGACGGAGACAAGGCAGCTGGCAAGGGGAAGCCTCAGGTTTGAGGACAAGGACGCTGCTGCTGCTGCTGCTGCTGCTGCAGTGCCATGCAGGGCCACAAGGGACCCCGCGGCCATGGACACTGTGCCAATGACCATTTCGTTACTGGGGACCTCTTAGAAAGGCAATGCCTTGGGACCTTGGGAGAAGGATTCTTCTTTATCAGCAACACAGTAGCAAATACAAAGGAACACAGGACGTAGTAGAAGGAGTGTGGGATTGGGAATCTGAAGACCTAGGTTCCAGTCCTGGTGCCATCACTCCACGGCCATGTATTTTTGGTCAAGTTGCTTAGGATCTTTACTCAACTTTTAGTTTCCTCATTTGTAAAATGAGTGTTCCAATACCTCCCTCATAGGACTGTGGGAAGAATTAATATATGGGACCTGGAAGATGGAGACGGTTAATAAATATTCATTTATTCCACAGAGGGACTGAAGAGAAAGGAAATCACTGGATTCTGGAGGCTTTATGGTTTATGAGCTTATTCTACAGAATTAAGCACCAGCGTTATGCCATTTGTCAGGTGCCTGGTTTTAATGAAGATGTGTGTTTATCATTCACCACGAGATCCCCAGAGGCTCCCTAAATATTCTGGGGCTCAGAACTGGAGCAACACATCAGACAGAAGGAATTTGTTCCCCCCAGAGATTCAATCAGCATCTCCCTTAAGCCCTTTGCCGCCCTCCATGAACTAGTCCTTTTATGCCGCCAGCACCGTGTCCTCATTCTGGGGGAGGCCAGAATGACACAGCTACATGTCACCCTGTGATCTACGGTGGGAGAAGGAGCTATGTCCCCACTGGAATTGAAAAACATCCTTGAGGGCTGCAACTTTTGCAGGGAAGGTTACCATGCCAACGACAGCCTCCTTGCCCAACAAGGATGAAAAGAAACAAGGCTGTGGGTGACACACATCTATTGTATGTGTCCACAAACTTGCCTGGAACCTCTTAGGGGCTGCTAACTGCAGCACAGCAGGATGGGGCTGCGACTGAGAGGTAGGAAGATTCAGGTTAGATTTCAGTGGGACTCCAGGACAGGCAGAACGCATGAGGGCAGGGCAGGGCCAACACGGGAGGATTGGGAAACATCTTCCTGAGATTGATACCCATCTCGTGTTGAAATGTGTGGGTGTGGTACTGACAGCAGGCGTGGGAGGGGATGGTGTCCTAGATACCAGGTTCTGGCTGTGATGGGAACTTCAACTTCCTCCAGGTTCTTTTTGCCCTTGCCAGCCGATCTAGGAGGTCAACCACGCTCTGGGTGGGTAGAGAAGAGCAGCAGACAGGAAGGGCAGGTCATTGGAATGGTGGCTGAACTGAGGAAGGTGAGTATCAGGGCCACAGACATGCCCCTGGTAAAGGCATCAAATCTTGGCAATAAGGCCCCAGAGATGCCAAAGAAGAGACAGTCTTCCCCAAGGGCACAGGGCTTCTAGGAAGAATGGCCAAGTACTCAAGCCCTTCATATCTCCTTTTCCCCACCCAACTGGGAAAGTGCACAGAGAACTGAGGAACTGACATTAATTAAGCACCTACTCCATGTCAGGCACTTTATACAGATACTTGCCCCATTTAATTTGATTATCACAACAACCCTGCAAATCAGGAGTTATTATCCCCATTTTACCGATGAGGAAATTATAAGTACCTTCCCAGCATCAATCAGCTGGTAAGGGGAGAAGCTGGGATTGGAACCCCCTCTCTCTGGACCCCATAGCCTGGAAGGGAAAACTAGATCTTAAGGTTGTCCTATTTTCTTCTGGAGAGATCTCTTCCGAAGCTGTCAGCTCCCATGTAGCCCTTCATTCGGGCTCCCCAGAGGAAGTCGGCTGGGAAGAGGCTAAAGAGACACGGACAGCAGGTGATTGGGAACACCGCCCCCCCTTACACATTTGTTAGGGTAACGGAGCTGCCACTGAGGGCCATGCCCGCTCCAGGAGGTGCTTAACTGGCATCCTCTCATTTTATCCCCACACTCTCGGAAGAAGAATCTGAGGCTCAGAAACCAAAGCGTTTTACTCAAGGTCACAGAGCGGGTGCGCGGCGGGGCTGGGAATACAACTCAGCTAGGTCAGGCGTCAAGCCGGGCTGGACCCACTGTAGCCCGGCCCGCCCCCCCCCCGCCCCCCCCCCCCCCCCCCCCCCATTTCTGAAGCTCCGGCACGGAGGAGACGGAGGGCGCGGCGCGGGTAGGGGCAGGCGGGTGGGGGTCGCGGCCTGGGGTAGGGGGTGGCGGCCTTTGCAGGTGGGGGTGGCGCAGCGCGACTCCGGTTCACCGCCCTCTGCGGCGGAAGCGGCCTCCATCGCGGGCGACCTCCCCGCCCCCGCCCGCCCCTCGCCATGTATGGTGCTTCCTCCCGGGGCCCTAAAAGGCGCTTCCTCCTGCTCGAGGCCCATACAAGGCGCTTCCTTCCCGGCGCGTCTGGCAGGCGGCCCGCGGGCGGCTGTGGGCGGGAGCCTGGCCCTCGGGGCCCGCCCGCGCCTGGGAGCCAGCAGCCAGGGGACACGATGCCAAGAAGGGGGCGGCCGGCGGGCTGGGAACGCGCGGCCTGGGCCCGGCCGAGGTGAACGCGGGACAGGCGGGCTTGGGAGCCCCGACCCGGGCACGGTGCCTTCCTCCATTCCCACTGTCCCCACCGATTTCATATTTTGTCCCACTCCCTTCCCCCGCCAATTTTGGAACGAGGCTCACCTTGCTGGAGATCGTTCCGCGGCTCCCAGCCCTGGGGCTGAAGCCCAAACTGCGAGCGTGGTGTGAGGGCCTACCGCTCCTCTCCTGGCATTTTGCAAGTTGGTCTTTGGTGTCTCTCTCTCCCTTCGTCCCTCTTGCAGTTTCTTGCCCCTCCCTGCCTCTACTCAAGCTGTCGCCTTTGCCTGGAATGCCCTTCCCACACCATTCTGGTAGAACGCCTCTCATCCTTTACTTGGTTCAGACATCTGGCTATCTGCAAATCCTTCCCACCCCACCCCATAGGCCCATTATGAACTTAACACAGTATTATACATCATTTATTTATTAGGACTACGATTTGATCTTACTCATCTTTGCATTCCTGCTGCCTAGCTTAGTAAGCTAGAGTTGTTATTACATCTGACCCAGGGGAAAGAGGGAAAGGACTTTGTTTTCAGGCCAGTCATTGGTGCCTTTTCACCTTGGATAGGAGTCCCTGACTTTAGGTCCCGCCCCTAACGTCTTCACCTGCTTGCTTCTTGTGGTCTGGAGGTTCATGAGCCCCAGAACTCTACATGAATAGTTTGACTCTGTAGGGAAAGTTGGAGAGATGGGGTATGGGGAGCCAGAGCTGGGGCAGGTATACCACCTGCAGTGGGGCTGAGGTATGGAGTAGTGCACACTGGGTGCCCCCACCACCCGGAATGGCCTCCTTTGCTCAGCCTGACAACTCTGGTTATTCACTGCAAGAACCAGCAAGCCCCCACAGGCCCTCCCTACAGTGCCTCTGAGAAACTTAAACCTGGCCCAGCCATGTGGTTACCCTGAGCTATCTGCTGGGAGATGAGCAAAGGTCAGAGAGAGGGACCAGACCTCAGCAGAGACCAGACTGTCACCAGTTCCCAAAGTTCCATCCCCCAGCTCTTCCAGAAGGGCACCATGTCATCCAGAGTACAGGCTTTCTGCTGGACCAACCTGTGGCCCTTGATTGTTCTGCCTCAGGTGAGGCAGGGAAAGAGAAGCTCAGAGCTTTGGGACTGAGTTGGGGAACATGCCAGGGAAGGGGCTTCAAGTGCCAAGCAGCCTCTGGGCTTGATCCAGAATAAAATCAGTCATAGGCTTTTAGTCTTTGGTCGTGTACACATACAGACTGTGAATAAGGCCAAAAGATAAGGAGCTTTGTTGGTCTCCCTGGCCCCAGGTCAGCTGAGTGCCTGATTTGGGTGCATGGAGAGGAGATGATCTCTAAGGTCCAGGACTGAAGGTTTAGGGGTTAGATTTTGGAAAAAACTGGGTCTCAGGCCCTGGGCTGCACACCCAAGGCCTGGTTTTCCCACCTCAGGCTGAGGTCCCTCAGCAGCTTCCTCTTCCCAGCTATGATCTAGCATTGTGGGTAATGTAGTCCAGAGGACAGCTTCTCTCTGGTGCTGGTTCCTGCCCTCCCCTCCTCTCCTTCCCCCTGCCAGCCACCACCCTCTTCTGCTCCAGGCTGAGGGCAGCACAGGGTGAGAAGGCGGTACTTGTTCCTTGCAGGGCTGGGAGATCCCCGACTGGAAACCAGCAAGCTATTTATAGCTGAGCCTAGCAGAGAGGGAAGGCGTGAGAGAAGCTGGGGAGCGCCAGCAGCCTCCTCTCTGGCTACAGAATTTGCAGGAACCCCAGGCCTGTTGGGCAGGCCTTGTGTTCTCTTCTGAGTGAGAGGGCTTTGAACCTCTGAAAGCTCCATGAAGCAGTAGGGTTCTTGGGCTGTTCCCTGCCTTGAGAGAGGCAGATACTCTCGTGGCCCTGGGGCCTAGCTTTTAGGATATTTGGAACCTGGGAATTGATCAACTGAGCCTTTTTGCAAAAAGAGTTAATGTGACACCCAATATGATAGTGACCTGGTAATTCTATGCATTTTGCTTTCTTCTTCTTTTTTTTCTTTTGAGGGAGATTAGCCCTGAGCTAACATCTGCCACTAATCCTCCTCTTTTTGCTGAGGAAGATTGGCCCTGAGCTAACATCCATGCCCATCTTCCTCTACTTTATATGTGGGACGCCTGCCACTGCATGGCTTGCCAAGCGGTGCCATGTCCGCACCCGGGATCCGAACCGGCGAACCCTGGGCCACCAAAGCCCAACGTGCCACTTGACCACTGCGCCACTGGGCAGGCCCCACCAACCCCATCTTCATACTGTAACAAGGGATCTTGCCAAAAGGATAACCAACCCCTGCCTACAAAGACTGGGTTGGGTGCAACTTTTGTTTCCCCACCCACCCAATCCTCTGCCCAGTGCCCTGTGCCTTTCCCATCAAAGAACAGAATCTTTGCTTGACTAGGTCCCCCACTAGATTGGGCAGTCCTTGTGGACATGGATGGTATCTGCCTTGTTGACTACTATATCCCCATTGCCTGGCACAATAAACAATTGTTGAATGAATATGAACCTATGATACTAATATTGTTTGTGGAGTACTTAATTCATGCTTCACTGTCACATTCAATCACAGATTGGAAAACAGTTTGTCATTTAAGTATCCTTCACCTAGATCTTGATAAGTGGTAGAGCTCTGATAGGAACTGGTGTCTGACTTCAGAGAAGCACTTAGCCATAACATGAGGATACCTTCATGGTGGCACCCAGTAGGTACCTCTGGCTCTTGAGCAGCCAGATGGGTGAGGTGGGTTAGATGAGGTGGGCAGACATGGTCAAACTGGCCTGGCCCTATGATGCAGCTAGTGCAGCCAGCCAGGAAGCTGCCAGGGAATCATCCTAAGAAGCCTAATGAGAAAGACCTGCTCTGATCTGCCAGAGGGGAAGTCCTGAGGCAGTGGCCATGGGGGCTGGAGATGGCAGACAGGCTCTGAGGGCTGAGCAGCAGTGTTTGGGGGCTCCTCAGATGTTACCAGAAACCTCCTGTCTCTGAATCCAGTAGATTTTTTTCAGTCCTCACCTTCCTTGAGTAATTCTCAGCAGTATTTGACTTGTATGTGATCATGTCTTCTTGACGCCATCTCTCTCATCATTTACACGTCTCGAAGGACAATGTTCTGTGTGGTCATTGTGTTCCAGTGCTGCAAGACTGAGCCCCACGCTCTTTTCTCAAATTCCACTGTGCCCAGAAGGCCCTCTTTGAAAAAGAAATCTGAATTTGTCACCTTCCTGCTTAAAACACCTCAATGGCTTCTCATATTCTTCAGAATAAAATTTCAAGTTCTCAGCAAGGCTTTGAGGCTCAGCCTGGTCTGCACCTGCTGGCCTCTCTTTTGACTTCATTTTCCACCATGCTCCCGCTTTGTTCTCTGAGCTTCATCCACACAGCTCTCCACCTACCTCCTCAACTATACTCCCTCTCCCACTGCATGCTGTTCTCAGTATGTAGGATACATTCCTCTTTGCCAAGCAACAGTGTCTTCAGAAAAGCTTTCTCTGACAGACTCTCATGTGTGACCCTCCCTCAGGTGTTAACTGCAATAGGGATTTCACATTCATTGGAGTAATCTACTAGCCTGGAAGCCAACTGGGACAGTGACTGTGTCTCTTTTGCTCATGACTGTATTCTAGGGTCTAGCACAGTGCTTGGCTGTAGTAGACACTTATTTATGTAACAAATGAAATAAAAATTTAGTTTATTTAACAAAATACCCCATTTTAAAGTTGAAGGAACTAAAAGTGAAGTTAAGTAACATGGCCAAGGTCATGCAGCTAGTAAGTAGCAGGGTGTGACCTGGACATCTGGCTCCAGTGTCTGTGTTTTTAACCCCTGCAGTGCACTACCCCTCCACCTGTTAAGTAGTTTTTGAAAGTAAAGAGAAAGGGAAGAAGGGAAGAAGAAAGGTATCTGGGAGACAAAGGGACTCCCCTCCCAATCATGGAAATGCAGAGTTGGAGATTAAGAATGAAAGATTACATTTCACCAAAAAAGATATATAAATGGCTAATAAGCACACGAAAAGATTCTCAGCATCATTAGGCATGAGGAAAACACAAATCAAAACCACAATGACACCAGTGGTGAACAATCCAAAAAAGAAATTAAGAAAACAATTCCATTTACAATAGCATCCAAAAGAATAAAATACCTAGGAATAAATTTAATGACTTGTACACAGAAAACTACAAAACACAGTTGAAAGACATTATAGACCTAAAGAAATGGAAAGACATCCCATGTTTATGAATTGTAAGACTTAATATTGTTAAGATGGCAATACTACCCAAAGCAATCTACAGATTCAATGCAATCTCTATCAAAATTCCAATGGCCTTTTTTGCAGAAATGGAAGAGCTGATCCTCAAATTCATATGGAATTGCAAGGAACCCTCCCAGCACCTTGACATGTTCACCAACCGGGAAGCTCTCTGAACTCCATAATTTAGGGGTTTTTATGGAAGTGTCATCACACAGGCATTACTGATTAAATCGCTGGCCATTGGTGATTAGTTCAAACTCCAGCCCCTCTCTACTCCCTCAGGGTGGGGCTGAAAGTTCCAACCCCGATATCATCCTTTTCTGGCAACATCGCCTCCACCCTGAAGTCCCCAACCACTAGTCATCTCATTAGCATAGAAAAGACACTCATCACTCCAGAGATTCCAAGGCTTTTAGGAGCTGTGTGCCTTGAACTGGGAACAAAGACAGAATATGTATTTCTTATTGTATCACATTACTCAAAAATAATAATAAAATAAACATGCAACAACACGGATGTATCTCAAAAACTCAACTAAATGAAAGGAGCTAAGTCAAAGAAGCTTGATGTAGAAGACAATATATTGTACTATTTCCATTATATGAAATTTCTAGGAAAGGCAAAACTATAGAGGCAGAAAACAGACCAGTGGTTGCCTAGGGCTGGGAGTGGGAGCAGGGAATGCCTGCAAAGGGGCACAAAGACCTTTTGGGGTGATGGACACTGGAACGTGTGATGTTTGCATGACTATACAAATTTATTTCAAAAATCACCAAACTATACTTACAGTGGATAAATTTTATCTCAATAAAGCTGTTAAACAAGCAACAACAAAAATGATGGCAGGGTGGAAAAAATCAGTGTCCTGAAATCTGAGCAGCTTCTTGGCCTTTGGATCAAGTCAGGACTAACTCATCTACCTCTCCAAACTCTCCTCTCACCTCTCCAGGCTGACCCTTGCTTACTCCCAGATGGAGTGAGAGCCACCCTGCCCTCTCTTTATCCTCTGACGCTCCTCACTCTGTCATTCCTTGCTGTCTCTGCTGCTGGACCATAAGCGCTGAAGGGCAGGGTTAGTGCCTGTTGTTCACCAATGTATCCCAGCATCTTGCACAGGGCCCAGTACACAGGGAATGTCTGTAAATGCTTGCTGAATGACAGAATGCCACTAGGGTTAACCCAAGTCCAATTTAAGGAATAGAGGTGGCAGTGGGCTGTGTCTGTGGAAACGGAAGGCTGGAGGAGACTGGGTTTCTGAGGGCCTTTTGCTCAGCTCCCTGGGGAGGGGCAGGGCCCCTTCATGCTCCCTCTCTTCAGAACTGGAGTGCAAAGGAATGCACCTTTATCTGGAGGAGCTTTAACTCCTCTTCCCCAGGTGACATTCTGCCTTATAACAAACAGTCCCCTTCTGCAGGCCCTCCAGTGTCATTAGGCCGTTGGTCCAGACCACCCACCCTGGGGAGCCGAGGCTGGGAACGTACTTAGGTCTAGACAGCTATGTAACACGGGGCAGGCATCTGGCATTAAACTCTGATTTCTCCTCATTCTCAAGCCCAGCTCCCACCTCCCTTCCCCCATGGAGCAGAATATCCCTGCATCTTTGCCTTTACCTCAGAAGATCCTTGCCATTCCTGCTTGGGGAGCCTCTCTCTGAAGTTCTCATCCTCCTTTCCTAGTCTCCAGGTTCTCTGGAAATGGGTTTGCCCATTTCCTTTGGGTGGGGATGGAGAATCAAGCAAAAGGGGCTGAACCCAGGGAGGGTATCTCAGCAGAATGCAAGAGACGGAAGTCTGACAAGGAAACCTGGATGGGGCTAATTTGGAACCTTGGGGGCTGGAGAAGCAAGTTAAGCTTCACACTCAAGCCAACCCTGACTCACAGGGAAGTGATTTCTAAACAGCTTTCACAATCCCACCTGGATGTTGGCCACCTTTCTCCTCCCAGTTCTGTCTTTGGCTTCAGGCCACTCACTCTCTGATCCTCCCTTTTCTCATCCCTAACGAGGGGGAGAATAGGGTTTAGCTGAAGAATAACAAGATCATCCATGTGTTAAGAGCACTGAATGCGGAGTTGTAACATCAAGTGCTCATGTTGGCTCTGCTAATTTGCTGCATGAGCATGACAGGTCATTATGCTGCTCTCTGGGCTTTAGCTTTATCTTTTTAAATGAGGGGATTTGAAAAGTAAGGTCCAGGGCCCCTTTAAGTGCTAAAACTGATGCCTTAAGAAGTGAAAGTAGGGGCAACAGAAGAGCTACATAAGGGTGTGGCTGTAGGCAATGGACTAGGATCTAAAGACACTTTTGTCTTTTCTGAGAATGAGCTCTAGGCTCCCAGGTACAGCTCTTCCTTCTTCCCATTGTCCCCAGGGTTGTTCACTCAGCTAGGGGTCAAGGGTCCCCCAAAGAAACCCTTGTTTCTCACACTGCCTCATCTACCCAGTACCAGACCAACCTCAAAGCTGATTTCATCTGAGGCATGTGACAGCAGCTCCTCTCCCGGCCCTGCCTCTGTTCTCTTCCTTCCAGTCTGGGTCCAACTCCCAGGCTCAGCCCCCAGCCCCACTGGCTAACTCACAGTGGGGATTTCTCCTGAACTGCAAACCCTGCAGCAGAACTAACTCTTCTAAATGCTGACCTCTGAGTCAAACCCAAATTTGAATGAAGAATCAAACCAAAGTTGTTTTAAGTACCTTGTGAACCAGTTAGAACCTAAACACTCATTATCACACTGTTCTACAATGGATGTTCATGATGACCCTATTGAAGATGAATAATGCTCTTATGTTTTTCTTCTACATTTCTGAAATTTCAAAAATTTCCTTAACAAATGTCTTAAACTCCTTGATACTTCAATGTATATTTCCTAAGAAAAAGGGTATTCTCTTACATAACCTCAATACAGTTACCAAATTCAGATTTAACATTGATACAATACTTTCATCTATAGTCCACATTCCAGTTTCCTTAATTGTCCTACTGACGACATATTTTTTAAGGGCATGGGCAGATCCCCTAGTCTGAGAAATTCCATTATGTATACATTCTTCTCTGATGATACTGGATAAATTATAAGGGTCCCCTACAGAGAGTCCAAGGGAGCTCCTTTGATCCATCTGCAATCGTGGCTGTGGCTAAGCTGGGCTGGCCAGTCAAAATGTGCATGTGCTGTGGGAAGGACAGAACTACTAGACCGGGTGCCTTCCAGATGCAATCTGAGCTGATGCTCAACTCTGAAAGCACAAGAGTTGGTGAGTCCACTTATCATCTTCTCAGCAGCACCAGTAACTGTTCTCTCCCTTCCTGAGCGAGGAATGACCTTCATTTGCATTGGCTTTGGCACCAAATAGATTTGTCTTTGAGTCCCAAATTTTGCGACATAGTAGTTTATGAACTTGGATGGGCAGATATAAAACAGTAGCTACCTCACTGTTTTTCTAAGAATTAAATGAGATGATGCACATGACAACAGCAACCTGCCTGGTACATGGTAACTGTTCAACAAATATTAGTGACTGTAGTTATTTTACAGATGGGTAACTCAAAGCCCAGATTGAGACTCCTGAGCTCTCCTGTTTATTCATTCCTACTTCCTTTGGTAATTTCTCCTATTTCTCCAAATTTTAAGGGTAAGCAAGCTGTCGCAGGCACTCTTACTGCTTAGCAGCAGTCTCCCCACAAGCAACAAATTCCTTCCACAGCCAGTATCCTTAACTCTAGCACCACCTCGTGGTTGCCAGCGCAAATTTACCCTGGCTTAAGACCAAGGTTGGTAGTAACAGGACTATCAGAGCAGCTCCCATGTGAGCCCCTGCTAAGTGCCAGGTACTGTGCTCTGTATTTCACATGCCTTACTGCATTTAATCCTTATGGAGTAGGCACTGTTACATGTAGGGAAATTGCTGCTCACAAACATTAGATAATTTGCAAAACCCTCACTCGTACAGCCAGGCTTCTAACCCAGTCAGACATCAGGAGCTCAACGTGCTACCCTGGTAGCTTTACAGCTGGAAAGGCTCTTTAGATTCACAGCCTTCCTCACACTAACAGAGAAACTGAGAGATAGGAAGAGACTTACCTGAAATCACAAGTCTAGTTATTGGGAGAGCCAGAACCACAGACGTTTGTGCAAAGAGCTGACTCTTTGTCCTGGCTTTTAACTGAGTCCCAGGATGAGACTGCTGGGCAATTCCACTCAATACTTGAAACAGTTCACCCAGACAGGGTTTCAAGTTGATTATCAGAGAACTCTGGAGGTGAATTGTTTTCACGGGCACCTCTAGTTCCTGTTGTTCAGCCATGTCCTCAACAACTTTGGCACCCAGTGCTTCCACACTCCTTGGCTGGTCAGTTCCTATGTTCCTGGAGGCATAGTCCCATAGGGTGGGACTTGGCATGTGAGAATCCCAGCAGGCGCTCACTCAGACTGGCAACAAAGGAGAAGCTGGCATGAAGCTTAAATTCCACCTTGGCACTCAGCCCTGAATCCACTCTGCCTGTCTGGGAGCGTCATGGCATGAGAACCGGAGCCAGAGAACAAAAAGATGGCAAGTGCTACAGGCCCAGACAGGCAAGCATAACAGCCCACATATCTGGCACCACTGTGCTACCTTCCAACTTTTGACTTCAAACAGCACCTAGGAATACATCAGGAGGAAAAATTATATACCTCTGCCATGCACAGGCATGTCTGCCCCTTCCCAGAGGGTAAGTGGGTTTCACCAAGACTATCATCTAGCTCAGATGAGAAAATGGGCATAAGTATGCTGAAAAAGCAAAGTGACAGAAAAAGTGCCATTACTGGTCAATAGTTAAAAACACTGTTTTCCTTAAATTCACAGAAAACAGATAAATAATGCATCACCTTGGTTCTTCAATGAGGCTTCCTAAACTACGAAATAGAAGGAGCTCTAAGCACCTTAACCTTTAGGGAAAACAAATGAAACAAATGCTCTTCTGCTCTTGACCTGATCTAAGAGCCCTACTCCAGCCTCCCACTTGCTCTTGGATGAGGTTATTACGCTCCTACGCAGTGCCATGTGTGCAAGATCAAGGAGAATGGGAGGCTGAGTTTCTCCCATCTGGACCATTCTATTGACTCAAAGGTGGCCAGATGTATAAAGAGAATCAACTTTGGAATTAGGCCTGGGATAAAACTTGGCTTCTCCACTAAAGAACTACTTAACCTCTTTTGGTCTGTTTCATCACCTGTAAAATAGAGTACACCATCTACCTCCAGGGAATATTGAGTTACATGGGATAACATACTTGAAACACCTTAAAAAAAAAAAAAAAAAAAGACAAGTTTCTCTTTGGCATGCATGTGGAATCAGGGAAGATACGAATTAGTTGGGCCCCAGCAACTTGAACCTCCTTCCTTAAGGCATTAACTTTGGGATCATCATCTCAGACACCCTTTGTATATATCCTTCCACAGGCAAACTGAGCGAAAAGACAACTAAAATCTAAGGCTGAAAAGTTATTTGCCATGACTAAACTGACACATGCCTTGGAGAGCTCACTCATACTGTCTCCATAGTTCAGACCTTTCTAGGAACAGTCCTAAAGAATCTCAAGCACACAAAGCGTATTCTTAAATATGGTTTAATACTCTTCTCCATTTCTGTACATCACAACACCAAGATTTTGCTGCTTAGGATCTCTCTGTAGAGGCTATAGAGAATGCAAAGGCTACGGTTTTCACCCCCTCTTATTTATGTGTTTGTATGTGTAAGTGTAATACATATCAGTATATATTGATACACACATCAATATATAATGCAATATATATCACCGAAGAGAACACATTGATTAAAGAAATACAAAAATTTGGCATCATTTCCAAACTTAAATAGTAAAAATAAAAACTACAAAAGGAGCTGCATACCCTAAATGTATCATGTGAAACAACAAGCATATTCAAAAATGTAAATTTACATCCAATTTCTCTGGTCTTGTCATATCACATTAGACCCATTTACAATGGCAAAACCCTAAGGTACTGCTGTGAAGAGAGCATGTTTGCTCACTCTTGGGTGTTCTGCAAACAAACAGCAGAGCCCAAAGCAAACGCCTGTTCCGGTGAAGCCTCCCGCGTCGGTGAATACCAAAGAAGTGACTCTTCTCACTGGGGGTTGAGACATCAGGTTATACATCAACAAACAGTCATTTGGACCTCAGAGTACAGTGTGAGAACCAGAAGCTTTACATTTAAGACATACTCCCTTCATTCAAGTGAAACAGGATTATTGGAACGATAGGCAGGTCTGCAACCTGGGAACAAGGAGCTGGTTCAGACCAATAAAGCTACGAGTGACTGAGTCAAGTCAGTGAAGAACAGCAGTCAGGCACTAAAGTGTTAAAAGTACCCAATTTGAAAACCAAATGCACCCCACTACTCTATCAGTGTGGGGGTGATACCAATCGACTTTTAAAACCTTTGGTCCTTCAAAGTCCATTTGGTATGCTTTTTTCCTTTGCTACCACTGGGCACATCATATACACTTTGTTCACTGTCACCACCTCGGGCACACCATGACCTTGCATGTCAGCTGGGGTCAAGTCCGACTTACAGCCCAGCTGTGAAGCATATGCTTCAGGTTTTCAGGCCCACTTTTGGATCCAACATGGTTAAGTCCTTGGTGCCAGAAGCTGTGTCCCATCCCTTCCCACCCCTGCCCTTCCCACCCCCCTCCCATAATTTCTCATATGAGAGGTGCTTATTATAAGTCCCATATTCGAAACAGATGCTCCTACCCCACCAGGAGGTCAGGGGTTTGTAATTACATGCACAGTCATACATGTCTTGTCTGTCGTTCCTGTGAAAAACCTTGTAGTTCATTTTTTAGGAATCAAAACATTCACATAATCTCATGCCATCCAACACAAGGAAAACACAACCACCTCCCTTTTACCAAGGACAGACCCAAGCAAAATAAAATATTCTTTAAATTTCTTTGCTTCCACTTAAATTGCATGTTTTATTTCTCCCAATCCCAGCAATAGCACAGAAGCCCCATTATATCCATCCCAAACTGGTTTCTAGTAGGCTAAGATTATGGGAACCCTTGTCAAAGCAATTGATGCTAACAGTTCCCAAACCCTGGGCACAAATGCGCCTGCAAAACAGATGGAAGTAAACAGTGCACTGGCCCAAATGCTTCATGTGTCAGTGTGACTTTGTAATGCAATTTGCATCCTCAAAACTGACAGTCTGGAGGGGGAATGGGTAGTGTGAGGGAGTGAAGTTGAAATTGCCTCCTATTAGCTCACCCTTTCAACATTAAACAGAGACCAAGAGAGAAATGGTTCCAACATTTCACCACATATATTTCTTCTTATGCAGTCTAAGCTGAGAATGCCATGTAAATGGGTCACTGCGAAATGCAGCAATTTAATTTATCTCCAATCAAAATAAGAAACAAACCAGTAAGATCTCATTTCTATTAACTTTTGAAGGTTTACAGCAGTTAAAGTATTTTTGCTTCTATGTATGAAGGTTAAAAAAATCATTTTTTTTTTCATAAAATACAAGAGAAACCAATTTCACCATCAAGTAAAAGTAAAAACTGGGATTCTTTTTTAAATTAGTCCAAAGTGGCATTTAGGAACTTAGTTGTAGGCTGCTGCGCTGACACCATGACAAACCTAAGTGTAGGGTTGGGTCTGGTTTTGTTTCGGTTTTCTTTTCAATATCCAATGCTCATGGATTAAGTTCTGGAAATGTTCCAATTGTAAGGCAGGGATCTGTTTGGATTCCACCACGGGTATGCTCCTTGGGTTGGATGCTGGAGGGTGAGGCACGTTTTGCCGGACCCACGTCGACTACCTAGTAGTCATCAAGGTCAAAAAATTCATCGTCTCCTCCTTGGTATTCCATTCCCTGGAAATCTACTCGGTACCGCAAGATACCTGGGGAAACAAACCAAAGAGTAAATCACCTGTGTTCACGGAATGGGGAAGGTCCACTCTAATAAAGGAAGTCCAATTCCCTTGCAGAATTATAAACAGCAACAAGGCGATGATAAAAAATGGTTCCAACCAAGGAACCTGCAGCCATGTGCTGCCTCAACCTCCAGTCTTGTGGGTGATGAGCACACCTCACTTGAAGTAACTTTATTTTGGGGTAGCCAGGAAAGGCCTTGGCCTGAGACCCTGGCGTTAAGCTTAGTTTTCTGATTTGCTACTTACCTCCAATTCCACCAAATCCTTTCACAAACTGGGATCCTTCTTGTGACTTATCTGTGACAATTTCCAATGTAGCTCCAAATTTTTTATAGTTGTTAGCAAACCATTCCAACAGGGGCATGCTCTCAATCAGCTCATGTTCTTGTCCTGTCTACACGTGCAACCATGAGACAGAGACACAGTGGAATTAGGATATATCAAGATTCAGTGACTCTTGCTCCCATGCCCACCATCATTCTCATTCTCCCTCTCATTATGTGTATGTGTGTAAAACTCTCTAAGTAAATTCTGGTTTCTGATGACAAACTGAACAGCACAGAAATTCTGATTATTTGAAACAACATTCCTCCTCAGGTTCTAGCCTCAGTAATGAAATATCAACATACATTTAGCAGTTTTTCAACTGATGGTCCTGTTGTTGTCTCTGGAAGTCAGGCTGTTGTTAAGTGTCTCTAGGTAGCACTCATTCAACAGCCCTGAAGAGACATGCCATAACTGCTTTTTGGAGTAGCCTTATAAAAAACAAAGTCCTTCAACTCAGCATTTGAGGAAGCCACCACTTAAAGGGATCTGTGCTGGTGACACTTTAAGCTGTGGTGATGCATTTAGACCAAACCTGCAAAAGCCATTTCAGAAGAACTGATAGAGTGAAGACAGCAGCACAAGTTTCACAGTGCAGGAGAGGCACTATTCCATGAAATCTTCCTCTCTACTATTTTAAAGATGAGAATGTTTTAACTACTTTAAAAATAAGGAACCATAGTAACTATGACCTGGCCTCCTTCCGTGGAATTAGATGGGTATGTGGCAGCTAGGAGCTGACCACTTCCCATTGCCCTCCACTGCCAACAAGTATGAGGTCTGGTTTCCCAAGGCTGATCCTCTACACTGCCAGTGCTCCAACATACGAATTTGTTTCCTTGCATGTATCATCAAACCAAGAAAACAATCACATACCTCTTTGTCTGTGAAATGAGATTTATCCTTCTCTTGTTCTGGAGTCAGGTAGAGAATTTTCTCCTCTGCAGTGATGGGGGGGGGGGGGGGGAAATGTGTTAACCTAGTTCTCATATACTAGTAAGTATAAGTCCCATGAGATGAGTCAGGTTAGATGAAAGGGCTCCTGAATTCATTCTATCAACCTTCTTTTCATAAGCATATTAATCAGCATGCACTGAGTGTCTACTAGGTATACTGCTCCTATCATAAGCAAACACCAAAGACATTCCAGACACAGTCCTTGTCTTCAGGAAATTTAACAATCTTAAACAGGCATGTATCAGTTCAAGCAGAAACATCCATGCAGGAATGTGTTATAGATTGAAGGAGTGGGGAACAAGGTGTAGGGCTGCCTTCTGATTGCTCCTGAAATCAACCATCTCTCCCAAATCTCCACCCCAGGCTTCCTGAATACACAAGTCAGTAACAAATAGCATTCTTATCTTCTAATTCTCATACCTTCTGTGCCTTGGCAATGAAGAACATATCTCATTATATCCAGATTTTCATAGACTATGAGAATCTCTACAGCTCCCATTTCTAAAGCCTTTAGTGTATCTTCAACTCCAAAACAGTACTTGCCCGTGTCCTGGCTGATTTCATCAAAGTATCGCCCTGTGATTAGGCAAAGGTCAGTAAGGACATATATTAAAGTTTCCTTTGTAGATACAGACCCCTTTACTCAAAATCAGAGAAAAAAAGTCAACTTAAAAATGAGTAAGCACTAAAAGTCAGTGAGAAATCATACCACTAGGTGAGGCTCTGGAAATTGACCCTAGGAGGTAACAGTTGGGCCAAATACTATACAACCACCTGTAACCGTGTGTGTGCTCAGTTAAATTAGAAACAAAGTGAAGCAATGGCCACATCAATCTTTAATTCGGGCTCTCTATTCAACACTCTATTACGAAGGGTAATTAATATGGGAAATAAGACTGAAACTTGGTTCCTATTGGAAATATAAACACATTTATGAGACCTAATGACTAAAGGAATATTAAAAATAATGATTCCACTGAGGAAGAATTAAACAAAATGCTAAATCTTCCTTTTTTACCTTTCAGTGTCTTTTTCATACATACAATCATGTACATACATATACACACACAAAAACATTCACAGAATAAGTCAGGTGCATTTCACTGATACCTATTAATTTCTTCTCTTGAATGAATTTCACGTTGGAGAGGACTTCAGTAGATAACTCAATAGCTTGGTTGAATCCATTTTCACCACCATAGGATATATCAACTAATTTTAAAACTTTTGATTGCAACCTCTGACACAATTAAAAAAAAAAAAAAAAAAAGCATTATCAGTATTTCAAACACCTTTACCAAGACCCACTACCTCTCTTTTTCTTTGGTGAGAAAGATTGGCCCTGAGCTAACATTTGTTGCCAATCTTCCTTTTTTTTTTTTTCCCTCCCCAGTATATAGTTGTATATCCTAGTTGTAGGTCCTTCTAGTTCTTCTATGTGGGATGCCACCTCAGGATGGCTTGATGAGTGGCACTAGGTCCATGCCCAGGATCCAAACCGGCGAACCCTGGGCCACCAAAGCAGAGTGTGCAAACTTAACCACTCAGCCATGGGGCCGGCCCTTCTACTGTCTCTTAATGGCATGCAAAGCTCAGCAACATAATCACTGAAGTCTAAAGAGAAAGAATATGGGGAAGGGGCCCAGTGTAAAATTCTCCAATCATACGACGCATTCTATTAGACCCATAAGAGACTAACTCATTAAACACAAACAAAACTAAGTTTCTTGTGAAGGCAAAGGGGGAGCTATTGGTTCCCGCCATATAAGGTGGTAGAGTAAAAGACACATTCTTTGGTGAGCCTTCTACTGCAATGCTACACCTCCCCTCCAGAACATCATCTTGGGAATGTGTCACGGCTAAGCCCATGTCGTAAACCAAAAGATCTTACGGGATTAAATGCTTTAGGCTTAATCAGCTCTGTCTATTGCTGAGTCTCACTGCTTTACTTATCTCCAAGAACAAATCAGAAAAAGACAGGAAAAACCAGCTCCTAGTTTCTTTGAAATCAATCTCCATTTTAAAGCCAATTATGGCAATCCACTAAACCAGGGGCCTCCATAGGGCCCAGAAAGATTCTATCTAAAAATGGCTGATTTCAAAAGAGAAAAGGCCCAGAAAAGCATGGGGGAACGTTTCCTAATAAACACTCGGAATTCTACCAACTCAGAGATAGGTTTTTAACACAGAATATATCACTGTAAAAGTAAAAAAAAATGTGCATGTCCCAGTACTCAGAGGACTCTCCACTCCCACCTAGAAGCTTCCATAGTGGAGCCTCCACTTCTCACTCACCTGATCAAACATATCAGATTGACTTAGTTCAGTTTTAAAGTCAGCTGATCCAGCTAAAACGAGACCAGCCACATTTACTTTGTCCCCAGAAATAAACAGCTGTACAGCAGTCTCAGCTACTTTCCGAACATAGTTATGTCGCTTTTCCATTCTTAAACGGGCAAAACGCAAGGCTGATTGACCTCCTCTACCTTTGACACAAAAAAGTGGTGAGAGAAAAAGGCGATTATTAAGAAGCACAGGATGCCTTGCTAATTAAAAAGTAATTAAATGATCATGCTATTACCCAAGAAAAGGACAAAGAGGAAAATCACTATTCCCTTAACTAAATGTCTGACACAAACTGTTACTCATTTCCAGAGGGTGACTACTAATTCTCTTGTCAAAAGAAGAGCTACAGCACGAATGAGTCATGAGTCATTTCATGATGCTTCTTCCATCATCTGGATTTACTTCCCCCCATTATCCTATTTGTTTCCTTACTGCTACGCACAAAGCAAATGGGCTCATGTTCTCTTCCTATATTACCATGTTTCTTTGGGAGATCCACAGTGAATTTGTGCAGGACTTCTCTTGTGTTTCCTTGGAGTGTGCCAAAAAGTGCACCACTACCATCTATTACAATGAAGCCAAACTTGCTATCATCTGAAAGTAGTGCTGTAAGAGCCTGAAAAGTAAACACATGTACCACACGATAAATTGCAAAGCTTTGCTAGGGTCAAGACAAAATCTGAAAGGAGATATATACAAACCCTTTCACCCCACTCAGAATGGTACAAGTACTACAGAAAAACCATTTTATGGAATAATTTATAGATTTCAGCTATAAATATGTAACTCCTACGGACAAATGTGAACCCAATGCAGGAAAAAACCAATGATATCAATGTGAAGCCTTGCAACAAACCTGACCTGGGCCCATGAATACAGAGTTACGGGGCTCAAATTATTCCTAGTCCTTGATTTGACTTAGACTGATAGTAGTCTAGGGAACATAATGTTCAAATTAAAAGACAACCTTCAAAAAGTTGACTTTCTGTTACCATTAATAACCCCAGCATTAATAGACAGTATTCATTATGACAAATAAGAATATCTCATAAATCAACTCTAGAGTAGGAGTATATGAGTACAAAACCCAAAAAAAGTCTATAAAAAGATCCAGCTCTGAAATGTTTCATTTAACTTCTACGTCTTGAGCATCATTAATGATACCAGGATATAAAACTCAATTTTATTTTAAAGGTATTATAGCTAATGCTTATGAGTTTTTATGGAGGAAAATTTTCTTTCTGGGTTAGCATTATTTCTGCCTTCTGAAAGAGCAAATATTTAAACAGTCTTGGGACCCATATAGATGGGCAAGAGTTTTTTATTTCTTATTTTATTTTTTTCCTTTTTCTCCCCAAAGCCCCCCAGTACATAGTTGTATATTCTTCATTGTGGGTCCTTCTAGTTGTGGCATGTGGGATGGTGCCTCAGCATGGTTTGATGAGCAGCGCCATGTGTGCGCCCAGGATTCAAACCAACGAAACACTGGGCCGCCTGCAGCAGAGCGCGGGAACTTAACCACTCAGCCACGGGGCCAGCCCCTGGGCAAGAGTTTTTATGATGGAGTTTGAATACTATAGGCTTGGTAGAATACCAACTGCTAGGTGGCAGCCTCTTTAGAGCTAAGAAATCATTGCCCATTCGATTTTATCTAAGGAAGAAAGTAACTCATTCAAGAACTGACTAGCAAGCAGATTAATTACTAAGAATCAATCTTTAACCAAACCAACTTGATAATTAGCAGTAAGACAAGAATGTTGCATATGTTAAAATTTTTGCCTTATTATAATGATCTCTGTTAGGTAGCTTGATTAATTTAGGGCCCAAGCAAGCTTGGTCATCAGGGAACAGACTTACCCCCATAAGAATGTACAATTATTCTGATTAAACAGGACATGAATTGTGTTTTGCAGTATGCCACATTCATATCTTGTTATTGACATATCAATTAAAGCCAAAATAAACAAAGCTAGCAAGATTAAATGGTACCTTGGAAAAGGACTTAAGGTTTAAAAAAACCAATGAGGCTAAATTAATATGTAAGCTAAAGCTAGATAACATGGGTACCAGGTACTGTTTAAATTAACAAGATTCAAAATCTGCTTTCATCAAAGCAAATACAGGTAAGTGGGACAGGGTGGCTAAGAGCCTCCTCAGTGAAGCTTTGCCAGAAGGAAGCTGTCATAGCCAAAAACAGTCTCACCCATCTATGTAACCAACCAAGAGCCAACTGGAATTGAACTTCCTGTCAAGTTAGCAAAAATCATCCACTGTAAATTGTGTCGACAAATGTCAGTTCTAATCCCACTGTAGAGGTTTTTCCCTAGGTCGATGAAAGGCAAGAGACTGAACTCGGAGCCAGCTGTGAATTCCTGATTGTTCTACTGTTGACTGATTTAGGTCACTCTAATGAGGTTTCCTTTCCACCCCTAAGTTCATCTTATGGTAGCTCTGTCACTCAAAAGTTTCATGGATAATAAAGTTCTTACAGTCCTGCTACTAAAGATTTCACAATTTGTGAGCTAAAAACTAAGGGTGCAAGGAATATAGGTAAGTATCACGAGCACATAGGGAGAGATGGAGATCAGGTAGCCAATTATTTCTTTGCCTTTAATTAGTTCTCCAAACCTAGCTTAGCACTTTCAAACATGCTGAATGACTGTCATTCAGTGTGTCATAATAAATGTAAATTCTTTCATCTTTTAAAAATAGCCAACCTTGTAACATGGTACAACGATTTAGAAGACAGTCTTGGAACTCTTCAAAAGGTTAAACATAGTCACTATACGACCCAGAAATTCCATTCCCAGGTACATACTCTCCAAAAAGAAAACATACGGTCACACAAAAACTTGTATATCTATGTTCAAAGCAGCATCATTCATAATAGCCAAACAGTAGAAACAACACCAATGTCCACCAACTGATGAACAGATAAATAAAATGTGGCACATCCATGGATAAAATATAATATGGCAAATATTATTTGGTAATATTGGGAATAAAAAGGGATGAAATACTGATATATGCCACAACATGGATGAACCTTGAAAACATTATGCTAAGTGAAAGAAGCCAGACACAAAAGGCTACCCATTG
Organism: Equus caballus; assembly: GCF_041296265.1. Taxonomy (NCBI): domain Eukaryota; kingdom Metazoa; phylum Chordata; class Mammalia; order Perissodactyla; family Equidae; genus Equus; species Equus caballus. The sequence continues at coordinate 53,719,824 of NC_091697.1, read as the reverse complement.
TATAATTCCATTTATAAGAAACGCTCAGCACAAGCAAATCTATAGAGACAGAAAATAGATTAGTGATAGCCTAGACCTGAGAGATCTTTGGGGATGGGGATGAAGGGGTAGGATTGCGAGTGACTGCTAATGGGTATGGGGTTTCTTTTCAGGGTGATGAAAATATTCTGTGCTAGAACTTCTTACCTCTGTATGGAATTTGTTGTCACACAAATACAACGACGTATTAATTGGTTTGAAAGGTTCAAAGTCAATGTTGACTTTCTTTTCCTTTCCTTCTTCTGTTACAATTGTACCACAGTAAACAACCAGTCCATTTGGAGGTACTGCAAAGAACACAAACAATTTCTCTCCTTAAACCCATAGCTATTTTTCCACAATAAACAGAAAATGTTTCAAGAGCCTATTGTCCCTGCCCCTTTAAATCATAATTTAAAGCAAAAATATCTGTAAATCTCCTAGGCAGAATTCTCACCCTAATTTTGAAACTTCCTCGAGATGTTTTAAAAAAGAAGGATTTACTCCTTTAAGTATAGTAAATACTACCTAACTTTAAAAAATTAAAAAAAAAAAAAAAAAAAAAAAAAAAAGGAGGTTAAATTCCAAGGCCAAACTGACTTTGCTGACAGCTGGGTGAAGGAAACACTAGTGACCAAAAGCATCATGACAGGATCAAAGTGGAAAATATAACCATGACAAACAAAGAAGAAGAAAATGACCAAGCTCCAAATTACCTTTGTTATAAAGTTTGAGTCTTTGCTGTACAGATGTAATGGCTCCCAAGACTGAAAGGCGGTTTACACGTGATTTAATGTTAGATGCAGTTCCAAACTCATCTGCTAACATTTTTGCCACTCTTGAAATCTGGTCTTTGGGAGGAATGATCAATGATATCATGCTTGTGCCATTGCTGTGGAAAAAAGAATAACATTAGACGTTCAAGTACCACATAAGTAAATTCATGCTTATCATTAGTAAAGGGAGCTAGAATGAGATGCTGCTAAAATAGTAGAAAAAGATCACCCTCAAAGTGACCAGGATGGTAGGAACTATACCAGTGTAATCAAAGTATACCCAGAGCTAGGAATGGTGTGCAGAATACGGTAGGTGCTCAACTATTTGAACGAATACTAGCTACGTAATATCAGTTTAATGTAAAGAAGGCACTTTAGGGGATGCTTGGGAAACACTTCATTCCCTAAGGACAAAGACAGAAGCTCTGATGAGGCAGGTGATGACGGGCTGAAATCTGACAGTGGGTCCATGGCAGAGGTTTGGAATCTGGTGGTTCTTCAGCGGGAGATGCCATCACAGGATGATGCAGTAAGTCGTTCCAGTTCTAGATGAAATACCAACTTAGTATTATCCTTCTCCCCCTTTTTCTTTAAATTCCAGGCTCACCAAAAAATTTATAATCACCAACTTGGCACTCTATGTACCCTGATAATAAGAGCGCCTTGGAATTTACACAATTATCCCAGTTAGAAAATCGCTCTCTCTTACACACTCTCTCTCTAAATAAATGTCTCTCTAAGTATATTTTACATTTTAATCGCTTTTGAGTTGAATTAAAAAGAGCAATGCACTGAGAGCATGACCAACTCTGTGTGCCCAAACAAATTCAAGTTTCTAGAATTAAAAACCGGCACCAAACTCCCAACTATGGAGGACACCACCAAGTCCCTATCATACAGGTCTTTTGAGCAGCCTCTCTCTAACCTCAATACTGATGCCAGCAACATATTTTTTTACCTACACATTTTCAACATATTTATTAGCACTACCAGTTAAGAAATACTCCATTTCAATACCCCAACTTCTACTTGAAGGAAACATAAAACTACATTATCAAAACGTATCAGTTCATCACTAATCATTAGGGTAATGCAAATCAAAACACAAAACCACTTCACATCCATTAAGATGGCTATCAAAAAAACCACCAGAAAATAACAAGTGTTGGCAAGGATATGGAGATACTGGAACCCTTCCACACTGCTGGTGGTAATGTTAAGTGATAACAGCCAGTATGGATTAACAGCATGGCAGTTCCTCAAACAATTAAACATAGAATTACCATATGATCTAGTAAATTTCACTTCTGGGTATATACCCAAAAGAGTGAAAGCCAGGAACCAGGTACTTGTGCACTGATGCTCATAGTAGCAACATTCATAACAGCCAAAAGGGGAGAACAACTCAGATGTCCATTGATAGATGAACAATAACAAAAAAAGGAAGGCATAAAGATACAGTGGAATATCATTCAACCTTAAAGGAAATTCTGAAACATGCTACAAGATGGATGAGCCTTGAAAACATCATGCTAAGAGAAGTAAGCGAGACACAAAAGGACAAAAACTGAATGATTCCACTTATATGAGGTACCTTGAGTGTCAAATTCACAGAGACAGAATGAATGGTGGTTGCTGTGTCTGGCGGGGAAGGCAAAAGAGGGAGTTTGTTGTTTAATGGGTATACAGTTTCAGTTTTACAAGATGAAGAGAGTTCTGGAGACTGGTTGCACAACAATGTCAATGTACTTAACACTACTAAACTGTATCTTAAAATGGTTAAGGTGGTAAATTTTATGTTCTGTATATTTTGGCACAATAGAAAAGCCAAAAAAACCAAACTATGTGGGGCTGGCCTGGTGGTATAGTGGTTAAGTTCATGCACTCTGCTTTGGTGGCCCGGGCTTTGCAGGTTCGGATCCTAGGTGCAGACCTACACATCAAGCCATGCTGTGGCAGCATCCCACATACAAAAAAGAGGAAGACTAGCAACAGCTATTAGCTCAGGGCCAATCTTCCTCACCAAAAAAAGGGGGGAAAAAACCCCCAAACTATGAACTAGTTAGTCTATTTGTAAGTTAAAAAATTTAAAACACACATTTTCCTTAAAACAGCAGTTCTCAACCTTGGTTGCAGACTAAAATCACCTGGGGAGTTCATTCTAGCTGACTGCTCTTCAAAAAAGGTTCCCATAAGTTTCATTCCTTGAGGTCTCTTCTCATCTCTGACTCCAGTTTAGGAAATGCAAATGCAATGAGTTCTCATTAATACCCAAACAGCATAGAAAAATTACTATGTAAAATACTGGATTATTGGGCTGGCCTGGTGGTGCAGCAGTTAAGTTTGCATGTTCCTCTTCAGTGGCCTGGGGATCCTGGGTTTGGATCCCGGGCATGGACCTACATACTGCTCATCAAGCCATGCTGTGGCAGCCGTCCCACATGTAGGCAAAGGACTTGAACAGACATTTCTCCAAGATACAGGATATGGAGAAACTGAAACCTTTATTCAATGCTGTCAAGAAGGCAAAATGGTACAACACTTTGGAAAAGTCTGGCAGTTTCTCAAAAGGTTAAACACAGTTATCATATGACCCAGACATTCCACACTTAGGTATATGCTCAAGAGAAACGAAAACATGTGTACACACAAAAACTTGTGTTCAGGGGCCGGCCCGGTGGCGCAGTGGTTAAGCTTGCACATTCCACTTCTCAGCGGTCCGGGGTTTGCTGGTTCAGATCCCGGGCGCCGACATGGCACCACTTGTCAAAAGCCATGCTGTGGTAGGCGTCCCACGTATAAAGTGGAGGAAGATGGGCATGGATGTTAGCTCAGGGATGGTCTTCCTCAGCAAAAGGAGGAGGACTGGCAGTAGTTAGCTCAGGGCTAATCTTCCTCAAAAAAAAAAAAAAAAATTTTTAAATAATAAAATAAAATAAAATTAGACAGTGGTGTTTGCTGCACAACTCTGAATAAAACAGTGAACTGTATACTTTAAAAAGATGGTAAATTTTACAGTATGTAAATTATATCTCAATAGAGCTATTATTTAAAAAATCTATGGGAAACACTCAGTACCTAATAGGATATTCCTTATAAGGTCTCTTGGTCTCTTAACCTGACAGCTTACTAGAAATGCCAAAGGATGGTGTTCCTGAGAAATGTTAATTTATGTTTACCAAATTAACGATACAGTGTTAATGTTTAAAAAACCAGATTATCAATTTCATGAGCGGCAATATGAACAGAATTGAATCTATAACATACATACACATAGGAAATTAAAAGCCCCAAATCTGCCCCGATCAGATCTGATGGCTGGCTTTCTTACAATGGCTATAGCATAAATTGAGCTGATTTATATATTTTAAAGGCAAAAGCTGATCTGATATGAGCCAAAGCATGTTAAGAAATGATATCATTTTACAAATATTCCTACTTGATACTTAATGAGTCTGTAAGAAAGTTACTTCCTGAGATTCTTATAATCAGCCCCTTAAAGTTTAATCGTTTTAAGTTATTAGTGTCATGGGGAAACGAGTGGAGGCTTTCTTTACACAAACTGGGAAGACTGCCAGAAACGTCTAAACTTTCCCCCACTTACTGAGCTTGCATAATTTCATAGTAGCCCAACATGCCAACTTTAATAGTAAAATTTCACATATCCAGTGTCCAGTGGAAGCTGGCAACAAAAAGAAATTAGAAAGATGGGTACAATGTCAAGTCAAATGGGCTTATGTGCCAAGTGACTAATAAGAAAGAAAGGAAGAGGTACAGTGAGGGAACAAAAACAAAAAGTGAAGAAAATCCCTATATCGGCTTTCTAACTAGAGGGGTCTGAAATCTGACAATGTCTGGAAACATATCTTTACATAGTAAAATTAATTTCACAAACATGCACCATGGTATTTGTTTTTCCTCAGTATTAGCATTGGAAAGCAAACTCATTTACACGAGTCCCTGCCTGCTGAAAGCTTTCTACTAGTGGTAAATTCCACAGGTTCTCTCATCAGACAAATTTTCTTCACACGCAGACAAGCTAGCTATCTAGCCCTTCCACCATCAAAATACTGTCAGCTGATGTTATAACTCAACAGCATTGTTTCTGTTGGGGTTTGTTCTCAAAACCCAAGGCTGGTTCATAACCTTTGTGATACTTTCCCCAATGAATACAAGTTGATTAATGACAGTACACATATGTGTAGTATCTGTATGTGTGTGTGCTCTGCTGCCACCCCTCGGATAGGGGAGCAAGCATTCTAAGCTGACCCAGAGAACCAAGCAATTCATGATAAGCAGCTTCAGTTGTCATCACAAACACAAGCAAAGTGATCACAAAACAAAGCTGCTTCCAAGATACACTTCATATAAATAAAGCTCCAAATACCACATCTGTCCCACAGTTATTTCTCCATCTACATGTTGTATCTCCATTATTGAAATCAGCTAAAATTCCAAATACAGTACTGACAAAGCTAAGTGATTCAGAACAATCCCTTGCTCATACATAGACATTTGTATTAAGTCATGTATATCACACTCTAAAATGGTTTTCATCTTAATTTTCATAGCACAACTACATTAAAGGAACTTTTCTAAACCAGGAGAAAGTGTCTAGAAATCAAAAGATCAGACACATAGCTACAATTCTATCTGTGGCCATGTTTCAGTTTCTAAGCTAGATGGAAAAAGAATTCCCAAATGAAACAGACATATCTTCTAATATAAAAAAAGAAAAATGTTCTTAACAGTCAGTAAGTGTTCTTTGGACCCTATTTTTAAGGAATCAAATGTAACAAATTGCTTTTCTTCCAATAATTTATCTTCCCAGGCTTTAAAAGAAGAATTTCCTTTTTTTTGTTCATGGTGTGGAAGACTGGCCCTGAGTTAATGTCTGTGCTAATCGTCCTCTATTTTATATGTGGGATGCTGCCACAGCATGGCTTGATGAGCAGTGTGTAGGTCTGTGCCTGGGATCTGAACCCACAAACCCCAGGCCACGGAAGTAGAGCGTGTGAACTTAACCACTATGCCACTGTGCTGGCTCCCAAAAAAACCTTTTTGACAAACCTTTCTGGAGTTATGTCAAACCCTAAAGGCCACGGAGGAGAAAAGGAGTTTGCTCTGGGAAGGGCTAGAAACACTGGGCAAGTAAATTTAACTTCAAACGTGGTCTATATAGATGCCACCTACCTGTCTCTACTCAGGGTTGTCAACTTATGCAAATTATTAATATGAAAACACACAAGACGGGAAGAAAAGAAGACAGATAAGTTGGAATACTGACTTTACTGGCTTGTGCTTGTTTTCAGATGAACAATCCTCAAGAGAGCATGTTTCTCACCTTAAGGGCTCTTGGACTCTTCAGGGATCAAGAGAATTATTTCTCAAAAGAAAGGCTCAGCTTTTAAAAGCTGATGTGCTCTGATTTACAGAGTAGTTTCCTAGGAGATTGAACTAGCAAAGAGGCACTCAGTAGGGAATGGAATGAGAAGGGGCTCCAAGGATAGCAGGAGTGAAGGCTCAGAGCTCAGGAAGCGAAGAGACCCCAATCTCCAAAGAATGGAAAGTGTGAGGCTAAAGAGGATATGTTGGGACAAATTAACTGAGTGAACCCAAATGCCTGAAGGAAACCTTTTTTTTTTTGAGGAAGATTAGCCCTGAGCTAACATCTGTGCCCATCTTCCTCTACTTTATACATGGGACACCTGCCACAGCATGGCGTGCCAAGCGGTGTCATGTCCACACCCGGGATCTGACCCGGTGAACCCCGGGCTGCCGAAGCGGAACGTGCAGACTTAACTGCGCACCTAACCACTGCGCCACCAGGCCAGCCCCTGAAGGAAAATTTTTAAAGCAAGATAATCATGTGCCGGACAAAGCAATGACCTTAAGATAAGCAACTATTTACTTTCTACTGCAGATAGGTTAAGAAGATAAGCATTCATTAAGGAACTTTACCGTATAGCACCAGAGTTGGGCAACTTTACATTCATATCCATGTAACACTCTAGAGAGGACAAAGTAGTGAAGAACCTAAGAACTAAGAACATAATCTTATTATAGGATTCTACTTAAAAAATAGTTTGGAAGTGTAGCTTGCCAAAAAATTTCATTTGGTAGATTTCTATCAAGTTGCTAAATCTGAAACACTAGTTAGACTTGGTCTCTTACTCCTTTTAAATTTTGTCTAATGTTTCCAGGATTACCTTTTACTAGTTTCCCTTTGTGCCTCTCCCTACCCTGTTGTGGGAAACCTAAAGTTTCTGAATTCATCTTTACTGTAAGACACCTGACTGGTGAAGAGAAACAAGGATTACTGAAAGGATGGCTTCCACTTTAGAAATTTAAAGGCTACTTTATAAACTCTGAATTTTGTATGTTGGGTTTAATATAAGCAGATTAAAGTTTCTCCAGGAAAGTTTCCAAACAAAATAAACGCTCATTTACCCTTCAGGCAAGCCAATCAAAGTTGTTAGACCAGTTTGTGTCAACACCAAAATAAAATCAAGAAGGCTGAATATTTCATTTTAAAGTAGAGGAGGAGAAACAAAGCTCTCACTAAGGAGCTGCTGGCCACACAGGCAAACTACACCGTTCTTTAATTTTAATTGCTTTCATTCACTCTTCTGCTTTGTCACTATCTCCCTTTTCCAAAATCGAAAAGCTCTCATTCAAGAGCCAGTGACTTATGAGGTACAGCAATGATGCACATGGAGGTTGTAAAAACTGGGTGAAGCAACACACAACATAGGGCAATGTGCCACGTTAAGGTTCCCAGGGGTCTCTGCTCTCAGCTTTCTTCTTGTTCTAAACATTTTAGGGGCATTTTCTCTTATCAAAGAACGGCTGTTCATCAACACTTCCCCCCAGAGGGCTAATTTCTGAGAAATAAAACAGCTGGGAGATGGGAGGAAGTAGTAGTTGTAAAGAGACTAAATACGGACAGTAAATAAAACTAGACAAAACTCAGGAAGGAAGAAAATTTAAAGAAAAGCTGACAGCTTTTCCCTCCCTCACTCTCTAAGAGACTGTTGAAGGACAAGTTTCTCTCCCTAGGACAGGAGGTTAGGATAGTACCACCAGCTACTTATCCAATCCAAGGTTTCATGGCCCCTGAGCATTATGGACAGGAAAACATTTATAAGGTCACTCAAATTGACAGGACTGGAAGGTCTCTAAGAAAAGAAAACTCAAAGTAATCAGAGCAAAGCCTAGGCTGTGGTGTGTGTAGCTTTAGGGCTTGTAGAGTTTCAGACTTTGGATTCAAGGTGCCTTCTGATGCAGTCAGTCAGAAGAAGGACAGGCAAACGAGAAAATCTAAGGTGCTCTTTGACCTTTACAGATCTTATCAAGGTTCATCATCATCAACAATGTTCAAGAAGATTTTTAGAAAGGTAGGTGGAGAGGGCCGCCCCGGTAGCAGAGTGGTTAAGTTGGTGCGCTCTGCTGCGGCGGCCCAGGGTTTCACTGGTTCAGATCCTGGGCACGGACATGGCACCGCTCATCAGGCCACAATGAGACAGCATCCCACGTGCCACAACTATGAAGGACTCACAACTAAAAATATACAATTATGTACTGGGGGGATTTGGGGAGAAAAAGCAGAAAGAAAGAAAAAAAAAGATTGGCAACAGTTGTTAGCTCAGGTGCCAATCTTAATTTAAAATAAAAAAGGTAGGTGGAAAAAAAATGTGGTTCCCACAAGTTTGTCCACGGAGCAATTTGCAAGAGAACCCCAAATCCTTGGAGAGCTTTCTAAAAAAGCAAAACAAAACACAAAATGCTCAGATGCAAAAAGATCTCCCCTTACTCTATTCTGATTCAATAGCTCTTGAACAGGGAGACTGAGGGTGGTGGTGATTGTGGGTAAGAGAGAGTCTCAATTTTCAACTAGACTGCTTCAAATAGACAAATTCTAATGCATAACTAGGATTGAGAATCACTGTATCTGGCTTGCTTTCTACACCTTCAAGCAGGATCTCTCGGCCAGCTGAAGTCAAAGAGATTCCATGACCTCACCTCCACCTAAAGAAGAGAAACTTGGCAGAGCTCACTTGCCACAGGTAAGCTGCAGTCATTTACCCTAGTAGTAACACAACCACAATGACAGCTCAGAGACGTCCAGCTTTTTCTAGCTGAAACACCCACTCCCCATCAAATGTCATGCCATCCATCTCATCAACTCTACATAATAGAATTACTTTCAGATTAGGACCAGGAATATTGTAGAGACTGCCTACTATACTCTCTAGTTGAGATTTAGAGTACATGCTCCCCAAGCATTCACTGCAATGTTTGATGACTGGGCTGTGCCTAGGATATGGATGGCCAAGGTTTCCACTATGCCCTTCTCAAACTCACAGAGCTCAGCTTACATCTCAGATCATTTCTGGGAGTCACTAAGCTAGCTGCATTATATGGATCACCAGCTGAAAATCAATCAGTTTACCTCCAATCTCTCCTCCCTTTGTCCTTGTTTTTTATTCATCAAGTGTTTTCCATTTTTCTTCTTTTACCAAATACACAAAACTAAGTTTAAACTTTGAGACTAAAACTATCTTTTTGATACGGGTTTAATATGGAAACAGAATAGGAGTGCAGTTATGAGCATAGATTTTAGAATTAGACAGATTTGGGTTCATGTCCTGTCCTATCTGCATGATCTAGGGCAAATTACATAAATCCCTTTGGGCCTCAGTTTCTACTTACTTTACAAGGTCATGATGATTCTATAAGATAATATATGTCAAGTACCTAACATGGATAGCAGATAGTACATGCTCAATAAATGGCAACTAGATAGAACTCTAGCTCTTTGTGCTCTCTCCTCCTGCCCTTTAATAAAGTCAGAAAGAATTAACATCACAACACAGTGGGGGAGGGGAGGGGGGAAGCACAGTTAGGTAGTGAACTCTTATTTGAACCTGAGTAAGTCCAAAGAGCAAGAGATAAAGAGTTGACTTTGTGATAGGTGGTGATCACCTTTATTGGATTACAGGATTTATCAACATGGCCAGGACACTAGAAACTGTTCCTTAATTTATCATAAGGGAGAAATATAAATTCATTCCCGTCTAAGACTTTAAATAGTTATACTATATAAAAGTTTAAGTGGCTTTATCTTACAGCTGTGGCATGAGTTCAGTATTTTGATATAACCCAGAGCCAGGCACTTCCTTCTGGTTATCAGTTACTTCAAAGATCTGACCTGTTTTCTCTTCCACCAAGTATCAGTGAAACAACACATTGCTTACACTAGGTCTATATAAGCTTCTTGAGGACAGAAATCATTTTAGCACATAATGGATGCTCAAATATTTGATGAACAACTGGTTAATTCCTAACATCAGAAACAGGGTCTTCTCTGTATAGTCTCTTCTAAGCAAACACCAGGGATTTATTCTAAACTACCAAATAAAACACCAACTAAAAATCTGCCACTCTCTGGAGAACTTACACATACCTGGAAATGACTAATTGTCTTGGCTTTAGCTCCAGTACAAAAGTTCAAACTATCCTGTTAGTCTTTTACCGTAACAAAACCAACACTTCTGGAGTGTCTTCTTTTGCCACACTTAATTTTGTTCATTTCTCAACTTGATGGCCCCCTCCGCTATATCATCTAGGATGCAGATAGGAGGTGGATGGGGCTGCCTTTTACAAAGAGCTTATAGAATATCAAACTAGGAGGGGGAAGCCTGTTACTGTTCAAAGAGGCTAGGCAAAGTTACCTGAAACTGCTTTGCGAAATTGACATTAGGGTCAAATGCCCTTACTACATGGAAGAAGGACCAAGATCTGGACATACTGAGACATTAAAGCAGCCTCTATGGGGCTGGCCCCGTGCTGAGTGGTTAAGTTTGCACGCTCCACTTTGGGGGCCCAGGGTTCACTGGTTTGGATCCCGGAAATGGACCTAGCACCGCTCATCAAGCCTTGCTGAGGCGGTGTCCCACACAGCAGAACTAGAAGGACCTCCAACTAGAATATACAATTATGTATATAATTGGGGGGGCTTTGGGGAGAAGGAAAAAAAGATTGGCAAAACATATTAGCTCAGGAACGATTAAAAGAAAAAATGCAGCCTCTATCCTAGAGAATAGAATAACTTAGATGTCCCAAAAATTTTCAGCAGAAAGTTTACAAAGGTTCATTTTAGTATTTTACCCTCAAAAGCATTAGGATTATTCAGTCATCCGAAACAAAAACGTATATATCTAGTGAAGTATTACTTTTTCTACAATTACAGGCATTTACTATGTCTTAAAAAAAATTATAACAACTTCACAAAATTAACCTAGTGGAATATTCCACCAGGGAGCAGCAGAAGCTGGAAAATTTCTCTAGCATTCTCACATGAGTGCAAAGCCAGGAGATATCAATCGGAACCAGCATTAGGGACTCATTACCAATGTTCTATACAGGACTCTATAAATGAGAAAGTCCACCTCCTATCTTTCTTGACCACTACGCAAGTACTTTTCAAACGAAACAAAAGCTTGAGGCTTCCTGTTAATCTTCTTTCTAATACACAAATAAGCTTCTGGGGAGGGATTTAAAAGCAAGTTATTTCCCTCACCACTGATGCTCATTAAGAATAAGCATGTTCGGTACCCAAGTTCTTTCTAGGGTAGATTTGCAAATAGCATACCTGTTTTCCTTTTATCTTTGCTCCTGGGTCTCAGCACACCTGCTCCCTCTAGTAAACTGCAAATCTCCTTGGACAAGAGCCCTTCTTTCAGAAGGGAAGGGGAGATGTTTCTATCCAGCAAAAGAACTACTAATCACAGAGCAAGGCAGTGTGGCATAATAGTTGGGATCACAGGCTTTGAAATCAGAAAAGTGGGAACATAATCTAGCACTGCCCCTTACTAGGCTGTAATATTAGGCAAGCTACTTAATCTCTCTGTACTTCAATTTCTTCATCCATCAAAGGGCAATAATAGTTTTCCGCACAGAGCTGTTGTGAGGAGTCAAAATGTATGCCATTCAACTCATCTTTAGAAAACTAGTTTCATTACTTGATTAAAACACTTCTCAGCCATGAACCTCTAACCCTGTCTTTCCTGAGGATCCTCCTTACTTACGTGGAATCATAAAGGACAGAAGATTGCCAGAAAATGGGGCAGCCAGAAAGGAAGACAAGTTTTTTCAGTAAAAAGCTAAAAATATCCAGAGGTATTAAGGAACTAATGTTTGAGGATCAGTACAAGTACATTTTCATTACTTACAAACCAAAGTTTATTCAGGCTGAAAGGCAAACTGTTGGGACTGTCTTAAGCTCTGTCATGCCAAAATTACCAACAAGGCACACATGTATAAATGCTCTGCCCTATTTCAATACCCTGACAGGTCACCAACCATCAACCGACACAAAGCTTTTGGATCTAATTTTAGGCTAACTGGCTTTTAATCAAGAATGAATTTCAGGAACCAGCCTGGTGGCACAGTGGTTAAGTTTGTATGTTCTGCTTTGGCGGCCTGGGGTTTGCTGGTTTGGATCACGAGTGCAGACCTACGTACCACTTGTCAAGCCATGCTGTGGCAGGCATCCCATATACAAAGCAGAGGATGATGGGCACAGATGTTAGCTCAGGGCCAGTCTACCTCAGCCAAAAAAAAGAGGAGGATTGGTGGCAGATGTTAGCTCAGGGCTAATTCCCCCCAACCCCCTGGCCCCAAAGAATGAATTTCAATTACAATTTCAACATTGCAGATCAGTTACAGCTCCACTCCACCATGCATCAAAGATACTGTATCAGCTAAATAATACTAATCCCAAGGTAACATTCTTTGACAACACTTGCTTTGCCTAGGAAATCTGCCTGAGTAGTTACACAATCTCTTTCGGTTTTTGACAAAGTCCAACACCTCATTCAAGACCCTAATCATCTTCTTACACCATACTCCCTTCAACATGTACTGTATTACTCTGTACTTATTAACATGGGGTGGAAACGGTTCATATCATCACTTCAGGGTGTGTGTCAGACCATGTTCTCACTGTATCACACACTTCTTCCAAAATATCTAGTGTCCAACTCAAGCAGATTTTTGATGAAGTTTCTAAGCTGACTGGTTAATAGCAAAAATGCATATGTGGGCTTCATTTTTCATACACCTAGATATGAGTTTGGAAAAAAATGTAATTTAGAAGGCCATGTATCCAGAAGGGAATAAATCTTTTGAGTAGGATCATTCTTCGAAAGGAGGCCTTAGAGGATCAAATGAAAACGTGAGAACAGAGGAGCACAGGCTCAATATCCCCCACTGGTTATCTGCACGACAAGACGTAGTTACCAGGTATCTGCTAACGTCAAGTCCTTGGAACTGGGTAGGAAGGACAGTGACAAGAGTAAGGTCAAAGGTCAAAGTATACACTGAATGAAAGCTATGTGTCTGAAAATTAGTATTAAAATAAAGATATAAAACAACTTGGAGGGCTAAAAAAAGGACAAAGCAAATATATTCTTATAAGGCATCTATTATATACAAATTAAGTAGGTGAAAAAGAAAGGGCTGCATGAAAGGACAGAAAGCTTGATCAGTCTACCAACGCAAAAAAATCAAGTCTGTTTTCACCTTTGTATCTATAAGAAGAGAATAATATTGAAATTGTTATTTTTTTGAGGAAGATTAGCCCTGAGCTAACATCTGTGCCCATCTTCCTCTACGTTATATGTGGGATGCCTGCCACAGCATGGCGTGCCAAGCGGTGCCATGTCTGCACCCAGGATCCGAAGTGGTGAACTCCGGGCCACCGAAGCAGAACGTGTGCACTTAACCACTGCGCCACCAGGCGCGCCCCGAAATTATGCTTCTTAAACTCAATTATGTTTTGGAGAAGGAGAGAAAAAAAAAATCATTTTTTCCCCCATAATCTTCATTCACTTAGATTCAAAGAAAGAAAGTTGGGCCAGCCAGACCCCTATCCACTGCTTATCAAGCCATGCTGTGGCAGGTGTCCCACATATAAAGTAGAGGAAGATGGGCAAAGATGTTAGCTCAGGGCCAATCTTCCTCAAAAAAAAACTGAAAGAAAGGAAGGAAAGGAAGGAAGAGAAGAAAAAGAGAGAGAGAGAAAGAAAGAAAAGGAAAAAGTCGTCTGTTTAGAAAGCGACAATATTAAGAAAAAAAGGAAGCTTCCATCTTAGATATCTCTTTTTCTTCTTCTTCTTCTCCCTGAAGTCCAATACATAGTTGTATATTGTAGTTGCGGTCCTTCTGGTTGTGCTATGTAGGACACCGCCTCAGCATGGCCTGATGAGTGGTGCCATGTCCATGCCCAGGATCTGAACCAGCAAAATCCTGGCCCGCTGAAGTGGAGCACACAAACTTAACTACTCGGCCACAGGGCTGGCCCCTCCATTCCTAACAGACAGTAGGCAAGGGTTCAAAGTGTGTCCAGTAGCATAAAATAAATCTGTTATCAGAGGGAACTTCATCATACTCTCTGAGAATAGTGCCCCACTGAGAAATCTAATTTCTAACCTGCTGGAAAAAAGAGCTTTGTACCTCCCTAATCTCTTCTCCCCCTAAGATAGCAGGCTGCCAAAGAATTAAGAGACACCTACAGAATGTATCCTAGGAGGTTCTATTCTGAGATCCCTGGAGAATAGGATGGACTCGGAAATTTCTGCTGTTCAAGTTCTCAGCTGGACAGTTCCAGCTGTGGATCTAGGGAAAAAAGGCAAATTTCTCCTTGTGATTCTTCAAATAGGACCTAAGACCATTTAGCCCCACTGCAAAATTGACATTTTAAGTTTTCTCACAACCAAACGTCTTCCCAGCACAAGGGGCAACACTGAGCACACCCTCAACTGCAAGTTCAAAGAGAAAGGGCTCTCCGCCAAAAGGGTCCAACTGGTGGGTGGGAGGGTGAGCGAATGGAGACCTATAATCCATACTGCATTTGGCCTTAAATGATATTCTAACTAGGTACTCTTGCTTATTATCTAAGAACGTGTCCAGAGAAAGCCTTCCTTTCCTGGAAGGATAAGTCTATCTATTATTACAATGAGAAGTCTGTCAAGAGTTGAAATTCAAAGAGAGTAATTGTTCATTAGGTTCACAGCGCATGGAACACCATGCCAGAATACAACGGTTGTTAGGACTAGTTCTGAGTTGAGGCAGGCAGCCCAGGACACCTGGAGTGGACTGAGGAACACCACCACATCCTATCAAATATACTCTTTTATCTTCCCCTCTTCCCTTTACCTCATTTCTCTCTCCTTTCTCTTCTCATGGCTCAGACATGTTGGTGGCATCTGTATCCTGACCCTTTAGTGAGAGAACACCAAAGCCTCTGTAGTTGTTTGGTCTATATTCACCTCTTCTCAGAAAATTAAAAATATCCCAATCCTTGACTTTTCTCTGGGGATTCTTTAAGCCGTCTAACCATGGGGAGGGAGGCAGTGGGCAGAAGAGAGGATGAAAAAAGCCCTCTTCAAGTGCCTGAACGTTCTGCTATCAGTAGGAACACTACGAAGTATCACTTTAGTTATAACCATCCCTTTAAGGATATGGAGAACTAAAGTAAAAATAAAAGTACCTGAAATTCATCACTTTGAGAACAATCCAAGTATCATTTAGGTAAATGTTCTATTAAAAAACAATTTTCACTTGGGGAAGGTACTCAAACACATTTAATATACCTTAATCTATTCAAATCGTATTAGCCATCTGCCTGTATTATTTGTCTATAAGATTTTTAAAAACCTATCCAACGATTTTTACAAAATTACTAACTTTTAATTCAACATAATGTGAGGAGTTTTGAAGATTTTTTAAAAACTTATGTGATATAATAGGAAATAGATTTGGTCTTTGTCCCACCTTTTGACAAAGCTCCTAAAACCCTTAGAATTTCCTGATAGGAGTGTTTTTGTTATTCATAAGGAGCCCCTTTGTAGCACAACTGAGTTTATGCTAATGAAGTGACTTACGGTATGGGGCTGGTCACTATAAAGACTGAGGGTTGGAAGTGTCAGCTCTATCCTTGTACACCTGGGGGAGTGGGGAGACAGCGGCTGCAGATTAAGCTGTATAAAGACTCTTGAAGAAGATTTACTGAACTTCTGGGTTGGTAAACCCAGGTGGTGCACCCGACTTCCACAGGGACAGAAGATCCTGCACTCGGACCTTTTCGGATCTTGCCCCAAGTGACTCAATCTGTATCCTTTATAATATCCTTTGTAACAAACCAGTAAACATAAGTAAAGTGTTTCGATGAGTTCTGTGGGCCATTCTGGCAAATTATCGAACCCTCAATTTATAGCCTGTCGGCCAGAAGTAGGGGAGGCCTGGACTTGTAATTGGCATCGCAAGTGGGGGTCGTCTTGTGGAACTCAGACTTATACCTTGTGAGATCTGATGCTAAATCCAGGTAGTGTGAGAAACGAATTAAATTGCAGGACACTCAGCTGTGTCACTGAGAACTGGAGAATTGCTCAGTGTAGGAAAAAAATCCCCACACATCTGGTATCAGAACTATTGAGAGTACGTGAGAAAAATAGCCCTCCAACCCCCACCACTAGAGTTATATTTGGGGACAGGAAAGACAGTCACGTATAGCCAGGTAATTTCTATTTCTTTCAAAGCCAAGATATCTAATTTTTTTTGTAAGGATGAGCTAACATCCATGCCCATCTTCCTCTATTTTACATGTGGGATGCTGCAACAGCATGGCTTGGTAAGTGGTACATAGGTCTGCACGTGGGATCCAAAGTGGTCAACCCCCGACCACCAAAGCGGAGCACAGGAACTTAAAACTGCTAGGCCACCAGGCCGGCCGCTCTACAAATTATTTTTAACTAAAGAGTAAGCTTTAAAAATGCCCCAAGACCACAGCAGAAGACCCAAATGAAGACTACAAACTGCACTGATGTTCAAACACGGGTTATCTGACCAAGCCCTCATTATGTCTGAAATATACAAGGTTCCTACCTGAAGATAAGTGAAAAAACATTCTAACACCCACAGGAACAACTTAGCCCAAATTAACCTTGTTTGTTTCTAATCACAACTGTCCTTGGCCAGAACAGGCTCTGGTTATGATTTTATTATGTGAAAACTATAAAGCTTCCGACACTACTTCTGGAGCTACTTCTTGCTGGTTCAGAAAACACCAGGAAAAAGAAACAACCAAAACTGCCCACATACCTTTCTTGTAACATATGTTCACCTGCTTTAGTTCCTTACTCAGAATACCTGCAACCACTGTTCCATTCACATGGCCCTAGTTCCAGTTTTGGCTTATGTACACATTTGTCCCCATTAAGCCAACTGTGAAAAACATACCAGGAACAATCATAAACTGGGAAGAACTACCACTACCTTGAAGTGGGACTTACGTATACTGGCTGGCTATTTTACTAGCACACACAGAAACTAACATGTAACCAAGGCTTATATGAAACTAAATAGGTATGTTCCACCCAAGTTAAATTCAAGTTACATGTTTAACACTCCTTTCAACTCAGAAAATTAAGTATGATGCTGGCTACAAAAGGACTCCTAGCAAGTTCCCCATTTCAGTCATGTTGGCTCCTATACATGCTCTTCCACAGACATGTCTGTTATAGTTCAGATTACAATTTGAGTAAATCCAGGCTTGCATTTTTTGAAACATAAAATATATCCATTGTGTAGTATAGCATACTGGTTCAAGCGCTAGGCTCTGCTACATTCTAGCTCTATAACATTTCAGATAGCAAGCTATTTAACCTCTCGGCCTCAGGTGCCTTGTCTATCAAATGGCAGTTATACTTCTTGTGAGGATTAAATGAAATAATGTACTGCTTAAGACAGTGTCTATAACATATTAAGTGCTTAATAAATTATTGTGCTTAGAAACTTCACTGTGTTCAGATGTACTTAATTAGTGAGTCTATTTTTGAAGGTGTCTCCCTTTTAAAGCTATATTACATTTGGGTCATATTATCAAGAATTAGTCACATATCAACTATCTCAATTTCAAAATTACTCTTATCCCAGCATACCATAATAGTTACTGTTAAAAACTAACCAATCTGATTCTCATGCCCAGAATTCTACACTGCTGGGAAGGGGAAAAAAAACCTCTTCATTTCCAAAACAATTCTATTAATTCACCACTAAGTTTCACTATCTAGTGCTAATAACCATGCTTGAACACAACCTCAGTTTTCTCCTGAAACCCAGGGTGTCCCCTAAACACTCGCACACACAGATTCATCTTGCCACCCAGTTTGTTTTCAAGGTCCATTACATTTCTCTTTAAAATATTTTAGCATCAGGTAAAAAAGAAAAAACATTTCTCACTGTATACTATGATAATCGAATGAATCTGACTTTAATACAACTCAGCCACAAAAACACAATCTTGCTATTCCTGAAAAGAAATTGCTATGTGCTGAGAAACTTCTCAGCCAAACAGAATGAATTTGTGACTCCCTTAGTGATACCCAGAGATGGCCAAGATTTTAAATTTTCATGGGATCAAGATGCAACCAAATCGTGAATAAAAGCAAAGTAGGCCATGATAATCAACCACACTGTTTGAAGGACTACTCCCCAGCTATTTCAGACAGCCTAATCCCATCTAAAATGTCCAAACTAACTGTATCACTTGCAAGAAAAGTTGTCCATAAGAACTTCATTTTTAGAGTGTTTTAAACTTTACTAACTTTGCTAATCAAAGGGGTAAAACCTTTAAAAGCTTTAAAAGGGGAGCTTAACAGTTTCAAATGGGTAGGTAACATGGTTAGGAACAAATTTAAGAATAAGCCTCCTTTATCAAGTAGTAGAAAGGAATGCTGTTACTTATTAAGCAGTGTTATCTTTAACGTTACTTCACTCAGACAACAAACAAATTATAGTTGTGAATTCACATTTTAGACTTCTTCAGAGAAATATAATGCATGCAAATTCTAATGTGTGAACTGTCTCCAATTAAAGTAATAAGAGAACAAATCTACAGGTCACATCCAACTTTAAACAACACTGCAACAACAGTAAGCTATAAAAGCCACATTCAGTTGAACGATTCAAGTAACACAACAGACGATCCTAGTGAAACAAAAGAACCTGGCTAATTCCTAATAATAATGATCATATGGGGTCATGACCTATATTACCCCTCCTGTACAGTATTTTCACACTTGGGGAATAATTATTCATTCTATCATGTGGCACAGAATCATCTGTGTTCAAGTTCCTGTATGATTATTAACTAGATCTGAATAGTCTATTAAATTCAAAGAAAAACAAACGTAAGGAACTAAAATAAGCTGCTACCTTCAATTCGTATTAGAAAAAGTGAGCAAAAGCCCAAGTCACTGAATAGGGCCAAACTTTCAGAAGCTTCATCTCAAGCATAATTGTTACTAATTTATTAAGAACAAAACACAATGGCAAACCAGTCTGTTAACCCTGGGCCTTTCATGGAACTAGGTACACCTTATTTCATAAAGTGGTAACAATCAAGAGTTTGATTAAGTCTATCATTGCAAATCTACTGATGAAGGACAAACCTGGGCTGGAAACCAGAATGTCCAATTTCTGTGCTGAAAACAACTTTCAACATGGCCTAGGGCAAGCCACTCTGCTATTCTAAAAATGCTCAAACATAAAAACATGTAATGTTCCAAATGCTTTTTTTGCCACTTCCTGTAAGTAAAAAGTTTCTACAACTGGGAAAGGAACAGGATAAAGTAATTAGGTGAGAAAACAGAAATACCTCTGACACACCTTCCCCAGATGGTCTAGTAACTCTTTTTAATTAAAAAAAAGCAAATAAAGCCACTTTTAAGCTAGCCTGCCCTTCCCACAATGGACACACCTATGGTTTCTTACCAAAATTTACAGAATGACACTCAAAGCCCACCTTATTCAGTTCTGAATATCCACAAACATGGACTCATCAGACACCTCTATTCCCAAGTTCCAGAGAGGCCAAAAGGGACCCGGTTGTTACAGTTCATATCAAGAGCCCCATAATCCGGGTTTCTGCTATACAGACACAGATTCGTTAACCAAAACCTCCCCTACGTCCCCACCCCGCACACGTTGGCATTTCCAGTTTATAGGTGGGTCCTAGAACAGCTAAAACCAGGAAGTCATCTTGGGAGAATTGGAAGACCCAGAGAAAGCAGGGGAAGTCAGGAAGAGGTTGTCCCCGATCACCTCTCCTTCCTGCCCCATCCAAACTTCACCCACCGGAGTCTAAGAAGCCCAGGAGGAGAAGGCCATTTTAAGGAGGCCTGGCTGAGGAACGTGAAGGGAGAGAAAGAGAGGAAATTAGGGAAGGCCGAGCCCTTTCCCCCGAGAACACCCAAGTCGGGTGTCAGCACCTGGAGCTCCAAGAGGGAGGAGCTGGATTCAAGAGCCTGGGAGGGGTAGAAAAGTAGCAGTGGCCTACCACGAGGCGGTCGAGTGGTCTGAGCCCCGAGAGCAGGACCCCTTACCCCCAAGCCGGGGAAGGACCCCTTCTCTGGCCAACCGCGTAGACCCTAGCCCCTGGATCGGAGGCTACTACCCAGAGGTCCAGAAGGCGGGAGTTGGCTAGTGCCTGGTTCTCATCCGGCCATGCGGCGCGAGGACAGCCATCCTGAGGGGTCCGGGAACCAAGAGGGCACGGGGGGGCCGGACGCGGCGCTCACCCGCGGGCCGCCTCCAAGCTCTTAATGAGCTTCTTGATCTTCCAGATCTCCACGTTCCTGTCGGCTGCACTGGGGTCGTCCGCCATCTTCTCGCCTCCTCCTCCCTAGAGCGGCCCGGCGGGGCCCGGAGACACCAAGACCACAGAGTTAGCGCCGCCGCTGGGGCAGAGCGGCCCCCTTCCTTGCCACCCCCGAGAGGCCCTCCTCTTCCCGGCCCGCGCGGCCCGCTGCTGTGGTCACTGGCCTTTCCCTCTCCCTGGCTTACCTAAGGGCCCAGTCCTGGGCGGCAGCGGCTGCTCCTCCCCGGCGGCGGCTCCGCGGCGGCGGCTCTGACGTAGGACACCGGCTCCCTCGCTCCAGGCAGCTGCATGTGTTGCAATCCGCTCACATGGGGCCTGTGACATCACTTCCTCTGCCAGAGGCTGAGTGGAAGTCGGCGGGCGGAAGGGAGGGGGCTGGTGCGGAAGAGGGGAAGCTCTGCGTGCGCCGCGACTTTCCATTGGTTCTCTGCGCCGAGGCCTACAAGGAGCCCCCCGATTCGCCGCAGCCGAGGCCGCGCTGCCTTGTGAGGTAGAGGCCGGGGGGCGGGGAAGTACCGCCTTCCTTCCGGCCCGGCGAAGCGAAAGGAGGAAGCGGGCGGAAGCCGGTAGCTCTCGCGAGGAAATACTCAGAGCCCGGCCAGGATCTAATGGGGGGGTGTTCCTTAAAGGGCGAGGCGCAGGGGTCGTCGTCGTCTCCGTCTCTCCTCCTTGAATGGAATGGGCTTCTAAGAGTCTGCGACGCGTGGCTAGGCGCTCAGGCCTGGACGCGCGGTTTGAATTGCGCCAGAGACGCCTCAGAGAAGCGGCTCGCGGCTTCATAGCTGACGAAGTGCTCGGCCTGCGTGCGTCACGGCTGCGCGGACTAGGGTTCAGAGTCCCGGCCAGGGTGTCCGGATTAGGAAACCTCCCCCGGGTGGTATGGGACCCCGCCACCCGCAGGAGCAAGAGAGGCATGTTCCTTCTCGCCCCAGTGCTAATGGCTTCACTTTGGACCTGGAGCTTTATGGGGGGGAAGAAAAAGGCTGCCTGAGGTTGGAGACCTGCGGTATCCAATCCTATGATTGGTTTAGTCTGAGCCGTTGACAGTGGAGGTGGAGAAGTGTTGAAGCAAATGGGCAGCTGTATAGCAGAGCTTTGATCTTTCTGAGTTACGGTTTTTAGTTGGCTACTTTCTCTGTTTACCTCAGTTGAATTCATTCAAATCTTGGGGCCCAAACTGTGCGCTAGGCCTGGTTTTCCTGAGGGTACTGAGGTAAACCAACAGATAACAGTGGCTACCTTCGTGGAGCTTTCACTTTAGTTGGCTTTATAATCATTTGTGATTTTATACTTTTGTGTAATAAAATAATTCAACAAATACATAAGCACTTCAGAATGCTGTGAGTGTAATGAAAGAGGGCTCAACCCCGGAATGAGACCCAAAGGATGAGCAGGAGTTTGTCAGGAGGGAGCATAACACATTTGAGGAACCCTCTTGCTCGAGCAAGGTCAGGAATGGGGAGAAGGAGGCAGGGGACAGATCATATAGGACCTTGAAAGCCAGGTTTAGGAGTTTGGCCTCTTTCTCCTAAACAACGGGCAGCTTAAAGGATTTAGAGGTGGGGAGGTGACATGAAGGTATATAGTTATGTTTTTAAGGAGACAGTTCTGCTTGGATTGGAGAAAAAAAAGTGGAAGCCTAAAGATCATTTTGGTTGCTGCGGTAATTCACGTGAGAGAGAATTGTAGTTTATACGAGGGTGATGACATGCAGACAGAAGTGAATGATGTATGGGGGTTAGAATAGATACACTGGATGATGAGTTGGATGTGGAGGGAGAGCAAGAATGGCTCCCAGAGTACTGAAATGGTTAGGTTTACTGAGATGGGAAAGATGAGCAGAGTTTGGGGGATGATTGAAAATTTCATCTTGCATCTATTAAGTTTGAGATTGATTATTCAACTGGTGATGTCAGTCAGGCACTTGGGTTTGTGTAGGCTTTGCATCCTTTTTACATGTTATGTCAACTTTATCCACATCTTGGAGATGGGGGTATTACCACCATTTCATAGATTGGGAAACTGAGGCAAAGAAAGGTGAAAGGGACTTGCTCAGAGTCACACAGCTAATTGATGGCTTCCAGACTCGATGTTCAGTGTCAGTGCATTTTATCACGCAGCAACGCGTTACCTATGTTTCCATAAGCTGAGGACACAGAATTTCTATAGGTCAAGTCTTCTCTCCCCCAGCAAATGAATTCCCAAGATGGAATCTCTTCTTTGGGTTCCATTTTGTAATTTTTGGCATATGTTCACTCATTACATAATATTTCTTGTACTTCTGCTGTATGCCATTCACTGTGCTTAGTAACGGGCCTTAAAGTAAATAGTCATTAACACTGCTTACTGACTGACTAGGTGTCTACTATGTCCCAAGCGTTTTCCAACTTCATTCCCCTTGCCCCAGTTCCTGCTTTATACACTAGGTTGCCTTGATCTACCTTTCCTGCTCATTTTTATGCTTATAATGTTGCTTCAGGTCTGTGTTTGATGGCTTTACAGGCTTTCTAGGCCAGCTCACAGGCTTGTTTTTCTATGTGATTCGTGCTGAAGTAAGCGTGGTGACATTCCAGATAGAACTACTGTTTGTTAACCTTTGAATCTTTGAACCTTGGTGATTATGAAGACGTGCGACTTGTTTCTTAGAATATTCTAGACCCAGGCAGTTTAACTGTAGCCCCCAAAGCTTTCTTGCCTAGTTGCTGCATATTCACCATCTCTGTGTTTAGAATTGGAAATCAGTGCGTTAGAGGCAAAGGCTGGCATGGATCTCTAGCAGAAGAGATTTGGGAGGAATAGAACAGGGATGCTGTTTTCTTCAGCAAAGATGAGGCTTTTTAAATGGGACCATACCACTCAGTGTCCAGGAGGAATCTCCTGTGGTATAAGGGTGATACAGATTTTTTCAAAATGCCATATGGTGAGAATAGAATATGTAACTTCTCTGGGCACAGGTTGTCTTTCTCTGAAGAATGAGAGATTTGTTCTTGGTGACCTCAGAACTCCTTCACCAGCTCTAACATTCGGTAATAAAGTGAAATATTGGGATATAGATGACATTACTAGTTAATGGGTGGGGGTGGGGGGAAAGGAGAGGGATGGTTTGTTTTGATGTTGAAAACACCGATAGCAGCTTGAGAACACAGTACTGGTAGGTATGGAATGAGATAATTCTGTGCTATTGTGGAGGCTGGTTCAAGAGTAGCCAAGGTGAAGAAGGTAGGGAAGGGATGGTTGTGGAAAGGTTTGCTAAAGGCTATACCCTTTGACTCTTCTAGAAGTGGGCAGGATTGTTAAAGGAAAGACCTGGAGCTAGGCAGGCTTAGGGTTGAACCCTGACTCTGTCTGCTCCTTACCTTGGGCAAGTCACTTCTTAAATCTTGCAGAATCTTAGTTTTCTTTTTTTCTTTTCAGGAAGATTAGCCCTGAGCTAACATCTGCTGCCAATCCTCCTCTTTTTGCTGAGGAAGACTGGCCCTGAGCTAACATCTGTGCCCATCCTCCTCTACTTTATTTGTGGCACGCTTCCCACAGCATGGCTTGATAAGTGATGCGTCTGCGCCCGGGATCTGAACCTGTGAACCCTGGGCCGCCCACGCAGAATGTGCAAACTTAACTGCTACGCCACTGGGCCAGCCCCAAATCTCGGTTTTCTTATTTGTAAAATGAGGATACTGCCTATTTTGTGGGACTATTGTTGAATTAAATAACTTGTGTGAAGTGTAAAGTACCGTTTACAACAAGCATATGTCATGAATGAATGTTAGTTCTCTTTTTAGTTTCTCTTAATTTGTCCTGTTTTCTTCAACTATTTTCTTTTTTCTTTTTTTTTTTTTTTTGAGGAAGATTAGCCCTGAGCTGACTGCTGCCAATCCACCTCTTTTTGCTGAGGAAGACTGGCCTAGAGCTAACATCCATGCCCATCTTCCTCTACTTTATATGTAGAATGCCTGCCACAGCATGGCTTGCCAAGCAGTGCCACATCCGCACCCGGGATCCAAACCGGCGAACCCCGGGCCGCCAAAGTGGAATGTGCACACTTAACTGCTGCGCCACTGGGCAGGCCCCTCTTCAACTATTTTCTGTACTCATCTGTTGACACGTGTGACACTACTCATTTTATCATTCTCCAGCAGAAAATAAAGTTGAGAGACTAAAGGCAGAGCAGATCCAAAGTACAATTCCTAGGGATTTTTTTCTCTTGGTGGAAAGAGGGAGCCAGTAAAATAGGTCTGTGGGATCTTTTCCACTACTTCAGTGGCGGGTGTATTAATAACTATTAGAAATTTGGAACTTTTCAGAGTTGGAATTTAAAATGTTGGGTATTTATATGCCCTAACTATATTAGTAGAATGAATGACTTTTTCCTAGGTATCTTAATAGTTAGGTGTGTTTTTTTCCCTGCCCTTGATCCAGCAATCAAAGATTCCATAGAAGATTTTGCTTTAAAAAAAAGAAAAAGAAAAATGTTTCCCTAGAAAAAGAAAAAATAGTTTGAAAAATCTCTGGATTAGACTATCTCTAAAGTGCTTACAATTTCATGAAGTAGATGGAGATCAATAAGGGAATGTTTAGTCTGCCCTCAAGTTCCTGGCTGTACTTAAGCCTAATGAATTTGAGTAATGCAATTCTGTAGATTCCATCCTTAAATAAATAAAGAAATCTTACACTAAGTAAAAGCCAAGGAAGAAGACCTGAGCTATAGCGGTACAATATAAGACTCAAAGGATTTAAGATTTGTGTAAATTGACATACGACATAGTTGCTTAACTATGGAGTGCAGTGTGTGTGAAAGTGACTTGAATTGGGCAAGTGTCATTTACTGTCCTGTGGACACCTAGTGGTGAAATGTAACCCTTCAGTGGGAGCAGGGAAGTACAACTAAGGAGTGACAGCAGTTTCCTCTCTACCAAACACCTTTACACGAGTTTGTAGTCTTGTTAAATTAAGCAGATATTGACCATTAAATGCTTTACTCTCTGATTTCCAATTTTAAGAAAATGTACATAGATAACACCTTTTTCCTCATTCTTTCAGTTCTAGAAATTTTTTTTTTCTTTTTTAGATTCTAGGTTCTAGTTCTAGGGAGCACTCACTAGCTGGAGTAGGTCTTCCCATAACATGAAAAATTGAGAGGGTGAGATTTTTTTTTTTTTAAGATTGGCGCCTGAGCTAACAAATGTTGCCAATCTTTTTTTTTTTTTCCTGCTTTTTCTCCCCAAATCCCCCTAGTACATTGTTGTACATTTTAGTTGTGGGTCCTTCTAGTTGTGGCATGTGGGACGCTGCCTCAACGTGGCCTGATGAGCGGTGCCATGTCCGCGCCCAGGATCCGAACTGGCGAAACCCCAGGCTGCCGAAGTGGTGCTTGTGAACTTAACCACTTGGCCATGGGGTCGGCCCCAAGGCAGGGTGAGAGTGAGCCATGCCCTTGGACTAGCTCGGGAGGAGGTAAGCACATAACGTTTCCAGTTGTTCCTTTTTGACTCAATAGAGATACTTGTAGAGTAGGCAGACACATGCTAATCTTTTAGTTGAGGTCCATAAATATTTATTGTGTACCAGTTTTCGGTCTAGCACTGGGATGAGTGCTGAAAAATTTCAGATGTAGTACAGTCCTTAAATTTACCATCTTTTTTAGGGGAAAAAAGGTGTAGGAATATTAAACAAATAGATAACAGTATAAAAGCAGCAGCGGCTTTTTTTTTTTTTTTTTTTTTAAAGAAAGATTAGCCCTGAGCTTACATCTGCCAATCCTCCTCTTTTTGCCGAGGAAGACCGTCCCTGCGCTAACATCCGTGCCCATCTTCCTCTATTTTATGTGTGGCACCTACCACAGCATGGTGTGCCAAGCGGTGCCATGTCCACACCTGGCATCGGAACCAGCATACCCTGGGCCACCCAAGCGGAAGGTGCGCACTTAACCGCGAGCCACCCGGCCGGCCCCTACAGCAGCTGTTTATAGGACTGTTCAGAAGTGAACAAGATGAACCTGGAACAACTTGCTATAGCAATAAGAAAGGAAATTAACAGACTACTGGGTTTTTTGTTTTTGTATAAGTACTTTTAACATCCTGATAGACTTTTTTTAGGTCTAATTGATATATTACATTATATTAGTTTCAGATGTACAACATAATGATTCGTTATTTGTATATATTGTGAAATGATCACAATGTCAACATCTGTCTGTCACCATTCATAGTTACAAAATTGTTTTTCTTGTGATGAGAAAGTTTAAGATTTATTTTCTTAGTAACTTTCAAATTTGCCACAGTATTAGTAACTATAATCACCATGCTGTACATTACATCCCCAAGACTTATTTATAAGTGGAAATTTGTACCTTTTGACCCCCTTCACCTATTTTGCTCACTCCTGCCTCTGGCAACCACCAGCCTGTTCTCTGCATCTACGATCTGGCCCCCCCCCCCCGCCCCAGATTCCACATATAAGTGAGCTCATGCGGTATTTGTCTTTCTCTATTTCTCTTAGCATAATGCCCTCAAGGTCCACCTAATGTTATCACAAATGGCAAGATTTCATTTTTTTTAGGGCTAATTATTATTCTGTTGTATGTATACACCCCACATCTTTATCCATTCATCCATCAATGGACACTTAAGTTGTTTCTAAATCTTGGCTATTGTAAATAATGGTGCAGTGAACATAGGGGTGAATATATCTTTTCACCCCATTAGTGTTTTCCTTCCTTCTGATAAATACCCAGAAGTGGAATTGTTGGATTGTATGGTAGTTCTGCTTTTAACTTTTAGGGGAACCTCCCTAGTGGCTGCACCAATTTATATTCCCACCAACAGTGCACAAGGGTTCCCTTTTCTCCACATCCTTACCACCACTTATCTTTTTGACAACAGCCATTCTAACAAGTCTGAGGTGATACCCCATCATGGTTTTGATTTGCATTTCTTTGATGATTAGTGATATTGAGCACCTTTTCATTGTTGGCCATTTGTGTCTTCTTTGGAAAAATGTCTATCCAGATCCTCTGCCCATTTTTTGATTGGATTGTTTGCTTTTTTGCTATTGAGTTGTATGAGTTCTTTATATATTTTGGATATGAACCCCTTACCACTGATATGATTTGCAAATATTTTCTCCCATTTGGTAGGTTGCCTTTTCATTTTGTTGTGGTTTCCTTTGCTGTACAGCAGCTTTTTAGTTTGATGTAGTCCCTCTTGTATATTTTTACTTTTATTGCCTTTGCTTTTGGTGTCAAATCCAAAAAAATGTCACCAAGACCAACGTCAAGGAGCTTACTGCCTATGTTTTCTTCTGGGATTTTTATGGTTTCAGGTCTATGTTCAAGTCTTTAAATCCATTTTGAGTTAATTTTTGCTTATGGTGTAAGATATTGGTCCAGTTTTCCCAACACCATTTATTGAAGAGACCATCCTTGACTACTGAGGTCTTGTCAAAAGAACTTAAAAGCCAATAGGAAGAGGCTCCCACAGACCAAAGTTAGAAAATTTGAGCATCAATAACAACTGCAATAAATCAAAACCCCTAAGTTAAAATCCACGAGGTCACAATGACACCCAAGAAACCTCATTAATTTCACCTTTGAGTAATACTACAGAACCAACTCATTCTAATAAACGACTTCATAAAGAAGCCTTTCTTATATGAACTATGCCTCATGGTAACTAGGTACTTGTTATGAGGGGAAGTTTCTCACTATAGAGGTATTCCAACTAAAAATTGAAGATAGAATAGTACACCTTGAACGAAATTAGAGATCCAGGTAATGATCATCAGTGGCTGTTAACATTACAAAAGAGCTAACCAGAATTATGTACCCTCTGGTGAAGTACACCGCCATCTAGTCTTGTCAAAAAACTGAATGTGAATTACATCAAGCAGGGACAGAAGAACATGTTAAGTGATAGCACAGGAATGCAATCAGTAAAATGTAGAATACAGGTATTACAGAACCAGTGCCCCAGTTTCTTTGACAAGTAAATTGCAAAGCAGGGGAGAAAGAGGCAGGGAAACCTATAGTTTCAACGAGACTTAAGGGACATATCAACCAATATGGGATGTGGCCCTTATTTGGTTCCTGACTCTAACAGTTGAAAAAGGTATTAAACAATTGGGAAAATTTGAACATGCAAGTGTTTGCTATTAAGGAGTTGTTTAAAATATGTGACCATGATATTACTATATTTTGTAGAATAATCCTTTTGGGGGCCGGCCCCTTGGCCGAGTGGTTAAGTTCTCGGGCTCTGTTTTGGCGGCCTAGGGTTTTGCTGTTTGGATCCTGTGCGCAGAGAGGGCACTGCTCGTCAGGCCATGCTGAGGTGGTGTCCCCCATGCCACAACTAGGACCCACAACTAAAAATACACAACTATGTACTGGGGAGCTTTGGGGAGAAAAAGGAAAAATAAAATCTTTAAAATAACCCTGGGTAGCTTATAAACCGAAATTTATTTCTCACAGTTCTGGAGGCTGGAATTCTTAGATTAGGGTGCCAGCATGGCCAGGTGAGGGCCCTCTCCTAGGTTGCAGACTTCTCATTGGGTCCAGAAGGGGATGAGGAAACTCTGGAGCCTCTTTTATAAGGGCACTGCTCCCATTCATGAGGGCCTCACCCTCATGGCCTATCACCAACCCCTAAAACCATCACCTTAGGGGTTAGGATTTCAACGGGCATAAAAATTCAGACCATAGCAGTAGAGGAAGGACAAATTAGGTGGTGGTAATTGCTATGGAGAGAAAAGAGTAAAGTAAGGAGGACAGGAAATGACAGGAGCGTGAGGAGACAGCTGGTATTATTATAACACTTCAAAACTTTATGGAAAAAAGTGAGGACTGAGCCAAGTGGAAATCTAAGGGAATACTGTTCCAGCAAGGGCAAAGACTACAAGGTAAAATTGTAGTTGGAGGTCAAAGAGAAAGAGGTAGTGAGGCATCAGATCATGTGAAGCCTGTTTAAGCCTAGGGAAAAGCTTTGAGCAGGCAAGTGATTTGCTGACTGTTGTGGGAAAACACTAAAGTAGCAAGGGTGTAATTTTAAGTGGGGGAAGACTACTTGGAATAATCCCACTAGTAACTTACACTAAATAAGCAGTAGGAGTGGAGATGGTAATTCTGGATGTACTTTGAAGCTTGCTAAGATTTGCTGACTCCAGGTTTTTTTGAAGAAACTGGAAAAACCACTTAAGGGAAATCAGAAGTTCCTATCAAGAAGAACCTATCAAGCACTTGTCACCACAAAAAAAGAAACTATCTGAAGAATAAAAAAAAATTCCTTTTTCCTTTTCAAGGCTGTTAGCACTAATACCTGTTTTATTAGTAGGTAACTGAAATACTGCAATGTGTTCACTACAAATGGGACAGCTTGAGACAGCAGCTGTGGGTGCCTCCCCAATCCCAAGAATGAATCTTGAATAATATAAGCCAGTAATTCTTAACTGGAGTAGTTTGGAAATCCTTGAGGGGTTTAGTTATCACAATAATTGGGAGACACTAGAGGCATTGAGTGGGCAAGGGCCAGCCAGAGATGCTAAATATCTTCCCCCAACACACCACAAAACAATCCTTAATAAAGAATTATTGCACATTCCACAAGGTTCCCACCAAGTGTTCATGTGGCTGAAAACTTGAGCCTAGAATTTATTTCTTATATGAATCCCAGGCAGCTTTTAAATGAGTGTTAATGAACACAATATCCCAGGAATGTAATTATCACATAATCTCCTTCACATTAGAACACTGTATTGATTTCTTAAGTAAATATAAATTCCATTTCTAAATAACATTGCAAAATATTACAAAAGGAGGCATTATATCCAATGGGGTCTAAGCCCATGCTCTTAACAGACTCCTTAAGGCATGGCATGTGACAGTACTCAATCAACACGAGGGGAAGTCTGTTAGAAGTCTTGGGAAATAATTCTTAACACTTCAATGAGATACAAGAAAGATGCAGTCACCTTTCTGGTTCTGAAACTGTCAGCATGTGATAATTAGATTAGAGAATTTGGGAAAACACACTGAGGATGAAAGAGCAGAAATATAGAAAGAATTGGGGTTCCTGGTATTACTGAGCCACTGAAATCATATCTTAGGACTTATTACTAGACATGTTTCTTTACTGTAAGCCAATTCTGATTGGATTTTTGCTCCTTAGAACTGAAAGCAGCCTGAAAATACTAGACCTGCTTTTCATGCTAGATAGAGATCTAGAACTTTCAACATTCCAAACCAAAATGGGGCTTTAAGAGAAGGAGGGAAAAAAAACTCCTGACCAGACTTGTCCTTGGTGATAACACTCATTATTTCATTATACCGCCCCTTCCAAATCTTCAATTTGTATTTTCAGCCAGCGTTAGAAAATCCTGTATTTCACCTGAGTGACACTAGATCAAGGAATTTTGAAGTATGATTTATGTCATATTCCTGAAGCTAAATCTCAGGGCCTCACCCCTCACGAACAAGAGATCAAGATGATTTTCATATTTATTTTTTAAAAAAAATCCAGAATGGATCAAAAAGAACAATCTCAAGGATACAAGTGCCAGACACAGGCCACAAGGTAGCTAGAAAAGTATGCCTTAGGAAATTGGAGCCTTATTACCTTGTTTTAAAAGCTGTACCTAGCATAAATAGCTAACTTTATTTTTCATCCATCTAGCTTCCCCTGCCCTACCTCCCAAAATGGCACAGCTGGCTTGCCTTGCAAGGCCTCAGTTGAAGAATCCCAAGTACACACAGGCCGGTACAGCAGTACTCAGCTAACTAGAAGGATCTCATCCTCATATGGTCTCCTTTCACGTCTATGGGCTGACTACCTTCATTGTTGTGTGTGAGACGGTTTTACCTCTTGAAAATATGGCTACTTCAGCACAAAACAACATTAAGTCTTTATAATAATCAATAAGTCATCTCCCGTCCCTTTTACATGCAGCTGAAAAACGACAGGCTAGGAACAGAACATGTGAACTTTGTACTGCTGGAATTATCAATCACTAAATGATCATTAGCTAACTGTCACTAAATGTACACATTAAGGAATTAATATATAGAATACTGCAAAAACACAGTAAAAGATGAAGTTTGCCCCTTTCTGCTCAGGAAGTCCCTTCACTCCCAAGCGTCATAGTATGTTGTCCTTTCAGCTTCCAAGTTTACTGCTATTACTGTTTCTCCTCCTTCTGATCTTCCTTTTGTTCCCCAGTGCTGGAACTTCCAGAGCCTTCTCGCTCAGATGCCATCTGTTAAAAAAACATTTGAGAGCCATTCATTTAATGTTAAGGCTGACAGTTTGCTTTCTGAAGAACTAAATAACAAAGGGAGCATATCCTGTCTGTTCCAACCTCCCTCCCTGCTTGTCTACTATTGGTGGTTTGTGTGATTCCTTCCATTTGACCTTACGCTCCCTCCCAAATTAGAGTTGAGAAGGCAGAAAAGGTATTTTCAATTCCAATACTCCCAGTTCTATAAAATGGCTATGAAGAGAGCAATCAGTGACAGTAATCAAGAGAAGTTACATGGGGATCAAGTTAGGAGCAAAACACCCATCAGCCCTTGTGTACCTTTTTGTACGCCATTTCGAAGAGCTTCAATGATGCCTGCTGAAGGGAAGATGCTGCCTGCCTTATGTTTTCTCCGGTTTCGCTATCTTTTCGAGCCAGGAGCTCTCTCATCTTGGAAATCTCTTCTTTCAGCTTGTTGCACTTAAAAACCAAACCAAACCAAACCCTCAGTTTTTCTGGGTTTCTTAACCTATTACAGGTAGCAGTAATATTCAGAAGCATTTCTTAAAAACTAAATTCCCACACAGAAAAACAAACTTAAATGACATTGGTAACAACGCCTCTAAACTTCTTGAGCTATTTTAAAAGTGGGCTCACCTCATCAGCAGGCAATTGGTCCTTGAATTCTTCCATCTTGGTTTCTGTGTCGTGAATGATTCCTTCAGCCATATTAACTGCTTCGACTCGTTCCTAAGAGAAATTAGAAATGTAGTACCAATGAAGATTTCCCAGTCAACCAGGTGACTGAACGTCTGCACTGAGCAAAACAACATGGTAACTGCTGCATACAGTTACAGAATAAAAATATCAAGAGACAGCAATCACTGTGATCTCGCATAGCCTGGGATGTTTGTAAGAGATTTCAGCTGGATTATATAAGATAAGAATTTTGACATGGGAAGACAGAATAAATAAGAAAGGCATTCCACACACAAGTTACAAGCAAAGGCGGAGAAGGGATATATTGAGCGTAACAGAAGATATAAGATGAATGACACATGTCCCAACTACTTTCGCCTCCCAGCTGAAAAGGCAGAAAGTAATCACCTTCTTTCGGCGGTCTTCCTCAGCATACTTCTCTGCATTTTTAACCATATTTTCAATATCATCTTTGCTTAACCCACCAGAAGACTGGATCACAACTATAATGAAAAGAAAGCACCTTGTTACTTCCCAGATAAAACTACATGCCTCTTCATATATTCTATTAAGAAAAAGAAAACTCCTGCACAGAGTAGCTAATCTTGATGTGAATTATGAAAAAAACAAATACCCTGTTGTCTTATAAGAAGGAAACCATGGGTCTGAAATATACAAAGACCAACTGTCCTGCCTGCCTACCAAAACTTCAGCAATCCGGAGGCTCAGTGCTTGCCTGTTATGGAGATAAACACACCTGTTTGTGAATTTGATAAGTGAGGAAAAAAGGGGCAAGGAAGGACTCATCATCCTCCTGAGGCTGGGGGGAAAGATATGCACAACTTAGAGGTTCTAGCTCCTAACATAGAGGAACTCCAAGGTCCCTCATCTGACTCTTACAGTCTGATAAATAAGAGCACTTACTCTGCTGCTCACGTCCTGTACCCTTATCTTTGGCAGAAACATGTACGATCCCATTGGCATCAATGTCAAATGTAACTTCAATTTGAGGGACTCCACGAGGGGCTGGGGGAATTCCAATCTAAAATAAATAAATATCCAGAGTAAGCTCCTCTCGCAAAGGGGTCCAGTGCTCTATTTCAAAACCTATACCATCTTCTGGAAAACAAGTCACTTGGTTCCTAGGAGAAACAAGTGATACTTAAATGTACAAAACCACAACGTTTATAAGTGAGGGGAGTAGTTTCATTGCTGCATAAAATAAAGAGGGCTTATACCAATGAAGACTGGCTATAGCAAAAAACCATTAATCGCTGTATGTACCTGGGCACAGAGTAAGAACAAACCTCTCCATTAGTGCTCACCTCATCAAGAACCAATAAGCAACGCTAACTAAAAGCCAGAACATCAAATGTCTTTTACAGTACTAATCAAGAATTTCTCCTAATTAATATTGCTTATGAACATTTCCCTGACTCTTATATTTATAAACTTTTTGATGAAGTTCCTAAGGCACAAGGAACAAGCAAGGCTTCTAGGTAAAAACTGAAGCCATGGGTATCCAGTTGCAGAATTTGTCTGCATATGATGTTAAAATAACAGACTATGTCTGTGTCTGTCACCAGTTTATAGTATTATTATTACGGGTTAGAACATAATCTAACTTTACAGTAAATAGAATGAGGAGCATAATATTCAGGATTCCCAATACCTACCAAAGTAAACTGTCCAAGAAGTTTGTTGTCTCCAGCCATCTCTCTCTCACCTTGACACACTTTAATCTCCACTTGAGTCTGTCCATCAGCGGCTGTAGAAAACACCTAGGGAGAAGGAAACTTGCTGGGTTGGGAGTCTGATGAAACTACTCCCCTTATACAAAGTGCAAGCCAAAGGAAGAAATTCACATCCCAACACTGTAAGAGTCCTAATGTACACTACGTTCAGAACAAAGACACATATTTTTGCAGGGAACAGGAGGAAGCTTAGCACAGCAAAAAAGCATACAACAGCTACTGTTTCAGCTGAGCAAATGCATTGTACAAAGATGTAGCATTAGCACAGAGGGCCCCAAGAGAAGGAGCTAAAAAGTGAGGTGTTGAAACATGCTCATCTGGGGAAATGGGTCAGAGACAGGACATATATTTTGTGCTCAGTCACAGGAAGTCACTGCACACTCTTCTTCAGAATGATGTGTTGGCACTGCACAAATACAGCAAGTCATAGGTTTTCAGAAAAATATCAAAATTGGGAAAGTCAGGAAATAATTCTTAATCCAAGACCAAGCAATTGTCCAGACAGCCCTGCTTGGTATCTGAAGACCCCCATCATTCACCTGGAAGACAAGCACACTCCCCTAGCCTTGGCCAACCCATTCTTTTTACTGCCTTTGAGAACAGAAGAGTACAGGGAATTCAGTCCCAAATAGTGAGGCTCCTTTTGGCAAGTTATTTTAATCCTGTGAAGGAGAGACTAAAGGAAAAATGCCATTCCTAAAATCATCACCACTGGCTGACAGGTAAAGAACTTTCCCAGGAATAAAAAAAGAAGAGAACAAAAGACAAGATTCTTACCACCCGCATTCAACTAGTATGGACTGCAAAACAAAAAGAGAAGTTTTCTAGGAAAAGCTCACAAAAGTAGCTACAACCACATACCTCACAGAACCTATTATCTCTATGAGGTAGGGAAGGGTGGCTCTTACCTGGCTCTTCTTGGTTGGAATAGTGGTGTTCCTATTAATTAGTTTGGTAAAGACACCTCCTAGAGTCTCAATACCCAGAGACAGTGGAGTGACATCCAGGAGTAGCACATCTGTAACATCACCAGCCAAGACACCCCCCTGAATGGCGGCGCCAATGGCCACAGCCTCATCAGGATTGACAGCTTTACTTGGGGCTCGGCCAAAGAGATCCTGCACGGTCTGCTGAACCTGAACATGAAGAAAAAAGAACCTCAGAACAACTGCCTGAGAAGGTCGAGGAAGAGCAGATGTGTGTCCCAAGACCCCACCAGATCGCAGGATAGGTTGCCTCACATGCAAGAAGGTTTACTCAAATTACTATTTTGTAACTGAATTCTTGTTAATGAGCTAATCATGCAGGTAACACACATACTTCACTCATATGACTATCTCATTTACAACCCTTTTAAATTTGGGAAGAATTGGCCTAAGTTTTGTTTTCTGGTTTCCCATACATTAACTTAGAAATAGAAGGTACGGGGCTGGCCCAGTGGCGTAGCCGTTAAGTTCGCACATTCTGCCTTGGCGGCCCAAGGTTCACCAGTTTGGATCCCAGGTGTGGACACACGCACTGCTTGTCAGCCATGCTGTGGCAGGTGTCTCACATATAGAGTAGAGGCAGACGGGCAGGGATGTCAGCTCAGGGCCAGGCTTCCTCAGCAAAAAGAGGAGGATTGGCGGCAGACGTTAGCTCAGACTAATCTTTCTCAAAAAACAAACAAAAAAAGGGGGCTGAACCCGTGGTTAAGTTCATGCGCTCCGCTTCCGCAGCCCAGGGTTTCACCGGTTCAGATCCTGGGCGCGGACACAGCTCCACTTGCCAAGCCATGCTGAGGCAGGGTCCCACACGCCACAACTAGAAGGACTCATAACTAAGTACTGGGGGGCTTTGGGGAGAAGGAGGAAAAACAAAAAAAATAAAGTCTTCAAAAAAAAAAAAAAGAAATAGAAGGTACAAGGCAAAGGGACATAGAAATTTTATATTTCAAGTTCTCGTCCACATATCAAGTAAAAACCAACTTAAAAGCAGCAGTGTTAATTCAACACTGGTGCTGATGTGGGGCATGTTTCTCCCCACTGCTTATTTTACTAATGCTAAGAAACAGTTCTATTTGAATAGCATGAGATAATTTGTTAAATAAAAATATCCACCTGGTTCAAAGCCTCTCTTTTTTCCTCCAGGTTTATTGTGTGCATGTTTTCCTAAGCCCATTTACTCCAAAGTAAAAATTAAGAAATTACCATGGCCCAGGATAATTCCATTCAAATTATAAAGCAAGAATTGCACCTTCAACAGGTTCTGTGCTCAGTCATTAGTTTTCCACACACCTGTCCTTTCAGAATGATGTGTTGATGAGTAAAATGCATCATCGCACAAATCTTTGCTGAAGAGATGCAATTACAAAGCCCAAATACTATGCTGCAATGACACATGTCCAAAATTGCCCCTACAGACGACTTAGTATGAAGGTTTTAAGCAATCTCTAACCTCAAACTTTGTTTCATTCCTAAAAATTCTGCAGGACTGAAGTTCAGGATCCTCCCCTGCTACCACCCCAAAGACAGTCTGTCCTTTCTAATCCTTTTTCTTATACTCTTTTAAGAAAAGAACTCTCTGGTGAGGGCACAAATTCATCCCCCTTTCAGGTCACCAGGGCAAAAAGGCCACATATTCGTGTCCCTGAACAACATAAGCCGTTTGTTCCAAGAGAACATTATCTGTTGGCCCTCTCTCCTCCCCATGCCAGGAATTCCATGGGTCCATACCTTAGGCATCCTAGTCATACCACCAACAAGAATCACTTCTCCTATGTCACTCTTGCTGACTTCCGCATCTTGCATGGCTTTTTGGCACGGGGCGATGGTTCTCCTTATTAGATCAGTAACAATCCCCTCAAACTGAGCCCGGGTCAGCTTCATATTCAAATGCTTGGGTCCAGAAGCATCCATAGTAAGATATGGCAAGTTGATGTCCGTCTACAAAGGAAGCGGGGAGACCAGTAGTGGTGAAGTCTCTTTATTACTTAAAATAAGACCATACCTTCGGTCAGGAACACTTTGAAAACCACGAGGATCAAACCTACTTTAAATGGACAGCCAACAAGACAGTGACTATTTAAGATTCAACCTCTTTTCTTCCCAGAGGGTAAACTTTATACAATCGGATCCTGGGGGCAGACATGGCACCACTTGATGAGGCCACGCTGAGACGGCGTCCCACATGCCACAACTAGAAGGACCCACAACAAAAATATCCAACTATGTACTGGGGGGATTTGGAGAGAAAAAGCAGGGAAAAAAAAAAAAGAAGATGATTGGCAACAATTGTTAGCTCAGGTGCCAATCTTAAAAACAACCAAAAAAACAAAAAACACAATGAAGAACAGAGAAGCAGGAAAAATCCCCGTTCAGGAGATGAACTGTCTTGCCACTAAACATACATTAAAAATCACACTACTGTTTTCTTTTAGAAGTTTTAAAGTATTCCATGCACATGAAGAGAAATGTCAAAGATATGCTCTGAACCAAATAACCAGCCATCAAGTAAGAGCTTTATAAGTTTCAGGCAGATAGTAAGAAAGCTACCACAGAAATCCTAAAGAAAACTACAAGGACTGACTTTACTGCCATCACACCCACGGAGAGCAGCTAACACTTCTACAGTCACACCATGTAACATCCAGTATTTAATAAACCCCAAATCCTAATAAGGCATGAATTGAGAATATTAAGACTAACAAAACATCACCGAACATGCTGAAACAGGTGTCCCAAGGGTGAACTCTCAGGAACAGAAGTACCTTAAGTCTCCCCTCAAACTTCACATCAAAGCAAGGCCAACAGGGAATAAGACTGAGGGGAGCAAGTCCTTAACCACCTTTCTTCAGATAAAGTACCCTGGACATTTAAATGCTTAATAGTGAGAGCTGACACACCTTCTGTAGAAACAGTGACACTGCATATAGCTCTAAAGAACTCCACTGACAATTTTGTTCTTTCTTTGCAAAATATTAATAAATGAAACCAGAAAATAGAATTTAATTATCAAAACGAATACCATCCAATAGAACTTTGTGTGGCAACAGAAATGCTCTCTATCTGTGCTGTTCAATTCAGCAGCCACTAGCCACATACGGCTGAGCACCCGAAACTTTATGGCTAGTGCAATCGAGGAATCGAATTTTTAATTTCATTTAATTTTAAATACTCACATGTGGCTACTACCATATCAGTGCAGTTTTATACACTGTAAGTTAACGACAATCTGAAAAACCTGGGACTCTCAACACCCTAAAGCCAGTTCATCATAAAGTTTTGTCCCTCTCTCAAATCTAACCACATTCTCTCTCACCACCTGGTGTGCTGCAACAGCATCCCGACATTTTCCATCCACTCAGGATGCCCTCTGCCACAGGACTCCCAGGAACAATACCCTACTCCACCTCAGACTTTTCCCAAAACCAAATCTGACCGTGTTACTGCCCCCAGCTTAAAAGTTTTGCGGGGTCTGTACTCACTTATCTCAGCATAGACACCAAATCCCAAATCTATAAAGCCTGTAGCCTCATCTTCCATGCCCCCCTGCCTGTGTGCACTTCAGTCACACTGGCTCTTGCTCAGGTCTTCACCCCAGAGCCTCATACTTACTTGACTCTCTCTTTTCCTGATCAACTCATCTTTCAGAAGCTCTCCTTATTATGTCCAACCTCTGTCAGGCTCCTTTGTTATTAAGTGTAAATCTAACTTTGCCTTTTTA
Organism: Equus caballus; assembly: GCF_041296265.1. Taxonomy (NCBI): domain Eukaryota; kingdom Metazoa; phylum Chordata; class Mammalia; order Perissodactyla; family Equidae; genus Equus; species Equus caballus. Next base: position 53,680,930 of record NC_091697.1, on the reverse strand, counting down.
CCACATTAAAAGCAGCTTATATTTAGAGTACTTACTATTTACTACACATTGTCCTAAGCATGTTATATGTATTAATTTAGTAATCTTCATAACTCTAAGGGGGAAAGCAGCACTATTATTCTCATTTTATAGATAAGAAAACAAACAGAATTGTTAATTCATCCAGGTCACACAGCTAATAAGTGATGAAATAAGGACTTAAACCCCAGCAGTGTGCCTACAGAGCCCTCTTAACCTCTATGTTACATTACTTCTGATTTGACATTAATATAATGTTTTAATTAAAGTCTGTCTCCTCAAACCACACTTTAAACTCCATAAGGGTAAAAAAAATGCTTCTAGAAATTTATCCTACAGATTTACAATCACACATGCACAAACATTATAAGCACAAGAATGCTCCATATACCTTGCTATAAATAACAAAATGCTGGAAACAATCAGTAGGATACAGCCTCACTAAAACCAACACCCCGCCTCCAAACAGTGTCAAGCCCCTGGAAAGAATTCTAAGCTATCCTCTAGCAGTGCCACATATTTCAACCCAGCCCTAACCATCATATTGCAAAGTTCTGCCACTCTGATAGCAGGGACAAGGCAACACCATCAACATCATGGATGACTGTACAACTTTGTCACTCCTCACGGCTACTTAAAAAAAACCCGGGTTTGACTGGAGGCCAATCACTTTACCAACACAATGTCAACTGCTATAAGTATCTCTTCTTAGTGGGAGTGATCAAACTAACAACTAAAGTAGTCACAGGGTCTGCTTTCCTGCTGCCACCTGAGAACCCGGAAACAGATCTCTTGCTTTCCCTCTTGTTGGGTTTCTGATCCAAATCTAACATGCTTCCTATTATCCTGTTCTAAGTGGCTAAGACAAAGTAAAGCTCTCACCTCTCAGAACTAGAGCAACACAGACTGACACCTTCTGCAGATGCTCAGCAAATCTGATACCCAGAGGAAAACTTGCACATGTGTACATACACCAGCCTTCAGCCACGTTTCACAGCTCATTTTCTAGATTGGTGATTCAAATAATTAAATGAGAGACAACTAGAGACTCACACAAAGAGATGTCTTAAGACAGTAGCAGTTCTGAGAGTCTCCTAGTATTTCCAGGCTAGTAATTCTAATTTTGCATACTATTAGTCTAAATTTTAAAATCAGTATCTTTAATTTAAAGCAAATAAGCATATTCAGTGTCATTCAAGTCTTAATTATTATTTGGCTCCAGTATATACAACCTCTGATTTTGGTAGTTAACAAATTTCAGCTCATCCATAAACATACTGCTGCTTTGCTCATGGAAAGCCATTTACCACCAACCAGAAAACTGTAAAAAGATTAGACTGACATTAGGCCAATGAGAACATGCTATTTAAATAAACTCAGGCTGAAAAGATGCATCAAGACTGCTGGAATTTGTTCACATCTCACCTGCACAGATGAGGACAGTTCACACTTGGCCTTTTCAGCAGCTTCTCGAACTCTCTGAAGCGCCATGTTGTCTTTGGTCAAATCAACCCCCGTCTACAAAGAGAAGACACACAACACTAGTATTAGTGAGGTAATGAATATTACTTAAATTGCAGTGGTAAGCTGTAACAACACAAAATAGAGCCATACCTTTATAAACAAGCAGAAATTACTTATTACCCTTAAAAACTTGTAGAGAACAGAAAACCTATTCTGAAAAAGCTATCTAGGGGGCCAGCCCAGTGGTGTAGTGGTTAAGGTCACGCACTCCACTTCAGTGGCCCACGGTTCATGGGTTCAGATCCCTGGTGTGGACCTACACACCACTCATCAAGCCATGCTGTGGCGGCATCCCACATACAAAAAAGTAAAAGAAAACTGACAACAGATGTCAGCGCAGGGCCAATCTTCCTCACCAAAAAAAAGGCTATCTGTGCCTGGAGTCAGAGGGCTGAACTGATCTCGGTTCTTGCCAGCTGTAGAATTCTAGCTCAAAAAAGGAGTCCCCAAGATTCCTTTTCCAATATTGTACACTGAGTGCTGTATCCTTTTAATCTGTTTGTTCCCAATCTGAAGCTACAGGAACCAAAACAGTACAGTCCACCCATGCAACTGAAATGCAATCATTTCAGTGGTCTATTCTATGTTCTATTAGGGGCAAACTATTATATACAATGCAAATAGCAATCTGAACAAGAAACTCTCAATATCCCAATGTCTACACATTAACCACACTGGTAACTAACCTCCCTTTTGAATTCCTTCACAATGTGTCGTAACAAGGCCTGGTCGAAGTCTTCACCACCTAAGAAAGTGTCTCCATTGGTGGATTTCACCTCAAACACTCCTTTCTGGATTTCCAGGATCGAAATATCAAAAGTTCCACCACCTAAATCATATACAGCAATGCTAGGGAAAAAAAAAAGAAGCCCTTAAGGAACAAAAACTATCACAAGGGTATAAATTTCAATAACCAAACAAACATAAACTTGGCTATGTCCCCCAAGGTGTAATAATTATGGATTTCTTTCTCTCTTCTTTTTTTGCTTGAGGAAGATTGTCCCTGAGCTAACATTTGTGCCAACCTTCCTCTATTTTGTACGTGGAACTCTGCTGCATCAAGGCTTGATTAGCGGTGTATAGGTCTGCACCCAGGATTGAAACCTAGGAACCCCAGGCCACCGAAGCAGAGCACACAAACTTAACCACTACGCCACCAGGCCAGCCCCAAATTATGAAATCTGATAACTGCCTAAGTGATGTGTGTTAACATGTGGTCCCAATAGCTACATGTAAGACACACAGCTGAAATGAAATAAATTCAATTTTTGAAAGCAAAATTGACAGTATTCAACCACTCTTTTGGATGAATACTTGCCAACATGCATACCAAGCAGGAAAAAAAGACCATAGCCCAGTACTTAAAAACAAACAAATAAATAAAGGAATGGTCTTCAAATGAATGAAAAACACAGATCATACAGCCTTGAAGGTTAAGGCATCACATTTTCAGTTGGAGTACAAGGCTCGATCACTAAGAAATTAAGATGATAATTTAGGATAAGTCTCATAGTTCCATAAACTTAGTCTCACAAATCCAGGTAGAACTTACTGCACAAACTTACATTTTGTCTTCTGATTTGTCTAGACCATAAGCCAGTGCAGCAGCTGTGGGTTCATTAATTACTCGAAGTACATTTAGTCCAGATATCTGACCAGCATCCTTAGTGGCCTAAAGAAAAAAAGCATTTTCTACTCCTGTGTCCCAAGTACAATTAATTTCCTGAATAAGAAAGCTAACTGAACACACCTGTCTCTGAGAGTCATTGAAATAAGCCGGGACTGTGATCACAGCATTTTTTGCTGTATGCCCCAAGTAATTTTCTGGAAAAGAATCAAAGAATGAAATTCAATCATGAGATTCTGTCAGATAAATACGTAATAGATTACTAATATAGCCTTGAAGTCACAGACAGCACCCACCAGTTTTTTAGCATGTGACAATACGTAGAGACCTTGTAGGAAAACACTCCAATTAAAGACACACATTGAAAACCCAAGATATCACCTTAACACTTTAGTGAAGGTTCACCAGCTATAATAACCTACTTTTTAGACTTGAAACAGCTACTAGTTTTTTCAAATGGGAAGTTCTAAGTTTTATCTAACAGAGACGAAAGCTTAATGTGTAGTCTTTTGGCTTTCAACACAGAATACTTCTCCCTTCCTGGGGGGAGGGATGACCACAAGCAAGGCACCATTAGGAAAACGTAGAAGACAAATTCACAATCTGCAGGGAAAGTGTGAAATTAACAATGTGTTGCCATTCCTCGGTTTTCTATAGAAAACCTACCAGACTCCTACAAGGATATGGGCATGGCAGCTAGTGATTTCAGAGGAATCAGCCAGTTCTCCCAACTTCCCCTGATGTGAACTCACCTGCAGTCTCTTTCATCTTCATCAACACAAATGCTCCAATCTGACTTGGAGAATAGAGTTTTCCATGAGCTTCAACCCAGGCATCACCATTAGAGGCACGCACAATTTTAAAGGGAACATTCTTACTGAAAGACAAAATTTATGTTTGAGAAAACATGCCAGTGCAACCTACCATGACAAAGTTCCCATACACCATAAAGTCCAACCCCTACCCCGAGATCCAGAGCCAACAAATGAGAACTTCAGGATTCAAGAAAACCTTTAGAAAGCAATCATTAACATGTAGAAACATCGTGATGGAACCTGAACATTCTTTTTTCCCCCCAACAAAAGAATGATGCTGCTTATTGGGAAAGCAATTACACGGTTACTGTAACACCCAGCAATCACACTACTAGGTCCAAGAGAAATGAAAACAGATGTGCACACAAAAACTGTACACAAATGTTTACGGCAGCATTAATCATAATAGCCCCAAAGAGAAAACAATCCAAATGCCCATTAACTGACAAACAGATAAACAAAATGTAATACACATCCATACAATAGAAAAATATTTGGCCATAAAAGGGAATGAAATACTGATACACATTACAACATGGATCGACCCTGAAAATATACCTGATCTGCACATAACGGAACCCATGCCGCTATCGGCCTTATGGGTTTAACACCAATTTACATGGTCCAGGAATGACTAGCCAAATCTTCACACATCATGTCAATACATACCAAACACCTAACCAGGGATCCTGCTGAAAAGATTCTTTTGTATGGCCTTTGCAAGTAACTACACTTTTGCTCTTACTCACATGTCTTTCTGTACTTCAGGGTCATCATATCGCCGGCCAATGAGACGCTTAGTGGCATAGAATGTATTGTTTGGGTTGGTGACAGCCTGTCGCTTGGCCGGCATGCCAACAAGTCGTTCACCATCTGCTGTAAAGGCTACAACCGAAGGGGTGGTTCTGGCACCTTCAGCGTTCTCCAGCACCTAAAACTCCCAAAGTAAGATACAGAATGAGGTTCTAGTCATCACCAGTGTCTTTGTATCAATCATTTAAGACAAAACAGGTGCCAAGTCACAACACAAATGCTCAAGAACAGTACTAATGGGCATGTGTTTCTTTTTGTCTTTTGGGTGGTGTTTTTTCTTCTCCCCAAAGCCACCTAGTACATAGTTGTATATTCTAGCCGCAGGTCCTTCTGGTTATGCTACGTTGGACTCCACCACAGCATGGCTTGATGAGCGGTGCTAAGTCCATGTCCAGGATCCAAACTGGTGAAACCCTGGGCTGCAGAAGCAGAGCCCACAAACTTAACCACTTGGCCAGAGGGCCCGCCACTGGGCATGCGTTTCTGCTGTATGAATGCAGATATAGTAAGTACCTACTACTGGAAATAGATGTTTACATTATTTTTAGCCATTTACTTCAAAATAACTTATAACTAAAAACAAAACAAAAAACTGGAATAAATTTAAATTGGATCCTTCATACTCAATGTTAGGACAAGGTAATCTTTCCTTCCATATGGAGAATTAAAGCTACATTTTTTTTGTGATGGCTACAAGTTTCAGGCACAAAAAAACTGTGAAGAAGCAATTCAAGAATCCCAGGGGCTCTAAATCTTGAGATGAACCCAGTGAGAATAAATGTTTCATGAACACAGTTAAGGAGGCTTCCAGGACACCTCTACCATAGCAGGGAGCTCCTAAAAATGTGCTTTACTTAGGATACAGCCCATGCATTACGCGGAGCTCCACTTGCTTCTAGACGGTTTCTGCACCTCCAGCCTTGGTTCAACTCACTTACAAAAAAGCTGGACTCTAAACACGGAAACAACCAACAGTGAAAGTCATCCCAATGGGTTCCAATGGTAACTTAGCAGTCTTACCTGTATGCTACGACACATCTAAGGCTTGGGAAGTCAAATCCATTCAGTCATCAGCACCAGGCAATTAAGCACAAAGGTTGACCTCACAAGGGTCTTAAGAACTTAAAAGCAGCTCTTAATACGTCCCTACCTAAGCCAAAGAACACAGAATTCTGGATGGGGTATTAGCTATCACTACATGATCCAGAGCTTCCAATCATGCTCACCTTTGCCTGTTTACCTTCCATAACCGCCACACAGGAGTTGGTAGTACCCAAATCAATACCAACAACTGCTCCCTTAATTGCTTCTGATCTGTAAGACATTTAAAACACTGCTTTGGTTATTGTTATCTTAATAGTGGTCTCCCAAATGGCTGCAGGAAAGCTTAAAAAAATACTTGATACTGTGGGAATAGTAACATTACATAATCTATAAATAAATATGAATGTGTCTCTCTTTCTGAACAGAACAATTAATCACAAATTTAGAGACATTTCAAAGAAAGTGAACACTTACGCATAGTCCCGCCTTGAAACAATTCTAAAAGCCTCATGACTAAGGCCATTCCAGCCATCCTAAAAAACAAACAAACTTATATCAGACATCAACTATACATGAAAACTTAGGCTTGTTCCAATTATTCTTCTGAAGAACACATGAAAGTTTAATAAGACTTTAAGTCTGTTAATTGAGTGGCTATCATATATAAAATGTACTGAAAGTATTTCATATTTAATAAACATTATGGTACTGAAACAACCAAATCCGATAAAGTTATGAATCTCCCACATAAGTAAAATGAAGATAAGTAAGTGTAAAATTATCTTGAGTTACTTTACAACAGGACTTCTCAACCTTGACACTACTTTTTTTGAACCAAATCTCTGTGTGGGGGGCCTGCTCTGCTCACTGTTGGATGTTCAGCAGCATCCTGCACCTCTACCACCACAAGCCAACAGCACAGCTCCCCAAATTGATAGTCCTAATATTCGCTGGGGAGGCAAAACTGCCCTTGGTTGAGAATCACTGCATTACAAAATACTAGTTAGATACGCCTCAACTTGTTAGGAACAGTGTATACCTAAACACTATATACGTGTGTATTGCAGGTGTAGATCTAAATTACTCAGAGACACTTCACCCGACCTTGCCAAGTAACTGATTTAAGGGGACTAGGATTAACAGTCATGCAGAGTCAGTTTAGAAAGAGACAAATTTGTCAGGAGTGGCCTCCACCCAGGATCAAAGACCTCTCTTCAACCTAACCTCAGGCTACTCCCAAGCCTTCCTTTAACCACGCGTGAGTGCAAAAAGAGGCACAAATCCTATTCTCCAACGATGAACGTTTTTCGTCCTACACGATAATGAACAACCGAACCATGACCTTTTCCTAGAATCTGCTTACTTTTTCTGAAATAACACAGGAAGACAATTTTACATGAAAGATTCTGAGGAACTAACTGGACAAATGTTCCTAAGCAAGGATATCGGAGCTTTATTTTCAATTCGTCATTTGGGTGCTTTTCTTCCTTCATTTCACCACATCAACGCGGTCCTTACACACTATGTGTTTTACAGAGGCAAAGAACAGTCGTCCTTCGACTCGTAGGGGAAATGAAAACTAGAATAGCGGTTCCCTCGCAAGAGACTGCGTCCCTCGATCCTAAGGCCAAACCTGTTTGATAAGCACAGAAAACACCGTCAGGACTACTATCCGCTACTTCGTGCAGTAAGGCTCCAGGTTTGCGAGGGGTGTGACTCAGCAGCGCCTGAGACATGGACGCAGAACCCTGAATTAGGCCTTGAACCGGGAACGCTGAGTTCTGAAAACTCGCTATCTTCCTTCCCTCCCAATCTCTCCCGGAGGATTCTGAGCCCGAAGGGCGCGGCCTGCCGCACAGAGGCCCAAGGCCGTAAGCCCCTGGGAGAAGGCTCGGCAGTTCCTTACCTTGTGGCGGGCGGCCGTGGGGCCCCGGGAGGCTGCGGCGCCGACAAGACGGGCTGCTGCGGCTCGACTGACGCTTATCATGGCGGCTCTACGGTTGAAGTACCAGGCAGCAAAAAGGCGCTCGGACGACCAGGAGCTGCGCGGCACTGCTGGACCAGCGCTTCTGGAAACCTCCAACCACGTGGGGTGGGGGGCGGGGGTTGGTCGCTGGGGCCCAGAGGCCCGCTCTTCCGCTGAGGCGCCGCCTGCTCTGCCTGACCAGAGACTACCTGAACGTCGATCCCGGAGTCAGGGCGTACGGCTAATACGCTTCGTAGCATGATGGTTGGAAAACGAGCTTCCTCCCGTTTCAGCTGCGGTAGGTCTGGGCTCAGCGAGAGGCGAGGGGACTATAAGATGTATAAAGGCAGTATCTTGGACAGCCCCGGTCTTCAGAGGCAGGAAAGACTCAAGGTCACACGGGATAAATTGCGAACCGATTACAGTCTCCTTGCGTCAGTTGCGTGAGAGGAGGGGACTGTTGCGCCTGCGCAGCTGGCATCCTGCTGAGGGCCTGGAGCGCATATGCGCAGGGAGTGGCGGAAAACGGGGGTGGAGTCTAACTCACAGCACTCATTGGATGCACCAGCGCGCGTGAGTTTGGTCCCAACGAACGTAGCCCAGAACGCGTCCGGGCGCGTGCACGCTTCCTGTGCGTTGACGTTTTCGCAGCTTCTTGTTTTGGGAGAGGACGCCATCTTGTCCTAGGCTTTTGTTCTTTTATCGACCTCAGGCTTAGGACGTTTGGTGCCCTGCCACGTCGTTTGTTCGCTTTTTGGCTTCTTGTTACTATTGTAGTAACTTGATACAGTTAGATATACAGACGTTCGGCAAATTCGTGAAGTGTTTACCACAGGGACGGCAGGTTTCCAGCCAGTAAAGCAGCCTTTGGTTCACAGGGAACGTTGGGTCGCATTAGGCTAATTATTGTGCAAACCATCAAGATGACAAATAGAAATGTTAAGCAATAGGATATATTGGAGTATATGAGGGAGCCAATTTGGTATAAACTTAATTTGGCCTTTGTTTTTCCAATAGGGCCTCACGTCGCCGTTGAGCACGCATTGTATATCTGCTTTCAACGTGTACTATGGCAAGAACACATGCCCTTAAGAGAAAGGTGCAACTTCCCCCCACACTGGCATTTCCTTAAGGATAAGCATCTCTCCCTAGGCTAGGAAGTGATTGCTGTGCTCACCTGTGACCACCCAGCTCAGAGACAACAGAACTGACACCCTGACATGTACACAGAGACAGCAACCTACTACCTGCTGTGTCTGTCAGCCGCTGTGCCAACAGAGCAGTCTCATGACTGTTGTAAAAGGGACATTTCAATCATATGTGAAACATCCTCTTTGGGGGTATATAACCACTCTGTATACCCCACTTTTTTGGTGTCCTTACTTCCTTCGGGAAGAAAGGCCCTGGGCCATGGTCCTCACATTTTGGCTCAGAGCAGACTCGCCCACACTTTCCTTTATAGATTGGTTATGGATTATTATTGTTGACAAAGAGAAAATATCTGAGCTCAGGCTTTTCCAAGCCCAGCTGTGCTGGGCCTGCCTGAGGCTTCTCAGGCTGGTCTCAAAACCTTGTGCTGGTTGCTAGAGACAGAGGTTGTGGGTTCTGTAACAAGATGTCAGTAGCCATTTTGTGCTGTGACTGGTTTCAGATTTGTAAGAAAAAGAATTAATTCTCTGATTCAACAAATATGTGCTGGAGTGCTCACCATGTGTCAGGCTCTGTTCTAAGTGGTGGGAATACGGTGAAAGCAAAACATGAATTCGCTGATGAGATGACAGTCAGATTGAGTTTCATTTTGGAAGTGAAGCAATTTGTCCTTAAAGTGTTAAAGTCCTATTTCAAAAGAAAAAATTGCTCCACTATTAAGTGATCACTACTGGGTGGGGAATTGTGAAGGAAATGTTGGGGGAAGTTTGGGCGGGAAAGAAGACAACTAAAGAGTTTACATTGTGAGGGGGTTGGAAGTGGGAGTAAGAAAATAAACAGAAAAGTCAAACATAACATGGGTTATAGATTATACAGATTGTAAAAAAAAAAAAAGTCCCTCCAACTCTTAAGTGTTAGCTATTATTATATTATCCTCACTAGTCTACTTAATACTCTTATTTCTCTTGTCTTTTTAATTCCCTCAGAGGTGGACTTTCCTGAGGCCATCAAAGTTACAGGATAATGACTGACCCACTGTTTGTAGAGATTTATGTTCTAAAACACTATACTGATGCAGAAGAACATAGAGAGGAATGACAAATGATATCAAACATTGGAGCAAAATAGAAATTGAAAATTTCTCATGTTGTATGTGACATGGAGAAAGGAGGGCAAGTGGAATGATTGGAGTAACTGCATTCTCCTCGCTTCCCTCTTCTCTCAACTGGTTCCCTTAAGAGTTCGCTTTTTTGTTGTTGTTCTTGTTGTGTACACTTAAAAGCCACCAAGCGTTAATCAAAAGAATCCTGGAATCAAATGGTGTTAGCCAAAGGGTATCTGAGACGGTGATTCTGTGGGTACATGTATGATTGAGGTTCCTGGTAATTTCCCCAAGAGCTGAGCAAATACCTGCCATGACCACAAGGGGGATGTGGTAGCTCTAGATGTTCAAAGCAGGAGCCTGAGAATGGGGCTGTACTGTATTTGCCAGAGAGAAGGACAGGCTTCTGGACTGGTTTACAAATTAACATGGCCTACAGCCTGAAGGATGGAAGAAATGAGCTAGAGTCTAAAAAGAAATAGAGTACAAATGAATAAGAATGGACGGTTAGATCTACATCCGGATGGTATAATTCTTCACATACAGCACAGTACCATATTTCATTTCTCTGCTGTCATTTCATTGTGACACTGGAAAGTGGAAGGAGCTGATACATAATTTGCATGTGGGTAAATGTTTACCAGACAGAACAGGAAGCTGTTGAACAGGTATTGACCTGTGCGTAATATATTTTAGATTATATTCTGACTGGCATGATTGCTGTTTTAGCATATTTGAAGACAGGAAACTAGTTTTGATTTTTAAGTATTTACCTGCCAGCCATTAATAGGAATTGTCATTAGATAATAATCACTAATAGTTGTTAAATGTTTACTTAAGTGCCAGACACTGTCCTAAATGCTTTATATACATTATCTAATGGAATGCTCACAACAATGGTCTCAAGTAAATACTCTTGGTGTTCCCATTTTGCGGATGTAGAAACTGAGGCTTGGACTGGTTAAGTATGTTATATGGGTCACACAGCAATTGAATGGTAACACCAGAATTTGAAGTCAGACTGACTCCAGAACCTACACTGCTAACCACTAGGCTCTGCTGCCTCATAACCAAGCTGGGTCTGATCTTTTACCTCCACAGTTGTAGAAGAAGAGTTTTATAATACTGGCTTAATCTGTTATTAACAGCAGTTATTTTAGGCAATAGAATAAAAAAGTTAGAAATGATTTTTAAAAATTTTTATGTAGTTTAGGTTCCAGGGACTATAAAGAAAGTTCAATCGGTAATATAACACATAGGATCAAGTTTTTTTTAAGCAATCTCTTTAAACTGGTGACTCAGATGACGTTTTATTCAGTCTTCCCAAAGATGAATATCATGCTGTGGCACCTTCCATCTTCATGAAATAAAAATGTGGCATACTGCAGGGATTTGTCACTTTTATGCTCGTTGGAATTTTTCATGTGCTTGCAGCAGATTTCAGGAGACAGTTCCCATTTTTCCATTTTGGCATTAGCTACACTATATTGGAGTACATTACACGGTGTCATTCCACTCAAACCTGATTGAACAGAGCTTGCCCCAGTGAAGTGTAGAAAGTATTATGTCAGGTGATGTCTCTGTCCCCAAAGGTGGTGACAATTAGCAGGTTTCATTTTATACTGAATGCCTGGTAACCCACCGACCTGCTTTCCTTTGGATAGGAGAAAAGAGAAATAGAGGATGACCCTGAAAGAAAAGTAAGGCAGCAATAAATGAAAATAAGATGTCACTTTGATTAGATAGGACATTTACATATAGGTGATAATGCAGTCTCATTGTACAGGATAAAAATCAGTCAGTTAACCTCACTCTGGATTTTCGTTCAGGTTTGGAAAACAGTTGGCTATTTGATAGGTCAAGGACCTGTGCATGAATTCCTTATTTGAGGAGGGAGCAGAGATGACAAAAGCAGAGATTTTCTCTTCATGAAGATTCACTTAGTAGTTAATTCTTAAAGGTGTATAGGTGCCTTTTCTGAATTTTTTAGTTTAAAGGGCCAGAATTTTAATTTATTCTTGATCAGCCTGTTATAGTGAAAGGAACCCTGAACTTGGAGTTAAGCCCAAACTTGGTTTTTAGAAACAGAAAGCATCTTAGATATCATTTAAAGTCTAACCTGTCATTTAATACATGAATAACAGAGAGGATCAGTGAGTTGCCCGAGGTCATACAGACAGTGTTAACTTCTGCTCTACAGCCTCTGTTTTTACTTGGTATGCTGTTGAGAAATCATCCAAATGATTTCAGATTAAATATTTAGTCAGTATAGGACCTTTTTCAAATGTTTATAAAAAGCTCTGGCTCATATGCCCTCTTCCTCCTATCTTATCCTCACTGCTTAAGGTACGTGAACTAGTGAAATTATGTCAGCTATCCTTTAAGTTCAACCGGATAAAGTACTCTCTTTACGTGAGAGGCTGTTGGTTCCTAACATTCCGCACCCTGGCTCCCCAACCATTAGGAGAGGAAGTGCCCAGCTTTCCTTAGGTGATGAGAATTTACTTGAAGGCTAGTTGGGGAAGTATAGGCATTGTCTCAATACCTATAGAGCCAGATTTCTGGAAGAACAAGGAGGGTGGCTCCTCCTCCTTGGTCAGGTTCAGCAGAAGCTGGCTATAGTGGCAAGTTATCAGTCTTCCCCTAAGAAATGGACTTCTGATGTTCCCATCTGCACTGACTCTGCTGTTTCTGTAACTCAGCTTCTTTACGTCTACTTCTCTAATTCTTCTATTGTAGTAGTTCCCAAACTTCAGTAGGCATCAGAATTACTGGGAAGCTCTTTAAACATCCCACTCCAAGAGATTTAGGTCCTATAGGGCTGAGATGGGTCAAGGAATCTGCGCATTTACCAAGTTCCCCAGGAGATTCTCAGGGGGGTGAGGTGGGGATTAAGGGCTACACCTTACTTAGAAACACTCCAAGCACCATGGTGTCTTCTTGTCTCTACACTTTTTCATTACACATCCCTATTTGACCACACATCTCCATTATGTGTATATTTATGTATTTATAAACTATGTATATGTATATAGTACTATTATTAAACATATGTAAAAATAGAAAATAAAAATGGAAAAGATAAAAATAAATACATTAAATACATTTGAATATTTTCTACCTGTACCCCAGTGTATCCCAGGGCTGCTTGCACCATCCTTGCCAGCTTTCTGTTTAGCTTGAACTACACCATCCATATTGAGTGGCTTTATTGGGCAGAGTAAATGCACAGAAAAGTGCCAAGTTGTTTCATGGGCACTGGGTCAGATCATAGGCCTTTGGTTTACGTGCCAATTCCTTGTTTTATTCAACTAGTAGTTTGGGTGAGGGTGGGGGTGGTGATTGTATGTGAGTAGGACATGATGTGAAGCAAGCTGGTTTACCTAGAAGGAGCCCTGTGACCCCTTCTTCAGGGGAATGGGGGATGTGTGAGCACAATAGCTACCATGAGTCTCATGAACACCCATCTTCCATCATAGATTAATGAACTGTTTCTAAGTCTGGCAAAGTGCAAAGGAGACTCCACAGAGGCTGTAGACGAGGCTACCCTGTGTGTGCTCTCTGCAGCTTTGCATGGCTTCCCAGAAGGAAGTTGGCTCTGCCCTGTGCTGTTGTACTGGGATGTGTATGTTTGTGTATGTGTGTATGGTGCATGCCCACTTCTCTCTTGTTCCATTTATAGCACGACTCCCTGACCTGAGCTGGGGATATCGCTCTCAGGATTGACGGCACCAGCACCCAGAGCCCTGGAGAACAGCACCTGTGTTTGAGTGGTCAAATATCTACAGATAGCTTAATAAAAAGTAGTAACTGAGTCCCTGAACCCCAATGCAGTTCTTCCCTATGCATCTACTCTGCTCTTGGATATACTGCCAGAGGCCATCACTTTTCCTGATGCGTAATTTGCGGTTCTTTGATATTGCTTTCTTGCCCTGGGGCACCATTTTGTGAGTGGAACATCGTTTCCATGAGTTAGAGCAACCACACTGGAACAAGCAGACATAAGGTATTGTTAGAGACCAAAATCAGAACAGGACAAATCCCAGACACATTTCAGAAATCAAGTGACTTAATAATTAGCTTTCAAAGTTGAAAGTGGGTTCCCCACATTCTTTTTTTCCAAGTAGTTTTCATACCCCTCCTTGAAAAATTTTTACATTTTCAGCTTTCTTCTGTTACCTTAGGTATTTGAGTGCTGCCGTTCTGTATTCTCAAAGGCTAGAGAGGGTGGAACACTTTAGAGAGCTCTGCAGAGGAGAGAGGGATGGGCTACTTCTTGGATTCAGGACAATTAGCAGACATGAATATGTGTCTTATTTCCTGACTGATAGGGGTATTTGAAAATAAATTATTTAGAATTTCATTGTTTTTCATTTAGCTTTATACTATTGAAAATCTCTAGGCTGGAAACCATTTTTTCTATCATGTTGTCTTTTTCCAGTCAGCACCTGTGCTTACCATTTTTGTGTTCTGCTTTTTATGCTTAGCATTATCTTATCTAAAGATATCTGCCTGTCAACCTAGTCCCATATACTTGTCATTTTTAATGGCTGTCTATATAATCTTATTCTTTCTTGAGATTCATAAGTTAATTCCACTGAATCCTCTGTGCTTCCACTTTTTTGCAGGGTATGGGGAGAGATTTGCTGCATTTCTAAAAATCTCTGAAAACAAGCTGCATTTCAGAACCTAAACCAGTATTTGCTTTTTTTTTCACTTTGAGAGTGTACACAGGAAGCCATTGGGCACGCCAAGGTATTGAATTCTCTTCTCTGAAGTCCATCTCTATGGGTCTGGCTGGACCACTTGATGAGAAATCTCAGCAAGAGGTTTCAGACACCAAACTGGGGAAAAAATTAAACTGACAGAGTGCTTGATATTTCCGAAGAGTCGCTTAGGTTCTGTCTATTACTGCAGCGTTCAAATGTAGACATAGTTCGGTGCTGTGATTAAAGTGACTTTCACCATTAGCCTCTTTGTTCCTGTAAGATATAGTAGTGGGCTGTAGCCGCTTCATCATTTGGGGGTGTAATGGTTAGCAAAAGCTATTTTTCTCCGAAAGACCAGTTATTTCTTTAGTTTTTCTCCAAAACTTCAGCTTTAGCAAAAAGGAGCTGTAAATTCTGTGACATAGCTGCCTCCTTATCTGTCTCAGGAGTTATAGACTGCACATATAAGACAATTCATGTACCTCTGCATAATGAGGTGAATTTTATAAATCATAAATCTTCACTTAACATGCAGGTGGTGTTAGGTGCCAGGTTTAGAAAAACTGATGCAGTTGCCAAGTTCAGGAATGTCATAAATCATTCATGCTAAGGTAGCCCAGAATCATGCTGTCCTCTGAGGCAGACCAATTTCAAGGTGGTTGTTAAACACAAAAATGTGAGTCTCGATGATTGTTTTTCAAAATCAAATGCACTTTTTATTTTAAGAGCAAAACCAAATTACCTTTCTTTTTTCAGTTCAAGTCAGTTTTCTAAGACCCTCCCTTCACCCTCAAAGAATCTATCAATAATGATAGCTTTTCTTTCTCGATCTCTGAATTCTATCAGAAGTACATCACAAAATACATAACCTGTACATTTGCAATTCAGATCTTTAATGTGCTGAAAATGAGATTCAGATATTCCAATAAATCTTGAGACACATTATTAAGAAAAAACTCTGTGAAGTTTTGGGGAGTATTTTCTTCTTGTGCCATATTTTACATGAAGTTACCATGAATAGTAGGCAAGGATAGTTCTCTTCCACAGTGCCTGTGTCTTTAGGGCCAAAGATGGGGAAGCAGTATGGCCTAAAGAGAAGTGAGCCCTGGGGCAGAAAGCTTGAAGCTGTGCAGTATGATGGGCTTCTCTAAGTTCCCAGGCTTTTTCCAGACTCCTGGAATATGGATGTTAAACTAAAGTGTTTTCTCTGAAGGTTGCTCATTTGGTAGATGAAGAAGGCTATGAGGTTGGATATTATTGAAGAAGGAAAACATGCTTTTGATGAGAAGTCTTCAAAGAGAAAAATGGAGAGAAAAATGAAGTTTTGCCTGAGGCTATTAGGTTCTCTAAGGATAGTTAAGAGTCTGTATCCCTTTGTGTAGTCTCTAGCACAGGGCCATACACCAGATGACATGTGACTTCTCTTTGGTGTCCCTCAGAAGTTTTGTTGGAGTGAATATGTGAACAGTTATCCCTCCTGTGCTCATCGTGTGGGTAGTCTGTCCTTGGTTAAAGATTGTAGGGACCAATTCTAGGCAGAACATCTTTTTCACTGAATGCAATCGAGTTTTCTTCTTATAGGTGGTAATCCCACTTAACCCTGTGAATCCCAACTCTGAGGCTTGGAAATAGGTGGTAATCTCCTAGTGAATTTGCAAAATCACTCATTATCTTTGTAATTTAATTAATCTTGTGGAAATATTGGGAGGCTCATTCCTCCAACTTCTTTTTTATTCCTTCTTCCCCTCCCCCACCATAAGCTCACTATTTCTTTGTGTCTCCATGCCTTGTCTATACTTTTCCTATTGCCTGGAATGCCCCCCTCTTTCT
Organism: Equus caballus; assembly: GCF_041296265.1. Taxonomy (NCBI): domain Eukaryota; kingdom Metazoa; phylum Chordata; class Mammalia; order Perissodactyla; family Equidae; genus Equus; species Equus caballus. Next base: position 53,664,333 of record NC_091697.1, on the reverse strand, counting down.
TATTCAAATGTTGAGCTCCTACTCATCCTGTAAAACCCACTTAAATCTCACCTTCTCTGTAAAGCCTTCTCTGGTTTCCTGAGGCAGAGCTCATCACTTGATCCTCTGTGGAACTAGAGCATTTATCCATAGTTCAGTTATGACACATATAAGGGAGTTTAATTTGTCAGCATGTCCATTCTTCCCAGTAGATTGTGAGCATCTCAAGGACAAGAACAGAGTTTTATTAATCTAGGTATTGCTAGTATCCACCATATCTGACACAAAGTAGAAACTCAATGACTAAATCTTATCCTTTTTTTTTTATTACCCAGTGCACCTGAGCACTAACATACAGCCTTGAGAGAGAACAAAGCTTTTTTAAGTTGCATTTCATCATAATTTATGGATGCTAAGACTAACTCATAAAGCATATACTTGAGTCCCCTATGGGGATGTCTAAGGGGAGAGAGTGACAGAGGCAAGGAGAAACTTCCTGAATTCTCAATGTGTCCTGGGATTTCCGTAGTTTCTGGGCAAATCAAGTCCTATTCTTTATTCCTGCATAACATCTCTAGGACTCTTATGTCTTTTTCTTCTCAGTGCAATCATTCTAATCTAGGTGTCATCCTTTCACACTTGAACTATAGCAGTTGTAGCAGGTATGACTCTCAGTTTTTAAATTCATATGTGTGGGAAGTATCATTTGTTGATAATAAAGGTAAACTCCTATTGTATTCTCTTATCCCAGCTGACTGGTGGGAAATTTAACCTCACTTATTCCTCATCTTCAGGCTTGAATTGTGGTTCCAGGATCTTATATTTTGCCATGAGATTGGAAGGGGCTTTGAGTTGCTGGCTGTTGCTGAGACATCTGCTGTCCCATCATTTGTACCATCCCTTGAGCGCCAGGGACTGACTGTCTGCTCTTCTTCCTTGATTAACAGGAATCTTTTGTGAGGCTGTGAATCCTGCAGCCTAATGTCCTCTCTCCTAGTTGCATCATGCGGCTGGTCTTCTCTAGGGTCATGTTCCCTCTTAAGGTGCTACCAGGAAACTAGCCTTAGGTCCCCTTGTTCCACATCTTACAAACTCATCTTCATCTGCAACCCAGGGGAATCTCTTTCTAGTCTGCTTGGAGTACTTCCCTGCATCATGCTGCTCTGAGGCTGGTTTCCTCAAGCTCTAGCATCTACCTTACTCTTTTGCAGTGGTCTTGATGGTCTTAAATCCCAAACCCCTATCACTACAACCAAAACTTTTATTTTCTCTTCCATAAATTTCCATGAAAGGTTAAGGGAACTATCTATAATCCAGTTCTGTCAGCAAAAAGAGAGAAGAAGAATTTAAAAGTTATCAAATCCTGCCATATGGTGATCTCCTAACTGGCTTCCTTGCCTTTTTTTTCTTCTCCATTCAAATTATTTTGCACATTCCAATCAGAATAGTTATTCTAAAACTCCTGCCAGAAACTCTCAGTGGTTTCTCACTATCTCCAGAATAAAATAAAAATTCCAAGCTCCTTAGACTATCATTAGGGCTTTTCATGGTTTTTTTCACCTTTCAAATCTGACTTTCCATTACTCCTTTGTCAGAAGCCCTGTTCTAACCCTGTTCCTCTACCCCCGTGCTTTCCCACCTCCTCACCACACTTGACTCCAAAGTGACACCTAGATCAAGTACCAGCTCCTTCAGAAAGCTTAAGGGTTAGCCCATTCCACAGTGATCTAGTTCTCCATAAAGCCTAGTTCTTTTCTGTACATCCATTTGGTACCTGAGGTTGTGGTTTATCCTCTGGTGCGTGTTTCTACCTTCCTCATCTAGATTTGTGAGCCTCTCAAGTACAGAGACCTCCGCTTATAGCCTGAGCCACCAGAGGGCTCTTCATAGTTTGGGGTGCTTGCTAAATGCTGATTAATGATGATGATCATGTGGACACGGGACCCTTCCTGAGCACACTCAGCCCTACCATATAGTGAGAAGCAGGAAAATAAAGGGAAAAGGGGGCCAGGTTTCATTACTGTCATAAAAACATGTTTCATTGGTTTGTACTACCAAAGAGTAGCCTCCTTGTCCTACCTCCAGCACAAAAAGAAGCATTCGCCTTAACAATGATGAACAAATTCTGCTATCAGAGTAAATGGGCCAGAGCTCCTCTGGGTGGTGAATATTCTGGCTTTGCTCTCTTTGGCTTCTCCATAGGCTGTCTTGCCTGGCCCTCCACAAAAGTTTCTCTGTCGTGAATGCATACTAGCAAAGCCCTTTTGAACAAACCAACCTCCCTGACACCTGCTCAAAGTAATTCTCCTCCAGCCAAGTTACAGTTAATAAATATGAATGGTTGCCATCTGCTTCCTTGGTTAATCCTGTAGGGGTACTTCACACAAGTAGGCAGGCCGACCAGACAGGCAGCTCCAACTGATACTCTAGAGCCAGAGAAATGGAACCAAGAATCCTCCTGCTTCAGCTGCTGGGGCTCCATGGGTATTTAACTTGCTCCCTTACACTAGCCTCCGGTGACCCCAGGCCAAGCGCTTTCTGGCCTCCATTCATGTTGATCCAGTGAAAGGGAATGGGAAAGGATTCCAGAATCATCTGGGTGGTTGGATTAGATAACCTTTAAAGTTCCTTCCAATCTTTTGAATCTTTGATCCTATAATTTTCACTTGCTTTGTTCTTAATCAACATTTAAAATCCCCCAGCTTCCTGCTGATCCCTTCAACCTCCTCATCTTGCCTCCTTTTCTGCTTGATAGAGAGATTCACTCCAGCCACATAGGCCTTCTTTCAGTTCCTTGAATGTGTTACTTCTGCCTTCCCATATGCTCTTTCTTCTCCCTAGGTCCCTCTTCTCCCCATGAGCCATTTGTCTAACCCTACTTAGCCTTCAGGTCCCCATTTAAATGTCACTTGTGTAGACAAGCTTCTCTAACCCCCAGACTAGATTAGATTCCTAATGCCCAGACCAGCCCTGTATATTATCTTCCACAGCACTTAGTGCACTTATATTCATTAAACTACTTTTTTAGTAAAAATTTGTTGAGCATTTATCTTCTCCAGTATTTTGAAAGCTCCATGTGTGCAGGGACTGTGTCTGTTCTTTTCAAAATTTTATTGCCAGACTTAGCCCAATGCCTGACACCTAGTAGCTATTCGGTAAATATTTATTGACTGGGTGACTATGTTTCCCATCTCAATCATGCGTTTCACCTGCTGTTCATTCATGTGTTGGTTTACTGCTGCTTTTCTGCTATTTGTAAGTTTTATGCTTGTCTGTTTAGTGTTAGCTGTCTTAAGTTGTGCCTTCCTGGAGGGCAGAGAATCTATGCATATAATTTTCTTTGCATAGTGCTTTGTATGTGGGTGTGTGTGGGTAGATCTCATCCCCCTGGACTATAGGGAAAGAATGAGGAGGTAAAATTGAGAAGATGGCAGTAAGTGTTACCAGGAAGAGACTCTGAAACTCTGTCAAGGTGACTTCTGACTCCCCATGTTATCCCTGAGGATGGGCAGGACGCAAGGGGCAGGGTGTGGGGCAGGACTGTGGCACCACAGGAGGTTTTAGGACATTGTTAAAAATAGCTTCGCTGAGAACTATGGCACATACTGCAGGGTAACAGAAGGAGCAGAGGATGCTTCAGGAAGTTTACAAGGGGAGAAGTGGGCAGAATTTGAATCCATAGGCCTCATTTTCCACAAGATGTCAGAGTGCTGTTAGGCCAAGGACAACTGTTAACTCTGACAACAGCTCCTCTTCTTATGACCCCTTTGGTGGTGTTTTTATTATTTTTTAAAATAAAGGTTGAGGAACAACTTTTACAATTGTAAATGGAACAGTGACAAGCAGGACTCATGGAGTGTAACCATAAAAGGAATTTTGTTTTTGGCTCCCAGTGTTCCTTTAAACCTGCTCAGTAGTGATGGTCCTAACTCTGCTCCTAGGCAAATGCTTTTCCTGCTATTAGAAAGTCCTACAGTCACTTTGTGTGGTAAAACGTGATCTCAATTAGGAACTTAACATGTTCAGCCTGGGTATTGTCAGTTTCCAAATTTTTTCAAGATTAAGCTATTTGTCCTTCCCTATCTGGGGCTTGCTGCAAGTGAAAAGAGGGAGTGTGGTCCTTCTTTCTTTCCAGCGTTAGAGCAAGGAAGTAAGACGTGGCAGGAAATACTGTAGTTGTCTTATATTGTTGAAGCTGGCTTTGTGCTCTCCAGGAGTGGCCAGTATTTAAATCTGGCTTTCTCCTGGGGCATTTTCATGGGTTCTTCGGAGATCTCTACTCGCCTCCACACACATGCACACACACACGTACCTGGCAAATGCATTCTCCTCTGTCGGTTGCTTTCTTCCTGTATAGGCCCTAATAACTCAACAGTCCATTTCCTGTTTCCCCATGAGAAACAGGTTCTGTGCTCACACAAGCTCTGAGACTGTGGGCGGATTCCAGCATTGTAAAGCAGCTGCTGGCCCATACAGTGGCCCCTGCATTTCTTGGGCTGGAGTCAAAAATTAGTCAACTTTGTGGGCCGGCCCGGTGGCGGTTAAGTGCGCACGTTCCACTTCGGCAGCCTGGGGTTCGCTAGTTTAGATCCTGGGTGTGGACATGGCACCACGTGGCAAGCCATGCTGTGGTAGGCATCCCACATATAAAGTAGAGGAAGATGGTCATGGATGTTAGATCAGTGCCAGTCTTCCTCAGAAAAAAGAGGAGGATTGGCAGTAGTTAGCTCAGGGCTAATCTTCCTTGAAAAAAAAAAAGAAAACAAAAAAGGAAATTAGTCAACTCTGCCCCTCTAACTGCAGGACATACATAACCCTCTCCTTTGAATCCCTTCTCATTAGGCTTGTGGTGAAATGCAGGCCCCCTTCCTTCTTTGAGGGGAGGTATCCACAGCACACCAACACTTCTCACCAAATAAATCCTTTTCAAAAACTTTCTCTTAATGCTTAACAACTTCTTTTTTACCCTTGATATACGTGAAGCTTTTAGAGTTCCATAACTGTTTTTCAACTGTTTTCTGTGAAAATTTGCAATTTTGCTGGCACTTCACTTTGGTATGACATAGATATTACATAGTGGAGCCTCTGTCAAAACTTCTAAATCATATCATGTGGTTACTGTAGTTAAACAGGGATTTCAGGGACCAAGTAAATAATTTCTGAGTAAGGGCAGGTAATATCATTTTCTCCTTCTCTCTTCTGTCAAGGAAGCTTAATTGTCCTCATCTGCAAAATGGAACCCCATCCGTTCCTTGCCTCACTAAGGATAGATAAATAAGACACTATGAGCATAAAGATGACTCTGGATGGACCACAGGCCCTGGAGAATAGTTAAATAATCTCCAGAGGAAGCATGTTTCATAAAGAAGGCAAGTAGAGATAAAGAGCTTGATAGAAAGAAGAAAAGAAAATGCCCAATTTCATCAGTGTTTTTCTAAACTCCATCCTAACGCCTCCCACCCCTGCCTTGGTTTGGAGCTGTCTTCTTGTTATATTCAGGTCCCTATTATAGCCCCAAAGCAACACTTGCCCAGAGCAGAGCCAGGTCCTGTTGGATCAATAATCCTTGGCTCTATGTTTTCCAGCTGTATTTTGTATCTGTGTCTGTGGGTTTAAGGTGGGGTAGATGTCATCACTTTTGACAAAATGGCAGAATATCTTTACTCTATCATGATGAAAAGACATCTTGGTCTCCTGGTTCAGAGCGAGAGTCTGCCTTGCAAGGAATTCAAAGGCTGTAACCTAGAGTTGCCATCAAGCCAGCAGATGGAGTAGGAGTCCTTCTCTGTGTGCCTCTGGGCCCACCTGGGCTGGTGCTCAGGGTGAAGCTGGGCCCAGCTCTGCAGCCAGAGGGAACAGGGAAATGAATACAAATGATTGCACCTCATTGCCATAACTGTTGTTCTGTCTGCAGAGGATTTGGTAAAATATGATCTTGGGAAAGTTGTTTTCATGTGCCTCTCTGGAATTACTGCAGAAATGATTGTAAGTAGTGGGTGCTTGTGTGCCTGAGATAACTGTAAGTCATAAGAGAACAGAAGATATAGAGATGACAGAATCAAGTTCTGGGCAGAGGGGGGAATATGGCACTATCCTCTTTATCCTGAAAAACCTTGAGGAGGACACAGGAATACAACCACTGGCTTTTGGTAGGAAAGGGCAGCCTTAAGAGGAAAGTTTGGACAATGAAGCTGAATTACCATCTGCCTAACTCACTCTTCTCTGTCTGAAGTGTAGGCACTCTGTCTGAATTTTTCCTTCTTACTAAAATCTGTAGATAGCTTAAGAAATTTGCTTTGGGGCCAGTAGTAGAATTTAAGCTACCCTGGTATTACTTCTTCCTATTTCCTTGGAACCCAGCACACAGCTGGATATGTGGCAGCTCCTACAAATAACAGAGGTTTGAATGGCATTCTCACTGAGAACTCTCTCTGCCCCTCTCAGGCATTCAGCACCCCTTCTGTGAAATGGAGAGTCCTCCTCACCTCCTCCCGTATGAATGGAAAGGGGCTTCAGAATAGAAGATAGGCAGTGGATGGATTCCTATTCTCTGAGGGCAGGGCCTTTGACTCTCCCCTCTGACTTCCTCTATCTAAATAACCCAAATCCAGAAGTAGAGGTGGATTGGGGGATTTAGCAGGATAGCCTCCATAACTCAAGGCCTACCCACTGCGGACTGCCCAGGAAGCCATAAGGAGGTTGGCTTCCTGGCTGGTCCTTTGCTCAATCCTAAAGTGAGAGGAGTAAAGGGTGCTTGGGTTCATAGCTGCAGAGCAGGCGGCAGTCTGCTCTTCATTGGGAATCCAGAGGTGTCTGGCAAGTCTCTTGGCCACAGGCCTCCCTGGAGCCCAGAGCTCTTTGAAGAGAAGAAAAGGTTCTAGGAACAAGGAAGCTGCTGCTCTTGATAAAAAAGAGTCGGGAGGGAGGAAAATGAGACTAACAAGGGCTGAAGAGAACTGTCTGCAGCTGAAGAGAATGTTAATGGCTCTGCTTCTGAGCTTCAAAGCCTGAGCTGGATAGGATCGCACACAGATGCCTCTGCTGTCACCTAGAGAATACTTACCAAGGACTGCGGCTTGCAAACAATCACAGCCTGACTTTCCCAGGGCAAGGAAGAAGCAGTGCCTGCTGAGACTGAGAAAAGAGAAACTTTTGGGAGATCCTAGGCCTGGCTCAGCTAGTTGGGGTTTAACTCATCTCTTCTGCATCAGTCAACAAATGGGATTCTGGAAGAACTTAGGTGCAAGGGAAATTGCTCTCATTGAACAAGTCTGGCTAATGGTTGTCTCTTTTCTCTGTTTACAAAATGATAGCTGCTATGGACTGAATTGTATTGCTCTGAAATTTATATGTTAAAGCCCTAACTCCCAATGTGATGGTATTTGGGGAAAGACCTTTGGAGAAATTATGTTTAGATGAGGTTATGCGGGTGAGACCCTCGTGATAAAATCAGTGCCCATAGAAGAGGAGACATCAGAGGGCTTACTATCTACCCCCACTCCCCGACTCCCTGTGTGAGCACCCAGCAAGAAGGCAGCCATCTGTATGCCGGGAAGAAAGCCCTCGCAAGAACTCAACCACACTGGCACCCTGACCTCAGACTTCTGCCTTCAGAACTGTGAGAAAATAAATTTAAGCCACCCAGTCTACGGTATTTTGTTGTAGTAGCCAAAACTAACTAATACAGTAGCTCTAGTGGATGCTGTTGGTTGCCTGCCCAAACCCCTTTGCCACATCAGTGTGTTCGTTTCCCCAGCTGCTGTATTGGTCCCAGTGACTCACAGATGCCCCTTCTCCAGAAAATTGCTCTTAGTAGATGAGAGAACCCTTCTGTACCTCCCTACAGCTTTCAGCCAAGGGGGTACAAAGGCCAGCCCCTTTACCTCAAGGAAGGATCAATTCTTTGGTGATATTCATGCTTCTGAGTTTCTCTGTGGGGTCAGGCTTATTAAGCCAGACACAAAACTGTGACCACCTCCTTCTTTCCTACTATTTCCTGCTTCCTCCCTTGTCTTTCTCCTGAGGGCATACCTCAATAAATCAAAAGACCTGAATCCTGTCTCAGGCTCGGCTTCTGGGAAACCCAACTTAAGACAGCATCTCTCCCAAGTGGTAGAGTATTGAGGAACCCAAATGGCTGTACAGTACTTTGTGAGTATAGTGATAGTGATAATGAACACTGAGAACAGCAGCCCCTATTCCTGTGTCCAAAAAGTGTAGAGGAATAAAGGTCCACTAAGAAAGAAGATGAGAATATGTTCTTCTAACAATAAATGGCTTCTTCAACAGGCATCTGTTGGACAGCTGTGCTTTCCTTGCCAGCAAGTGGGTTTTTTTTGTTTTTGTTTTTAAAGATTTTATTTTTCCCTTTTCTCCCAAAGCCCCCGTGGTACATAGCTGTGTATTTTTAGTTGTGGGTCCTTCTAGTTGTGGCATGTGGATCGCTGCCTCAGCATGGCTTGATGAGTGGTGCCATGTCCACTCCCAGGATTTGAACTCGCGAAACCCTGGGCCACCGAAGCAGAGTGCGCAAACTTAACCACTTGGCCACGGGGCCAGGGCCAGCCCTGCCAGCAAGTGTTTAAACAGCCTTGTTAGCATAGAGCCACAGGCTGAGGTTCCACAGGGTTAGGCAATTATGGAAGCATCTTGACTGCAAGAATCCTTGAGCCATGACTAGAGAGAAAGTTAATTAGTCAGGTCCATCCTTTGATTGGGAGCCAGCCAGGCTCCACACTCCCCTGGGCAGGGTCCAGAGTTCTCTGAAAGGAGGAGCCCAGTACCTGCCCAGGAAACTGCCTGCTCTGATGGGGGCTTTAGGTACTCAGGTTCTGTCACCTCTCTGCTGTTTTGCTGTTGGCTTTTTCATGATGCTGTTTTGTTCCTGGGAGATTCTTTTTTACTCTTTTTGTAATAGTTCCATTTGTTTTCCCTCCCTCTTCCTTTTCTAGTCCTTGCTTTCCTCTCTCAGTCCAGGCTTTGTCATCAGAGCCTGTGTGATTTTGGACTGGCTCCAGCTTAGGATGAGGGTGGATTCTTATATTCTTCCAAGAAAGCCTCCACAAGATAATTCCTTACTGCTTCTGATTACCTCTTAGAGCTTAACTTCCCTGCCACTAACAATGAGGACAGGAAGGGATAGAGTAGGCAAAGGGGCAGAGAACTCTCTCCTGACATGCCACTGGGTCCTGACATGCCACTGACATACCTTGGCCCATCTATTTTGATAGTGGCCCGAGGAGAAATCTGTGAGAGAGCACAGTAAATGCTTTTCCAGATGCTCCCAAAGATTTAGGGACATGCCTCAAACATCCCTAACGTCTTTAGCAGGTACTTAGTTGAGTCTCTATTTTTAGAATGAGAGTGGCTCTTGATTCTTGTTCTCAAGAGATCTGGGATCTTGTGTTTAGATCTAAAGGTGAAAAAGGAAATTTTGGACAACTCTTACCCATTTCCATAACTTTTCTTCCAACATATTTTTTAGGAGGGAATAAAATAGAGGTTGTATAAGGACCTTATTATATCAGACAACTGAAAGGCAGCTATCTGCTTTCTTCCTAAACATCTCCAACAACGAGTAGACTTGCTGCAGGAAGACTAAATCCCTGTGTTCAAATGATGCATCAAGATGTAGACTATAGGAGCCGGCTTGGTGGCACAGTGGTTAAGTGCACACGTTCTGCTTCTTGGCGGCCTGGAGTTTGCCGGTGCGGAGCCTGGGTGTGGACATGGCACCGCTTGGCAAAAGCCATGCTGTGGTAGGCGCCCCACATATGAAATAGAGGAAGATGGGCATGGATGTTAGCTCAGGGCCAGTCTTCTTCAGCAAAAATAGGAGGATTGGTGGCAGATGTTAGCTCAGGGCTAATCTTCCTCAAAAAAAAAAAAAAAAAAGATGTAGACTATATCCATCACTTGGCATTGCTTGCTGCTATATTGCTTCATTCTTAGACAGGCTCCCCCAAAATGACAGCCAGATGACCATCAGCAGCCTCAAACCACTGCTACCCTTAGAACTCACCATTCCATAGGGAGAGAGCATGTATGTTTTCCCATAGATTCTACAAAAGTCCAGAGAAGACAGTGATTGGTGTGGTTTGAGTCATATGTCCTTCTCTAAACCAGTGGCTGTTCACAGAGGTGTTGAATAATCTGATGTGCTATGCCTGGGTCATGTCCTTACCCCAAGTTGAGGGGAAGATCTTGTTCCTCCAGAACTCTGTGATCTTGGAATAACTAGGGAATAGGAGAGACTGGTCCGCTAAGGAAGTGATGCTTGGGAGGAACATGTATGCGTTACAGCATGCGTTGTCTAGTCTCCTCTTTGATTGTAGTTTACATCTAGCTCATTCAAATGAAATTGCTTACAAAAAACAAATTATGGGTTCAGCAATCAGTTGTGAATGGTGCTTTCTAGACTCAGGTGTGAAGAAAGACACGTTCAGTTCAAGAAAGGATCAATTCAGTCCACCTAGTTTGAGAAGCCTCTGGTCATAGTGTCCAGGGAACCAGCTGGTGATGTTGGAGAAGCACAAGGAGGAGGCAATCTTGCTATGAACCCAAGTCCTGTGCCAGGAGGAGCATCCTGGCACATAGTGGCATTCAGTTAATATTTGTGGAATGGCTTCTCCAAGAATCACAGGGCATAGAAAAAGAGGAGAGAAGCAGGAAGAACCAAGAGCTGAAGGCAGACTCCTGTGCTAAGCCAGAGTTCCACTCTTTGACCCAGCCCTATCCCCACAATTTGCCAGACCATTCACAGCTGATACTCTAGGGTTTTCCCATACTACAATGAAAGTTATTGTTTCATTGTCTTTATTCTAAACAGCTGGTGAAGTATATGACTTTCTAATAACTCATGATGGAGGACAGGGCAGGTAACAGAAGCAATGACAGATGGATACTGGTCTCAGGTCCAGAGTCTTCAGAAACAGGCAGTGTTCCTCTTGAAAGTGGCTTTTAGACTTTATAACATTGTAGTAAATTGTCACAATTATAGACAAATGTCAGAGAAAGATTCCACAATTGTGGTTTTTTAAGCAACCTTTTCTTGGATATAGGTGGGCTTTGGGAGATTTGTGCTGATTTATCCTTCCCACCATCCTCCCTCCATGTCTCCATCTGGTGGGTAGATAGGCAGGCACCCGTGTGTGTTCCAGGGAAGCCTGCGGGCTCTCAGAGCAGGAGGTGGCCTTCAGCAACCTGGCTGAGCCACAATGTGGAAATGAAAAGATAAAAACTGGGGCTGGCCCCGTGGCCGAGTGTTAAGTTCGCGCGCTCCGCTGCAGGTGGCCCAGTGTTTCATCAGTTCGGGTCCTGGGCGCGGACATGGCACTGCTCGTTGAAGCATGCTGAGGTGGCGTCCCACATGCCACAACTAGAAGGACCCACAACTAAGACTATACAACTATGTACCGGGGGGGACTTTGGGAAGAAAAAGGAAAAAAATTTTAAAAATCTTTAAAAAAAAAAAGAAAAGATAAAAACCTGAGATATGTGATGGGGGCTGTAGTTTGGAATAAATGGGCTCAGGCCCTCTGTCCAGTCAGCCTAACACTCTGGCAGCTGCTACATTTAATGGACGACTCCATTAACATGTCCTTGGATGGAGGAGGGAGAGGGAGAGGGAGAGAGGTAAGTGCATGTGTGTGTGTGTGTGTGTGTGTGTGTTGGGAAAAACTAAAAAAGCTTGGAGCTTTCCTTCATGTACTCTGGGGGAGCTTTGTGTGGTTCCTTTAGTCTGCGTGCCATCGCAGGCTTGGATAGCTGAGGCAGAACTGGGAAGGGTAGCAATTTGGATAGGGTAGAATGAGGGCTCAGACCACCTGCCATCTCATCCCCACAGGATAGGGATGATGAAAGAGAATATATCCTTTCTCCCTTGTAGTGAAGAAATTGTAGGTCCTGGAATTCAGAAGATAAAAACATGGGCAATTTTAGGATGCCTTCTAAGAGATTCTCTGATAATGCTGGTGGATGAGTAGAGGAGAGGCAAAGTGAGTCCCAGGATTCAGAAGCTGGTTCATGAGTGAGAAAAAACTAGATTCCACTGCAGGAGGAGAGGCGAGACAGATCTAAAGAGGAAAAGAAAGGAAGCAGACACCCATCATCTACCTGAGGATGTTTAGGTTCAGGCCCTCTCTACAAGCTAGAGAAGGATAAGATGCCTTTTACCATAGCTAATGAATGAGGCTAAAAACCTATCAGATAATCAAGATGCCTGAGACTTCCTGAGTCCCTAGTACACAGAGAACACAAAGGATAGTAACAAGAAACCATGTTTCCACTGAGGGATTTTAAGTCTTAGGATCTTCCCGCTCCAGCCTTTTAGCTGTCAGACTGCATCAAGGCAGAATATTGAACCCAATCATATCACAGCTGCTGGGAATTTCCCCAGAAGAGAGCATGCAACAAGAGGGGACAGAGCTGCTCTGAACTAAGACTCTGCTCCTGGCATCCTTGAATGCCCTCGCCAGCTCACCTCCTCTCAGAAGTCACTTGCAGAGGCAAATCTAGTTATTTGGGGTGCTGCCTACCCACACAGAACTGTGTATGATCTGCCCAGAGACAAGCTCTCAGTCAGATCAAGGCTGTGATTCTCAAGTGTATGGGCCTGACCCTGAGTCCTAGGTTGGAGTGAAGGCCAGATTGGAGGGTGTAGTGAACAGGCTTACAGGTCAAAAGTGCTGGGTTCAGGTCTTGATTCTTCCCCATGTAATTGTGTGACCTTGAGCTATTACTTGAGTTCTTTAAACTTTAGTCTTTCATCTCTAAAATGGGGATAATAATACCTTCTTCAGATGGCTATTATCAAAATCAGGTAATATGCGTAAAAGACTTTGTAAAATGCTGTATTGGTGGAAAGAATTATTTCCCCATTCCTTCATTCTGTCTTCCAAATCCAAAGGCCTCTCATTGGAATGTGTGAAAGCTTTTGGGTTCAAGGTAAGCATCTGGAAAGGTATGTTTGTGGTGAGGGCAAGGAGAGATGAAAGGAGTGTGAAGGTGCAGCGAAGTGGCATCTCCTGTAGTAATGGAGGATGTGACATGAGCTTCTTACTCATACAGTACAAGTCTGTAAACACCTCCGTTTTTTTTTTAAAGATTTTATTTTTCCTTTTTCTCCCCAAAGCCCCCTAGTACATAGTTGTATATTTTTAGTTGTGGGTCCTTCTAGTTGTGGCATGTGGGATGCTGCCTCAGCATGGCTTGATGAGCAGTGCCATGTCCATGCCCAGGATCCGAACCAGTGAAACCCTGGGCTGCCGAAGTGGAGCGCACAAACTTAACCACTCGGCCACGGGGCTGGCTCCCTGTAAACACCTCTTGAGTTGGTACCTGTGGCAAAATAAGAAATACATATTTGATCTTCGTTCCTAGTTTCTGGCAAAGAGCTCCTAAAACCCTTGTAATTTCCTGCATAATGGGGGTGATAACAACATCTTTTGTTTTTGACACAGACCTCCTAAATCCTTTGGAATTTCCAGGGTGATAGGAGCCTTTTTAGTTCTATTGGCAACTCTTGGTGGGACCCTACGTAGCTTCAGGGTGGGGGCTGGTCACCAGAAAGACTAAGCCTTGATTAGAAGCTGAGAACTTTCAGCCTCATTCCCCCCACCCTCTGAGGAGGGGATAGGGGCTGGAGATTAGGTAAATAATCTGTTATGCCTATGTGATGAAACCTCCATAAAAGCCCCTAAATGACAAAGTTCAGAGAGCTTCCAGTTTCATGAACGCATCCACAGCCAGGAGGGCAGTGCATCCCAAATCCGTGGAGACAGAAGCTCCAGCGCTCAGGATCCTCTTGACCTCGCCCTGTGGACGTCTTCATCTGACTGTTCATTTGTATCCTTTATAATAAAGCAGTAAATGTAAGTAAAGTGCTTTCTTTAGTTCTGTGAAGTGTTCTAGCAAATTATTGCACCTGAGGAAGGGATCATGGGAACCCTGAATTTATAGATAGGTCAGAAGTAGAGGAGGCCAGGGACTTCCAATTGGCATCTAAAGTGGGAGGCAGTCTTGTGGGACTGAGCCTTTAACCTGTGATATCTGATGCTAACTTCAGGTAGTTAGTGTCAGAATTGAATTAAATTATAGGACACCCATCTGGATTCCAGAGAGTTGGAGAATTGATTGTTGGTATAAGGGAAAGCTTCACACATTTGGTGCCAGAAGTGTTCTGTGGAGAAACAGAGCTTAGTAGTAGTACTCCACCAAGAAGCCACTGACTTGAAATACCTGAGAGCCTGATGCCTTTCTGATAAAGGAACGGCAATTAGGGACACCAGAAAATGAGAATCCTGGCATGGACAGTGAGGGGCACATTCTGGACAAAGTTGCTTGCTGTGACTCTTCATGGCTCAAACTTATATCCTGGCTCCTCTGTCTATGATCTTTTCAGCTTTTACTCCCATGGTTAATCATTTGGTCCGGTGTTCCGTTCCTAATTCCCCAAAGAGAGAATCTGACCCCCTCACTTTTTCATACCAGGCCTCATCAGTTTGCCTCAGTTGAGAGCTATGGTTGGAGGACTTGGGCTGTCATCATAGAATACTTGGCTGCATAAGATAAAAAGAGTAGCTCACATTTATTGAGAGATTACCATGCATGAGGCACAGTGCTAAATGCTTTTCAGGCTTATCTCACTAATTTAATCCTCCAAGCAACCCCACTGAAGTAAGTTCTAATATTTTCCCCATTGTGTAAATGAGGAAACTGACGCGCAGAGGCTAGGTAACTATTAAGTGGTAGAGCTGGGATTTGAATCCAGGCAGAATAGCTTCAGAACCAGAGCTTGTAAGCAGTTTCTATACTGCTTCTGAGGTAGGGCCATGGGTGAAGTTACTCCTCTAAGAAAGGATGGTGGCATGTGCTCTACATTTGTAGTCCAGATTCGTCCTGCAGGAGGCAAGACAAACAAATTTGATTCCAGAGTTTTCCGGCTGTTTTGTGAGTGCTCCTTTAGGAACTGTGAATGAGTGTGGTGTGAAAAAGGCTCCATTGCCATTTAAGATTGATAAACACTTAGGGGTGTATGGCCCCTTGAGATATTACAGTAAAAAACAGCTTTGGGACCGGCCCTGTGGCTGAGTGGTTAAGTTCGTGCGCTCCGCTTCGGTGGCCCACGGTTTCGCTGGTTCGGATCCTGGGCATGGACATGGCACTGCTTGTCAGGCCATGCTGAGGTGGCGTCCCACGTGCCACCACTAGAAGGACCCACAACTAAAATACACAACTGGGTACTGGGGGGATTTGGGAAGAAAAAGCAGAAAAAAAAAGATTGGCAACAGTTAGCTCAGGTGCCAATTTTAAAAAAAGAAAAAAAAAAAAAACAGCTTTGCCCTTTGTTAGGTCTAGAGTTTCCAAAAATTATCTGAGCAGAGAACTCATTCTTTTTCTTTGCAAGATGCCTACTTATATACAGTGGATCACTGTTTCAGGATTCCTGGTTGGGAAATGCCCTCCTAGACTTATTTAGGAGGGCAGCTAAGATTTCTGCAGAGAACAAAGTTCTCTGTGGCCAGTCAGCTCAGATGGCAACCACAGGATGCTAATTAACCAGGGTCAGGCAGCGGCTGACATTCCTAGGCTACATGAAGAAGCCATCCAACAGAGTTGGATAGCTTATTTCTTGCTTTTATTTCCCCTTGTCACTGTTCTTCTCTAGATCCTTTACATGTCAAGTCTGAACTGTCAAAACAGCCTTCTGACTAGTCTCCCTGCCAGCTGGCTCTCCTCTCCTGTCTATCCTGCACACCTGGCCAGATCTGTCTTCCTGAAACAGTTTCGAGCTTGCCACTCTCCTGTCCCAAATGTATTAATTCAGCTTTCAAGATTGTCCTGGGTGGTCCTGGCCTACCTTCCCTTCTCCCTCCTCATGCCCTACATTCATTCATTCTAGATGAAGCTGAATCATTCTGGAGCCCCTCTATGCTTTGTGCGTGCTGCTTCCTCCAGCCAGTGCTTATAAAGCTCCTCGCCTCCCTGTTTCCTCTTGTTAGAATCTTGTGTTCTCATTCATTCACTTATCCATTCAACAACCATTTATTTTGTATGCCCAGTCCTGTGCTAGAATAAGACAGTCCTTAACTTCAAGGAGCTAATAAAAACAGATAAATACAGGGTGATATGTACTATGATAGAGTGATGCTCAGGGTTTCATGGGTGGGGCACCTATCCCTGCCTGTGGCACGGGAGGCAGGTCAGAGTAGGCTTCCTGGAGAAAGGGATGTTGATGTTTAAAGGGTGAAAGGTATTAGTCATTTGAGGGCATGTGGTGTGCTGGGATCTGGCCAAGAATGTGTTAGGTACCTGGGTCTCTGCTGCAGCACAAACCCGACGGGTTCTCCCTAACCTCCCTGTCCTCAGGGAGAATGTCAAGCTGATCTGGTTGACCTGGGGAAGACAGGAGAAGGGAAATCACTTGTGCTCATCATAGCATTGGGGTCTGGGGCTGGGATGAGGAAAAGGACAATGACTGACATGCTCTTTGCATCATATGGTTCAACAACCTCCCGTAGCTCCCAAGTCTTCTGTAAGTGATGCACACCAATGGAGGAGCTTGGTTGCCAGGGGCAACCCCAGAAGTCAGCCTCATTCCAAAGGCAGTCACTGAAGCCCCTTGCCCCAGGGCCTCGTAGTTTGGCCCTGATAGACAACAGGTACATGACTCATCTCAGCCAGTCCCTGTGGAAAGCAACAGGACAGGGCCATTGTGTTCAGGTGGGTCTGAGTGAAGAGTGTGGAAGATATCCCAGCCACTCAGCAGGATCCTGAGAAAAGACTCACAAAACAGTGGATGGCAAAAACAAAAACAAAAACAAATAACAGTAGATGGCATTTTAATCCACAAGAATATTTAATATGAGTAACATAACCTGTTTTTCTGAGACACGGCCTAATTTACTTCAGGCCTCAGGCTTAGTACGTTACCATTGACAACCTGCAGGTCTGATGTATGTGTGTGTAGGTCTGCAGTGCTAATGAGACTGTAGATGTAGTGACTCCTCTTGCTCATAGTTTCCTACTCTACCAATGTTTCTCCTTTTCCTGAGCTAGGACTTGTGATCTGGGAATATGTGTCCTATCTACGGGAGAAGGCAGAGCAAAGCGTGTAGGCTTCTTTGACAGGGAGAGTGTGCTCCTGCTGCAACTGACATGTAATTTGGTTTACCGAGGCTCCCTGCTTCTTTTTCTCGTTCCTGCTGTTCTGCCTGCTTCAGTTGCCTGCTGCTCTCTCCACAGTGAGGGAAGCCTGCGATATGTAGATTCAAAGCACCTGGGTTTCAGTTTCTGCTCTTTGACTTGGGCAATATATTTAATCAGCTTGAGCCTCAGTTTCTTTATCTGAAAAATAGAAACAGTAGCACCTGCCCTACCCAATCACAGGGTTATTGTAAATATCAAATGAGATAACTTATGAGAAAGTGTTTTGTAAACTATAAGTAGCAATAGTAGAAGAAGTAGCAGCTGCTGCCAGTTATTGAGTGGTTACTGTGCCTATTGCTGTCCTCTTTATTTACATTATCTCCTTTTAGTCAAGATATTATTATTTTTCCTCTTTTTTTTTTTGAGGAAGATTAACCCTGAGCTAACTACTGCCAATCCTCCTCATTTTGCTGAGGAAAACTGGCCCTGAGCTAACATCCATGCCCATCTTCCTCTACTTTATACATGGGACGCCTACCACAGCATGGCTTTTGCCAAGCAGTGCCATGTCCGCACCCGGGATCCGAACCTGGGAACCCCTGGCCGCCGAGAAGCGGAACGTGTGAACTTAACCGCTGTGCCACTGGGCTGGCCCCCAAGATATCATTATTTTTATTCAGATCCTCTCTGCTCTTTAAGAGTGAGCTCACAATTCACTTTCCCATGAGTTTCTTTGAGAGCTCTTGCTCGTGTTGCTTCCTAGCTTCTCTGAACTCGTTTGCACCATTTAGGTTAACCACCTGGTTTGTACCATCTAGGTGGTTAACCTAGAAATAACCATTATTTCCCAAGTTCACATTCTCTTTCCCCAGCTGGATTATAAACTCCTTAAGGGTAGGGACTAGGTGCGCTATTTCACTTGCCTTCCCCAAGATACTAAACATATGGTAGGTGCACTAGAAAACTTAAGATTGAAAATTTCTGGCCACATAGCTATTGCATAAATTGGGAATTCCCTATATTTTGCAAAGCAAAGCCCTGGGTGGAGAGTTAGTTGTTACTCTCTGTCTCTGTCACCAGGAAAGGACCCATCTGCTCAATTCAGGTTGATAATCATCACCTTTACAAAGCCTTCACCAAACTCCTAGACTGAGAATTCTGATGGCAGAACCTCCTTCAGAAACACTAATAATGTTACTCACTACTTCCCCTTCCATACCCTTGTCTTGCTCCATACCCTTGTCTTGCTCCATACTTTTCTCCATGCTCATACAAATATATACACATGAATTCTATTATTAAAAGATAGAGTGACTCCTCTTTAAGACTCCAGAGGATAGCAAAGAAGACTAGAGTTAGATATCAGGAATAACTTTCCTCTCACCTCAGTATGGAGCCTCAGGAGCAGGGCTATATGGACACTATAGATCCTTTAAGAAGAGAATCTTCCTCCTTTCTAATTTTTAGCTTAGCTCAAATCACTGCCTCTGGCCCAGTGTGCCCCAAACACATGAGCCTCCTTTCTCGTCTTAGGACCTGCCGTGTCCGTCTTAGGACCTGCCATGTCCGGTCTAGCTTTAGGGCCTTTGTACTAGCTGTTCCCACAGCCTGGAAGCTGCTGCTCAGAGATCTTTGCCTGGCTGGCACCTTCATATCATTCAAGTCTCAGCCTAAATTACAAGTCTTTCCTGATCTCCCAATTTAAAATAGCTTCCTTGGGGGGAAAATATAGACTATACACATGTATTTGCTTTTTATATGAATAACTTTTTCTGGAAGGATGCACAAGAAATTAACATTTGTTGCTTATAGGGAGGAAAACTGGATGGCTGGGAAACAGGGCTGAAAGAGAGACTTCTCTTCATTTCCTTTTCTATTTCTTCTTCTAAATTTAGACTCACTGAATATATTATCTATTCAAAAATTAATTTAAAAATACAAATAAGGGGCTGGCCCTGTGGCCAAGTGGTTGAGTTCGTACTCTCCACTTCGGCAGCGCAGGCTTTCGCCGATTTGGATCCTGGGCGTGGACATGGCACCGCTCATCAAGCCATGCTGAGGCGACATCCCACATGCCACAACTAAAAGGACCCACAACTAAAAATATATACAACTATGTACTGGGGGGATTTGGGGAAAAAAAAACAATAAAAAAATACAAATAAAAGGAGAAAAAAATAAAGTAGCCCCTTGCGAAGCTCTTTATTTACTTTATGAATTTTATTTACAAAATTGATGGTGGGCCATTGTTTGCTGAACCACTCCCTGCTCTGTCATATCATCTTGTTTGATATACATCCTGGTACTGCTTATTAGTTTACTCCTTTCTTATTTGCCTTCTTCTGCTAGAATGCAAGCTCCATGAAATCAGCGTGCTTGTCTGTCTTGTTACTACCATATCCCTCACCCAGAACAGTTTCTGGCTCATAGTAGGTCCTCAATAAATACTTGTTGATTGACTGAATATTTGAATTTGTCTGGGCTGAAGGGAAGAGCAGCCTTGTTTAGAAGGAGATAAAATAAGGTAAACATTTGGTGGCAGCCCCTCCAAGAAGAATAATATCTAGTTTCTTTATCCTCAAGAAAGCCCAACCCGTAGTTCTTGTCTCAAGGAGTGGCTGTTCATGCCTGATCCTGAAAGCAGATGCAAAACTGAGTACGTGACCTCCTAGGACATGTTCCAGAAGGTAGAGAAACCAATGGAGTCACCATTTTTCAGTCTAGGAAGAAGAAAAAACACCACACACACACACACACCCTTACCCTACATCTAGGGAAAGTGCTCAGTTGGCAAATTGAGCTTTGCAGACAGTAGCCTCTGAGGGAATGAGGGAATGGACTCTCACTGCCAGAATGAGAGTAACAGCCGGGACCTGGGTAGGGGGAGGAGATGGGCGAAGGGGAAGGAGGGAGTTTGGCACATTACAACTTAGGCGGCACATTGCCCTGAACAAACAGCCTACATCACCGTGTGCTGATTAATTTTTAAAATGTTTCTGAATCAACTCATTCTCTGCATGTCCGGGGCTGGGCTTTTCACAGCCATGCAGCACACTGGCCAAGAAAGTGTGGGGTCCTGAAGGAGAAATAGCTCTCCATGAGTCACCCACACTGGGCACTGCCTACCCAGGGCAAGCCCTGCTGCAAAGGAGCTGGGCCCATCCCACAATGCTTGGAGGTTGAGCAGAGGGTCGGAAGACTCAGGCTACATCACTTTTTTTCTCCCTTGGAATGTCAACTGGGAGGTTCCTCATCTTCTAACTTACCCCAACACTATCTTCACAACCAGACATGGTCTGATGCTCACTCAGAGGAAGATGAGCGGGCTCCCAGTGGAGTGCTCTTGAGAAGCAGTGGAAAGGGCAAAGGTTTTGGAGTTACCCAGGCATGGAGGTGAATACGGCTCCATCCCCTGCTAGCCTTGTAATTTTGATCAAGTCGTGTAAAATCCCTGAACCTAAGCTTTCTCAACTTTCTCTACAATAACACCTTGTGGAGTTATTTAAATTAAAATAAAATAATATGCATAAAGTATAAAGAATAGTGTAGACACCTAATAGAAGGATTTAGGGAGGCAGGAAGGCAGTGTACTTGCCCAGCAGTGTCTAGGAAGGAGAAGGATTGAGTCTACCTTAGACTAGCTACTTGCAGCTGAGCTCATAAAGCCTCATCTAACACAGTTGATCTTGTCCTTTTGACTTTCCTGATCGGAGTCTAGCTTGGCAATGTTGGTTTCTCTGTATTTCAGCCTGGTATTCAGATGTATCAACTGGTTTTCATTCACTGGTTCCTCTGGAGCTTTGAAAGAGCTTTAAGAGGACATTGAATCCTTTCTCCTTCATTCATATGGAAGAGCTTCACCCTCAGACAAGCCCAGGACATCAGCTGAGACTGAGGGGAGAAATGAGGCCACAGCCTGGGCGCTATAGCTCACACTTCCCCTGCCCTCTAGCTGGGACTTGTGTCTACATCTTCCAGGGTGTGCTGCTGGAGCCCTGGGAGGGAGCCTGTGGGTGCTCTGTGAGGTGAAGGTTAAGCAGTCTGCTGGCTCTGACATTGGTGGTCCCCCTGCTTCAAGTGCTGAGTGATAACGGAGCCTATGTACTCAAGACTTGCCATTCTCTTATACCACAAGTATGTCCAGCATCCAGCAGCATTCTCTGGCCCATCAGAAGGGAGAGGGATAAAAGGAGGGGCACCTAGGGCATGTATTGCTTTGGACAGATCTGTGCCAGTGTTGACATGGGATTTCCTGCCTGAGTGCTACTGAGTACCTGCTGAGTTCCAGGCCTATGTACATGTATTTGTGTGTGTGTGTGTGATATGGGTGGGTTTGGGGGCAGTGCACAGTTCTGTGTGTATACAGATGCTCTGGGTATATATGAGGTTCAGCACTAGAGGGGCTTCCAGGATTTGTCTGTAGCTTCATCTCAAGTCCCCTCCCCCCAACCGCCTCCCAGCTCCTAGAGGGGGAGCTGTAATTCAGCCCTCAGGCTACCTAGCTGTATTCCCCTCCCCACAACCCACCAGCCTCTCATTCTGTCACAACAAGGAGCTTTGGCAGAAAGGGAGGGAGCGTGGGTGCTGCAGAGAGAAAAACACCCCAAAGTTTCAGTAAAATGGCAAGAGAGATGCCAGCACACAGGGAGCAGGAGCCTTCTGTTTCTCATAGCCTGCACTGCTGGGCTGGGGGACATATACCATGATTTCCTTTCCTTCCTTCCTCCTTCTTTCTCTTCCCTCCCTGGGTGATATTCAGGAAAGGGAGACCTGCAGTGACACGAGAAAAGGAAGAAAGATGATTTTCTGAGGGACCAACATCTTCTGTTCCTACCAGGCAGTTCTGGGCTCTGCTTGCTTTGGGCAAAGTGGAGTGTGCTTATCTGTGTGTGTGTGTGTGAAAGAGAATGTATGTGAGTGTGTGTGTGAGAGTGTGTTGTTAGTATATGAGTGTGTGTGTGTGTGTGTGTGTGTGTGTGTGTTTGGGGAGCAGTAAAGATAAAGGGCAGAGAGAATAGAAAGAAGCAAACACAGGATTGGTTAGATATCTGCCTTGGATAACCCATACATAAATAATTGAATATTGACTGTATTTGTGCAATGGGTTGGCCATTACCTAATATTATGCAACATTAAAATAAAGATACATAGAAGAAAAAACCTCAAGATTGACATTTTTCTTCATGTGTTTGAAATTAGGGCATTTCACTTGAGCAATGGCTCCTTTTTGATAAGCTTGTTTACTCAAAGCTTGGGAATACAGTTTTGTGATCATTTCACCTAAATAAGGACTGGAATTCATTGTAGTACTATTTGCTTACAAAATATTTGAGTTTGTAAACAAGATCCTAAGGGAAATGTTTATCCCATTCAAGAAAACAAGTTACTTTTCACATCTTTGAAGTATCTATTTGCATTCCAACAATATGGTACTTATAAATCACTCCTTTCTAGCAATTCATTAAGGCAACTCCTAGAGGCAATACTTTAAAAAAACAATAGTTAAGCTGTATTTCTTTATTTAAAAGCCTATAATGGGTTTGAACAGTTTATCTGACTTACTGGTGTCTATTCATATATGATCATAATAACTTCTAACATTTATTGGATGCTCATCATGCACCAGGCCCTGCATTAAATGCTTTACATACAGGTTCTCATTTGGTCCTTCCAACCAGGGAGGTATTTTTACTTTACAACTAAGGCATAGAGAAGTTGAGTAGCTTAACCAAGTTCATGTAGGTAGTAAGTGTCAGGGCAGAGCTTAAATTCAGGTTTCCACTCCAAAGCCCTCTGCCTTACCCCACATGCTCTGTCCCTTTCTATTTACTGCCCGAAGATGTGAAAGCATGCTGGCAAGAGAAACAGTTACGCAGGTGCCTACAGAAGGTCTGTCCCCACAGAATTCTTGGCTCCTGGTCCAGACCCAATCTGCAGGACCAGTGCCTTGGTTTTTGGGGTCAGCCCAGCTCAGGGATGATAATTCCTATTGTTGGGATGGGGGAGGATAAACTCAGCTGGGTTATGGCCCATAAATCTCCTTGGGATTTTTCAGTTCTCTCTGGGACAGCATGTTTTTGTAGAGTCATCTCTGATAGCATGTATAGGGACATTGGCAAGAGGAAATCAGCAAATGCAAAGCATATCATATAGTATATATTGAGCATTGTGATCGCCAACCCAGCTGAGAATGTGCTCAGAAGGTTCTGGGACGCGTATAGGACTTTGAGGAAGGGCAATGACCCTGAATTCCCTCTGGAAGGGATGAGAGAAAGGAGGAAGAGGGAGAAAAGGAAGGTGATGAGAAGAGCTGGAGGAGAGGGCATAAGGGGTATGTGTGACAGGGAGGAAGCATGCAATCTGATGAATAATGGAGAACAGCTTTATTACTTTGACTTTTTGAAATAAGAACTGGCTTTGAAGGTGGGGAGAGAGCAGCCTGGGAATAAATGAAACCAGAAAGAAAATTGAAGCCATCATTTTTGGCCTACTGATGAGCAGATGTCAGCATGCCCTCAGCCTCTTGCGGTATTCAGTGCTTTTCTAGAGATAAATGGCGGAGCTCGAAGAGGTTCCACTGGGGCATGTACTGAAAACTCCAAGGCTGTATGATATTTTGGTTATGAGAAAAGAGGGCTGGAAGTTGGGGACTATTCATCTACTCTCTGAAGATTTTTTATTTGTCTAATTTTTTTGCTGAGGAAGATTAGCCCTGAGCTAACACCCATACCAGTCTTCCTCTACTTTGTATGTGGGTCACTCCCACAATGTGGCTGACAAGTCATATACATCTGCACTCAGGATCCAAACCTGCAAACCTGGGCCACTGAAGCGGAGCATGCCGAACCCAACCACTATGCCACAGGGCTGGACTCCCTTTTTTTTCACTGAGGAAGATTAGCCCTGACCTAACACCTGTGCCAATCTTCCTCCACTTTATATGTGGGTCGCTACCTGTGAACCCTGGACTGCCGAAGTGGAGTACGCCAAACTTAACCACTACACCACCCAGCTGGCCCCATGAAGATTTTTTTTTTTACATGAGGTATTTCACTAGTTACCACTGGATTTAACTGAAAAACTGAAGGGAGATCGAGTAAAAATTTATAAAAGAAGAGGTTATGAGATACTGGGATCTCTACCAAGATGACTCTAAAGATGGATTGGTTGGGGGATCTAGAAGGGACAGAGTTGGAAACACTTTCACCAAGCCATTGAGAAGCCTAGCAGAGCAGAAAATACTTGGAGCAATCCTGCCTTCAAGTCTTCCCTTAGCAGAAGCCCCGCCTGCTCTAGGGGAGAGAGGCAGTTCAGACAATAGCTACCTGAATGGTCTGAGAGAGAGGCTGGCGCAAGGACCTAGCCTGGGACAGCAGTCCCTGTGCTGAAATTAATGAGTTCTCAGTGAAGACTCATTCCCTGAAAGGGAAGACAGGCAGAGTGTGCACTGGACACCAGGCATCCTCATCAAGAATTCTTTCTTTCTTTCTTTTTTTTTTTTGAGGAAGATTAGCCCTGAGCTAACATCTGTGCCCGTCTTCCTTTACTTTATATGTGGGACGCCTGCCACAGCACGGCTTGACAATCAATGCATAGGTCCACACCCGGGATCCGAACCAGCAAACCCCGGGCCACTGAAGCGGAACATGCAAACTTAACCACTGTGCCACTGGGCTGGCCCCAAGAATTCTTCATTTGAATCTCCTCTGCATCTAGCCAAAGGGTGTTATTTACTAACAGGAGAGGAGAGCAAATATCACAACCTGATGGGTTAACCAAGGTCTGCAACCTCCTTTGGGGTGTACAGGTCCAAGACAGGGAGCAGTTTTGCCCCTGGGTAGACCCTGCTGACTCAAAGTCTACATAACCTGAACTCCTGCGTCTCACAGACAAGATTGAGAGCCTGGGATGGAAAAAGAAATTGGAGGGTGCTATGAGTGCCTGAATCCAAGTCCCAGGATTCTGCCAGACCAGACAACACTTGGATTCTCCTGTTGAAAGCCTTGTCCATAAACAATGCTAGAATCAGTAAGTACTTACTGAACACTTTTCAGGGTTATATGGGGGATAAATTAAAAAAAAAAAGAGACTGCCCCCATTCTCGAGGAAATTAACGTACCTTCTGATGGACTTGGCCCTTCTTCAGCCCTTCCCTCTTCGTTGTTTTCACCTGTGTGTTTACCTCTACACTCTCCCTCACTCTTTTCTTGTCACCCTTGTTTTCTGGCCCTTCCCTGCTCCCTTAGGTCATTTTCTTCTCTGAATGTCTTTGTTTTTCCTCTCTGACTTGGTCTTCCCTGACCTCTGTGTACTTTGTCTCCGTCTTCCCAGCTCCCTTCCTGCCATGGGGTAATGATAAGCTGGCTGCACAGTTGGCTCCAGATTGCTGTAGGGCTCTAGGGGAGGTTAAAATTCTGTGGTCCTGCAAGTGTGTTTGGACTTGGACAGGCACAGGTATCCCTGATTTCCCAGAATTTACAAACTGCTCAAATGAATTAATCTGTCAGAGGCAGATGGTGCCTGGGTCAGAGGAGTTTTAGCTATGCCCAAGTTATATTAGAGATATGAGTCAAGAAGCACATCCTGCCCCCGCTTTTTAAGTATAATGGCTAAAAGACATGGAACAAGTTAATGTGGAATTGATGGGGGGGTGACTCATTAAAATTATAATAATAATTAGTAAGAAGGCAGAAAGACCATAGGAAAAGATAATTTCATGGGTAAGATATTATGTTTTCCCACATTTTATATTTGGCAAGTGTGTGGGAGTGATCAACACATCAGACTTTACTCACTTTTCAGCTACAACTTCATTTTCAGCAAAAGCCTAAATTTGAAGCCCTCAGTCCAGACTCTCTTTCCCTTTACTGAGCATCAAAGCCCCTGTTGGTGCTCTTGGCCTTGGTAACTTCAAGGTAGAGTTGAGGGGCCGGCCCCATGGCCGAGTTGTTAATTTTGCCTGCTCCGCTTCGGTGGCCCAGGGTTTCGCGGGTTCGGATCCTGGGCTTGGACATGGCACAGCTTATCAGGCTGTGTTGAGGTGGCATCCCACATGCCACAACTAGAAGGACCCACAACTAAAAATATACAACTATGAACCTGGGGGCTTTGGGGAGAAAAAGGGAAAATAAAATATTTTTTTTAAAAAAAGGGTAGAGTTGAATGGGTTTGTATAAGTGACTTTGTTGGAAAATGATACCTGAATTTTCCTTGCTCAGCTCAGCAATGCTTCAGGCGCTAAAAGTAATAAAGGATGCATTGGAGTTTTGGTCAGAAAGCAGGATTATCTTGGACGGCTTTTCACACCCTACGAGAGAAGGAACCTGAATTTACTCCCCGAATACTTAGTTGCTTCTTCTTCTTCTTTCTTTCTTTCTTTTTTTTTTCTGCTGAGGAAGATTCGCCTTGAGCTAAAAATCTGTTGCCAATCTTCCTCTTTTTGTATGTGAGCCGCTGCCATAGCGTTGCCACTGACAGATGAGTCATGTAGATCCATACCTAGGAACTGAACCCAGGCCACTGAAGCAGAGCACACCAAACTTAACCACTAAGCCGCCAGGGCTGGCCCTCCATAGTTAGTTCTAACTCTGGACTGCCCAGCAAGAAAGGGAGGTTAGCTGGTTGGTTCATTATTTTTTCCCATTTATTTGTTTATTCACAAACAGTGCCAGACACTGGAGATGTGAGAAGAAAAAGTCAGGGTTGCTGTCCTCCAAGAGGCACAGTCTTGTAGGGGAGACAGGCATAGAAATAATCACAACCCAGTTTGGTAAGTGCTATTGTACAGGTAACATGTGATTTCAGAAGAGGGAACAGATAACATGAAAGAGAGGGAAACAGGCATTTAAGCTGGATCTTCTTAAAGGATGAGTTGGGAGTTGGCCAATCTGAAAGGAGGCAAAAAGCAGATTCCAGGCAGAGGGAACAGGAATTACAAAGGCACAAGAGAGCATGGTGAATGGGGAGAATGGTGAGTTTAGTATGAGTAGAGGTAAGGGACATCCTGCAGGAATGTCTAAAAAGAGCACTAGAAAGGGAAATTGGAGACCAATTGTGAATGAACTGTTGTAGTATGCGAAGAAGTTTGGACTTTAACACAGAGATAGTGGGGATATACTGAAAGCTGTTAAACAAAGAGTAGGATAATCAGCTCTTTGCTTCATAAAGAGGTCACAGAGTAGAGTTGGGGTGGAGACAATTTGTTCCAGGGTGCCACGTACAACAGGGCTTGACGTCTATCCCCTATCATGATCCTCAACTGGGGAATACCTTCCTTCCTCCATTTTTCTCTTCTTTTCTTCCACGAAAACATGGTGAGCATTTATCATGAATCAGGCTCTGAGTTAGGTCCTGGGAAAACACAAATGGAAAAAAACCACTCCCTGCTCATAGGAGCTCATAGTCCGGTGTTGTTCTTCCCAAACTCCATTCAAGAGTAGTGCATTTCACTACTGTGGTGAAGTTAGAAAAAACAAGGACAATGTAGTGAGTCTTTAAAAAAAGCTAAGTATATTCAATACAAAACCTCTCCTCTTTAATGCGAGGTTATATTCTTATGTCCATACTTTCATGAAAAGATTTTCCTTGGCAAAATGAAAAGTCAGCAATCTTTTGTTATAGCCCCAAAATTGTCTATGTGAGGGAAATTTACTGGTTAAAGGTTAATTTCCTCATTCCAATGGTGGGAGAAAGAGTAGGCCTTTTTCATCCAAAGGAGTTGGACCTGCCCAGCGAACATGGATTTACCAGACATGATGGAGACAAAAGCATGCTCTCATGCCACTTCTCATCCTCCCTAGACTCAGAAATGGAGCAGGGGGTGAGTTCGTGGTCCTAAGAGAGTTGGGATTCAGCAATTTCCTCTCTAGAGAGCAGCTGCTCCTCCTGACACGATAGAGGGGATGGCTGACGTTCCAGGAGCCCACAAGCCAGGGAGTTCTGGGTTCATCTCATCTAGTTGGGCGAAGGACTGCAATTCTACAGAAAGGTCTAGCAAGTGTAACAGAAAGAGCTGGAGAAATGGGAATGGGCTGCCCCAGAGTGAGGAGCCTCTGGCCCTGTCTTTTATCGGGTAATGGAATGTAGTCACCAGTTTTTATCAAAATTAGCTAACCACTCAGGGTTTCCCTAGGCCAGGCACAAATGACCTACCCACTAATCCCTGAAATCGTATCACTTAGCCAATCACACCCTTGCTGTCAACAAAGCATTAACATCTATACTCGAACTACTGCACTGTAACAAGGCCGCATCATCCTGTTTATAACTTATGGCTTATAGGTTTAAACTAATTCAGGAATCAATCTGGGGACCAAACAGAGAAAGTCTTGCTATAAGGTGGCTATTTGTTTAGTGAGTAAGTTGCCATGTGTGCTTGAAATCTAGAGGTTGGGGAGCCACTGATCTCATGGGAGAGTCAGACATGTAAGCAATTATTTCAGTACAGTGTAATAAAAAAGTACAAAGGCATTAATAACCATCGTATGGGGGAAAATGATGAGTTTAGTATGAGTAGAGATAAGGTGCATCTGGTGGGAGTGTCTGAAAAGGAGCCTAGAAGGGGATATTGGAGCCTGATTGTGAGAGGACAGACTAGGAGTAGATTCTTAGGAATTAACAGCTGAGGAGAGAGCTGCTGACCCAGGGACTAGGAGGCTGGCGGAGGCTTCCCCAAGGACCTGGCCCTTGGGATGGGTCTCTTGCCTAGCCCTCTGCTTTAAGGCTCGCTTCTCTCCTTCCTTTCCCCATGCCCCACATTTCTTCTGTATGCCAGGCCCAGAACATCCTCTCAGCCTGCTGTTCTAATTAGTTCATTTCATTTTATTTCTGCTGAGTTAGGAGCCTGTGAACTCAAGAGGAAATTCACGCAAAATACTTGACAAATTGAATGTGCTGGCATTTCAGAAACACTTCTGACCCTATCTGCCCCTTCATGCTTCCTTCCTCTAGCACGGCCCCAACTGCCTCAGACTGAAAAAGCAAGGGTAGGATATGCTGATGGAAAGAGGTGGTGGTGATGCGGGCTCAGCAAGCCAAGGAGTCGAAAGAAAGATTTCTTGGACTCTCAAGGTCTGGTTGTGGTGCTCTTTTATTCAGAGAATAGCATGGAGTGGCATGGGGACAGGACTCACGAGCAGTGAAGAGCTGCAATGGGTTGAGGGTAGGGCTAAATTTATAAGGCGTAGGTATGTGAGTTATTTCTTCACAAGACAAAGGAAAGGTCATGTAAAAAAGTCGTTAAAATGGTATCAGTGCAGGTGAGGCCTGGTTATCAGGTGGCCGTATAACTTTGGATAGGAATCAGGTCATGAAGTCCTATACTTCCCGGAGGATGATGTAGATCAGTATGTAGGCCAGGACACCTTGGTCTTCTCTCCCTGGGGCAGCCTTGATCCACATCAATGGCACTGATGGAGTAAGGTGGTGTGTTTGGCTGACTCATTTGAGCCATTACTTTTTGAGGGAAGAGAGAAGGACAGGGTGGTGGCTTTCTGATGGGGGTTTTTCCTAGACCCTTTTGGGAACTGATGGGGTCTATCTCTACAGCTCCAAAATATTGTGAGTATGTGCAAGTCATAATGTTTCCTCTTCTTAGAGATATTTACGAGTTAGGAGAGAGACCTTATTCCAAGTTGTTTGTTCATGACATGGATAGAATGACCTCTTAAAATGAGGAGCTTGCAATCTGTAAATCAGCAGTTCTCAAATGTTTTAGTCTCAGGATTCCTTTACACTCTTAAAAATTATTGAGGGCCTCCCAGAGCTTTTGTTTATATGAGTTATATCTATTGATATTTACTATAATAAAAATTAAAACTAAGAAATTAAGAGAATAGTTACTAATCTATTTAAAAATAACAATAAATCATTATATGTTAACCTAAATAACACATTTTGGTGAAAAAAGAGCTGTATTTCCCAAAACAAAAAACAATTAGTGATAAGATTGGCATGTTTTGCATTTTTGCAAATCTCTTCAATAGCTGGCTTAATAGAAGATACTTGGATTCTCACTTCTGCTTCTGCATTCAATCAGTGTCAATATGTTGTATTGGTTGAAATGTATGAAGAAAACCTGGCCCTTAAAGTTGGAAAAAGGAGGAGTATTTTACCTTTCAAATAATTGTGTATATTTTTCTTTGATACTACACCAAGACTTGACATACAGTAATTTCTTAAAGGTTAGTTGCATTGTGGAATCCGAAACCATATCAATTTCTACTCTATTACATTAAAATCCAGTGGTTTATCTTGCACTTTGAATAGATTTTGTAACAGATCTTTTTTTAAAACAACATTTTATTTTTCCTTTTCCTCCCAAACCACACCCTCACCCCAGTACATAGTTGTGTAGTTTTAGTTGTGGGTCCATTCTGGTTGTGGCATGTGGGATGCCGCCTCAGCATGGCTTGATGAGTGGTGCCATGTCCGCGCCCAGGATTGGAACCGGCGATACTCTGGGCTGCTGAAGCAGAGCACGCAAACTTAACTACTCAGCCATGGGGCCAGCCCCCTTTTTATTTTTAAGATTTTATTTTTTGATTTTGTAACAGACCTTGCACTTTGAATGACTTGTAACAGCATGCATTGGTCATTCAGAAAATATGATCCTCTGAGTTATACAGATCTTCCAAATGTTGATACATTTCATTCTACAATATTTTAAAAATCACATTCATTATATTACCATCAGTCTCATCAGAGAAGGCTTTAAGCATTGGGAAGCTGTCAGGTTCATAGTGGCAGATACAAGTGTTCCAAAATTCTAATTTTTGCTTGAAAGCTTGAATTTTATCATTGGCAACAAATGCTGTCAGTTGTTTTCCTTGAAGTGACAGGCTCACTTTGTTCATTTTTGGGAAGCTGTCTGCCAAACACTCAAATCTGAATAATCTTAGTTTGTCTTTCAATCATTCTTTCAAGTAAAAATTATGTTGCATGAAAAAAGAGGCTAGTTCAGCTTGAAACTCAAATAATTGGAGAACTACTTTTCCTGGAGACAACCACTGTACTTGAGATGCAGCAGAAGTACTTTATGTGTACTTCCTATTTCATCAGACAGAATATTAAAAAGATGTACTTAAGGGTTGAGATTTAGTAAAAATTAATGATTTTTACTGTTTTATCAAGGACATTCCTAGGTAAAAGTAAAAATTTTTTTACTGCACATATATGAAGAATACAAGGACTATGCTAGTACAGTTTAGCACGACTGCTTTGATTTGTGCTAAGGTGCAAGTTATTATACCCACTATTGCTTTTTCACTGTCACTGCAAATGCCCACACAGTGAAAAGGCAAATAATGTCTTAATAGTGTTATGAAAATAGTTTTGACTTTGTGGACCCTTATGGTCTTGGCGACCTCCCAAGGGTCCATGGATCACACTTTGAGAACCACTGCCCCAAATGACATGTCCAAGTTCCTCAGGGTTTGACCTTAGGTCCTCTTTTCTTCTCTCTCTTTATTCTCTCCGTAGGTGAACTCATCTACTGTCTTTGAACTACCTCTGAGCAAATGACCCACACGGTTGTTATCTCCAGCCCTGACCTCTCCCTGGAGCTCCAGACCCATGTATCCAGCTGCCACCTCAACATAGGCACTTGGATGTCTCAAAAGCTCTTCAAAGGCAACCTGTCTAAGACTTCACTTGTAGTCTTCTCCCTTGTGTTGTCTCATACAAGCTGAAATCCTTGTCCTTACCACATTTGCCCTCCCCCTATATACAATCAATCACCAAGTCCTGTTAATTCTACCTCCTATGTATCTTTTTAGTCTTTAACTTCTCTCTGTCTCCACCACCATTACCACTACCAAAGTCTAAGACACCATTATCTCTTGCTGGAATTATCACAATGGTCTCTCTTCAATCTATCCTCCTCATTGTAGCTGAGTGATTTTTTTTTGAGGAAGATTAGCCCTGAGCTAACATCCGTGCCCATCTTCCTTTATTTTATGTGGGATGCCTGCCCACAGCATGGCTTGCCAAGCAGTGCCTAGGCCCGGTGAACCCTGCTTGGGCCACTAAAGTGGAACATGTGAACTTAACCGCTGCGCCACCAGGCCGGCCCCATGAGTGATCTTTTTACAACACAAATCTGACCATGCCAAAGTCCTGCTTAAACCCTTCAATGACCTCCTATTGCTCTCAAGATGAAGGTGAAAATCTTTAATGTTGTCCAACACCCCAATCCACGTCATGTTCTTTGGTATATGTTCTCCTAGAATATGTTCCTTTCCTTCGTAACACTTATTATGGTTTATACTGACATATTCATGAGTGGGATTGTTTGATTAGATTCTCTCCTGATGAGATTTTAAGTTCCATAAGAACAGATATTTTATAAGTATTTTCTGAGTCAAGGATCAAATGAGGCCTAGGATGACTCCTCTGAGCATAGATTAACCGCTGATAAACAAGTCTTCTGCCCCAGGCTCCTGAGTTGGAGGAAGACTTATTTTTATTTTTATAGTCTCATAGCATTTCAAAGAAAAATGCTGCCTTGTCTCAGGCTTTCCATCAAAGTGTCCTCCTAAGCATGGGCACACATTTATCTTCCTTTTGACACAGGAGCCCTTTTTGCTCCCCATCACTCATGTTGTCAATGGCTCTTGCAGAGTGTTAGCTAGCATTACTGGCCCTTCAGGAATATAAAAGAGGACATCTCATCTCTCTCTCCCACTAGGTGCTTGGCTAGGAGGCCCATTTCAGCAAGAGAGAATAAAATATATCAAATGGAGGTGCCAAGAGGGAAACAAAAAGAGAATGAGTCATGATGTTTGTCCTCAGGGAGACTTCAATCTGCTACAGAAGACAGAACCCCATCTTGGGTTTTCTTGAGCTGAGGTCAATATAGCACTGGAAGTGGCCTTTCCTATAGGAGGGAAGGGAAGCCAATATTTCTTAAGTACCTACTGTGTTATTAAGCACTTACCAAACACTTTTTTTTTTTTTTGAGGAACATTAGCCCTGAGGTAACTGCTGCCAATCCTCCTCTTTTTGCTGAGGAATACTGGCCCTGAGCTAACATCTGTGCCCATCTTCGTCTACTTTCTATGTGGGACGCCTGCCACAGCATGGCTTGCCAAGCGGTGCCATGTCCGCACCCAGGATCTGAACCAGCTAACCCCGGGCCACCGAAGCGGAACGTGCACACTTAACCACTGCGCCACTGGGCCAGCCCCTACAGTCAGCTTTGAAGAGAGGTACCAATTTAAAGAAGGATGTGTGAGGGAACCTCTCCTGCTGGTTGCTGTGAGGTGGTCAAAAGACTGTTTAATAGTACCTGGCCTGGTTTTGTGAATCCTTCCTGAGACATACAAACCATGCTAGCTAGAAGCCCTCCCACTGCCAGCCACAGTTTGGAGTTGATATCATGTGTGAAGTCACTAGTCATCAGTGACATCACTCAGTGATGCCATTCTCATAATGGCCCTAGACCTTGGGCAGCTCAGGGTGGGGAACTACAAGAACACAGGCTTTGGAATTGGGCAGATTGGGATTCAAATCTTCCTGCCTATCTGTCCTTGGGACAGACAGCATTGCTTTCTTTCTGTCTGTTCCTCAGTGTCCTCGTTGGTAAAGAAGGGGATAATTCCTACCGTGAGGACTATCTGTTGGAATAAGGACTCCAACAGATAAATATGCAAGACCCCACACTAGGGGGAGTTAGTGTTTAATGGGTGCAGAGTTTTAGTTGGGTAAGATGAAAACATTCTGGAGGGGGATGGTGGTGATGGTTGCACAACAATGTGAGGGTACTTAATAACACGGCACTGTATGCTTAAAAATGGTATATTTTGTTATGTATATTTTACAATTAAAAAAAAAAAGACTTTACATCAGTCTCCCATGTAGCAGGTGCCTTATTAATGCTGGTTTCCATCTTCATTCCCTATAGCAGAAGCTAAGGTCTGGTCAATCCTGGTGCCCTTAAACCAAGGCAACCTCTGGCCTCTCCTCCAAGACCTGAGGCCCACCACAGCCCCCTGCCCTAGAGAGCTTGAGGCCCATCGGGGCAATGAAGTAAAGTCCCCAGACCTGGGAGATCAGGACTGCTATGAACCGAACACTTTCCAGGGAAAGAGGCCAGGACTTGAGGCTGCTAGGACAGAGGAGAGCTGGGTCTGAGATTTGACCAGGCCCTGCCTCAGGATGCCAGGCCACAGGACATTGACCAGGGCTCTGACTGCGGGGGCTCTCTTCCCTGGAGAGAGGAGCACCAGGAAGGCTCCACATCAGGGAAGAGTGGATGGTTGAGCTGCATCTCTGCTGGAAACCCCAGAGCTCTTCTGGGAGGGCTCCCTTCTCTCTAGTCATCAGTTTTCTGATCACGCCACTAATAATGCTCATTGTGTGCTGTGTGGAGCTGGCCTGGTGCCCCCACCCCTTCCTCACAGCAACCTCCCTGCCTCCTCCAAAGCTGGTGCCTGTGTTAATATGATAATACTGTGATAATGGCCTGGAGATGACTTTAGCTAACTGATTAGGCCCTCTGGAATGGCATCCAAGGCACTGCCTTAATTCTCCCTGGTGAGGAGGCAGCCAGGGCCCAGGGCTGGAGCACTGGCACTGGCTGGGAAATCGCATCCCGGAAAGCACTGAGGGGGAAAATTGGAAGTATCAGAATTTCCCAGGTTGCTATTCCACAGAGGCCAAACATCGTTAGCAGCAGCACTAATTATGATCCGGGAGAGTCAGGCCTGGCTGCCCAGCCTGCCCAGGCGGTCCTTGAGAGCGGCCTTGGGAGCCAGCAGGGCAGAAGCAGAGCTGCAGGGAGGCCTGAGCTCTGAAGCCAGTGGAATCCGGGAGAGACTGCAGAGCTGTTCAGACGCATGGAGAAGGGGAGCTGGGTAAGGTTCAGTTGCTGGGTGCTCTCATACCTTTCAGAATGCTTGGAACTGTGATAGGAATGGTGGAAGTTAGATTGCTGGAATGATTCAGAGGAATTCAGAGTTGTCTCTATTTCCTCTCTTCTCATTCTCTCTTGTTCTCAATGCTCCACTGAAAATTCTCTTGTCAATGTCACCAGTGACTTCCCTGTTTCCAGTTTCAGTGGTCATCTCTTAGTCCTCACCTTACTCATCCTAGCAGTAGCATTTGACACAGAAGTTCACTCGTTCCTTCTTAAAACACTCTTCATTTGGCTTCCAAGACACTTCTCCCTCAGTTCTCCTCCTACCTCCATAGTCTCCTGTGCTGGCTCCTCCTCATCTTCCTCATCTCTGGGAGGCCACGGGACTATCGTCACACCTCTCTGTTCTTTATCCACTCTCACTCCTTACGTCATCGCATCTATCTCAGAACATTAAAGGCAGCTACATGATAAGTCCCAAATTGATATCTTAACCCCCACATCTCCCCTGAACTTTAGTCTCATATCCAGCTGCTACTTGACGTCTCCATGTGAATGTTGCTCATAGTTCTCTCAAACTCACTAGTCCCCCAGTCTTCTGCATTGCAATAAATGCAACTCTGTTCTACAAGGCCCTAAACTTTGGAATCTTCTCTTTCTTCTGGCTCTTCTCCTTCTTTCACGCCCTGTTATCCAATTGCTCAGAAAATGCTGTCAGTTCTACCCTTTAAATTATCTCCAGAACCACTTATCTTTAGTTATACCACTCCCACCCTCATCAGAGCCACCATCATTACTTGTCTAGGCAATTTCAATTGCCTCTGAATTAGTTACAATACAGCTTAGGTTGCTATATCAGAGTCTCCAAAATACAGTGTTTTATATAAGGTAGGAGATTACTTATTTCTCAAGTATGAACCTGTGCATAAGTAGTCTAGGGTTGATACAGTCACTCCATAATGTCAGGGATCCTAGCTTCTCATGGCTTGCTGCTCTGTCATCTTCAACAAATAACTTCCATCTTGTGACCTTAGATAGCTGATCTGGCTGCCTCTCTCATGACTATGAGATTCCAGCCCGTGGAAAGGGGAGAAGAAAGAAGTGGAGGGCAGGCCCATTGCTTTAAGAACATGACCTGAAAGTTGCAGATACCCCTCTCATCACATCCCATCAACCAGAATTTTAGCACATGGCCACACTGAGCTTCAAGGAAGGTTGGGATATGTAGTCCTTTTTCTGAGCAGCCTTGTGCCCAGCTAAAATGTGGAAGGAGAGAAGGAATGTGGGGGAGAAAATGAGTAGGCTCAGCCGTAGTCTCCTAAGTGGTTTCCTCTTTTTGCTTTATCTCCTACATGTTGTTCTCAACACAGCAGCCAAAGTAGAACATGTCACTCCTCTGTGCAGAACTTTCTAATGACTTCCTGTCTCACTCAGAATGAAACCTAAAATCTTTATTGTGGTCTACAAGGCCCTATGTAACTTGAGCACCAATTTCTCTCTGATCTCATTTCCTATCTCTCTCCCCCTTGTTCACTCCACTCCAGCCATGTTGGACTCCTTTCAAAATGCCCCTACCTCAGGGCCTTTGCATTTGCTGTTCCCTCTACCTGGAGCACTCTTCCCCCATATAGCTGCAAGTCTACCTCCTTCACCTCCTTCAAGTATCTGCTCAGATGCTACCTCCTCAGAGCAGCTTTTCTTGACTCCTATTCCCACCATCCCTAGCCCCCTTACTCTACTTTGTTTTTTCCCAAGGCAATTAACACCACCTGAAACAGTATATGTTTCCTTACTTTATATTTGTTTCTCCTCACTGGAACACATGATATAGGGTCCACATATAGCAGGTGTGCTATACGTGCTTGTTGAATGCATGAAGTGATGAAGATGGCAGTGCCTGGGCTCGAAAGTAGCAGAATGGGGCTTCTTTCCTAATCATTTCAGGGAGGACCCATTTCTTGACGTCTATTGTGGTTCCCTTTTGGAAGCAGAGACTCGTTAGTTTCTTGCTTCTGAGTACTCTCTTCAGTTCAAATTATCAAATATTCATTAGGCATCTAGTGTGTTAGGATCTAGTATGGTGGATATAAAAGGAGAGTAAACTATAGGTCAGTACTGGCCCTCAGGAAACTTTTGGGTTGGTTAGGAGCCTAAATTTTATCCTTTATTTTCTTTGCAAGTATGACCATTCAGGTATAGTATAAAAGATCAGAGAAAGAGTAGCTCCTCTTTCTACAGTTATGACAGCACCATAAACTGGTGTGGCCTGGGTGGGTGAAGAGGGGAGGGTAGGAAGAGAGGCTGCCCCATCACAGGTTATGGTGGGCTTCTTTCTCTTACTCTCTATGGATAGAGTCTCACTCGCTACTGGTCTACTTAAGAAACAGTTTGAACCAGTTCTCATTCAGTGGATGAGGGGAAAAGACGAGTGAGGTGCCAAGAGGGCTGAGGGATGGGAGTCTCAGGGGGGCCAAGCTGGAGGGAAAGGTAGCTCAGAAAAGCTGAGCAAGAGATATATTACCTGAAACGGTTGTGCCATTATCCTCTCCTGCTCTGGGCAAAATGCAAAAGGTCAGGGGTGGTTATTTTCCCCAGACTCCTCCAGGCAGGGCCACTTAGACACTGCTCTGACATTTATAGTCCAAGAAGGTCAGAAGCCTCCTCCAAGGCCTGGTTTTGGATTTCCACAGTGGGAAAGTTCCTTTTTTTTTTTTTTTTCTCTTTTGGACAAGGCTGCTTGTTGCATTCCCTCCTAATAATTCTTTCTCTTGACATTCCTTTTCCATCTGAGAGGTAGAGCCAAGTTCAGTGGTTCTCAAACTTAAACTCACATTGGAACCAGTTGGAGGGCTTAGTTAAAAAAACGTTGCCAGTTGTCACACCCAGAATTTATTAATTCAGTAGATCTGGGGTGGGGCCTGAAAATTTACATTTATAGAAAGTTCTCAGATGATGCTGATGCAGCTGGTCCCAACCACATTGGAGAACCACTGGCCTAGAGCAACTAATTTGGGTCTAAAGGTGTCCCACCCCTGATCTTCTACTCCAGTCCTTTGTCCCCACTCTCCAACCATGAGGAAGTGAGCCTTGAGTTATCACAACATTAATTCAAATTAGATGTCAAGGATTTCTTGACCATCAGGGTTGTTGGCCAAGTCAGTTCCAGGAATCTTCCTCCCTGTAAATCTTTAAGAATCTCTTCCACTCTTGCATATGTCTGGGTGAGTGAAGATCTGTTTAGTCCCCGCCATGCAGCTGCCCTTCTCAGGCAGGGAATCCCTGGACCTGAGAATTGCAGAAACGGTTGCGGGTGGAGGATGGAGAGCAATAGACTCAGAGTAAACAGAGGGAACCCCCTCCCCTCCTACACTTCTATTTCTTTGACATTAAAGTATTTGTTTCTTCCTGGGCTCTGCTCATGCTGATGTCTGGGAAACCATTTATGCTTAATGTCCCCAACCCATTAGCAGCCCGGCATGGGGTTCTGCTAATTAGGCTCCTTAATGGTAGCGCTGTGAAGAGTGAGGTTGTAAGTGCCTGCACCAGCTTCCCAACGTCTGCTAGAGAGCAAGAATCTAAACAAAGATCAGGGCCCAGGTAACCTCAGAGGTGTCCTGAGAATGATTCATGCCAGTGTAGGAGGCTCATCTCATGGTAACCTTCTTCCTACCTCCATTTTGGTAGAGAGGCCTGAATAGGCCCCCTGATCACCTTGGCTGAAATAGCAAGACCCCCTAAAGACTCTAAAGCCTCCTTTCACCTCATATTAGAGGACAATGGGCTCCTTTGGAAGCATATTCTTGTACCAGTAGCCCTCATCCAGCATTTATGAAGCACCTCTATGCATGAAAGTCTCTCTTCCACATCACTTGCTTCTTCTTTCAAAATCCAAAAGCTCATACTTTATTTTGTTACCGAAGAGGTCGTGAGGGCCTTTGGCCTCAAATCTACGGGATCCCTGAGGATTGTTTATCTCTAACACTCTGCAGTTCTGTGTTGGCTGCTACTTCTGCAGCTGCTCTTGAAGAGTTGAGTTCAGTGGCTTTGATCTATAGAGGGAGTATTCAGGGTGCCCTCATTTAAGGGTAATCAGATAATGTTCCCAGAGAGGAGGCCATGCCTTGAATATAATCTTGATGTATTTGTCTCTTGCTCCTCTTGACATCTCATGATGCTTTTGGTTCTCCTTGATAACTCAAACTAGTGGTAGCTTCACAACATGTTGGGAGGCAAAGATATGCCCCACCCCCACCTTCAGTGAAACAGTTGAGAGAGGAAGTGATTTTCTGCTATTAAGAGGCATAGAGGGAGACAGAAAATGCCAGTGACTGGTTCATGCTCACCCTTCCCTCATTTCTGGGAACTCCAGGGCCTGGGACAGGTTGAGTACCTCTAGTGGGGACCCCAACACTGAGCCCCAATAGCCATCAGAATCACAAAGCTGGATAATGATGACTTTTCTCCTTTTAGGCAGGGAGAGCCCATGTGGGCACCTATATTCCGGGCCACCAATAAGCCAGCTAGTTGGCCAAGAGCTTGAGGGCCTTCTCTTTCCTGCTTTTTCCATCCTGGCTCCTCAGCCTCAGGTCTGAGCCATGGGGAACCCTCTCCAATCTGCTAGAACAGAACATCACAAGCTGCTCCTGTTGTGGTCTGGGCCGCCAGTTCCCCAGCCTGCTGCTGCTGGAAGAAGGCTATGATGTCAGTAATCAGTCCACAGTATCTCTCCACATGCCAGTCCCTTTGTTGGGGGAGGAGGGGCCGTTTGGAAAGAATCATGTCTGAAGCAGGCAAGTTGGAGAGAAACAGGGAGAATGCAGGAAGGGAGAAGTGCTCAGGTCACCAATTGAGCAAAGCCATGTTTCAGCCAGGCCACATTGTGCCCACATTTTTTCCATGGCCCAGCCTTCCCACATGGCCTGTTTAGGCCCATCTGCCCAGCTCTCATCCCCTCTCCTGCTCCTGGGTCCTGGAGAAATGCCGGCATTTCCCTTCTCTGTCCCTTCTGCCTTCCAGGCCCCACCTGGCCCATTCCCAAGATGTACAAACCTCCCATGTGGAGGCTGGCTTGGAGGCAGGCAGTATAAGCAGGATAGGGACTAGAACTAAAGGTTTGAGCTGATGATCCTGTGTTCCAGAGCCAAAGGTAGGTGGGCACACTAAGCAACTGAAATGCCAACTGCTTCCTAGCCCCCTTCCCTACCAGGATGTGATCTCCCTGAAGCAGGCTTTAGAGATGGAAGACCTGTGCTTGACTCAGATCTGTTTCTCGTCTAGTTGGTAGCTTTGGGCAAGTCAACCCCTCTGAGTCTCCACTTCGTCATCTGTAAAATGAGGGCATTACGTAGGGTAATTTGAGAAAGAAATGAGTAAACCAAGAACTGTAGTAGACATCTTAGTTACCCTTCTCATGCCCTGCCCCTTTAGGTCCCCCTGGATGTTGGTCACGCAGGAGCTGCTCTCTTGTGTGCCTGAGGGGTCAGGATGCCCCCAAGAGGCAGCTCCTACCCTGCCCAGGAGCAGCCAGAGCCCTGAAACCTCCAAAAAGAGATGCATGAGCCCATATCTGTGTTGTTTTTCCAAGGACCCATGGGAGGGGTGTGGGTGGAAAATAACTTGGGTCGCAGGAGGCTCTGTGGGGTAGCAGGGGTAGGGATGGGGGAGGTGAGGTCTCATTTCTATTGCTTTGTCCCAGAAGCCCCCAAAGTATGTGTGTGCAGGTTTTTTGTCCTGCCCGGCCCTGGCCAGGTTTGAAGGAGGAATCCCCACTCAAGATTGATGTCACAGACTTGCCTTCCCCTCCCCCAGGCTCATCCTTGGTGATTTAAAGAAATTATCTGGACATAGGAGTTAATGGAAGTAGGTTGCTAGTGTGTGGGCGAATTCATCACTGTCTCCCTGCATTCCAAGAGCAGATCTGTCTTTCAGGGTGAGATATCCTGGAGTGACTTTCCAAGGTCTGAGAAGTATAGGCTACCTTGGGAGGGCAGGGTTGGGGGCAGCCTGAGCAGGA
The DNA here is from genome assembly GCF_041296265.1 of Equus caballus. NCBI lineage: Eukaryota > Metazoa > Chordata > Mammalia > Perissodactyla > Equidae > Equus > Equus caballus. The sequence goes on along the minus strand of NC_091697.1, from coordinate 53,623,339 downwards.
TTTTGGGAAGCTGGGATGACTGCAAAGTGCTGTGGGAGTGACTAGGAAGGCTTTCCCTTTTGTTTCTTTAATTGTGGGGGAAAGGGAGGGAGAGGGTATTGGCATTGCCAGAATGCTACTGCTCCAGACCCCCCCACCCCCAGCTGTCTCCTGCTTTGGGAAGCAGGTATATCCCCTGCAGCCCACTGCTCAGGGTGAGGAGGGCTGTTTTTGCAGCTGTCGTTGGCACTGATGAAAGAGGTGGAAGGGAGGAGAGGTGAAGGACAGCTGTTTGATGGGGTAGTACTCTAGAGGGAAGAGGACTGGCTTTCCTCCTTTCCATCCCTCCATTTGAGCAACTCAGCACTTCCTGGAGGTGGCACTCAGGGAGGGAGCTGTTTTGAAAGCACAAAGACCTAGTGCTGGAAGGCTTGGAGGCTGGGGTAGGGGGTGTGAAGAGGCGAAGATATTTATGCAAAGGGTCAGAACTCCCTGGGCCACAAGAAGACTGCTGGCCCTTCCAGCCCCACACACAGTCAGGCCTTCTCCACAATTTAAGCGTGTGTGTGTGTACACACGCATGTGCACTGAGGCCTACATTTAGTGTGAGAGCAGAGATGCAGCTATGAAATCTTTAGAGGGAGAATGACTAGAGACAATGCTGAGGTTTGTTCCCCATCACTCCAGCTGGTCAGATGGTTTCTCTCAGATATTTACCTGGGTCTTACTTGGTCATTTCTCTGCTCCTTTTTCTTGCTGCTTCTTCCTCTCCCCTTGGTTTCTCAGTGTCCTGTCTCTTCCCTCTCCCTTCCTCTCTATCTCTGATCTTGAAAATGGGAAGTGTTGGAAGACTCTCCCTTCTAGCTGCTAGTATTTAGGATCCAGCAAGATGGATTTAAATCAGATTAAACAAAGAACTAAGAATGGGGAGTAGTGGGTGATCAGGAGAGAAGGCAGCCACTAGGAGTAAGCTGTGGAATCCTATAGGCTCACAGAATGTTGGAGCTAAAGAGACCTAAAGAATCTTTGAGTCTCTCCTGAGCTTATGGACATGGAACTGGAGGTCCTTTGGGAAACAGCTGTTATTATCTGAATTATCAATGGTAAATTTGGACATGTCCCACTCGTACCTGGGGGAGTTGCTGGGGAGAAGTGGGGTCTTTCCTCTGGTCCCCAAGGCTGGCACTAAGATGAATCACTGTGGCACAGGCTTTTCTCTCTGAGGCTCAGAGGAGGTGGCTGATTTTGCTACGTGGAACATGACTTTTGTCCTGAAGCCAAGGGCATCTGCAGGTTGGACAGCCCTCCTGAGAGCTCTGGGCATATGTCCAGAGGCCAGGCTGCAAGGCCCTGGTGCGTCATCCTTCTCCCAGGTGGACAGCTCTCTGGACATTCTCCTCTTCAGTGATCCCTGGGGAAGTTCAGGTCTGATTCAGTCTCTGACAGTGTATGGTGAGGGCAGCATAAAGCATGGTCCCTTCTGCTGGGACTGCTAGAATCTCCTTTAACACTCCTTCCTTCCTCCCCCCTCCAACTGGCTTCAGGCAAATCAGACAGCAGGGGGCACTCCTGGGTCATCCCAGGAGAGGATTCTGGGCTGCTGTCTTCAGCCTGGACTCTGAGAACGTTGGAAATTTTCTGTCCACCTGTCAATCTGAGCGTGAGCAGGGCAGACCCTTTGAGAGCTGGATGCAATCTTTTTCTAGCAGGCAGAGACAGAGACTTGAGAGAAAATTGGCTTTTCTAACTTGTCCCTGAGACTCCTTGGGCTGGAAGAAATCTGACTTTTGCCTTTGGGAGATCACCTAGTAGGGCAGGTCTCCATCTGGGAGCCATGGCCAAGGCCAGATGGGTCCTAGTTTATGGACAGTGTAACTCTTGGCCCCTTGCCAGTCCCCCCAGCAGCGGACTCTGGTTTGGCTAACCTTGGGGAGCTGAGTTTTCTTCAGAATGACTTCCAGATTAATTTTTGTTGCTAATACCCATGCCCTGCCCAGTAGGTTCTTTATCATGGGGGGAAAAAGGCTTTTTCTCTTTTCCCCAGATCTAACACAGTCCTCTGTGACTGTTCCTGGACCTATCTGGGAGCCGGATGGGAATGAGCTGAGGCAGGGAGGGTGTGCAGGTGGGTGGGGTGTGGCACATTCCTGGCTTGTAGCTGACACAGGTAGGGCTTTCTGGGCAGCAACTGCCCTGAGGGAAAGCCCTGAAGGGGAGGCTTCCCAACTCAGCTCCTACTTTCTTTCCAGTTGTCTCCTTCAGACTTCCTCATCCCCCACCCAGTCATTCCAAAGCCACTGAGCCTCAGGAATTCTCCTTTCCAGTAATGGGGTCTGTGTGGGTATTGATTTATGAGCACAGAGAGGATAAGATGCCTGTATCAGGTTCCACATCCCCAGATGCTTCTAGCACCTCCAAGTTCTCTCTATCCAAAGAATGGGGAGAGTCTAGAGCATGGTGGCTGGTGTGGAGGACGGGATCTCTGGGTTGGAGATAAACGCTTTGTTGCTAGCAGAGCTAAGGGCACGAGGCTGAGTCAGTGAAGTTATTCTGGGGGAGGATATGTCCAAGTCATCCTCAGATCTAGTCTCTGACATCAGAACCTAAAGTCACTGGTTCTCCCTAGAGTCTGGCCTTCAGAGCTCCACCTCATCCCACAGGGCCTCGGGAATGTGGTGACCGTTAAGGCAGCAAGTCTTCCAGGCTACGGAGGAGGGGGGCTAGGGGAATGGAGACAAGCCCAGTGTTGGAGCCCCTGGTTGGGTCTGCCACAAGAACTGCCCAACCCTCCTCCAATGTCTTAGGGGTCCTGACAGCCCCAGCCCCGGCCCACCCTCACTGAGGCACTAACTCTCAAGCTCTCTAGGGCAGTAGAGGTTAGGGATGGGGCCTCCTCTGATTGCAAATCTGTAGAAAGCAAATTCTGTAGCTTGCCTGTAGCCTTTTGCCAGCGTCTCCCAATGCTTTCAAGTAGGACATTTTCCCTGAGGTTTCACCTAAGCTCTTCCAGCTGCAGTTCTAGCCTACCCTTCAGCATGTGGCACGCCTGGAGACCCTGGGACACCACCTAGGCAATTCATGTGCCATTGGATCAGTGAGACACAGATGTGCGGAAAGGGCCACGGATGAGAAAGACTGCAGCACAAACCAGCCTATTCATTCACAAACCAGTCTCAAAGGTCAAAGTGTGACTGGGACCTGGAGGAATGTTGGTGTTTTCACGGAGGAAGATGGTGAGGGTTTGGGAGCAGTCTGCAATTGCCAGCCATATCTGAGCTCTCGTTATGGAAATGAGGCCTCAGCTAGACCAACAAAAGACAGGAAACTTTAAGAGGCATCATAGCTCCACCTCTCAGCCATTCTCTTGAGCCGTTTCCATGAGCCTGGCATCTGACCCTGTGTATAGGGACAAAACTTTTTTCAATTCTAAATGACCATTTATCCCTTCCCTCCGGGATGCTGATCATTAGCTGGACATCAGCCTGCTCAGGGAAACTCAGGCTCCTGAGATGGAAATAAAGGCGTGCAGAAGCCAAAGGCTCATGCCTGGTTCAGAAGTGAATGAGAAGTTCAGTGGCATGGCCATTAGGAATGACCCCCCCCCCCCCAATCCCCACTATGATTCTAGAAGCCTCATTTTCATGGCCCCTACTGCTTAGAGAACTAGGAGTTTGGGCTAGCTCAGTGATGGCTTCTAGGTGTATAATCTGAAGGACTTGAGGGGAGAAAGGGGATGTAGGAATCATAATAACAGCTCCTATTCATTGAGCACTTTCTCCAGGTAAAATGTTGTTCTAAGCATTTCACATCCTTTATCTTGTTTAATCTTCAAACAACCCGTTGAATCATGATTCCTATTTTACAGATGAGTAAACGGAGGTACACAATGACAATAAAAATTAAAATAGTAATAATAATAAGATTTTAAGAGCTTTAATTTTTTTCTAAACTGACCCAGTGCCAGGCCCTGCATAAACACATTACAGGTATGATATTATTGAGTCCTGGGAAGTCATCATATTATCCTTATTTTCAGCTCAGGAAACTGAGACTGAGAGAGAAGTGACTTCCCCAAGGTCACCGAGTTTTAGAAAGTGACCAAGCCAGGAGCCAAACCCACTTCTGTCTGATTCCAAAGCAGCCTATGCTCATGATCGCCTAGCAACACTACCTCCCTAGGGGACTGTCATGGAGAGAGCAGGTGGTTATGGAAGATTGTCCCACTGGCCTCTAAAAGCAGGAGTACCCCTAGCCCATGGGTTGAGCCAGGAGCTGCAACATCTGGCATTCTGGGAAGCTGTGGAAGAGCACCCTCCAATCCCCACCTGACAGTGAGGGAAGCTTTGATGCTGTCTTTCCACTCACTTGGAACTGGGCTGTGTAAACCCACAAACTGCAGGAAAACAGATCCTGGAACAGGGAGGCAGGGGATGTTTGTTCTGGCTCGCAGCCTCTGCCTCCCTGCTCACCCTGCGATGTGTGCCCCAACCCTGGCAGCCGGTCATGGGGCTGCTGTCAGTCTCTGCTCTCTCCATCGTCTCTGTGAATCTCGCTGGGCTGTGTTGCCTTGGTAACTTGATGGGAAGCTCTTGAGGTTTTCTGGAATCAGAGACAGCTACAGAGGGAGGAACCAGGCTCTGTTGGGCTGCCAGTCACGAAAGGGAAGAAATCATCCCAGTGCCCACAGCTCCTGCCAGCCAGCCAGTCCTTCCTTGGGTCTGGCCTCAGCGTCTTCTGTTGCATCTGCAGGAGCTTTGTAGCCTTTAGGGCTGGGCCTAAGAGGAGGGAGCTGTCAGGTACTGCTCTGCCCTTGGAGTTGGCTCCCACTGTCGCCAGAGCTGCCTGGACTCCTGCTTGCTCCTGCGCCCTGGCCTTGAAGTCTTAATTGGTTTTATGAAGTTCAATGCTTATTTTTTATGAGACAGATAATTACTGTGAGGAGAGGTCAAGACCTCCTCTGCTGGACTTGGCAGGGCCTCCAGAATTGCTGACTTCCCAATCAGCACCAGGCAGACTGATGGGATCAGGGTGGGCAGGGGCAGGCCTAGGGGGCTGGTGGGAGGGGGATACTCACCATGGGAGGAGGAGCCAAGTCTCCAGTCTTGTAGTCCCTGTGATGGGATCAGGGAGGAGACTGTGCCTGCTGGCCTCTTGAAGGAGCCCACACATCTGAGGTGGGCCCCTGCAGATGCTGTCCTTCTTGGAGAGGGGTGGGGAGTGGGAGGTGTGGCTCTCCTCCCAGCCCTGTGGCAATTCTCTTAGGCCTCCTGGGGGGATTCCTACATGGAGCTGCCTGTGGCTGTGCCAAGAAATCCTCATTCTTGACATCATTGTTACCTGTGGAGCTGTTTCTTCCTTCCACTCTCCTTGTAGTCTTCCTTTCCTTTCTTCCACAGTCTCAGTCTGAAATATGACCTATTTCTTCCTTAGGTCAGTCTCTATAACTGGTCTCTGCTTCTCTCTTGGTCATTCACCTCAGTCCTAGTCCTGGATGCTGGATCTCTCTCTTTCTCACCCCCTCTTCTTCTCTCCTCTCCAGGAGAGAATTGACTCGCTGCACATTGGAGGGCAGCTCCACTCGCTGACCCGCTGCTGGCAGAGGCAGGGTCTGAGGATGGTGGAGGGTAGTTTGGGGAGTAGTGCAGGAAATTCCGCTGATGCTGGGATGGCCAGGAAGAGCATGGGGGCAGAGATGCACATCCTTCTCTCCAGCCTAGGAGCTGCTGTCCAGGTTTGTGACTCCCAGATGGGCTGAGAGGTTGGCCCTGTCTCTAGACCAGACTGAACATCTGTGTGCCCTGTTTCCCCTAGCCTTCTGGGAAGGATCTTTGACAACCTGCTCTGGCTCTAGTTACTGTCTGTCTGTCCTCATGTCCTCCTCCAGGGGGAGGAGGAGGCTGATCCATTCATGAAACTGAGCCACTTGCTGGATATGGCTGGCAGTGGGACAGAATGGCCTCAGGAAGACCTTACCTACTCAATATATTGTCAAACTTCCTCCTCCCCTTGCCTTCTGACTCAGTGGGCAACTCCCCAGGAGTTGCTTCCTCTTTAGAGTAAGTCCAACCTTGCAGGGAAAGAAGAATGGAAGAATGAGACTTGAGCTTTCCAGGTCAGGAGGGAGGAGAGAGGCTGGGTCCTCTTCCTTCTCCTCCTCCTCTTCCTCCTCCATTTAATTAGCTAATGTCTGTAAAGGCCTGGGCCACAGAAAAGCCCTATACAAATGTTGAGCACAATTTCATTTCCAAGACTTGCCAAGAATATATTTGCAGGCTTGAGCAAAAGGTCACTGGGCCTGCCTGGGACAGAGGGAGGACTTCCTACAGTGCCCAGAGAGAGGCTGCCCCTCCGCAGCTGGGGCAGGGAAAGGAGAGACAACAGTGGTGGCCCGGGTCTCTGCCTCCTTGGTGCTCCAGCTGAGCATCCTGGCACCATGCCTGCTTCACATTGCCCCCCACCCCTCCTGACTCCCAGGGTCCCTAGAGGCTCAGCCCTCCCTGTAAGGGCCATCTTCAGAGACTTTCCACCAGGAGATTATGCTAATATTCACAATAGCTAATATTCATTGAACACTTACCATGTGCTGTTGTGCTAAGGGGGCTGGAGCTCTCCAGCTTGGGGAGAAGTGGGGTGGAGGAGCTTTCCAGGGAAGTGAGCCCCTGGGTCCTGTAAGACCTGCATGAAGTCTTTCTGAAACCTTTAGGAGTGGGGTATCACTTATCTTCTCTGAACAATGAGAGGAAGTCCTGCTTTGTAATCCAGGTCCCTCCAGCATGGCATGGATGTTCTGCAAGTTTCTGGACTCTCCTCTCCTTTCCCCAGTGATGACTCACTTGGCCCTAAATCCATTGTGAAAGATCATTGAGGCAAATTAGCCTTGACAGGCTCCATGTCCAAGGGGCAGTTTTCCAGTTTTTGGTGCTCCAAGGCCTGCTTATGTGTCCGGGCCCCTCAGAATTCTATATGATCCAGTACTGAGGAGTGACCCATTCCCTCCATCTCTGGGCAGGACTTGGCTTTGGGTGAGGGCCAGAGTGGCAGAGGCTGGGAAAGTGGAATAGCCAGCCTTATCCCTCACAGCTCCAAAGTCAGAGTGAGTGCTTTGGGAGGGTGAGAGAGACAGCAAAGCAGGGAAGGGAGGGTTCTGGAAGAGGCAGACAGGCCAGGCTGGTAATATTGACGACTATTGATGATAATATTGGGATGTGTTTCCTACATCCCCTGGACCTCCTTTGTCTCTATCCCCTTACCCTCTAAAATCTGAACAGAGCTGGAATGGGCTTTTTTATTTTTTAAATTGTTATTTATTTATTTATTTTGGAGGAAGATTAGCCCTGAGCTAACATCCACTGTTAATTCTCCTTCTTTTTGCTGAGGAAGGCTGGCCCTGAGCTAACATCTTCCTCCACTTTTTATATGTGGGACGCCTGCCACAGCATGGCTTGAGTAGGTCTGCACCCGGGATTCGAATGGGCAAACCCCAGGCTGCTGAAGCAGTGAATTTAACCACTGTGCCACCGGGCCAGCCCTATGGAATGGACTTTCTGAGAGACAAAGTCCTTGCACCCCCAAGCCCTGACATCCTCCACTCCATCTCGAGTTGTTCTCTGCCTTCTCTCTAGAGCCCAGGGGACTCCATGTGTCATCAATTCATTATCACCCTGATGTAAGTCATTAGTCCTTGAAAAAGCATGCTTCCCTAGCTGAGGCCAGCCCCTCACAGCTTGAGAAAGAGTACAGGTGGATGGAGATGTGGGGGGTGGGGAGGAGAGATACACAAAGCCACACAGATACAAACACAGTGATGCTTATTCCCAGGGGTATGTGTAAATGGACACAAACCCACCAGCACACACAGCGCTCACACCTTTACACACGGGCACAGGGATGTTTTACATGCCCAGATGTGGTTATACCAGAGAGCCCACAGAGCTGTAGCACTGTAGCCGCACTCAGCTGCTTACAGTCCCCCAGATTCATTCAATATCTAGACTTGGGATGGGGCATCCAGCAGCCTCAGCCTCCGGCAAACCCAGAGGCCAGGTCCCCAGCCTCGGTGGGGGGAGGATGGGAGTGGAATGTGGGAGCTGAGGCTGGAGATCTGCGAGTTCCATTAGCCACAAGAAGCATGTCTGGAATCTAAAAGCACAGGGACAAGGGCGCTGCAAAGAGGTTCCTGACAGTGCGTTGGCATTTCCCACCCCCTCCCTCACCAGGAAGCTCCTCGTGGTCAATAAAGCCATTTAGGGATTAGAGCAGCTCCCTCAATAAAAGCTGCTTATTCAAAAGGTGATTTCAGTTAATTTGCACTTACTTCATGGATATTATAATGCGTGGAAGAGCTGCCTCCTCAGCCTCCTTTTGCTGTCCCCGTTTTGAGCCCCTGGCCCACACATCCCCTCTTCCTTTCACACTCCTCTCTTCTGCTACCACAGTGGGCACAGGTATCAGTGTGGGCTGGGCCATGCTTTGCAGCAACCCAGGAACCTTGATGGGGAGTGGGAGGTGGTGAACACTGGCCACTGACCCATGGTGCTTCGAGGGACAGCTCCAGGGACAACCAGAAGGGGCCACAGTTGAAAGAGTTTTCCCAAAGGAGAGGAAGGAGGGCAGAGGCCCTGTCAGAATGCTCCTAGTTTTCCCAGGGTGGGTGTAAGCCTGATCTTGTAGGGAAGGACAAATCTGACAGTTTGCTGTTTGCAAGTGGGGGTGCAATAAGGAATAGGCAGAATCAGCTTCAACAGAATCAGCTTCAACTTCTAGACTCCCTCTGGTAGCTACCTCCTATGCATTCAGTTCATTGAAAGAATATTTAATTAAAACCTCCTATGTGCCAGGCTTTATGCTAAGCACCTGGAATACAATGATGAATAAGACAGTGTGGCCCTTGTCCTCACAGAGATTCCAGTCTAGTGAGGAAAACTCAGAAAATGAGGAAACCAGCTGATGAATACAGAATTACAAATTATATAATATATAATAAGTACAATGAAGTAAACAAACAGGGTGCTGAGATAGAAAGGGATAACTACTTCAAATGGAGTAATCAAGGAGGGGTGGTGACTTAGGAACAGTAGGAGCCAGAGGAATAGGAGCCAGAGGAAGAGCATTTCAGGTTACAGGAACTGCCAGTGCAAAGGTCCTGTGGCAGGAACGTTGGAGAAACTGAAAGTGCTGTGGTTGGAGTGAGGCAATGAGAGATCGAGTGATACCCAATGAGGCTGATATGCTAAGATGGGCAGGGTCAGGTCCTGTAGGCCTTGGAAAGGAATTTGGTGTTATCCTAAGGGAGGAGGGAAGCTCACAAAGAAATTTAATCAGGGCAGTGAGAGGCATGAGCTGACCGCCATTCAGCAGGAGGATGTGTTAGAAGGGTACTAGTGGATGCAGGCAGACCAGTATGGAGGCTATTGCAGTTACCCTAGTAAAGAGGGGCAGGAAGGGGAGAAGGAAAGCATCCAACTTTTTTTTAAAGGGAGAATCAAAGTTCTCAAGGTACCTGCTAGGTAATGTAGGGGAGGAGGACATTTCCTCTTCCCAAATGGGGGTTCATCTGGCCGGAGAAAGAATTAAATTCACATGAGACAGAACAGCAAGAGAAAATTAAACAAAGCTTTATGAGGAACCATGGCTCGGGGCCTTTCTTCCCGAAGGAAGAAAGGGCACCGAAGAAGTGGGGTGCACATAGTGGTTATATACCCCCAAACAGGGTGTTTCACATGTGATTGAAATGTCCCTCCCACACTACTCACAAGATTGCCCTGTCGGCACAGTGCTTGATGGACACAGCAGGCAGTGGTCTGCTATCTCGGTGGGCGGTGGGCGTAGCAGGAGGCAAGTCGATTGTCTGGAGCTGGGCAGTCACAGGTGAGCGCAGCAATCAGTTCCTTCCCTAAGGAAAGATGCTTAATCCGTAAAGAAATGCCACCGTTGGGAGGGAGGAGGGAAGTCAGTTACAGGAGGTTACCAGACTAGCACAATAAAATGCAGATTTAAGTCCTTGCCTTTGGTATTGATGAAGAGTTTCTAGAGAGAAGGTCATCTCCTTTCTTCTTCCTGGTACAGAGAGGGAGGCATCTTTACAGACAGAGATTTACCTTACAAATGTAAATGTGTGCTAACAAAGGGCAAGTTCCATTCCTCAGAGCCTCCTTCCCTGTCCCAGTTTATCAAAAGCAATCAGCCTCAAATAATCCTGATGCCAAAGAGACATATCTTGGGGTGGCCAATTTCAGGTCCCCACAGTACAAATCAACAATTCCTGGGGCCAGCCCCATGGCCCAGTGGTTAAGTTCCTGCGCTCCGCTTTGGTGGCCCAGGGTTTTGCTGGTTCGGATCCTGGGCTTGGACATGGCACCGCTTGTTAGGCCACATTGAGGCGGCGTCCGACATGCCACAACTAGAAGGATCTGCAACTAAGATATACAACTATGTAGCAGGGGGACTTGGGGAGAAAAAGCAGAAAAAAAAGAAGATTGGCAACAGTTGTTAGCTCAGGTGCCAATCTTTAAAAAAAAAAATAGAATTCCTCTCTTGATTTGTCCTTTTATCACCCCCAAGGTATGCTGTGGGATTTCCCATCCCAGCTCAGGGCAAAGCCATGGCTGGTGCCTCCTTACTCCCACATCAGCCCATGGTGAGGGCACTGTCTTTTGGAGGCTCTCCAGGGAAGATGCCTACCTGCCTCCTTCTGGCACATCCTGCAGGACTGGGAGGAGCTTGCCAGTCAGTGGGGAGGGGTGAGTTTCAATGCCTTCTTGCCCAGTTGATCTGGAGCATGTCCGTAGTGCTGCACACTGGGCAGTGTCCAGCTCAGGCCTAGCTGAGTCAGGTAGACACAGAGCCAACCACCCCTACTCCCCAAACCAGGTTCCCAGAGACTCCTCTCCTGCCCTTCCCACCATCGATCAGGAGATAGGAACAGTGTCAGAATCAGGACTGAGGAAAGTGGGGCCTCTCAGAGCCTAAACCACCCTCCTGGGGATGCAGGAATATGAGGTGAGGATCCTGAGCTTGAACATTTACAGGTAGCACTCAGGATTGAAAACTGATTTATAGTCTGAAGGCAGACAGGAGGGAGCGGGAGGAAGGTGGGGAGCTGTGTACAGTGCAGCCTTGTTGGGCGGCGGTAATTATATATTACATTGAACTGTCCTTGCAGCACAGTGAAGGGCAGTGGGAATGAGACTCTAAATCATGCTTCCCTGATGCTCCCCATAGCTCACTTCCCCGTGATGTGGCCCTAGAGCCCAGGGCTGACACTTCTATTCTAAACACACACACACACACACACACACACACACACAGCCTGGGGGCTCCAGCCTGACTGGGGACCCAGAGAGTAGGAAGATGGGATGTTATCACCTCTGGCAGCTTGCAGGGGCTGCTCATCCTATAGGCCTCATTGTTTATTGCTTCCCACACCTCCCACACTCTCTATCCCCCTTCTTCCACTGGGGCCCAAATGTGGGCTGTGTCATTTGAAGAAGACATCCCTGTCCACCCTTTATTTGTTCGCCCCTGCATCTTTCTTCTCCACACCACAGTCACTGCCTGGGTTCAGTTGGCACCTTGTCACTTCTCTCCTGGATTTTTGCAACTTTCTCCTAACTCACCTTCACCCCTAATCCATCATCCTTTGTTGCCATGGTGATCTCCCTAAACACACCTTGGACCATAACCTTTTTATTTTTAAGATTTTTTTTTTCCTTTTTCTCCCCCGGTACATAGTTGTGTATTTTTAGTTGTGGGTCCTTCTAGTTGTGGCATGTGGGACGCCACCTGAACATGGCCTGACAAGCAGTGCCATGTCCGTGCCCAGGATCCGAACCAGTGAAACTCTGGGTCGCCGAAGCAGAGCGTGTGAATTTAACCACTCAGCCACGGGGCTGACCTCCTGGACCATAATCTTGATTTCATTTGTCAGAGAATTGCAGAAGTAGGGAGAGATGGTCAAAGACTTTGGTTCTTGAGGGCCCAGGTGTCCCCAAGCCCTTTGCAAGTTTGTGATTGTTGGCTTACCTCCCACCCTGAGCTATCAGCCCAGGAGGACCACTAGTATTCATCCTTCCTTCCCTGGCTAGACCCTGGCCCTTAGACCAATCACCTGGACTTCCTACCAATTCCCCTGTCTCTCCCTCCAGGCCCCTGGCCACAAGCAGCTGGTACTTCCTGGTTCCTTAGGGAGGTGGTATTGCTTAGTGGTAATGAGAAAGGGCTCTGCGTCAGACAGATCTAGATATGAATTCTAGTGACCACACACAAGTTATTATGTAGTGAACAGATTAAGATCATGAACTCTGCAGCCAGACTGCCTTGGCTCTGCTATTCTTTAGTCTAGGTAGGGCGAGTTACTTAACCTGTCTGTGCCATTTCCCCATTTCTAAAATAAGGATAATAATAGTACCTACCTCATAGGGTTGTTGTGCAGATTAAATGAGCACAACAATAACACCATGCCGTTACAACAGTGTTGTGAGTGTGAGCTATTATTATTGTAATTTCAACTTTCTGAGTCAGTTTCCTTGTCTACAGCAAGTCTCCATAACATGTCTCCTCCTTGTCTCAAGGTTGTCGTGAAGATCAAATGACACATTCCCTTTAGAAACTCAAAGGTTCAACACATGTAAGGTAAGGTATTACTATTATTTATTGTCAGGTATTTTCTCCCTGAGGTTCTTAGGATTTGGGCAAGAGGGCCTTTTTTTCCCCCTCCCCAAAGCCCTAGTACATGGTTGTATATCCTAGTTGTAAGTCATTCTAGTTCTTGTATGTGAGCCACCACCACAGCATGGCAACTGATATATGGGTGGTATGGTTCTGTGACTAGGAACCCCAGGTCACCGAAGCAGTGAGCGTGCTGAACTTTAACCACTAGGCCATCAGGGCTGGCTCGAGGGCCACATCCTTTGAACAACAAAGCAGCTACCTTCATCATCCTCCTACATCAGCCTCAAGGCAGAAAATTGTGGAATCCTGGAGCCAGGAGCAGCCTTGGAGTTCAACTGGTCCAGAGGAAGGGGCATAAAAGGCCATGCAGACAGATGGGCATCTCTGATAGAAAGAGAGATGATTTCAAAGGAAGCTGCTAATTAAATTAAGAACAGAGGGTCCGGCCCCATGGCCCAGCGGTTAAGTTTGCACACTGCGCTGCGGCGGCCCAGGGTTTTACTGGTTCGGATCCTGGGCGCGGACATGGCACCGCTCATCAGGCCACGTTGAGGTGGTGTCCCACATGCCACAACTAAAATATACAACTATGTACCAGGGGGCTTTGGGGAGAAAAAGGAAAAATAAAATCTTAAAAAATAAATTAATTAATTAAGAACAGAGAATTTATTCTCTTCATTGCAGAGGTGGACCCAGGTTTTGTGGGTCCCGAAGCTAATACAATTTGGGAAAGCCCACTTTAAGAAAAAGAATACAAAATTATGAACATAAAATTAGGTGCAGGCTTTGGAAGGGGTCTGTGCAAATGAGGAGCCCTGAAGCTTAAGCTTCATTGGCTTCATGGAAAATCTACCTCTGCCACCACATCAGGTGGGCATTTGACAAATACTTGTTGGTTGCTTATGGCCAAAACAAACCATTTCCATTGTGTCACAGGCTAGGATCTCCAGAGGACTGGAGTGGGCTCATCCTCCACTCAGACTCTGGAAGTCACTCCATTATGTGGGCTGTGGCTCCTCCACTGCCTTCACCTCAGGTTACTTGTTCTTTTTCAAGAGCCACAGGCTATTTATTTTTGCTTTCAAAGTACTTACATGTGATTTACATAGTATTAATATTCACACTCATATATGGAACCCTTCCTCTGCTCCAGCTTAGCTGGAATCCTGGGACTTAGTTAAGAAGTGTATCCAACTCTCTCTCTTCCAAGGATATAGAGGGAAAGATACATTCAATTTGGAGATGAGTGAGAGAGAAGGATGATGATGATGATGACATTTGTCTTGGAGTCAGTTTCCTAAGTCTTTGTTCCTACTCAAATTGTCCTCCTCCACATATCCTTGTCCCCTGCCAACCTCATCCCTTCCCAATTTCCCCATGATTATGAAGGTGGAAATTCACATATTCAAGGAGACATGCCTATTCAAATGCTGGGCTTACTTTGGCTCAATTTGTGGCCCCTGAAGTTGAGAGGCACATGGCATCAAGATGCCAGCAGACAAGAGTACACAGGAGTTCTTCCTCACATCACTCTCAGGAAAAATCAGTCCCCTAGCACTGTTTGGAAGCCTAGTTTATTCCTCTCAGTGATGGAAACAGATGGCGGGTGGGAGTATGTATGAGTGTGTGTGTGTGGGCACGCACATAAGCTGTACACACATATGAAAAGTGTGCACACATGTGTGAGACAGTGAATGCCCACATGCACATTAGTACATCTACTAAGACAGGCAGAGGAAGTGGAGGTGAGGATGTAGGAAGGAAATCTCTCAATCTGAGAAAACCACATTGTGGTTCTAAATGACATCAGAGGTGAAATCTGCTTTCCCAGCTGTGCTCTGTCATGGGGAGCCAAAAAAGAAGCTGGCAAGGCAAGAAAAGGTCTCAGGGCAGGGATGGGGTGCAGCTGCCGGTGTCACCACCGGCTCCAGCAATGACATCACTCTCCCAGATCCCTCCTTTGAGGTGATGAGTCACCCAGAGCCCAATCAATACTGCATTCCATTTGTCTATGCCATCTTTACGCTCTCATGGGCCAATTCATGCTTTTCTCTTCCACACAGCCTAGCCCCTGGCCCCCATGTACCACTGAGGGGCCTGAGCCTAAACTCTGGGGCTTAGCTCTCTTTTACACCTCTATCAGAGAAGGCAGGAATCCCTGCTTCTGGGTGAGGCAATTAGAAGGGAACAAGAGAAACAAAAAGAGAAATATTCCTGTATGTACAAGGGTCTGGGAACAGAAGTTGAAAACTTGGAAAGCCAGCCTGTGAATAAGGAGAGGAGAAAGAGGAAGAGGCAGAGAAAAGAGAATGGAAAGGGGAGAATCAGAAGAAAGAATGAACAGGGAAATGGGATTGAGGAAGAGAGAGAGGGTGAGGTGTGGCTGACAGCTGTGGACTCTCCCTTCTCAGGATCTTAGCACTTCTGTCCCATTTCCTGGCCCTCCAGTCATCTTTGGATCTCTAGCCCGAGTGATGTAGGAGGAAGCCCAACACTCCAAACTACCTCCCCCCGGGGGAGGAGCTCCAAGTCTACCCTACCAGGTTTCACCTTAGTCCCATCCTTCTTGTTGGAATTGGGGTTTTGTGGGGCAGCTAGAAACAGGGCAGAGGGATGAGCAAAGAGTGAGAGGCACAAAGGAGAAGACAGTGCCCACTGGGGCAGCTCTGGTTTCTCTTTGGACCTCAGTTTTTTTCCAAGGCCTAGGCACCTGCCAAACCGTTGTTCCCTCTGGCCTGGCCCTCATGCTTGGTGGCAGCTTGAGCATCATCCCTTGCCACTGATGGGAATTGGAACAGGGGGCTCTTTATCTGACAGGAGAGGGACTTGACTGCCCAGCCTCTGTGACTCTAATTTCCCAAGATGCTTTTGTTCTCGGTGTAAAGTGAGCTGCCACAAGGAAACAGAAACCCTTGAGTCTATGTCTGAGTCAACAAGATAGCATCCGAGATAAGGCTGGGCTTTCACGACACCACAGAGAGCTTCTGGTGGAGACCCAGTGCCTCTGGATTCCTTCTCTGACTCACTGTAGCTGAGTGTCTCTGCAAACAAGAAAGTCTGTCTCCAACCCTCACTTCTTAACTCTCGATCAACAACAACAACAACAATAATGATATTAATAATAAAATAATAACAGCAACCATTTACTGAGTGCCTATATATGCCAGGGACCTTGGTGAGTGTCTTATGTACATTATTTCATTCAGTCCTGCAACAACACTATGGAATAATCACCATTGTAGAAAGTGAAGGAGGAAACTGAGGTTTCCAGAGGTTGCCTGAGATTTCCCAGCTTGAGGTGGAGCTGAAATGTGATCCCAGATCTGTCTGATTTTCCCTGCTTCAATCATGCAGCCTCTTTTTTGATTTTGAGTTGCAGTCCAAAGCTTTTATCTCCAGGAAGTACTCATTCCCTCCTCACACCCTCAGCTCTCCCCCCTGTACCAGCCTCTGGAAGCCCCTGGTTGCCCAGGCTGTCCTTTGTGCTCGCTCAGGTTAGTTTTGGAGTTCCCTGTGGCCCTTGGGGTTGAGGTGGTTACTAAGAGAGCAGTCTGGCTCCCACTCCCCAGGGAGGAGGATGGGGGTGAGAGTGGCTATCATTTCACACCAGGAACAAAAACATGAGGTTATTGGGTAGGTTTAGGGTCACGGGATGCCTTGGGCTCCTATTTCTCCAGAGTCCCAGAACAGGGGATAGAAAAATGTGGAAAACTACCAGGTCCTCAAGGGAACTGGGGATGGGGGCAAAGGTGGAACAAGAAACTCCTCTTTCCACCAGAGCCTGTGCCCCTAGAAGGCTGGTGCTGCTGTTTGCCGACAAGCCAGTCACAACTTCTTATGCTGCTTGAGATGCAGCCCAGCCTTCATTCCTAGACCTTGTGTGCCCCAGTGAAAGGAACCTTTTCCACAGGTTGTAAGACCCCAAGTACCTCCTGATGTGCTCAGTGAAAACAGTGTGCTGCTATGGCTTTGAGGCAATCTGGAGCCACCTCCTGCCAGACTGCCTTCTCCAGAACCCTCTCAGAGGGGGTGTTCTGGAGCTCTACTGGGAGACACCATGTGGACCAAATATCCCTCTGAGAGTCTATGAGCAAATCAGGGAGAGATCTGCAGAGAGAAAAGATAAGCAGGACAAAGACAGCTGGGTGTTCTCACACAGAGATGAGCAGTCAACACCAAAAGACAGAGAGCCAGAAACATGGAGATGGAGCAAAGCAACAAACAATATGGTCCTCCTTTCCCCTAGGGTCTGGGAACAGGCATTGCAGGGTAGCTCTAGGCATAATTTAGGACAACCCCTCTTATTTTTTAAAATTTTTTTCTTTTGGTGAGGAAGATTGGCCATAAGCTAACATCCACTGCCAATCCTCCTCTTTTTGCTTGAGGGAGGTTGTCGCTGAGCTAACATCTATGCCAATCTTCCTCCATTTTGTATGTAGGACGCTGCCATAGCATGGGTTCATGAGAGGAGTGCAGGTCCACGCCCGGGATCTGAACCTGTGAACCCCAGGCCACTGAAGGGGAGCACGTAAACTTAACCACTACAAGCACTACGCCATGCCACGCCACTGGGTCGGCCCCAGACAACTTCCCTTTTATTTATCATTTATTTTTGTTTATTTATTTTTTTGAGGAAGATTAGCCCTGAGCTAACAACTGTGCCCATCTTCCTCTGCTGTATATGTGGGATGCGTCCCACAGCATGGCTTGCCAAGTGGTGCTTAGGTCCACACCCGGGCTCCAAACTGGCAAACCCCGGGCCACTGAAGCAGAGCTTGTGAACTTAACCACTGCGCCACCAGGTGGGCCTCCCTCTTTTAAATATAATGAAGTTGAAGCTCAGGGAGGAGACAGGAGCTGGCCTAGATCATGCTGATCCTGAGTGGGTCGCCCGCTCTGTATTCTGGGAGCAACGAGAAGAGGTGGCTCGGCCGCAGCTGTCTTCTCAGAAGCAAGGAGACCTGAAGGGAAGGAGTCACAACTTCGACCACCCCCATCTGAAGCCCCCTCCCTGAGGACCTCAGGGGCTAGTCTCTCATCTCTCAAATGCCCTGGGCCCTCAGTTCCCTCGTTAATAAAAACATGAACAAGAACACCTGCCTTCTTTCCTCACAGGGCTATTGTGAGGATCAGCTGGAAATAATGCACAGGGAAGAGCTTTACAAGCACAGGGTGTTATTAAGTTTGTGATTAGGCCAGGTCAGTGAGGGCTGCAGGAATAATGGGAGGATTAATGCCGACACCGTAGGAAGGAGGGTGACTAAAGTCTGTCCTGTCCTCTTCCCTCAGTCACCTGCCCTGAGAGAAAGCAGTCAGTGTTTCCAAATTGACTTAAATAAGAAATGTGCAGCAGTGGCAGCCATCCCTCCCTCAGCCTTCACTTGCCCAAGGCAGAGAGATTTTAATTTTCGAGCCGTAATGAGAAAAAGAAACTCAGAATTAAAGAGTATTCCAGCGAAGCAGTCAAAATAGCTGCCCAGACTCTGAATCGAGGGGAGAAGTATAAATTAAATTTTTCCTTTCGCTCCCTAGCACCAACTGGCCTCGAAGAAACAGGGCTGGGTTAGGATGCAGCTGGCCAAGGTCCCCACGACCCTGGCTCTGAGGTCAGATGGCAGGCAGGCCTCACCCTCACCTCAGAGTGCTGACAAGAAAACAAGGAACAGAGACTGTCCACCCACTCACAGGAGACAGTTACCTCCGTCGAGGTTGTCTTCCCCAGGGCCATGACCCTGCTCAGTGAGGTCAGCCTATGAATGTTGAATGCATAGAGTGGCGGTGACTCCCTGGCTCCCACAGTCTAATCCTCTGAGGCACAGAGATGCTGCAGCTACTTTCTTCTTCTCCCAAATGCTGACTCGTTATGTACCACAAACCTCTCTCTGTCCCCTATAATGCAGGCCAGGGGTCCTGGAGTTGGAGAGGGGCTGCCTAGGAAGGAGGGAGCACCTGAGCCCTCAGCTCACATTCTTCTGAGTGTCAGTCTGTTCCCAAGGGAACACCCTTTCAGACGCAGTTGAAAGTTGGGATGGTGGGAATGGCATGGCTCCCCTGAAAAGCTGTGTGAACCTGAAGGCCAGGACACAACCCTCTCCCCGGCCCTCTTCTGCGCTCACCTCCCATTGCTCTCCAAAATAAAACGTCTCTTGCCCCACCCCAGTCCTACCATCTGCCCTTGACCTCCCTTCTCCCTCTCCTTTTCTCATCTGTTTATCCAAAGAACACTGACTGAGTGGCCTACCGTGTGCCAGGATCTGTGCCAGGGTCGGGGACTCAGGGACTCCATAAATAAACCAAACCCAGTTCCTGTTGTCAGGTGGACTGAGGCTTGTGATACAGTACAGAGGATGCTCAGCAATCAAGTATGGAGTTGTTTACTATGGCGTCAGACTGACCTGGTTCAAAACTGCCCCCATCCTTCACTCCTTACAATGTGACCTCAGGCAAATTGTCTCACCTTGGTAAGCTTCAGTTTACTCATCTGTGAAATGGGGATGATAACACTTATAGGATTGTTGTGAAGATTAAGTGAAATGATCCTGGTAAATTTCTTGGAACAGTGCCTGGCACATGGTAAACACTTACTGAAGGCCAGTTAGTGTTATCTTAAGTATCCTAATGATAATGCTGACATTTATTACCCTTTATTGGGTGCTCACTCTGAGCTAGCCAGGGTGCTATGGATACAGCAATGGCTCAACTGTGGCCATTGTCCTTAAAGAGTCCATAATCTGTTAAAGGTGACAGAAGTGTAAACAAGCCACTGGACAAGCGTGATCACTCCAAGAGCTGTCATTTTCTGAACCTAAACTATGCACCAGGCACAATTCTAGGTTTCAAACATGTATTGTCTCTAGTTCCTCACTAACCCTGCAAGGGCTATATTACACCCATTTTACAGAGGTTTTGTAATAATAACTTGCTCAAGATCATGCTGTTTGCAGAGTGAATTATTGACTTAAGGAGAGTGAGCTCTTCCTGAAAAGGGAACAGGAAAGGCTTCAGAGAAGAGGTGATCTTTGATCAGGGTTTTGAAGAATGAGTAGTTTTCCAGAAGCCAAGATGGGGAAGGAGTGAAATGGCATAGCACTTCCGTGGGCCTGCTGGAGAACTGCAGCCGGGAGCAGCATCAGCAGGAGTTCCTCAGGTCTGGAGGTGTTTGTGTCCCATATCAGGGAACACTAAACAGGGCAGTGGTTCCCCCACCAACCCTGACAGCCATTCCCTTATGTGCCTCAGGACCATATCATAACCTACATGAAGGGTGATTATTTTAGAGAGAATGTAATCAACAGGCCTGTAATCCCAGAGGATTTCAGTCGAGGCACAGAGCTGAAATAATTGCATGGAGATGGAGCCCTTCTCATGTCCATTGACATAGCCAAGGGTCCAGCAAGTCAGGGGAGTGGGATGGGATCCCCAGGGAGGCTGGGAGGCACTTACTGGGCTGGAGTCAGAGAGATAGTGTCAATGACCTTGAGAAAACCCCACCAGATTTGGGGCACATAAATGAAACCTCTTCCTTTGTTACAGTCATTTCCCCCCGACTCTTTCTCTCTGCCTGTTTACTCCCCTCGTATGCCACAACAGCAGCAGAGGAGGCAGCCTTCTTGGTGCTGTCACAGATCTGGCAGACTGAGCCAGGAGGTGGCATTAGGATCCATTTGGCTGGTTCCACATCAGGGAAAATCTAGACTCATCATCATTAGCATTCTGTTTCCCTACTCAGAGCAAGGAG
The DNA here is from genome assembly GCF_041296265.1 of Equus caballus. NCBI lineage: Eukaryota > Metazoa > Chordata > Mammalia > Perissodactyla > Equidae > Equus > Equus caballus. The sequence continues at coordinate 53,602,953 of NC_091697.1, read as the reverse complement.
AAGCAGCCATCCTGTGCTAAGGATAGCAGCAAGGGGGAGACTTCTAGAGCAAAGCAGTCTTCAGAGCTCGGATCCCCAGTCTCAGGGCCATGCACCCTAGGCAAGGGCCTTCCAGGGCAGCGGGGGTTTGAGGCAGACCTTGGGGGAAACTGTATGACCACAAGGTGGTGAGGCTTTGGTACATGTGACAGACAGGATTGCAAGTGCTCTCCAAATTCCTCCACCCTTTCTTTGAAGCAGCTCCCACCAGCCTCAAAGGCCTAATTCATTCTTCACATTAAGCAGCAGCCCTGGGAGGGAACAACTCCCACAAGAAGCAGGAAGCACGTGCACATTCCAATAAAACGCTCTAAGAGGCAATTATTTCTGGGCTGCCTATCCCAGCCCAGAGTACCAGCAGCCAGATTTCCAGAGCTGCTTTCATTGCCTCTGGCTGTTGGCAAAATTAAACTTCTTGAGAAATGAGAATGAGCTGGCCCCTAGCTCGGGTGGTTGGAATCCTTTGTCTGCCTGGGGCCAAAGTCAGTGTGGGGCTAGGGGATGCAGGGGATGGGAGTGGGGAAGGGGGAGATTATGGAGGAAGGGATGTAGCATTGTAGGCCCCCACCAGGTAGCCTGTGCCATGTGCACATTGAAATGCATGGAACGGGTACCAAGTCTACGTGTCACCCACTGGGGTATGAGCTTGGTGAGGGCAGGGGCCGTGGCACTTTTTTTTTTTTTCTTTTTCCTTCTTCTCCCCAAAGTCCCCCAGTACATAGTTGTGTATTCTAGTTGTGGGTCCTTCTAGTTGTGGCATGTGGGATGTCGCCTCAGCATGACTTGATGAGTGGTGCCAGGTCTGCGCCCAAGATCCGAACTGGCAAAACCCTGGTCCGCCAAAGCAGAGCGTGAAAATCCAACCACTCGGCCATAGGGCCGGCCCCCTGCCGTGGCACTCTTGATCATTGTTGCATCCCCAGTGCCTGCCACATAGTAAATACTCAGTAAATATATACTGATTCCTGAATGAATGTGCACCAGGCAAGAGTCTTGTGAAAAATACTGTGAGAATCCTTCCCAGGCTTTCATCTAACACAGATCACATGCATGTACCTTGAAAAACACTTTAGTGCCCTGCCTCTTCACACTTCCCCATGGGATGATGCTGCGGGATACTTAGTAAATTCACAGAAAAGTGAGAAATGGCCTCCTTGGGACATGAAGGGGTGGGCAGTGGCCTGGTTGGGCACACCACAAAGAGGTGGTGCCCTCTGAGGACTCACACCACCACAGTTCGCTCTTGCACCCACGTCAACGTTTGCTTGCACAGACCAGCTTCCATCCCCTTCTTCTGATATGCACAGTTATCCCTCATCTCTCCAGCCTCACGTTGTGTCCGTCTTACTCTATGAGACACCTCTTGTGCCCCACTCCAAATTCTTTCAATCTCACTTCTTATTCTGGCTACTGCTGTGACAAACAACTCCATTCTGGCTTCAACCAGCTCATGGGTTGTGACCTGACAGCACCTCCCCTTCTGGCCAGAGACCTACGTTCTGGCTTTCTGCCCCAGGGCTTCTTTGTGGCCAGGGAACTGCCTGGCTTTCCAGCCTGAAGTCCAGGGTAGTTAATACGCTGGAGGCAACTCTTGACAATGGCAGTGGTTACCACTGGATAAAAGTTTCCCTCTTCTGGGCCTGGTAGATGGTTCTGAGACTCTTCATAAAGCTTTTCAGAATGCTGCCTGGTTGCTTGAAGCTGTGACCTATTCAATAATATATTCTCTCTCACATGGGCTCTCCTCAGTCTCACCCCTCTGTCCCTCACCCTTGCTCCCTGGATCATACCCTTTGTCCCATGCCTGGCTTTCAGGGGAACTCAGGCCAAATCACTTCCTTTTGCCTTTTGCCCTTTCTGCCCCAGCCTCACTGGTCTCCTTTCAGTTCTTCAATTCTTTCCCATGTCAGGACTATCAAACAAGCATTTCCCACCACCTGGAATGCTTGTCTCTCTGCTAGGGAAGTCCCTTGGCTGAGCCCTGAATGACCAGAAGGAGGCAGCCTTGAGGAGATCTGGGAGAAGAATGTTCCAGGCAGAGGGAACAGCTGCTGCAAGAGCCCTGAGGCAGGAATGAAGTTGGCATGCTCAGAGTATAGTAAGAAGGCCTTTATGACTAGAGGAGAGTAAGAGAGGGAAGAGGGGCACAAAATGCAGTTGGAGATGAGGACAGGGACCAGACCAAGTGCAATTTTGTGGACCACAGAAGGAGTTTGCATTTTAAATACATTAGGAAGCAAGCTCCCTGAGGGCAGGGATTATGTTTGTCTGATTCACTGCTGGCTCCTACTATGTAGTAAGCACTCAATAAATGTTTGTGAAATGAATGAATAAACATCCTTGCCTGGGGGCCGGCCTGGTGGTGCAGCGTTAAGTGCGCACGTTCCGCTTTGGCAGTCTGGGGTTCGCCAGTTCGGATCCTGGGTGCAGACATGGCACCACTTGGCATGCCATGCTGTGGTAGGTGTCCCACATATAAAGTAGAGGAAGATGGGCATGGATGTTAGCTCAGAGCCAGTCTTCCTCAGCAAAAAGAGGAGGATTGGCAGTAGTTAGCTCAGGACTAATCTTCCTCCAAAAAAAAAAATCCTTGCCTGTATTCATGTCCCAATAGCCCCTCACCCCACACAAGGTGACAGAGTAGTCCTCTTTTCTAAGATGACAGCTCCTGGGAGGGAGAGGGTCAGGCTGTTTGGTTTTATCCTGAGAGAATCCTCTGAGGGCGAGAGTCCTGACTACTCTGGGACTGACTCTCCTGTCTTCTCTTTTCTCCCACAATCAACTCCGATGCTGTTGCTCACTTCTCTGCTCATGCTGGGCTCTGCTCCTGACACTGTTAGTCACCTCCCTCGGTTCTCAGCTTTCTTAATGAGCAGCTGTCTTGTCTTCAGTCTGAGATGGGCCTCCCCCCGCCTGCTGCTTCCTGGGGAAACCAAGGTCTTTGGTGGGAGTGTAAGGCCCAGAGAAGGGTCCTCTCTGCTCCCTCCCATGCTCTGAAGGGGGTGGGAGGACAGAAAAAAGAATTATCTCTGGGCAAAGGCGGAGGTAAGCAGAAGACAGCTGAAGTTTAGGGGTAGATTGTAAAGGGGGGGCCCAGCTTCCCTGCTGGAAAGAGTCCATGGAGGAACAAAGAACAGGCTGAGATCACAGCAGGAGGAATGAGGAGAGGCTAGAGGGGAGAGAGCCCATTCTGGTGGGCACCTGAGGCCAGAGGGCCTCTCCTTGGCTGACAGCCTTTCCTCGGCTGGCCAATCTGCCTTGTTACTGTTCTGTATGTATGGGGGCAGGGAGGTGACAGAATAACCTCTCAAGGGCCCTGCCACACTCCAGAGAACGCTTGATTGAGATTCCTTGATTGTCATCGGTCGATCTGAGACAGTCCTGGGCAGGGACACCCAACAAGGGGCCAAGGTGAACAGGGGGTTTCCATGCTCTGTGCTGTCACAGTAAGGGGCTGTACGTGGCAGGGGCACTGCAGAAAAAAGATGGCACAGTCAGCGGGTAAGTTGAAGAGAGACTAATGAAGGGAATATTTCCTGGGTGGGGTTATAGGAAACAGCAAATGACCTAGAGGCGCCCTGAGTCTAGACACAGAAGAAAGCTTTTACCACTTCTAGACTGGAAGGGGAAGGGGTGAAGAGGGAGTGGTGTTGCCAGAACCTGGTGGGAGCTGTATGTGGTAGGGCTGTTGTCCTGCAGGAGCTGTGGCCTTCTGAAAAGGAATATAGCTGCTGCCAACACCAAGGCCCAGCAGTGGGGCTGAGGGTAGGGAATAAATATCCTCACCTCTCTTTTTTCCCATTGGCTTGTCTCTTGCCAGTGCCTGCCATTGGCCAAACCCCACAGGCAGCTAAGGGCAAGGAGCCAGGGCAATACGGTCCATAGAAGTCAGCTTCTGGGGTACTGAACAGAGCAGAGAAGAATGGAGAGTGAATCTAGGACCTTCTTATCTCCTCCTCCTAATGTCACCTACCCCTAAGCCTATTCATCCCTTCCTGGTTCCTAAAAAGCTTACAAGTCCCTGTGCCACCTGTACTCAGAACTCATTCCATCTCTCAGGCCAAGGTAGGCCAAATTTGGGCCAGGCTCACAGGAGGCTCCAGCCATGTGGGGAGGATTTCATTTGTCCTGAGTCTACTGCTACCCCAGCTGTTTAGCATCAGGATTCCCAGAAGGCCCTGTTCCCCTCATGCCAGACTTTAGGAGCAGGCAGACTGGGTAATTATACTTTCCTAACAAAGTCTTGCCCCAAGTGACTCTCTTTCAACTAAGTGAAGCAGGAGGTTTCTGCCTGCTTCTCCCCTGCGTGAGCACTGGCCTCTGCCCCTTATCTTCTGAAATTCCATTTTGATCTGAGGAGCCTGGGAGAGCACCCTGACCCTCTCAGCATCTCAGAGACAGAGAAAGGGTCTGTTCCTGCTTGACTTATCCCTGGAAATGCCAAGTCCCTCCCTCTTCCCCTGTAGAACTGTTAAATTCCAAAGGTGCATTTCTCAACACTATCCTGGATTCCCATTTGAACCTTAGTGGTCCCTTTCTTCACACAGCTCATTTCTCACCCTGGTGACCCTGAAGACCCCTAAGGGTGGAACGTGAGGCTAACTCTAAGCTCTGAAGCCTAGGGGTCAAGGCATAAATGTACTGTATTATTCAGGGTTCTCCAGAGAAACGGAACCAATAAGAGATAGATAGATGGATAAGAAAATGAGATTTATTATAGGGAATTGGCTCACAATTATGGAGGCTGAAAGGGTCCCATGTTCTTCCATCTGCAAGGTGGAGACCCAGGGAAGTCAGTGGTGTAGTCTGAAGGCCTGAGAGCTTGAAAGCTGATAGTATAGAATCCCGTCTGGATCTGAAAGTCTATGAACCAGGAGCACTGAGGGCAAGAGAAGAGTGATGTCACAGCTCAAGCAGTCAGGCAGACAGAGAATTCAACCTTCCTCCATCTTTTTGTCCTATTCAAGCCCTCAACAGATTGAATGATACCCACCCATATTGGGAAGGGCAGTCCCCTTCACTCAGTCTACCAATCCAAGTGCTTATCTACTCCAGAAACACCCTCACAGACATACCCAAAAATAATGTTTAACCAGATATCTGGGCATCCTGTGTCCCAGTTAAGTTTATGTATTAAATTAATCATCACGTATACCTACTGGTTCAGGTAACTATTCCATCCTTCCTCTCTCCCCAACCTCCAAGATGAACTGGGCCCTAGGTTTTCCCAGTGCACACAACTTGTAGTAGAAAACTACTGTTTTGGTCTGTCCAGTATCCATTTTGCCTGGCACCAGCTTTGGGGAGTCGGCTGGGAGCACTACTTCAGCAGTTATAATCTTGGTGGATTGTTAAGGAAGCCTGTCTCCATTCCTTGGCCAAAGGATTGGCATATGACCCAAGCTAGGCCAATCAGATGCTTTTTCTCCCATGAATCTTGAGTGAAATGACATGAAAATGGATTTCATTTATTCCTCAAAGGAGCATCATGAAGAATATTATTCCTTAGCCCCAGCTCCCTTGATTTCACTGTCCTGGTTCTCATCTATCTGGGACAGGCTCTTCAGTATTTTCTTTGGTTCTGTAAACCAACCCCATTTATTTCTAATCATTTTTTGCTTAAGTTATTTTGAGCTTTTCTGTTGCTTGCAACCAAAGAATTCTCACTGACACAAATTCCACTTTCTTGGAGGAGCTGAAGGATCTGCCTCTCCACTGGGCTCATTATCTGGAATCTCTGTCTTGGATTCAAATCTCGTCTCATCCTGGAAGGAAAGGAAAGAGAGCTTCTGCTGCTAGTGGATGCTTGTCACACCTCGTCTCAGGGTCCCACTCTTTGTTGCCTGACTCATCAGGAGCCACTCCCAGCCTGGCTTCCAGGTCTCTACACCCAGGTCACAGCCCAAAATAGTAAAACTTATCTCCCATGACTCCCTGTCACAAGTCCTACAGACACGTCAGGCTGGTCTCCTTGTTTTCCCCAAACAGCAAACTCATTCCTGTGCTGTGCCTTTGCTCGTGACGTTCTTGGACACCTGATAAGCAAATGGCCCTCTGCTGAGTGTTTGAGCCTCTCCCAGACCTTCAAACCTTAGGCTGCATCTTGCTTCTTCCTTCCCTAAGACTCCCGTGCACCATCAAGGCCACAGCTTCTTCTGAGCCAAGCTCCTCATTGAGCTCTCTCTGATGTGGGACAGAGCAAGTGGTTTGTGTGGTTGAGCTTTATTTCCTTTGTAGACTTAAGTCTTTGAGGACTTGAGTATAGGCTCTAGGTCTCTTGGTACTGTTCCTGTATGGGCCTCAGCATTGAGCATGAGGCTAAGCACACAGTACTGCGTGCTCATATTTATTTCTCCACCCCTAATTTGGAAATTGTCTTGGTCTATAACCCGTATTCTTCATTCATTCATTTACCCAACATTTATCAAGCACCTGCTAAGCGTGGGTTCTATTCTCTGCTCTGGAGGTACACAGCAAATAAAACAGCCAAGGAATTCACAGTCTGGTCGTGAAGATTTACTGAGAATTAGATGTAGCAGAATGACCTATTGAGAAAATAACCCTGTCTAGTTTTTCTCAGCTGCAGCCTCACCTCAAAGGAATGAAAAGCATTCCACCCCTCCTGGGAGGAGAGCCAGACTTTGTGTCTTTGAGGTTTGGACTTTATTGACCTCCATGAGGATTTGTGTGTTTCCAGATAGAAAGGAAAAGCTGCAAGCAGCAGGCTACTCAGAAACAACTTCCACACAGCTTTTCTTAGCAGAGGTTAGAATTGGAGGCTTAATGCTTCCCAGATTGAAGAGGGATGGGCACAACTCAGGAGGGTTAGTTGGAATTCTCAAGACTAGAAAGGGAATGAAGGTATGAATTCCATCAGAGCAGAGACCTGAGCTCATGTGAATACAGGTCCTCTGAGATGGGAGGACCGAGGAGGAAGATTATTTGATGAACAAATATGTGGTAATAGTAGCAGCTGGCATTTATTGCACACTTACTATATGCCCAGGCACTGTGTTAAACACTTTATATATATTCACTTATTTCTCACAAGAACCCTATGAATTAAGTACTATTATTGTTTCCATTTTACAGATGAGGCAAAGAAAGATTAAATGAATTGCCTGAAGTTATGGATCTGAGAATCAAGCTTAAGCAATCACTGAGGGCCATGAGTGACTATGAGGGCTGAGCACAAAGGGCCACAGTTTGGGGAGCCTTGGCACCAGTCACTGTGGCTGGACTTGTCACAGAAGGGATGGAGCTTCCTCAGAAGCCCCACCTTCAGGTACACTTCAAAGCCCAGGCAGGGGATAGAGCTGTGGCAACTGGCATGAACTGAGGACCTGGTAATCTTGGTAAGAAGGGGTTTATATCAGTTAACCACGGCCACAATAATGCTATATAACAATCACCAAATTGCAGTGCACACAACAGTAAGCATTTATTTAGCTCATGAGTTTGGTGACTTGCTGGGTGCTAGTTGCTTATAGGCTGGCTTTGGCTGGGCTGGTTTGGTTCTGCTCCATGTGCCTCTCATCTTCCTTCCAGGACCAGCAGGCTGGCCAGGGAATGTTCATCTCATGGAGGCAGTTGAGGCCCAAATGTAACAGCCCCAACACACAAGCCCATTTTAAACCTCTACTTAGTCAAGTCTGCTAAAATACCACAGGTCAAAACAAGTCATATGGCCAAGCCCAGAGTCAAAGGATGGAGAAATACGCCCCACCCACAGGAGGAACCTGCAAAGTTGCCTAGTGAGGAATATAGATGTATGATCCTGTTACCTAGGAGGGAGCAAAGTGATGGAACAATAATCCAGCATTCCACAGAACTTAAGCTGGATTTAGTTTTGATTTAGAGAGATAATGAAATCCTACATTATTTCGTGGAGTAGTTCCTGCCTGTTACAGAGATAAAATCTGCCTTCAGGGACCACAGAGTTTGCTCTGTGAATATTTAAATTTTTAGTTTTTATTTTAGTGAAAATCTTAAAAACGCCTTTTAACAAGAACATACTCTGGTAGGTCTAGATGACTGTGATGGCTGCCTTACAATTTTCAAAGCCCAGTGATCACCTAGAGTGCCAGCATTTAACTTTTTTTTTTAAAGGTTGGCACCTGAGCTAACAACTGTTGCCAATCTTCTTTTTTTTCCTTCTCCCCAAAGTCCCCCAGTACAAAGTTGTGTATTCTAGTTGTGAGTGCTTCTGGTTGTGCTATGTGGGACGCTGCCTCAGCATGGCCTGATGAGCGGTGCAGTGTCTGCGCCCAGGATCCGAACCGGCGAAACCCTGGCCTGCTGAAGCGGAGTGTGCGAACTTAACCACAAGGTGACAGCCCGGGCCCAGCATTTGACTTTTTAATGAGGGTTCCTCAAACTGGCGTCTGTATTCTTAGGCAGCCATGCATTTTCAAGGTTGGAAAACATAGTGAGAATGACACACAGCAGACAATGTATAGAAGAGGCCCAGATACAGTGCTGTGGGCATCCAAGGGTACGGCAGGCTAGGGCAGCTATGGGGCTCAGGGCAGGGTTTCTGGTGCCCTATAGAGAAGCACTGGTGGCATTTGAATAGGTCTTGCAGGATGGTGGGGTGGGCCCTGGGGATAATCTCCAGGTTCTTCTCTGTGTAGACGTACATAACCAGATTTCTCGTGTCTAGGGCTTCCCTGGGCAGAAAGAGCTTTACCTTCCATCTCTGCAAATCTAGAATCAGTTTTTGCATTTTTTGCATCACAGTCTTGTCCTTCACCTTCACGTATATGCTGCTGGTTCTCACATTTGAAGAGAAGACCAGGGAGTGTAAGCTCCCCGCCTTTGTAGCCAAGTCAACCAGGGTTCAAATCTTGGCTTTGACATTTACCAGCTCTGGGCTCTTAGGCAAGTTGCTTGAGCTCTCGGAGCTCCAGTTTCCTCCTCTGAAGAGGGAATCCTAATTCTCTCACGGGGTGTTTAAAGAATTAGAACTAGCCAGTGAAGCCTAGGTTTTCTTTGTGGGAAGATTTTTCACTTCTGATTCAATTTCTTTAATGGTTGTAGAATTATTCAGATTTCCTATTTCAAGTTGAGTCAGTATTAGTAAGTTATATATTTTGAGCAATGTGTCTATTTCACATATATCTTTCATTTTATTGGTACAAAGTTATTCATAATATCCTCATATTTTCTTTCCAATGCCTGAAGCATCCATAGCAATATCCTTCTTTTCATTCCCAACATTGTTTATTTTTGTCTTCTTTCGACTTCTTCTCCATCAGTATCATCAGAGCTTTATCAGTTTTTACAAAATCTGTTTCTGGCGTGGCTGATCCTCCCTGTTGCATGTTTAGTTTCTATTTCTTCAGTTTCTATTCTTCATCTTGCTACTTCCCTCCTTCTACATTCTATATATATATATATATATTTTTTTTTTTTTTGAGCAAGATTAGCCCTGAGCTAACATCGGCTGCCAATGCTCCTCTTTTTTTGCTGAAGAAGACTGGCCCTGAGCTAACATCCATGCCCATCTTCCTCTACTTTATTTGTAGAACACCTGCCATAGCATGGCTTGCCAAGCAGTGCCGTGTCTGCACCCGGGGATCCGAACCGGCGAACCCCAGACTGCCAAAGTGGAATGTATGAACTTAACCCCTGCACCACCGGGCCAGCCCCTTCCTTCTACATTCTTTGAGTTTATTTTGCTATGTTTTTTTTCTAACTTATTAAGATAGATCCTAGCTCGTTAATTTTCAATCTTTTTTCTTTTCTAAGATGTCCGTTCAAGGCTCTACATTTCCTTTGGAGACTTAAATTTAAAAGATATATGTAGGGGCCGGCCCCATGGCTGAGTGGTAAATATATTATCATCATCATTATTATCTAGTGTCAGATGTGATGAGACTCCATGGCACAGTTTCCAGCTCTCTTGCTCTCTAATGTGACACATGTCCCCTGAGTGATCACCAGTACACACTCTGAGGACTTATTCTGGACCACAGATCTCCTCCTTTTTTGGGTTTTGAGGAGGCTTCCTCTGAAGGTTTAGGCAGGGCACAGACAGGGTCACGTGCCTTTGGCCCTGTCTTCCTCAGGGAACTCAGGCCTTGTTTCCTAGATGGGCTGGCAAGGTCAGGCCCGTGAGTAGTGCGAGTTCTAACCTGCAGGCCTGTGACATATTATATTTTCTAAAAATGGCCACAATAATATCTCCCATCCCATACGCTCTTCTAGAACCTTGTTGTTCCCCATCGAGAAGAGGAATATACTTCCCCTCTCCTTGAGTCTGGTAGGTTTGTGGCTTCCTTATTGAGTATAAACTGTAGACCAAAAGGCTGCAGCAGATGTGGTGCTGAGAAACTTCTGAAGCTTGGTCATAAAAGACAATGTAGCTTCCACTTAGCCAAAAAAACTCATGATTAGAGCCCTGAGTCTCCACACAGGAAGTCAGGCTACCCTGCGGCCGCCATCTTGTGAAGAAGCCAAACCACCTAGAGAGGCCATGTGCAGGCACTCTGGCCTTCAATCCTAATTTTCAAGTCTACCCAGCCCAGGCACCAGACATGTGAGTGAATGAACCTTCAGTGATTCCAGCCCCCAGCTGTTGAGAGACCCACATCCTTCCAATCTTACCAGCTGAGGCCCCAGACATTGTGGAACAGAGACAAGCCATTCCCCACTGTGCTCATCCAAATTCTTGATCTAGAGAGTCATGAGCATAAAAAACGATTGTTTTTAAGCTCTAAGCTTTCAGATATTTTGCTACGTAGCAATAGATAACTGGAACAATGCTCATTATCTTGTCTGGTACCCAATGCCTTCACCAGACTCCTTCAACCTCTACCATACTCCATATACTCTGGATTTCCCACCTAGGCCCAAGCAGAACATGCAGAGGCAGAGCACAGCAAAGGGTCTTATGTGTGAGTCCTGGAGCAAACTGGAAATGGAGATTCTTTGATCCTATCTATTATATAGACTGAGCTCTCCTGAGACCCTTGATTTCCAAACTTTTCAAGTGCTAAGACCTCAGTTATCTCATCAAAAAGGCTGGGTGTCCCCCACATGATGTTGGTTGTACTTTCAGTATAGCTTCATATATAGCTAACATTTATTAAGACCTTACTAAGAGCCAGGCACTGTGCTAAGTATTTTATATGCAGTATCTCCATGAATCCTCATAACAAACCTATGACTGTTGTTATTCCCATTTTACAGATGTGAAGAGAGGTGATCAAATTGCCCCTGCAGCCTGTTCTGCATGTCAAATGCAGAGCACATGAGGGAGGGCCTATAGAACGATATCCAAATCCTTACCCTCTTGTCCTGGAGAGTGTTGTCATCCAGCTTCACGTTTGCCCTTCTACACTGCCCCCCAAGACCTGAGATCCTGAAAAGCAGTGTAGATTCCGTACACTCCTTTTATAGCTGGCTTCCTGTTAGGTTCTGCCAGTTGGAGCCACTGGCTGGAGACTGGAAGGCAGGAATAAGGAAGAGGCCATGTTCCTTTCTGCATTTTGTTGGCGCTGCTAGTAATGGCCATGTTGCTTGTTCTTGGGTTCCTACTCAGGTGGTTCAGTTCCTAATAGCAGCTTCATTGCTATGGCACAGCAATTTTCAGCTGTGGTTATCACTATTTCCCATTTTACTCTTCCAGCCTTAAGGATAGTGACTTCCTATAATTACTAATCTTTGGATAAGCTCATCTCCCTCTTTTTGCTCCTCCAGCTCTTCCAACGTGTTTGTTACCAACTTCTCAAATTTAAATTCCTTCCACCTGAAATATCTAGAGTGATTTCTGACTTTTTTTGATTGTCTATTAACTAATACACTTGCCTTTACAAAACTTTGTATAACATGACCTTTATTTAACTCTCCAACCTCAACTCCCATCATTCTCCCTCTTGCTCACTATCCTTCAGCCACACTTGTCTCTTTTCTGTTCGTCAAGTAATTACAGCCTTTTTCTGCCTTGGGGCCTTTGCACCTGTTTTTCCCAATGCTTAGAATGCTTTTCCCTCAGCACTTTGCAAAGCCGACTCCTTCCCGTGCCTCCAGTCTCAGCATAAATGTCAGCTTTGGAGAGCAGCCCTCAGTAACCCTACCCCACACCCAAGTACTTTTATCACATCACCCTTTTATTGTCTTCACAGCACTTATTACTAACTGACCTTATCTTGCTGATTTATTCCTTAACTTGTTTATTGTCTGCTTCCCAGACGAAAATGAAACTCTGAAAGAGCAGAGAGCTTGTCTGTCTTGTTTATTACTGTATCCAGTGCCTGGCACAGACTTGGTGCTTAATATATATTTGTGAGTGAATGAGTGATAGAACGAGTGATATGCAAGCCTCTCCTCAGGCCTGAGATGTGCCCTGCCACTTACTGAGATGTTTGCCTTTGGAGGCTATTCAAGGGAGAAATTTCCCTGCCTCCCTTGAAGAAGGACCGCCAAGGTTTTTACCTAGCCACAGGGCCCTGAGCTCTACTTGTGCCTTCAGGCAGGCCCCTCCTGAGCAGTAGGAAGCCTCCTTATAGCCCTGCCCGTCTGCTAGCATGTCCTAGTCAGCCTGTTTCTCTTCATGCTTCCAGCAAGCTGCAGGGCATTAATGATTAAAAGTGCAAACCTTCCCAGGGCCAGTATCAATTAGACCACACGCCCACCAGGTGGGCAGCTTATTAATTCCAATAAGCCAGGACCCACTCTCACCCAGCCTTTTCCATCTGTGTACTGAATTTGATAACTATCAACAAAACAAACAAGATTGTTATAAAATTAATTTTACTGATCATCACATTCTTATCACATATCAAGAAGCAGAAAATTTCTGTTACATAAACATTTAACCCAAATCATTGCTGTAATAATAAGCTGAATTCAAAAAGACAACGAAATTCGTACTGTAATGCATGCAACTGCAAAGAGCCATTATATTTTTCTTTTATGACATTATGTGCAGAATAAATTATGGGATCTTATTCTAAACTAAACAAAACAAAAACTCATTTTACTGCTGCAGCGGAAGAGAGAAGCCAGCAGGATGAAGACTGAGGCTTTCTTTGCAAGGATGGATGCTCCACTAGGTCATCTTGTCCATTCCCCTGCCTCTGGGAAGACCTCTTTTTTGGTTTTAACATCTCCTAGTTTGGAAGTATCCTCTGGATACCAGGCTGGCTGATGCAGGCAAAGGAAACAGACAGAAAAATCATAGACACCTTTGTAAGAACATTGTTGTTGTTAGTGCTGTCGAGTCAATTCCAACTCCTGGTGACCCTGTATAGCAGAGTGGAACCCCACCTGGTCTTTTTGCACCATCCTCTGCCCTTCCAGCACATATCAGACAATGATCCACTGCTATGCACAGGGTTTTTAGGACAGATTTTTCAGAAGTATGTGGCCACGTCCTTCTTCCTAGTCTGTCTTAATCTGGAAGCTCCACTGAAACTGTCCGCTATGAGGATCTTGCTGATATTTGAAATACCAGTGGCATAGCTTTCAGCATCCCAGCAACACACAACCACCACAATATGACAACTGACACACAGGCGATATGGTTTCCTGAACAAGAAATGAACCTTGGTCACGGCAGTGAGAGCACCAAATCTTTAACCACTAGATCACCTATAAGAACATTAAGAGTACAATTTCCAACAAAACTTTGAAACAGGCATTGAGACAGGGAAGCTAACTCTGAGCTAGGACCTGGGTTTGACCAAGCCAAGAAGGGCAAAACAGTATAGCCAAAGGGCGGCCTGCTGTGGACTCATTTACCAGCAGATGCAAGCACTTACCCAGTCCAGAAATCCCCTGGCTTGGCAGCTGGATGGGGTGGGGATGAGAGCCTCTATGTGCTCTTGAGGGTAGCAGACATACTCATTTTGCCATCTCTCTATTATTGCGTCCTAATTTCTCTGCTTTAGGCTAACTAAACAATGCACCATTTCCTGTCTAAGCATCCTACTTTCCCTCTTCTATGGCTTTCACATGCTGTTCTGGTAGATTGCCCTGCCTTCTTCTATACCCACCTAGATCCTCTACTATTATTCAAGACCCAGCCCAAAAGCCACTTCCTCCAGAAGGCTTCTCTGATCTCCCCAACTGGAGAGTATTGCTCTCCCCTTTGAACTCCTAATGCCCTGGATCACAGGACTCTAATCACTTTACTATATATATACTATATATATATATATATATATAGTATATATATATTGTATATGTATTGATTATATTATTTTTCCCAATTATTCACTTCTTCTCTCTGTAAAAGTATTATAAATTGCCACGAATTGCCTGTGACTTTCAATACCTCCCTGTGGGAAAAGGATACTTCACTACCACATTGTTATCAGGTTTGGTCATGTGACTTGCTTTGGCCAATCAATAGAAGTGAATAGAGAATAGACGTGATCAGAGCAGAAACTTTAGGAGCCATCACCGTATCCTCTTTGCCCTCTGCCACAAGATCGGCATGCGTGAGAATGAAAATGACTCTTGGAGTAGAGACAAAGCTAACCTGAAGCTGATGAGCAAGAAATAAACATCTGCTGTTATAAACCAAAAAGATTTTGGGTTTGTTTGTTATCACAACATAACTTGGCAAAAGCTGACTAATACAGCTTTACTAAACTGCAAGCTCCTTCGTGGGGAAGATCAAGTCTAATTCATGATTTGTCTCTTCTTCTTCATGAACCCAGTACAGAGCCTCACTTAGAGACTCAGTAACTGTTTACTGAGTGAACAAATAAACAAATCCATCATTTACTAAGTCCTACTGTAATAGTCCCTCACCTTGCGTAGTGCTATGCAATCCACAGTGCAATTTCACAGACACTGTCTCATTGGGCCTGAAGACAATCCTGTGAGAACAGTGGCAGGTAGTGGACCACCATTGCTTTTTCTCTGTCTAACATCCCTGTTTTTAATGGGGAACTACCTCTCCTCAACTCCATGTGGTTCTGTTGGGGCTGCCAGTCATGACACCCCTCCAGTCACAGGGGTAAGCATGTGACCCAAGTCTGCTCGATTCCAGTATCTCATCCTATGGATGCAGTGATTGGCCCAGAGATAGGCATATGACCTAAATAGGGCCACTCAGAGCCCTTTCCTGAGAGGAAGTGCAGATCCAGAAGAAAGATGTCTAGAAAGAGTCCTAAGTATGAATGGGAAATCTCTGGAGGACACTTACTGTTCTGTATTCCTCCTATACTCCTCTAATATGTTCGCTTTCCCACTCTTCAAAACTTGTACTCCAGGGCCGTCCTGGTGGCGCAGCAGTTAAGTTCGCACGTTCTGTTTCTTGGCGGCCCGGGGTTAGCTGGTTTGGATCCCAGGTGCGGACATGGCACCACTTGGCACGCTATGCTGTGGTAGGCGTCCCACATATAAAGTGGAGGAAGATGGGCACAGATGTTAGCTCAGGGCCAGTCTTCCTCAGCAAAA